>NW_020192292.1:7467600-8081701 GCF_002263795.3 Bos taurus | reverse complement strand
GCTGTCAAAATGATTACATGACCCCTTCCCTTTGACAATGTCAACTGTTCATTTTGACACACATGCAAATTATGGATTTGCCTTGACTAGCCCACAAGGTCTCAGGCAGCATCTCTATCTGAGGGCTCACAGAGCATCTGCTCTAGCAATACATGCCAAATTCCTAGTCCCATAGGGAGAAGCAAGGGAGGGGGACAGAGGAGTCTGGAGTGTTACCTCAGTGGGTGTTCCTCCACCTGCAAACTGGGGGAATGAGGAATAAATAGCTCCCTCATCTTGGGTTGGGTTCCCCAGAAGCAGTTGCTGAAACGTACATGCAATAACTTAAGGAAGTTCTCCCAGGACAACCTGATAAGAGAATGGAGGAAGTGGAACAGGAAAGAGGAAGAAGCTAAACAAATATGTACTTTCTGACAACATCTTGTGGAGGGTTGCTTCAGTGTGATCCAGCAGGAGAATACTGAATGGAAATTCTGCCTCAGAGCTTGTCCCTACTTGAGGCAAAGGAACTACATACACATACTCTCACAGCAGTCAGTCACTGGGTAAAGACTGTCCACGACTGGCAGATGGGAAGAAAAGGGGTTGTGTAAGGATGACTATAAACTCAGAGACAATGCCAGCTCTCTGCATGTACAAGCAAAGTGGCTCATTAACCCAAAACCAGGCTTCTAAGACAGTAGAGACACAGGTACAGAAGCAAGCGACACAAAGCCAGTGGATTGTGCTCACAAATTGTTAAAAGAATTCGAGGTTTGCTAGAGTGGGCTCATGTGGAGAGGCAATGGCAACCCACTCCAGTACTCTTGCCTGCAGAATCATGGGCAGAGGAGCCTGGTAGGTGCAGTCCATGGTGTCGCTAAGAGTCGGACACGATTGAGCGACTTCACTTTCATTTTCACTTTCATGCATTTGGAGAAAGAAATGGCAACCCACTCAGTGTTCTTGCCTAGAGAATCCCAGGGACAAGGGAGCCTGGTGGGCTGCCGGTCCATGGGGTCACATAGAGTTGGACACGACTGAAGCGACTTAGAGCAGCAGCAGAGTGGCTCACTGAAGTCAGGAAAAAGTTTATGGGTTAAGCCTTGAGTAACACGGGTTTGAACTGCGGATATCTAATTATATGCATAGGTTTTTTTTACAGTAATAAACACGACCTACTATACCATCCGCCATTGGCCGAATCCGAGATGTGAAACCTCAAATATGGAGGAACCACCCAAATGGAGCAGATTTTCAACTGCTCAGAGGGTTGGTGCCCCTAACTGTCGAATTTGTCAAAGATCAACTGTAATTACTATTATCAGTTTATTATAAAAGGATACAACTCAGGAATATCCAGATTGACAAAATGCATTGGGCAAGGTCTGTGGGAAGAAAGCAGAGCTCCATGCACATTCCAGGCATACCATTTTTCCAGCACCTCCATGTGGTTACTAACTGGGCAGCTCTCTAAATCCACACTTTTGAGTTATTATGGAGGTTTCATTCCTTAGACATGAATGATTAAATCACTGGTCATTGGTTATTGATTCAACCTCTACCCTTCTCCCATCCCTAGATGTTGGAGGTTAGTGCTGAAAGGTCCAACTCTCTAATCACAAGATTGGTTCCCATGGCAACCAGCCCTATCTTTGGGGGCTTTCCAAAAGTCACCTCATTAATAGAAACTTGGTTGTGGTTCAAAGGGGGTTGTTGTGAATAAGAAAAGATACCTTACATCAGTGTCTCTTTTGCTGTCTCGTATACACTGATGTATAGAACAGTCTTTTGGACTCTGTGGGAGAGGGAGAGGGTGGGATGATTTGGGAGAACGGCACTGAAACATGTATAATATCATATATGAAACGAGTCGCCAGTCCAGATTCGATGCACGATACTGGATGCTTGGGGCTGGTGCACTGGGACGACCCAGAGGGATGGTACGGGGAGGGAGGAGGGAGGAGGGTTCAGGATGGGGAGCGCATGTATACCTGTGGCGGATTCATTTTGATATTTGGCAAAACCAATACAATAGTGTAAATTTAAAAAATAAAATAAAATTTAAAAAATTAACAACAAAAAACTTTCAAAAAAAAAAAAGAAAAGATACCTTAATATCTCTTATCACTTAGGAAATTTCAAATTTTTTAGCAGCTCTGTGCGAGCAATGATGAGGAAAACCAAGTATATATTTCTTATTGTAAATCACAGTATCCCTGGAGGGGATCCAGGCAGAACAACAACAGTAATGACTACACATCCCTAACACACATCAGTTTTTTAAAAATATAACTTTATTGGGAATTCCATGGTGGGCCAGTGGTTAGAACTTCATGCTCTTCCTGTTTGTTCAAACTCTGGTCAGGAACTAAGATCTCATAAGCCAAGTGGCAGAGCCAAAAAATGTATTTATTTCTTTACTGATGCAAATTTACATATCATATAATTTACCCATGTCAAGTGTACAATTCCATGATTTTTGGTAAATTTACCAAACTGTATGATTGTCACCATAAATCCATTTTAGGACATTTTCATCATCCCAGTAAAATCCTATTTACTGTTAATGCTTGTTCTCATCATGAGGCCCATGCAACCACTTTCTGTCTCTATGGATTTGCTTGTTCTGGACATTTCATATAAATGGTATCATATAATACATGTGATACAGTATGTGTATCAATACATGTAGATACAATCTGCAAACTTTCTTATCTGGTTTATTTCACTTACCATCACATTTTAGAGGTTCAGTGGCATAGTGGCATGTATCAGTACTTCATACATTTTTGTGGCTGAATGACACTCTGTTGTATTACAGTTTGTTTATCAATTCATCAGTTAGTTGACATTTGGTTTGCTGCTTCTTTTTGGCTATAATGTAGCCCCTCCTTGAAACATTCTTGTACTAGTCTTTTCTTGGGTACTCATTCACCCTAGAAAATAACTGCTGGGTCATATGGTAAACTTATAACTAAACATTTTAAGAAACTGCCAAACTGTTTTCCAATGCACATTCCCATAAATATTCTGCACCATGTACATTCCCATCAGCCATCTGTGAGGTTTCCCATTTCTCTGTATCTTTACAATAACAATAATTGTTATTGTCTACTTTTTTTATTTTAGCCATTCTAGTGGGTATGTGATGTTATCGCATTTGGGTTTTAATTTGCCTTTTCATAGTAATTAATGATATTGATCATATTTTCAAATTTATTAAGGTATAGTTTGCATACCATAAAATTCACCTCTGTAAGAGTTCACCAATTTTTAGTAGATCTACAGAATTGTGCAATCATCACCTTCATGTTCATTTGCAGTTAATCTTCACTCCCAAACCTAGGTAACAGCTAACCTAGTTTCTGTCTATATAGATACGTCTTTTCTGGACATTTAATATAAATGCAATCATAGAATAGGTAGTTTTTGCACCTAGTTTCTGAATGTTTTTGAAGTTCATCCATGTTATAGCAGGGCTTCCCTCATAGCTCAGTTGGTAAAGAACCCACCTACAAGGCAGGAGATCCTGGTTCAATTCCTGGGTCAGGAAGATCCTCTGGAGAAGGGATAGGCTACCCACTCCAGTACTTGGGCTTCCCGTGTGGCTCAGCTGGTAAAGAATCTGCCCACAATGTGGGAGACCTAGGTTCGATCCCTGGGTTGAGAAGATCCCCTGGAGAAAGGAAAGGCTATTCACTCCAGTATGCTGGCCTGGAGAATTCCATTGTGAACTGTACAGTCACAAAGGGTCGGACACGACTGAGCAACTTTCACATATTTAGCAGGAAACAGTAGTCTGGTTGTTTTTAATCTCTAAATAGTATTCCACTGAATGAATATATTTCATTTTATTGTTCTCCAGTTGATGGAGATTTTGGATTGTTTCTAACCATTGGCTATTATGAATTAAGCTGCTACAAACATCCATGCATAAGTCTTTCTGTGAACACGTTTTCATTTCTCTTGGATACATACCTAGGAGTAGAATTGTTGGGTCACATGGTAACTGTGTGTTTAAGTTTTTGAGGAACTGTCAAACTGCTTTGCAAAGTGGCTGAAACATTTTATATTTCCAACATCAATACACAAGGGTTCAAATTTCTCTACATTTTTTGCTAACATTTATCATTATGAGCTTCCCAGGTAACACTAGTGGAAAAGAACCCACCTGCCAATGCAGGAAACATAAGAGATGCAGGTTCAATCCCTGGGTTGGGAAGATCCCCTGGAGGAGGCCATGGCAACCCACTCCAGTATTCTTGCCTGGAGAATCCAATGGACAGAGAAGTCTGGCCCACTACGGTCCATAGGGTTGCAAAGAGTCAGACCTGACTGAAACTACCTAGCACCCATGCAAGTAATCATTATAAAATATCATTTGTCTCTAGTAACATTTTTATCACATTGTATGAACACATCTTCTTTTATCTTCTCACTTGCAACATATTTGTGTCTTTGAAATTAAAGTACATCTCTCATAGATAATACATAGTTTCATTTTGGGTTTTTAATCCACTCTGATAATACTACCTTTGATTAAGTCACTTAAGCCATTCACAGTTAATGTTATTATTGGCATGGTTGGATTTATGTTGGCCATTTTGCTAATTTTTTATGTATATGTCATCTGAGGAATATTCTGTCCCTCTTTTAATTATTGCCTTATTTTTTATTAAACACATTTCTACTGTATCTTCTTCATTCCTTTGTTGAATAATTTCTCTATTTTTTGAGTTATTTTTCTTAGTGGTTGCTCAAATTTTTTGTCATAACATAGATATTACCGCTTGTGGCATTCTTTTTTTTTTCCTGTGGTTTCAACTTACTGTTTTATGTCATTTATTTGTTCTAATATAGTTTCATTCCTTCTCTCCTCTGCTTGATATTATTGTCATATAGATCACATCTTTTTATGTTAAAAGCCCAATAATACAATTTTATAATTATTATTTTATGGAGTTGTTTAAAAAATCTATTCAGATGAGAAAAGAGACGTACTACAGATATATAATTTCTGTCTTTGTATAACTGCCTACATAATTATCTTTAGTATGCTCTTTGCTTCTTTGTACAGATTTGATTTACTCTCTGGTATAAAATCTTTTCACCCTAAAAAAAAACTTCTTTTGATATTTTTCCCATTTAATTTAATTTACTTATTTTTTGCTATTTCTTGTGAAGTAATTATGCTAGCAATACATTCTCTCACAGGTTGTTTATATGGGAATTTGTGTTGCCTTCAGTTTTTTATTTGTTTAATTGCAAAATGATCACCACAATAAACACAATAAATCTAGTTAACATCCATAAGCACACATAATAATTTTTTTCCTTGTGATGTGATCATTTTTTCCTAAGATCTACTCTGTTAGCAACTGTCTTCAGTTTTGAAGAATAGTTTTCTGGATATTGGCTTCCCTGGTGGCTCAGCTGGTAAAGAATCTGCCAGCAATGTGGGAGACCTGGGTTCGATCCGTGGGTTGGGAAGATCCCCTGGAGAAGGAAAAGGCTGCCCACTCCAGTATTCTGGCCTGGAGAATTCCATGAACTGTATAAGTTGCAAAGAGTCAGACACGACTGAGTGACTCTCATATTCATTTTCTGGATATAGCACTTTGGTTTGACAGATTTTTCTTTCAATACTTTGAAAGTGGAAGTGTAGAACTAACTGTTCCATTGAAGAGGCAAAGTTAAAATTTTACATAACCTCCTGCTCCTTGCAAAGTTTGGATCACATAGGTCTCAGAAAGTGGGGACTCACAATACTAGGAACTGGAGCTTATCTCACTCACCCTTGTCCTGCTGTTTGCAATCTCCCAGCCCCTGCAAACCCACAAACCCACAAACCCGCTTAATCATACCTGTCTGTGTATAAAAACTCTGTAAGCCCTTTGTTCAGGGCTCAGAGCTTAGAGTGTTAACCCCTCTGGGCCTGCTGGCATAATAAATGTGAGTTCTCCAACTCTCCAAGTGTGGTGCTTGGTTTCTCGAGTACTAGTTTCTGCAACACCATCATCGCAAGATTCCTTCATGCAATCTCTTACACCAACCTCAAAACCTTCCATGCCCCAGTGCCCAGTCCTTGGCAACTACTAATCTGCTTCTCATCTCTATAAACTTGTGATTTTAAGAATGTCATATAAATTAAACTATATATTATGTAACATTTGGGATTAACTTTACTTAGTACAATGCTCTGGAGATTTACCTAGTTTGTGGCATGAATCAAGTTCATTCTTCTTTATTGCTGCACATTACTCCATGCTATGGAGGTAGCACTTTTTTGTTTTTGGCTGTGCCAGGTCTTAGTTGCAGGATATTTGATCTTCATTGCGGCCTGCAGGATCATTAGTTGTGGTATGCAAACTCTCTGTGCCATGTGGGATCTAGTTCCCTGACCAAGGATTGAACCCCGGACCCCTGCATTGAGAGCTTGGAGGTTTAGCCACTGGATCACCAGAGAAGTTCCCAAGATTTCTTTTTAAGGAGCTTTTTTACTTTGTGAATTCAAACATCTTTCGTGGTAAAAGGGCTATTCAGATGATCTATTTTATCTTGGTTGAGTTTTAGTACAGGCCCACCTCATTTCATTGTTCTGCACTTTATTTCACTTCGCAGATACTGTGTTTTTCACAAATGGAAGGTTTATGAGCATCAGACAAGTCTATTGGCACCATTTTTCCAGCAGCCTTTTCTCGTTTCGTGACTCTGTGTCACATTTTGTTAATTTTCACAATAGTTCCAATTTTTTCATTATTATATTTGTTACAGTCATCTGTGATCAGTGATACTTTATGTCACCATTACAAAAAGCTTACAACTCACTGAAGGCTCAGATAATGGTTAGCTTTTAGCAATAAAGTATTTTTAAATTAAGGTATGTACATTGTTATTTTAGACATAATGCTATTGCACATTGTGTGGTTAGGCCACTCAAGATGGTTGTTCTCTTGCTCTCTGTATATCCCCTGCCCAACCAATGCGTGCTTCACCTACACTCTACTCACATGACTGACCTTCCTATGTACTTGCCTCAGGCCCCAGCTAGTTATTGTTCTTGTCAAAGTTGTGGTGAGGGGCTTGCCCCTCTGCTAGTTGCCCTGGTAACTAATGAGCCCACCTGATGTCAATTCCCCTATAACTGGAGATCTCCCCTCCATCCACCACACACAGTGGGTGGGGTATCTCTGCAGGACCTTGCTTCTGTCATGTAAGCTCCTCCCATCCATCAAACCAGTGATGTCTCTGTCACTGACTAAGGGCTCTTTCTTTGGTCTTGAAGCTGGGGAAGCACAGGACTTGTAAGCCTGCAAGGGGCAGTCTAACACCCATTTAATTAACTACAGTATAGTGTAAACATAACTTTTATATGCACTGGGAAATAAAAAAACTGGTGTGACTCTCTTTATTATGATATTTGTTTTATTGTGGTGGTTTGGAACCTAACCTGCAATATCCCTGAGGTAAGCCTGTACTGTATTAGTGTTCTCCAGAGAAACGGAACCAACAGGATATAAATAGATATACAGAAAGAGATTTGTTATGAGGAAGTGTCTCATAATTATGGAGGCTGAGAAGTCCCATCTCCATCTGTAAGCCCAGGAAACCTGGTGGTATAGTTCCAGTCCAAACCTGAAGGCCCAAGAATTAGGCAGGGGTGGGGGGGCAATGGTATAAGATGAAAGTGAAAGAGGAGAGTGAAAAAGTTGGCTTAAAGCTCAATATTCAGAAAACGAAGATCATGGCATCTGGTCCCATCACTTCATGGGAAAGAGATGGGGAAACAGTGGAAACAGTGTCAGACTTTATTTTGGGGGGCTCCAAAATCACTGCAGATGGTGACTGCAGCCATGAAATTAAAAGACGCTTACTCCTTGGAAGGAAAGTTATGACCAACCTAGATAGCATAATTGAAAAGCAGAGATATTACCTTGCCAACAAAGGTCCGTCTAGTCAAGGCTATGGTTTTTCCAGTGGTCATGTATGGATGTGAGAGTTGGACTGTGAAGAAAGCTGAGCACCGAAGAATTGATGCTTTTGAACTGTGGTGTTGGAGAAGATTCTTGAGAGTCCCTTGGACTGCAAGGAGATCCAACCAGTCCATCCTAAAGGAGATCAGTCCTGGGTGTTCTTTGGAAGGACTGATGCTGAAGCTGAAACTCCAGTACTTTGGCCACCTCATGCGAAGAGTTGACTCACTGGAAAAGACCCTGATGCTGGGAGGGATTGGGGGCAGGAGAGAAGGGGATGACAGAGGATAAGATGGCTAGATAGCATCACTGACTCGATGGACATGAGTTTGAGTGAACTCCGGAGTTGGTGATGGACAGGAAGGCCTGGCGTGCTGCGATTCATGGGGTCGCAGAGTCAGACACGACTGAGCCGACTGAACTGAACTGAACTGAATGGTATAAGTTGGTTCAAGTCCAAAGGCCTGAGGACCAGAGCATAGATGTCTAAGGGCAGGAGAAGATGGATTTCTCAGCTCAAGCAGAGAGCAAAAATTCATCCTTCCTCTGCCTGTTTTGTTCTTTTAAGGCCGCTGAATCTATGATGCCCATCCACACGGATGAGGGCAGTCTTATTTAGTCTACCAACTCAAATGCTAATCTATTCCAGAAACACCTTCACAGACACCCAGAAATAATATTTTACCAGTAATCTGGGCTCGCCTAGACCAGTCAAGTTGACACATAAACATCACAGGTACCTCGTGGGTTTGGAGGAGTTGGTACATTTCTTCTGTTTTTCAAATATGTGAGTGTCAAATTGTTCCTAACATTCCTTTCACATCTTTTCAGTGTGTGTAGGATCTTAGTTCTATCCTTTGTTTGATTCCCAATATTGGTATTTATAATTTTAAAAAAATCTTTGTCAGTCTTGCTAGAGGTTTATCAATTTTATTGATTTTTTAAGAGAATCACCTTTTGCTTCATTGATTTCTCTACTGTTTCCTGTTTTTAATTTCAGTGATTTCTGTTCTTATTCTTTCCTTCCTTCTGTTTCCTTTGGTTTCATTTTGCTTTTTGTTTTCTAGTTGATTGAAAAGGGAACTTAGATTATTGAATTGAGACCCTCTCCTCTTTTCTAATGTAAACAGCATTTAGTGTTATAAATTTCTCTTTTGTGGAATTGTAAAATGGTGTAGCCACTTTGGAAAACAATGTGTCTTGTTTTCTTTTTTACTCAAAATGGTAAGCAATGTGTTACCATATGACCCAGCAGTTATGACCCAGCAGTTTGACTCTGAGGTATCTTCCCAGGAGAACTGAAAACATGTTCACACACACCAAAACCCACACAGTATTACTTATGACAGCCAAAAGGAATAAACCACTCAAATGCCCATCAGTTGTGGAATGGGTAAACAAAATGTCTTATATCCATACAATGGAATATTACTTGGCAAAAAAGTAAGTTCTGATACAGGCTACAACATAGATGAACCTTGAAAATACTGTGTTATCTAAAACAAGCCAATCATATATATTGTATGATTTCATTCACATGCAAGTAAAAAGCAGGCAGATCCATAGAAACAGAGAGTAGATTAGTTATTTCTAAGGCCTGGGAGCAAGGAGGAATGGGAAACTGCAATAGGTACGGGATTTCTTTGGGGGGCAATGAAAGTATTCTTAAATTAGATAGTGGTAATGTTGTACAGCTCTGTGAATACACTAAAAACCACTGAATTGCACACTTTAAGAGGGTAAGTCTATCTCAAGCTGCTATATAAAAAAAAATTTCCCTTTCAGCACTGCTTTAGCTCAGTCCCACATAGTTTGATCTGTTTTATTCAATTCTGTGTCTTTTTTAATTTCCTTTGAGAGTTTCTCTTTGATCCATGGGTTATTTAGCAGTGCTAAAGATTTATTTCTAAGTGCTCATAGATTTTCCTATTGCATTTCTGATATTGATTTCTAGCATGGTTCTATTATAGTTAGAGAACATATCCTATATGATAGGCAGAATAATGGTTCCCCCAAAGATGTCTACATTTGATCCCCAGAACCTATAAATATGTTATATTACATGGAGAAAAGGAGTTAAAGATGTAGATAGAATTAAAGTTACTGATCAGTTTACATAAAGTAGGGAAATTATTCTGGATTATCCGTGTGGGCCCAATCTAATCACAAGAATTGTAAAAAGTGGAAGAAAGAGGCCAAAGAGGTCAGAGAGATGTAACATAACAAGGACTTCACCTGCCATTGCTGTCTCTGATGTTGGAGGAAGGGGGATACAATCGAAGGAATCTGGTAGCCTCTATAAGCTGGGAGGGCTTCCCTGATGGCTCAGCAGTAAAGAATCCACCTGCCAATGCAGGAGACGCAGGAGAACCAGGCTCAGTCCCTAGGTCAGGGAGATCCCTTGGAGGAATGGTGACCTGCTCCAGTATTCTTGCTGGAGAATCCCATGGACAGAGGACCCTGATGGGCTACAGTCCATTAGGTCTCAAAGAGTCAGACATGACTGAAGCTACTGAGAACACAGAAGCTGGGAATATCCTTCAGTTTACAACCTGCAAGTAAACACGGACCACAGTTCTGCAACCACAAGGAAATGGAATCTACCAACAAGGCAACTGAGCAAGAGAATGGATCTTCTTGAGCCTACTGAGAGGAGTGCAACTGTCCTAACACCCTGACTTTAACTTGATGAGACTTGGACTCTACCTCCCTGTGTTACAGTCTGGAAAGTGTCCCAGGCCAGAGAACTGGAGTGAATATGCGGCTCCCCTCATGTGTTTCTCTTTTCTCGGGATTGTATTCCTGTAATACTTACTAAGCAATGCCTGAAAAAGTTGTCTCATATTTTATCCAGTTTTACTGTTGCTTATGGTGGGAAAGTGGGTTCAGTACCAGTTACTCCATCGTGGTCAAAGGTGGAAGTCGCTTTCTTGACTTTTCCGTGTCGCACTTCAATATTTTTTAAAATGTTTTTTAAAAGCTAAAGAAGATTACTATAACACACAGATAGTTGGACTCCTCAGGAATGAAGGTTTAGGTTATATCACCAAGTAAAATACCATTAACTGAAGTAAAAGGGTATAATAAATGGATCTTTTAGGGAGAATCTTATAAATACCAGTTATGGCCTTGTGACTAGTCACCTAAGCAAGGGCTATAGATTCCACTTGAATTTTGTCCCTTGTTGTATCATACTCTTGTTTCCTCCCAATAGAATGTTAGGGGAGAAATTTAGCATTTTTAGTCCATATCTAGGAGAATATAGAGGTAAGATCCAAGAAATTCTGCATTTGGAGTTGAATGCAATTATTCACAAAATTTGGGTTATCTTTCTTTGGGGTTGGCCGTGGAGCAGTATGGTACTTCCCTGGTGGCTCAGTGGTAAAGAATCCACCTGCCAATGCAGGAGATGCAAGTTCGATCCCTGAGTAGGGAAGATCCCCTAGAGAAGGAAAGGGCAACCCCCTCCAATATTCTTGCTTGGGAAATCCCATGGACAGAGAGGCCTGGTGGGCTACAGTCCAGTCACAGAGAGTCGGACATGCCTGAGTGACTGAACAACAAAATGGAGCAGTATATTTGGGGTATATGCAAAATAGTCAAAGTGTGTTAGGCAGAGACATTTTGGGAAGAGTAAGGGGAGAAAAGGGTATTCAACCATTCAACATATTTGTTGAACTTTTACTCTGCCAGGCTTTTAAGACACATCAATAAACAAACAGGTAGTTTCCTAATCTCTCAGAGGTTATATTCTAACAAGGAAGGACAGAAAATAAATAATGGTTATAATAGTAGGTAAGAAAGTAATAAAATTATGGGGGAAAACTAGAGCAGGGTAATGGAGTTCAGGCCTGCTGGGCACGGGGAGAGATGGGATGCTTTGCATGTGTGCTCAGTCATGTCTGACTCTTTGCAACCCCGTGGACTGTAGCCTCGGAGAAGGCAATGGCACCCCACTCCAGTACTCTTGCTTGGAAAATCCCATGGACGGAGGAGCCTGGTAGGCTGAAGTCCATGGGGTTGCTAAGAGTCAGACACGACTGAGCGACTTCACTTTCACCTTTCACTTTCATGCATTGGAGAAGGAAATGGCAACCCACTCCAGTGTTCTTGCCTGGAGAATCCCAGGGATGGCTGAGCCTGGCGGGCTGCCGCCTATGGGGTCACACAGAGTCGGACATGACTGAAGCGACTTAGCAGCAGCAGCAGCAGCAGGACTGTAGCCTAGCAGGCTCCTCTGTCCATGGGATTTTGCAGGCAAGAATACTGAAGTGGGTTGCCATTTCCTTCTCCATGGGATCTTCCCAACCCAGGGATCGAACCCATGTCTCTTGTGTCTCCTGCATTGACAGGTGGATTCTTTACCACTGAGCCACCCTGGAAGCCTGGGATGGGCAGACTGCAGCATTAAATAGGAGAGTCAGAGTAGGCCTCATTGAGGGGATGAGATGAGCAAAGACTTGAGGAAGATGAGAGAGTTAATCAAATGGATGTTTTCAACCCAGTTAGGTTTTCTGCTTAGGGTCATCTACTGCTACTGCTAGGAGAAGGCAATGGCACTCCACTCCAGTACTCTTGGCTGGAAAATCCCATGGACAGGGGAGCCTGGTGTGCTGCAGTCCATGGGGTCGCTGGGAGTCAGACACGACTGAGTGACTGCACTTTGACTTTTCACTTTCATGCATTGGAGAAGGAAATGGCAACCTACTCCAGTGTTCTTGCCTGGAAAATCCCAGGGATGGGGGAGCCTGGTGGGCTGCTGTCTCTGGGGTCGCACAGAGTCGGACACGACTGACGCGACTTAGCAGCAGCAGCAGCAGGGTCATCTAAGGCTAATATTAAGGCACTGCCTGGGCCAGGCTATTCTCTTGAGGTTCCGGGGAAGAATCAGCTTCCAAGCTAATTTGGGTTGATGGTATTATTTAGTTCCTTTTCCTTGCTGGCCTTTCTCAACTTCTAGAGGCTACCCTTCGGAGAAGGCAGTGGCACCCCACTCCAGTACTCTTGCCTGGAGAATTCCACAGACAGAGGAGCCTGGTGGGCTGCAGTCCATGGGGTCGCTAAGAGTCAGACACGACTGAGCGATTCACTTTCACTTTTCACTTTCATGCATTGGAGAAGGAAATGGCAACCCACTCCAGTGTTCTTGCCTGGAGAATCCCAGGGACGGGGGAGCCTGGTGGGCTGCCGTCTATGGGGTCGCACAGAGTCGGACACGACTGAAGTGACTTAGCAGCAGCAGCAGCAGCAGCAGAGGCTAGCCTTATTCCTTGACATGATCCCCCTCCATCTTCAAGCAAGTCATGGCATATGAAATCCTTCTCATATTTGAATCTCTCTGACTGCCTCTGTGCTAACAGCTAGAGAAAAAAACCCTCTGCTTTTAAAGAGTTCATGAGATTATATTGGGCCTACTCAGGTGATCTCTCTTTTGTAAAAGTCAAGTGATTAATAACCTTAATTATATCTGCAAAATCCCTTTTATCAAGGAACATAATTGTGACTATGACATATCATGTCCCAGGGACTAGGCAGGGAAATCTGGGGGGCCATTTTGGAATCCTGCCTACCACAGATACAAAAAGAAATAGAAAACCTGGATAGACCTATATCTACTTAATAAATTAAATTTGCAATTAAAAAAGAAAAATCTTTCCACAAAGAAAATTCCAGGTTCAGAGGATTTCATTAATGAATTCTATCATCATTAAAGAAAAGACAGTAGTACCAACCCTGAACACACTCTCAGAAAAGAGAGGAGGAAGGGGAGTTCCCTGGTTGCCCAGTGGTTAGGACTCTGTGCTTTCACTGCCAGGGACCTGGGTTCAATCCTCTAGTCGGGGAACTAGGATTAAACAAACTTCGCAGCATGGCTAAAAAAAAGAGGAGCAAACACTTCCCAATTCATTTTATAAGACTAATTTACCTTCACGCTGTTGCTGTTTAGTTGCTCAGTCGTGTCCAACTCTTTCACGACCCCATGGACTGTATCCCGCCCGGCTCCTCTGTCTGTGGGATTCTCCAGGCAAGAATACTGGAGTGGGTAGTCATTTCCTTCTCCAGGGGATCTTCCTGACCCAGGGATCAAACCCTAGCCTCCTGTGTTGAAAGCAGATTCTATACCGCTGAGCCAATGGGGGAAGCCTGTTAACTCTTTGGTTAGGGTTTTTATGAAGGTATCATTATATAGGCATGATTACATCACTGACCACTCCTCTCCACTCCCTGAGGTCAGGAGGTGGGTCTGAAAGTTCCAGTCCTCTAATCACAGTGTTGGTTTCCTGGCAACTAGCCCCACACCCTTAGGGACTTTCCAAAAGTCATTCTATTAGCACAAACCCGGGTGTGGTGAAAACAGGCCTGCAACAAAAGACAATCATCACACATTTACCACTCTGGAACTATTTGAGGAACTGAGGACAAAAACTAAGTATTACAGCAAAAGATGCTCTTTTCATGTCTATCATTCTGGAGCTGTTTCAGAAGAAGCTGGGGATGAAGATCCAACTACTTACTTCTTATCCCATCACAACATCATATTACGTTTTGTCAGTAAAGGACACTGTAGAGAGATTATAAGAAGAAAAAAGGACTTTTGCTTTTGGGGTGACATAGGCTTGCCTGGCAGGCTCCTGCAGCATGTGTTTCTCCAGCCAGGGCAGCTTCTTCTGGTGGAGGTGGGTGTCTCCAGCCTCAGGCCCTACTGTGCTCACAGCTCCTGCAGTGTACTATGGGCAGCAGTTGCCCCAGAAACTCCCCTCCCTGCTCAAGTTTTACAGCTCAGAGAAGGCAACGGTACCCTACTCCTGTACTCTTGCCTGGAAAATCCCAGGGACGGAGGAGCCTGGTAGGCTGCAGTCCATGGGGTTGCTAAGAGTCAGACACGACTGAGAGACTTCACTTTCACTTTTCACTTTCATGCATTGGAGAAGGAAATGGCAACCCACTCCAGTATTCTTGCTTGGAGAATCCCAGGGACGGGGGAGCCTGGCGGGCTGCCATCTATGGGGTCGCACAGAGTCAGACACGACTGAAGCGACTTAGCAGCAGCAGTAGCAGTAGCAGCAGCAACCAAAAGCCTCCTTCAGTACCCTAAAGGCTTCCCAGGTGGCGCTAGTGGTAAAGAAATCGCCTGCCAATGCAGGGGACGAAGGGGACTTGAGTTTGATCCCTGGGTAGGGAAGATCCCCCGGAGAAGGAAACGGCAATCCACTCCAGTATTCTTGCCTGGAAAATCCCAGACAGAGGTCCCTCGTGGGCTACAGTCCACGGGGCCTCAAAGAGTTGGACACGACTGAGCAAGTGACACTTTCACTTTCAGTACCCTAAAGGGTAGAGTTCTAGCAAGTTCTGTGGGTGTGGCACCACAGTGACTTCTCTACCATTCAACAAGTAAAGGCATGCCTCCCCAACAAGGTCTAGATTTCACCCCTGGGGTGGGAGTGGGGCTCTTCCTTGAGTACTCCATCTTGGCCATAGGAATAGTGGTTACTACATATGCTCTTAAGATTTCTCTTTACTTCTAAGTAATCCCTCATTATTCTACCCATGTTAAATAATTCTTCATGTCAAACCTTCCCTGATCAAAGTGCTGTGTAGTTTCCCTCTCCAAATAAATACTGAAATGGCCTGGAGATAGACCCTGAAAATTGACAACTCCAGACCCACAAAAACAGGATTTGGAGATTGATTTGTTCACGCCTTTGGGCTTGAGGGAGAGGAGTGACCCCACATAAAGAAAGGCAATGCCAAAGAATGCTCAAACTACCGCACAATTGCACTCATCTCACACACTAGTAAAGTAATGCTCAAAATTCTCCAAGCCAGGCTTCAGCAGTACATGAACTGTGAACTCCCAGATGTTCAATCTGGTTTTAGAAAAGGCAGAGGAACCAGAGATCAAATTGCCAAAATCCTCTAGATCATGGAAAAAGCAAGAGAGTTCCAGAAAAACATCTATTTCTGCTTTACTGACTATGCCAAAGCCTTTGACTGTGTGGATCACAATAAACTGTGGAAAATTCTGAAAGAGATGGGAATACCAGACCACCTGACCTGCCTCTTGAGAAACCTATATGCTGGTCAGGAAGCAACAGTTAGAACTGGACATGGAGCAACAGACTGGTTCCAAATAGGAAAAGGAGTACATCAAGGCTGTATATTGTCACTGTGCTTATTTAAGTTATATGCAGAGTACATCATGAGAAATGCTGGGCTGGATGAAGCACAAGCTGGAATCAAGATTGCTGGGAGAAATATCAATAACCTCAGATATGCAGATGATACCATCCTTATGGCAGAAAGTGATGAAAGTGAAAGTGGAGAGTGGAAAAGTTGGCTTAAAGCTCAACATTCAGAAAACGAAGATCATGGCATCTATTTCCCATCACTTCATGGGAAATAGATGGGGAAACAGTGGAAACAGTGTCAGACTTTATTTTTGGGGGCTCCAAAATCACTGCAGATGGTGACTGCAGCCATGAAATTAAAAGACGCTTACTCCTTGGAAGGAAAGTTATGACCAACCTAGATAGCATATTGAAAAGCAGAGACATTACTTGGCCAACAAAGGTCCGTCTAGTCAAGGCTATGGTTTTTCCAGTGGTCACATAGGGATGTGAGAGTTGGACTGTGAAGAAAGCTGAGCACCAAAGAATTGATGCTTTTGAACTGTGGTGTTGGAGAAGACTCTTGAGAGTCCCTTGGACTGCAAGGAGATCCAACCAGTCCATCCTAAAGGAGATCAGTCCTGGGTGTTCATTGGAAGGAGTGATGCTAAAGCTGAAAACTCCAGTACTTTGGCCACCTCATGCGAAGAGTTGACTCATTGGAAAAGACCCTGATGCTTGGAGGGATTGGGGACAGGAGGAGAAGGGGACGACAGAGGATGAGATGGCTGGATGGCATCACCAACTCGATGGACATGAGTTTGGGTGAACTCCGGGAGTTGATGATGGACAGGGAGGCCTGGCGTGCTGCGATTCATGGGGTCGCAAAGAATCGGACACGACTGAGCGACTGAACTGAACTGAACTGAACTTGGGCTTGAGGCAAGTGCTCCTTGCAAATGAGAAGAAAAGATGCTAGTGATCCGTGGCACAGTGAGGCAATCACAAAGCATCAAGAAGTGCCAACTGAAGCAGTGCTTTGGAAGATCAAGTAGCTGCTGTGCCTAACCATTATACCAGTAATGATGACCATCAAACTGTGATGTTGGGTGGATTTTTCTGAGTTCGGCTGAGTGCTTACAAAGAAAAAAACTATAAGCTCAAGTCCATTAATTCTCAGTTCAAATCAAAGAAAATCAAAGAGCTTGTAGGACAACCCTAAAACAAACCTCTTAAATCACAGGGCTGATATTCCTGAAAACCAAAATCATAGGATGTTGAATTACAGTGACAGTTGAATTCAGCCTCAAATTTCTCTTGTGAAAGGCAGTGATTGATAAGGAATGGGACCCTGAAACTTAGAATGGAGTTTGGACCTAGGTGAAACTGTTTGGACCTAGGTGAAATGGACAATTTTGAAGCCCCAAGCCATTTTCAACTTCCCTTACCAGTTGAAGCAGCTTGTCCTGCTATATCTGGAGAAATAAGCCTTCCTCTGCTTAAAATCCTATGATAACTTCACCTGAGGCAGAGTCCTTGAAAGGGGGTGGTATTCTCTTTAAGACCTACCACAACCACTTAAACTGCCATTAAATCCATAGCTACAGGCAAATCTCAGTCTACTCTAGGCAGTTAGATACACTTAAAACCCAGGAAGAACAGTTTATACACCAAACTGGGAGAGTGAACAGGCTAAACAGGGGAGGAACACCTTCAAATACTAAGCTAGTTAGAAGCAATGGACTAGATATATATTTGCAACATCTTCAAAACTTCAAAACTGGTGATAAGAAGTTGTAAGAAACAGAGTAAGGTATATAATATACCATTTAACTTAAAATATATGCCTTTGATGGCTGAGTTGAAGATCTCCCTTGGTAAATGTCACATAGCACTGGAAAATGTGGGTTATTTTCAAATATCTTTTGATAGTGATTTCTACCATAATTCCACAGTGATAAGAGAACTGACTCTGTGTAATTTCAATAACTTTAGACCATAAAATTTTTGCACCTTGTACTATGTCCCTGGATATTTTCCAGTGTTTCCTAGTTTATAGTCTATGGGAACTTGAATAGAATTTGTATCCTACTGTTGTGTGAAAACTGTATAAATCTTAATTATGTTGAATTGGTTCACAATGCTTTTCAGGTCCACTATATCCTTCTACTTCCCTGTATATTCATTCTATTAATTTTTGAGAGTTTATTATTGAAACTCCAACTAAAACTCGTAATTTATCTACTTATAAAATAATTGTAACATACAGTGGAACTTCATGTGAACTTGTTCTGTATTTTCCAAGTCTCCTGTAAATGTGTTTGATAACACACATTTATCCTGTAAAAAGAATGATAATACTTTCATAATTAAAAAATAAAAATTAAAAAATGAATAAAATGTATACATATAAAACATTGATATATTCAATAAGAACACACAAAGAATATAGATTAAATCAATTAGAATTATTGCCACTGCTGGGCAGGGGAATGGGAGAGGGAATAAAAAGTGAAAATTAATGACAAGGGTCCTGTGTGGACTAATCAAAACAATTAAAAATTTGAGGAGTATGACTCAGGAGAGAAAGAACGAACATTGGCTTGCAGTAGGGACTTTCAGTCCTTGACAAGATGCTGGTCTAACATAAGGTGCTGCCTCCCTGCAATTCCAGCCCTAAAGATGACACACAGAAGGAAAATTGACAGATAATGTTGAAATCATTCTGCAGCATTTTACCATGCGCCAGGCACTATTAGCTCATTTAATCATCCCAGCCAATGCTATATTAATCCCATTATACAAATGAGAAATCAAGTACAGAGAGATTAAGTAACTTGCCTAAAGTCACAGAGCTGGTAATACTGGAGCTGGAATTCTAACTCAGCCCAGATAGAACTGAGGACCACCAAGAGACTGGAAGGGGCGAGTCTGGGGTGGGGGATTGGAGGTCAGGGACAAGCGGCCTAAAATGGAAGAGGGTCACGCCAGGGACGAGAGAGGCCAGAGGAAACTTTCTGATTGTGTCCTTCTGTTCCCCCTTCTGTGTTGTTCTGGGCGAATCACGGTCTACTTTATCAGCATAGCAAGACAGAACAGTGGTGTCAAGTGTCACACAGGGCAGCACCGGAGTTGCTGGGGAGCAGGGGGTATATTACACTGGCAGGTACACAGGCCGAGTCATCTCCCACCCCCACCCACACAGAGAAACCCCAGCCCTACGTCTAGAGCTAGTAAATAAACACAAGACCCTCCAAGGCAGGAATTTGACCAAGATTTCGTTGAGGAATGTGAGTATCCCAAGAGAAAAAACCCAAAGGCAATGGCATGAGGACTTCCCGAGCACAGTACTCGTAGTGAGGCTGTGAAGAAGCCCTCAGAGCTTACAGACATGTTAATCCCCTACTCATAATCATGAGCACCAAACCAAAAACCTCCACTCTTTTGAGGCAAACCTTTACCATGGAAGAGAGTTTGACGTCGTAAAGTAGAACTAAGTGACAATAACCAGCGGTGCAGTGGTTAAGACTCTGGGCTTCCACTGCAGGGGGGCATGGGTCTGATCCTTGGTTGGGGAACTAAGATCCCACAAACTGCGCCATGTGGCCAACAAACAAGAAATGACTGTGATACCACCACCACCCCATCCACTAAAATGGTTAAAATGGAACAGATCAACAGCAGCAAATATTGGAAAGCAACCAGAACTTTCATAAATTGCTAAGGACTAAAGTGGTAGTCACCTTTGAAGAAAACTTTTTGGCAGTTTCTTAAAATCAAGCATGTATCATCTACTCTCTTACTACATCAATTCCACTGCAGGCTATTTCTCCAGAAGACGTGAAAATGTATGTCCAAAACTTGCCCAAGAATATTCATAGCAACATTATTCCTGATAGCCCCAAACTGAAAACACACCAGATGTCTATCAATATAAGGGATAAATTACACACTGGAATTTTACCCTGCAACGAAAAGGAACAAACTACTAATACAACTACATGGATGAGCCTCAAACATGTTGAAAGCTAAACACAGAAGGTACATTGATGTAGGATTTAATGTATATAAAGTAGTAAATTAAGCAAAAATACCCTACACCAGTAGAAATCAAGTCAATGTTGCTTCTCTAGCAGGTGGGAACCTTCTGGAGGGAAACGTTCTCTCCTGATGTGCAGGTTACAGCCTATTTTTCAGGACTAATCAAACTGAGCACTTGAAATCTATGCATTTCACTGTAAATATTTCAGTTCAAAAAATATAAATACTGGGGCTTCCCTGGTGGCTCATGGTGAAGAATCCTCCTTCCAATGCAGGGCAAGTGGGTTTGTTCCCTGATCCAGGAAGATCCCACATGCAGTGGAGTAACTACGCCTGTGAGCCCCAACTACTGAGCCCACGTGCCCTAGAGCCTGTGCTCTGCAACAAGAGTTGCATCATCACAATGAGTGGCCCCCACTTGCCACAGTGAGAGAAAAGCCCGCACAGCAGCAAAGACCCACCACAGTCAAAAATATGTCAATTTTTAAAATGTAGATGCTACTCACTATTCACTGGAGATACACAAATTTAAGCCACAATGATACATTGATGGGGTACAGAGTAACCAAAACTCACACTGTTAGTGGTGACACAGCTTTGGAAAAATCATCTGGCCATTTCTTAACAAAACTTTCTGCTTTACATAATATCCAGCAATTTCTTACCTGTTTTCATCTCTAACCATGTACAGACTTGCATAAGAACACCATTTATAGGGATTTTATTTGTAATGAAAGTGAAAAGTGAAAGTGAAGTCGCTCAGTCGTGTCCGGCTCTTTGCGACCCCATGGACTGTAGCCAACCAGGTTCCTCCCTCCATGGGATTTTCCAGGTAAGAATACTGGAGTGGGGTGCCATTTCCTTCTCCAGGGGATCCTCCCGACCCAGGCTATTATTTGTAATAGCCAAAAGTATGTAAAAAAAAAAAAAATCCAGTACTCATTCATACATACACAACATGCCTGAATCTCAAAAGCATTCTGCCTAATGATAGCCTTATACAAGGACCCATATCTTGCATTTGTAAGTTCCAGAACAAGCAATTAGTCTGTATGTCTGGGGATGAAGGAAAGAATTGTTGAGGAAGGGCCACAAGGTAACACGGTGAGGTGACAGCAACGTGCTCTACCCTGAGAGTGTGTATGTCTTTACCAAATCTCATGATATGCTTTAGGTTGAAGTCCCTTCAAAATTTGTTCAGAGCTTGTTACTGTTCCTATTGTTATTGTTTTTCAGGTTGACGTGTGCAACTAAACAGAAGTTGATGGAATGACATAGATATACCTATGGCTGATTCATGTTGATGTTTCACAGACACCAACAGAATACTGCAAAACAGTTATCCTTCAATTAAAAATAACTTTAAAAAATAAAAATTGATGGGATGGATTTAAGTTTTTCTGGAACAACTGGTAGTACAGAGCTGAGGCTATTCAGGCTTCCCAGATGGCTCAATGATAAAAGAACGAGCTTGCCAATCCAAGAGACTCGGGTTCATTTCATCACTGGATTGGGAAGATCCCCCAGGAGTAGGAAATGGCAACCCAACCCAGTATTCTTGCCTGGAAAATTCCATGCACAGATGAGCCTGGCAGGCTACAGTCCCTGGGGTCACAAGTCCAACACAACTGAGCATGCACGCACTGCCATGAACTGCCTGAGGTTATTTACAGAATGAGTGTTAGTCACTCAGTGTCCTACTCTTTGCCACCCCATGGACAGTAGCGTGTCCATGGTAGGCAAGAATACTGGAATAGGTTGCCGTGCCCTTCTCCAGGGAATTTTCTCAACCCAGGAATGGAAGAACCTGGGTCTCTTGCATTGCAGGCAGCTTCTTACCATCTGAGCCACCAGAGAGGGGGTTCGGTGATGAGTTTTCAACTGGCTATATAATCTAATCACAGTGTATTAGAAGGAGACAACAGAGGATGAGATGGTTGGATGGCATCACCGACTCAATGGTAAGAGTTTGAATAAGCTCCAGGAGTTGATGGACAGAGAAGCCTGGCGTGCTGCAGTCCATGGGGTTGCAAAGAGCCGGACACAACTGAGTGAAATGAAATACATGTAACGGGAACCACAAATTGAAGGCTGTTGCAGTGGCCTGACTCACCTCACAAAGGCAAACCTACAAAGCCCATGCTTACAGGAAACCACATGTCAAGGTGACCTTTAACATTGTTCAATCATGTCACTTGCAGTTACTTGTAGCTGGCCAGGTTCCTCTGCCCATGGAATTCTCTGGGCAATACTAGAGTGGGTTGCCATTCTCTACTCCAGGGATCTTCCCAACCCAAGGACGGAACCCTTGTCTCTTATATTGGCTGGCAGATTCTCTAACCACTTAAGCAACCAGGCAAGCCAAGACACAATTACAATCCTCCAACTCGGCTTATGGAGAAGGCAATGGCAGCCCACTCCAGTACTCTTGCCTGGAAAATCCCATGGACGGAGGAGCCTGGAAGGCTGCAGTCCATGGGGTCGCTGAGGGTCGGAAACGAGTGAGCGACTTCACTTTCACGCACTGGAGAAGGAAATGGCAACCCACTCCAATATTCTTGCCTGGAGGATCCCAGGGACAGGGGAGCCTGGTGGGCTATGGGGTCGCAGAGTCGGACACGACTGAAGTGACTTAGCAGCTTGGCTTTATGGGTTTCCCAGGTGGTGCTAGTAAAGAATCCATCTGCCAATGCAGGAGATGAGACATGTGGGTTCAATCCCTGTGCTGGAAGATCCCCTGGAGAAGGAAATGGCAACCCACTCCAGTGTTTTTCCCTAGAGAATCCCATGGACAGAGCCTGGTGGGCTACAGTCCACAGGGTCACAAAGTCTGCCTGTATCAACTTAGCCCAACTCAGCTTTAGCGAGCTCACCTTCCCCTACAAACAGGGGCCCCACAGCCAATGATACCCTGGGAACAGTGCTTCGCTGCCTGTGAGGTACTGTACTCAACCCACCGATTGCTTTCCCTTAAAGGACAGCTGTCACTAAATTAGTTTTATCAAGTGCAAATGAACATGAGTCAGATGTACATAGAGCCAACAAACACTAATCTTGTGCTGATTTAATGACATCCCCAAGGGACTTGGTCTGAAGTGGGACTCACTGCCAAGTTGAATTAACCAACTTGTTTCTCCCAGGAGCCAGCAGGAAATACTAGAAACATTACAATCTTTGGTACTTTAGCTTCCAGTTTTTTGGTGTTATTGCTCCAATTTCAGGGCAAGGATCACCTGAATTACCTCAGTGCCTACCCGAAGCTCCCTCCCCTAGGAAGCCTAGCCATAGGCTACTTCAATGACTATGTTCCCTGGCAACTGGCTGCAAGGGCGAACAGCGCCTAAGAACTAGGGTTTGGGGGTGGAGGACGTTTGCAGATCCTTAATTAAAAGCCAAAATAAAACCCTTTTTTATAATAAAGACCCCAGAGCCACAAAAAATGCACGTCAAGTTTTATTAGGTTCAAATACAAAACATTCCAAAAAGAGAAAAGCCATCTATTGTATCTAAGTACTATATTCAACTACCAGTTAAACGAAGAAAACACGTTATTCTGTTTCTTTTACAACCAGTATAAATCAAGACCAATTCTTTTCCCAACAGGAGCAGAAATAAGTCTGCTGGGTCAGTAAACTATTTGCCAAATAGCTGTCTGGTCATTAAACATTCAATTTAGTATTGGTTTTACTATGGTTAGTCTCTATGTTCTACACTATCTTCAAGATACCTAAATAAAATCTCAAGAGCCAAAAGGTCCTTGGGAGCACAGACCCAAGTAATTTCGATTACAGAATGATTGAGGAAGACAGCTATGTAAGTGCAATGGCTTTTTAAATTTGGTCAATACCCTCATGATCTGTGATTGGAAGAGCCTGTCAAAATGAGGGTTACATTTCTGCATATTTTCCACAACTGCAAACGGTAAACATGACAGTACTGATATTTACTAGGTAAACATTCAGAAGGTGAGTTGGTTCCTTCTAACCCAACAACTCAAATCTGTTTCCTTTGAGAACATTAGCTTTTACACCATTGGCTCTAATCTTCAATGCAATAAATGATAAAGCTGTAACGATTTGTTTGCAAGACATGAACTGGGGTAGGGGGTAAAGGAAGCTTACAAAACAACTATTCTTTAAAAAAAAAACAAAAAAACAAAAAAACAAAAAACAGCAAAAGCCAACCGGCCCAATTTTGTCTCCAGTTTTCAACGTGTGCTTTCGAGCATTTCAGCTGTTTCCAGTTACTTTAGTTTCCAGATATTAGTCTTCCATTTAGTTTTAAGACTAAATCTCACTTTTGGATAAACACAAGGAAATATTTTACTTGCTGAAAAATCACTTTACTGGATAAAGTTACCTCTTATGCCTTTCAGTTTTCTAATCCAACTTTCTGACAACCAGTGGTAATTAGGAAGTTCTAAGTTGCAGTTGTCCCTATGACTTTGGGCTTCCCTGGTGGCTCAGCTGGTCAAAAATCTGCCTGCAATGCGGGAGACCTGGGTTCGATCCCTGGGTTGGGAAGATCCCCTGGAGATGGCAAAGGCTACCCACTCCAGTATTCTGGCCTGGAGAATTCCACGGACTGTATAGTCCATGGGGTCACAAAGAGTTGGATAGGACTGAGCAACTTTCACGTCACTTCTATGACTTTAGCTAAAGTAAAGTCAAAGCTGAAAAAAGAAACCACAAGAACTTCCTGACTACCTCCACTTACCCATTTCCTTAATTACTCCCCTTTCTCCATCTTGTCAATTACTTATTTTAAGAAACTGCCACTCCCTAGTTAAGAGTGCTAACCAACTGGGGTTGATGCCTTCCTTAGAGCCACGGGAAACCTGGAAGGCAAAAATCTTGTCTGCACCAAACCAATTCTGATGAGTACTGCTTATGCAACTGTTGTGCCTTAAGGACAATCAGCAATTCTTCTGCTTCAACAGCTCTGTAAAATGAAAAGGTGCTATCAGGTCACAAGATATTTACTGTTTCATTCAGGAAATAACCTAGGAAGCTCAAAAAAAAAAAAAAAAAAAAAACACACCCCATCGGAATTCCTGTTATCATTCTACCAGTAAAACTGCTACTGAAGCTAAAGACTTAGTGGCATCTGTTATCAGTTAGTTCACCCTTTAGCCAAACTGGAAAGATAAAGTATCCTTTTTAAAAAGGCTCAGGAAACAGTTAGAACCTCATACAAGTTGTTCACATAGCAAAACGCTACACTGTATCACTCCAGCCAACACCTGGTAACAAAGGACTAGCAAGCTGTATACATGAAATACATTCAATACAGCTATGTTTGAGAAAACCTTACTCCCTTAACGTGCCAGGTGTTACAGATTTACCCTGCTAATCCTAAAATTAACCCATTACAGATAACTTGCCAATATCAAGGCATGCAACATGGCAATGCCATAGTATTTATACCTATAAAAGCCAGTGCAAAACTTACCTTAGCATTGCATTTCTCTTGTTGCCAGCTTTATCTAGTGTGAAAAAAATCAGCACTCCATGACCATCATGACCATGACCAAAATTCTCAACCTGTAAAAATTAAATAGGTAACTAGTTATCTCTCTTAAGGAAATTCTTCAAAACTTGCCTATAACTGCCCTCTTTTCCAGAAAGAAAAGGCAAGTTCAGACTTGCAGCTTAACGTATTTCGTGTTCTACTATTTCTCTTAAGTGGTGGAAGCTTCACTGGCTTGGGATGGACTGGAATGGCTTAAATGGTTAAGTTGCATGGCTTATGGATTCCCATTCTGTTCCAATGGTGCACTGCCATGTTAAATCCATAAGTTGAACGGACAAAACTTATTTGAAGGAATTAAGTGCAGTGTAAGGATTTTTAGTTGGAGGTCTTCAAGTTTACTATATTCAAGAGCATCTTTTTCAACTTCATGGCTGGACCTGGGTCATGCTGCCTCAGGTTTTGCTTTTTAAAGACCACTTGCAATAGATTTTCTCCATAGAGTGTAGTTTCACAGAACTAAAAACAAGTCAGGCATCCAACTAAATGTCAGGTTTGCAATGGCTTACAGGGGGTAAAGAGAGGGGGACCCCAAACTTAAGCCATTTCCTATATTGACTAAAAGACTAATTTGAAAAACGTTAAAACATGAAGCATGTTTAAAGGTCTTCATCAAAAATAAGATTTAAAAAATACCCCCTCCCAAGCCCCAGATCGCTACTGGTAAACAGCTGTATTAGGGCCTTTAAGTGTCACACATGCTTTAAAAAAAGAAATCCAAGTGTTGAATTTGGAGGACTTCTAATATGCTATCGAACACTTTGTTTTCCAAAAGTTTTTTTTTTTTTTAATCTAGAAAGCATTTCCATTGCCATGAGGTACAGTATGTTTCACTGTACTATGAGGAAGGTAAGTGTTCAATTTCGACTTAGACGGAAAAACTAGTTTGCTTTGCTTACCATCTTTGCTGTTTCACAGGCATTTGATGCTTTAAATCTGATGTGGAATGCTGATAGATTCACTTTTTAGAAGTCATAAGCCTTTGAGAAGTTGGAGATAACTTCATTGCTTATCTATTTTCTCCTTTGCAATCAAGCTGTTCCTTAAAAGTGAGACACTACAGAGTTGCAAAAATTTGAAACAGTAAGAGCAAGCATCGTTTGCAGCTTCATGGTTGGTTTTGGCCAAACTTTTTATTTAGTATTCTGTAGTTGCTTAACACACACTTAAATGGTCTTATTGGGGAGGGGGAAAGGGGAGGTTCTTGTAGATTCCCAAGGAAATGTCAGAAAGGCAAAATATGGCCAGCATTATCCATTTGCTTTTTTCTGGGTTTACTGGGCGAATAGCACTTTCCTTACATATATGCATCTGATCTCAGGTTTTTCATACTGAGAACATTTGAGATTTCAGTTTGAAGACACTCTGAAATCCTAAGAGTAGCATACCCCGACCACCCTCTAATAGCTAGCTTGTTTATATAGGCAGGAGGATTCATCTCTCCATTTTAGATGACTAGATATTTTGTGTAAGATAAACTGCTTGCCTCATCATTTACTGGGGAAAATCCTATAGGAAGTGGCCTTTAGGGACACTTTTACTTGGAGATTACACCACTAGTACACATGTCAAGTCTTAACACACTTAACATTTCATTTGCTTGTTGAAAGCAATGTCATAAAATCAAAGATTAAACATGTTTTACTTTCTTTCCTCACAAGAACATAAAAATTATGGAAAGGGAACTTAACAGGAAATTTAAAAAAAGTAACACAATCTTTCCTTTTAGTAGTCCTTGGGTAGTTATGATAGAACAGGTTCCACTTTTGTTTGTTTCTTTGAACAGGGATTTTGGTCCAAGTTGTTTGTTTTTAATATCTGCTTCTGCCTCCCCCTCTATCAGATCGGCTTCCTCCACGGCCACCACCTCTTGGTGCTCCGCGGCTTGAACTGCTGTAGGAATCTCGTGGAGGAGGGTACCCCCTTTCCATAGAAGGGGGAAGCCCTCTTTCTTGTCTGCCAACCCGATCACGACCACTTGAGTAGAGATCACTTCGGCTGCTTGAGTAACTGTCTCGACTTCCACCATATCCGTCACGTGAGCTGCTGTAATCATCATAGCGACTGCTTCCACCATAAGATGGCGGGGGCCCTCGTGTAGGTGGAGCACTACGTGAGTTACCTGCAGGGTCAATGGTCAGGTAATATGGCAACACTATAAATTGTATATATACAACATTTAAATCTGAATTTACAGAATTCTTGTATTAAACGTTTACTGTCTTAACTGGGAGGTTTTAAACTCTGCCATTGCTGGCCATTAACAGGGATTTGCTCATCTGCTGAGACACGGAAATGGGTGGGTTTTAATGTTTGTTTGAAAAGACTGAAGACGGTGTGTATTTCAAGAGGATATTCCAGACAGCTTGTTATTTTATAGTAGACACTCAGCCAACTTTCCAGTGATAAGTTGCAATTTTGAACTGTAGACTTTCCTTCATATTGCAATGGTAAACATTTGATCTTGTTAATAAAGTTTTTAAATTGTATTTTCACTGTTGGGGGAAAACACATAAGGCTGCCAATTTAAGCAAGCAAAATCCCCTCCAAAGCAAGCCAACAGCCTCAAAAAAAACTTAGAAAAAACAAAAGCCCCTCACAAGACTAGGAAAAGCCCAGCTGAATAAATTACCCCCTTAAAAGCAAGCAAACATCCCTTTAAAAGCAAGCACCACAACAGCCTAATAAACTGGCTCATGAACCTAAAAACTCAAGCTGGTGATAGTCAGAGACCCTCAACCAAAATCTTACCATAACTCTCATATGAATCTCTGTAGGAACCTCCACTTGGATGATCTGAATAGTCACGATCACGACCATAGCCATCTCTATCACTATATTAACAAGAAATATGTATAAGCCCCAGAACATTAGTTTTTACAGCTAAAAAAATGTTTTTACATCAAGCCATGGCAGCAAGAGCAAGTCACATACCTATAGCCTCTTGATGGATAGTCATCACGTGAACTGGAATGACCATAATCACGGTAAGTATAATCTCTTGGTGGTGGTGCATAATCTCTTGTATCACGAGAACTTGGGTAATCTCTGCTTGAATAGCTAAAGAAACAAAAGTAACTTGGTTCATACTTCTGATAAGCTCTCCTTCAACCTTAAGTATTAAGAGACAAAAGCTACTATACTTTTCTGTTACCTGTCTTTAGTAGAATATCCATCATCTCTTGGGGACAAATAAACATCTCTACGAGAGGGCAAGGGCTCCCTTCGAGGTGGACCTCCATAACTATCTCTTCCACGTGATACAGGAGCTTAAGGAGAAATCAATTTTAAAAATACAGCCAGAGCAAAGTAAAAATACAAATTTGCATTGAAGCAATGAAAAGCAGTGATTCAACCAAATATGACAATATGGATGTATATGAGGAAATCCTCTAAAATTTCTTAATTATGCCAAAATTATTTTCAATGCTCTGCATTTAACTTCATGACTTCAAGTGATCTAGATACAGTTTAAATATCATTTTTAGGATTCACCTCAATCCTTGTGTTATGATGGTAGAATAGACTGTCATATACAGAACATTTACCTCTTCCTCCCATTCCACTGCTGCTTCGAACTGGTCCTGAAGGGGCAGATCTTTTAGGAGGAGGACCCCCACTTCGTGGTGGTGGTCCTCTTTTTACCGGAAGTGGTCCCCTGGAAGAACTCATGTTAAAATTCATGGAATAGCCACCATCATCTACATTAGAACAAAAAAAATCATGTTAATACATGAAAAAGCTACAAAAGTTTTGCTTGATCAAGAACAAGACCATTTCTGTTTGGGGGGGGGAATCTTTAGTTGTTAAGTCTATATAGAGACTGTGAGACGTGTTAGTCTATATAGACACACGAGTTAGTATAGATCAGAAAAGTAGAACTGAAGGGTTCTACTGAGGGTTCAAATTACTTCAAAAAAAACCCCCAAGTTATTTAATACCTATCAAAATTTTTCTATAACTGTTTTTCCCTATAGAATGAGTTCATCTGGATAAATAATAGCTTACTGTTAATTATTTCAAGGCATTGTTAATTTAACTGAGTATGCCTTCTATATTTCCCTTAAGGAAATCACTTTGGTAGATGAATAAAATGTTCTCAATTTCAAAAGCTAAGGCCTTTAAAATAAAGATTAACCAAAGTACACACTGATGTATTTACAGTTCTTAATTTATATACCAAGCCTAAATCAAACTTAAGTCATTACCCATGTGCCCTCCATGGGATGGAGGTCCCCTGGTTCCTCCACTTCCTCCTCTTCCTCCCCGAAGGCCTCTGGGAGGGCCTCTGCTTCTTGGAGGTGGAGGTGGTCCACGTCTACCACTTTCAAATGACGGTTTAGTGGCTTGTTCTACCTTGATGGCTTTTCCATCTAAGGACTAAATAATATCCATGGTTAATTAAAAGTATTTAAAAGAGAACTTGCTGATCCACTATGCACTGACACTAGTAGGTCCTTCAAAATGTTTTTACCTTTCTGTTTAGCATTCAAAGTTTTAAGATATTATTTGAACTAAAACGTTAAGTAATCGGTAAAGTTGCTAAAATTTAACAAGGTGAAACAATTACCAACTTATTAAGACAAATAACCAAAAAGCAAAGCCGAAGTATAATACAAAGTATCATACATAACATTTAAAACTGAACGATTTTTTTGTTAAGAATACACTGAGTACAAAAGGTCCTTCTGAAATTACAAGGTGCTGTAGCAGGGTCATGGAAAGGTTTATACTCAAATTCAAGAGCAGCCCTACACCAGACGTGGGTAACAATGTGCTATTTTACAGTACTAGGAAACACTGTATCCTAAAGACACTCTTACCTTTCCATTCATGTCTCTGGCTGCATCCTTAGCATCTGCTGGGCTTTCAAAGGTGACAAAAGCAAATCCTCTAGATTTGTTGGTTTCACGATCTTTCATCAAGAGAACTAAAAAGTAGTTTTCAGGGGGAAAAAAGTGTTACTCTAGTTGAAAAGGAAAAACAAAAATTAATCTGTAAAAAAGAAAGCAAGCTCAGAACTTCTTAGAGGACAAAGCACATTATCATTTCATGTGATCAATGCAATCAAAGTCATCATAGCTCACCTTTTTAATTATAATAACCCTGCATACATTTTCAGATAACTCACCTTCCACTATTCGTCCATATTTGCCAAATACTGCTTCAAGGGCTTTCTCATTGGTTTCTGTATTGAGGCCACCGATAAAGAGCTTTCCTGGGCGATCTGCCTCAACCATTTTCCCCCCCTGGTTAAAATCTGTTGGGAAAAAAAAGTTACCCTCCCTTAAAAAAAGTTCAAGTTTACCCAATGTTATGTATCATGCTTATTTTTTGTTTACTAAAATCATTAACATAATACACGGAAAGCAATTCTTAAGCCTCACCAGAAAACCTGTGTAATTAGTTTAGTGACAGTTTAATAAACTGGCTTATAAAGCCAACTTAACTAATTCCTGCATCTTTAATCCACTTTGGCAGTCTTAAGTAACTACAACACTTCAAAAAGCGCATTTTACTTTAAACACTATATTTATTGCATTTTAAAAATTCAATTGTTGTTCTTTAGTTGTTAAGTCGTGTCCAACTCTCTCACGACCCCATGGACTGTATCCCACCCGGCTTCTCTGTCCATGGGATTTTCCAGGCAAGTATACTGGAGTGGGTAGCCATTCCCTTCTCCAGGGGATCTTCCCCACCCAGGGATCAAACCCTGGGTGTTACGGGCAGATTCTTCACCGCTGAGCCACCAGGGAAGCCTTAAAAAATTCAATTATCCCATCCCAATTACCCTAGTGATTTTTAAAAACCTACTCAGTCAAGGTCACAGACCAAACGCAGGTCCCTCTGACCAATCCAAGAACTCTGGCTCCTTTCATTACGATTTCCTAATAAATCTAAGCAGCAATTTAAAGTTTTAACCAAGTTATGACTCTCCGTCAACAGCCCCTGCCCCGCTCACATTACCGACTTTTAAAAAGCGTCAGTATTATCTCATACGAAATAACGGAATGTGGAAGCGCGCCCTGTAACCCAGTACTCAAAGGCTGCAGTGGAACCCAATTAAAACCCGTCATTAAAAACCGCGTGGAAAATACAAAATGGCGACACTTGGATTGAGCCCAGAACAACCTCCCCCGGTCAAGGAGTAACTTTTGCCACCAGCGGCGCTTCAGAAAATTCAAAGGGCTTCCTCTCCAAGGCCCGCCAATGAACAAGGACCCCGCGCAAAAGTGCACGTGCCTGCCCGAGGTCAGGGCCATCCCCACGCAGATATCGGCGGAGGAAGCGCGGTCCCTCCTCGTCCCGCTCCGGTCTAACCTCCGCCACCCCCCACCCCTGCAGGAGAAACAGCCAAACTTTCCGGGGAGGCACATTACGAAGCGCCCCCCCCTCCCGCGTCGGTTTCCCGTCGACACTCCCAGCTTTGCCTAAATAGGTCGGCACCTCCGGGTTCTTAAAATGGCGCCCGCCACCCTCATCTCCAGGGAGATAATCCCAAATTGTAACGTGGCAAAAATGGACGCAAGATACAAAGTAACGAAAAGGACTCACGTACTGGAGAGGTGACGACGGTCTCAAGCTCCTGCGAGCTCGCCAACAGCGGCTTCCTAGCAGCTCGGCACGCGGGAGGACAGCCGATCCTCAGAACGGAAGCTGTAAGGCGCTCGCACTACTGCGCAACGAGGGCGAACAAAGGAGACAGCAAACTTTATACGGCCCGGGAACGAGGCTCAAGGACCCGGATGGAGGCGGGGCTTAGAATTTGAAACGTGCAGGGAGGGGGAGCGGTTCCCAGTATCCTCACTGGCTGCCCCCGCTGTTAATCACTCTTCGCTCCTCCCTTTTTCCCGGGCCCTCGTCTCGTCAGCCGGCCCCAGTTTCTAACCGTTTTCCCAGCCCCCACCGGTGCTCCACAAACCCGCGTTTTTGCTTTCTTCTAAAATGGTTCACGGACTGCATATAATAAAGAATTCAAATTTTTTGCGTGTTCTAGTGGTCCCGGCAAGGTGCTAAACTTTACACCCATTAACTCATTTAATTCTCGAAACAACATGACGAGGGTAGAACTATGCCAGTTTTGCAGAAAGGAAAAACAAAGAAGTTTAGATAATAAAATATATTTCCCCAAAATACCTTTAACAAGAATTTTTGGTGAATGGGGAAAATTCTGATAAATGTCAGGTGGGGGAAAAAACCTGTATTAAACAGCGGGGAGATAACCCGTTTTATAGAACAATTACTGAGCACCTACTAAATTGCAGGCAGGCTCTGGGCTTGGCCGTGAGGGTACAACCCAGAATAAGCAAGACGAGGTCAACGCGCTTCATGGGTAATGCTGCCAGATTTAGCAGGTGAAAATACAGAAAACCCCTTCAGGTTTGAATTTCGGATACCAAATACTTTTTTCAGTATAATAGCTCTCAATATGATGTACTTATTAGCCGTTTATCTGAAATGCAAATTTAACTGGAGATTTCCTTTTTACCTGTCAATCCTACTCGCGGAGGGGATCATAAACGTTTTTGATTTGCTAATTTCTTTAAAAACTGAAGAAGAAATTTAAATACAATTAATAAATAAAACAATTGCATTCTGTGATTAGTGCCAGGGAGGAAGTAAACTCGGTGTTTTGATGGACAATATTTAAGAGACCAAATTCGATCTAACCCTCAGGGAAGGTCTACCTGAAGAAGTGACTTTGGAGGTCAGATCTGAAGGAAGAAAAGAAACCCTCCATGGGTAAGCTGGAGGGTAGGGGAGGATCAGAAGCTTTTCAGAAAAAGAAGCACAAAGTAGAGTGAAAGACCTTGCATGTTTCAAGGGACAAAAAGGGATCCAGGGTGACCAGAATTTAAGGGGCATTATATGAGGGAGCCAAGGCAGGCAGAACATTCAAACCCACTACAAGATTGCAGGGGGTAGGTGTGGAAGTAGGGACAACAATGGGGCTGTGCAAATGGACCAGGAAACAGAAGACAGTGCCTTGAATTAGGGTTGTGGCAGGTGTATATGGCAAGCAGCGGACAGGATTTGCTCATGAATCAGATGGAAAAGCATTGAGGTATAATTTGAAAAACAGGATAAGTCATTATGGATGAGTAAATATCTGGTATTAGTAAGGGGTGGCCATTTGCTAAAACAGCTGCAAAGGAGCAAGTTTGGGGATGTGGGCGGGGATGGAAAAATCTGATGTGCAGAGTAAAGATCAGGGCTAAATTTGTTGCTTTAGAAATAGTAATAAAACTCATCAGAATGAATGATACCACCAAGAAGAGACTATAGTGGGGAAAAGAAGTCCCCCAATCGCACAGTACTAAGTATCAAAAAATACATGTGGAGAGGAAGACACTGGAAGGAAATAGGTTAAAATGTTACCAGTTTATCTCACCGGAAGGATAGAATTTGTGAACAGTTGTTACTTTTCTTCTACACAGTTACAGTTGCTCTGTCTGCCATGGTGAATTATGGTTTATGCCAGGGAGGTGGTAGTAAATGATGCTCAACTCAGGTCATAGGTAAAAACCCCCAAGGAACTTTGGAACCAGCTCTGAGTTATTAACATTAACGGAGGGAATAGTGCTCAGTAGCATAAGAATATTTGTTGTTTTTTTTCTTTTCTCAGCCAAATAAGAAAAAGCAAAGCAAAAGTCACGTCTACTTGTGTTCAGAATAAGTTATATATATTATTATCTCTGCCAATAGTTGGGAACTGGCCAGGTTGGCATAAAACACTTAAATGTATGGCTCAGGAAGCAGAGTCTGCACCTCCAGGCAGAACTGCACCTCCAGGCAGAAATCCCTCCCCCTGAGGCCAGCAGGCACTCTATCTGTCTCAGATCCAGACAGAGGATGACAGGGTCTCTTCCAGTCTAGGGCAAAACAGGGCTGACTCTACCATAGATGGCTTTGTCCCCTTGGGTCTCAAGAAGGGAACAGATCACGCAGGTTTTGTGGTTGGTGCTCAGGAATATGGGGATGGGGGTGGGGAGTGGAGTGCTCTAGACTAGGGTAGACAGCACTTCAAAGGACCGCAAGAGAGAGGAAGATGTGGTGGGGCATGTCTAGTTAAAGAATCTGTAAGAAAGGATCATTATGGCTGTGGCTTAGAATCTAGAGGTGAAACAGAGAGGACAAAGCAAGTAACTGGAGAGGGAGGCAGAGGGTGTACTGATCTGATCAGAAGTGGAGGTAATCAGATTTCATCTTAAGAGATCACCATGGCTGTGCTGGGGAAGGGAGGGGCAGGAAGCAGGGTGTTGCTGATGTAGTTCCAAGAGAGAAGGGATGTGGGCAGACTGAGGGTTAGCAACTCTGGTCCACAGGCAGTCCGGTAAGCAAGTCTCACACTGCCCCAAATGAATCTCTGAAGCCCATCCTTCCCTCTCCTGGATCTTCTAGATTTTTCTCTTTACTTCTTTCTTCCTATTTACTCCTTTGGATTATCATTAAATGTGGTTATAGTTTTCTTAACTCTGATTTTTCCTTTGCCCCATTTGTTTCTCTCCAGATGTCATCTCAATGATTGATGGTCTGAGTCAAGTGATATTAAATGTGCCCCTGTGTATCCCTGGAATATAATCAGTGCTAAATAAATATTGAGTGAATGAATTACAGGGCTTCCCAGGTGGTACTAGTGGTAAAGAATCCACCTGCCAATGCAGAAGATGTAAAAGACATGGGTTTGATCCCTGGGTAGGGAAGATCCTCTGGAGGAGGGCATGGCAACCCATTCCAGCATTCTTGCCTGGAGAATCCCATGGACAGAGGAGCCTGGCAGGCTACAGTCCATAGGGTCGCAAAAAGTCGTACTGAAGCAACTTAGCACGCACACATGAATGAACAACAAGCTGTTTTTATCCTCCGTGGTACTTAGTATGAGATGGGTGTATAGTAAGTATTTAATGAATACTGATGGCCTTTGTCTCAAATCCCAATTCACCTGAAAAGGGCTCACTTTTTTTTTCACTGAACAAACAACAATAAAACAAAAACACTCCATAGTTTTAAAAGCTTCAAACCATTAAATGGTTAAGAAATAACCTTCAGTCATCAAGCTAAGGGTCACTTTGTGATGAGTTAGTTAAAGGAAAGCTCTCCTGTTAGCCTTGCATTTTTACAGAAAGGGCAAATGTGAGGTCACTCTGCAGCCAGTTATGCCTGTTTTCCAAATTACAGAAAGATATCTTGCCACTTGTTCTAAAAATGTCTGTTATCTGGCATGAAACAAGGAGGAAGGGAGGGAAGAATTGTATGTGATTAAAAATTGGGAGGCTTTCCAAGACATTTTCCAGAAGATAGCCTACTTTGCTACAACAAGCAAGGAAAAAAAACTTTGTAACCAGTGTACAGCTCTGATATAGAGTAACTGGAAGGTTGAGTGAAGATACAATTCTACTGTATCTTTCTCTACAGTGGAGGAGATGATGACTTTTAACCAGGCTTCATACTTGAGCTTCCCTGGTGGCTCAAACAGTAAAGAATCTGCCTGTAATACAAGAGACCCTGGTTTGATCCCTGGGTCAGGAAGATCCCCTGGAGAAAGAAAAGGCAACCCACTCCAGTATTCTTGCCTAGAAAACTCCATGGTCAGAGGAGCCTGGTGGGCTACTGCCAAAAGTTGGACACAACTGAGCAACTAACGCTTTCACCTTTCATACCCCCTTAAAAAGGAACTGAAGCAAACCATAAGAAATATCTCAAAATGGTGGGGGCTGGAAAGATGATTGCATTTTCAATAACTTGTGTCAAGGCAATTAGAGAGCCTTTGGAAGGGAGAAAGAAATCTGGATTTGTTAGGAGAACCACTGACCTAAATCCCCTACCCTGGCCAGACACCACAATAACCATTTGTATGAGTTGTTTTACTACAGGAGGTCCTGGCAGGGAACATAGAACTGACAAGCCACCAGCAACCACAAGAATTCAGGAAAGGTCAAAAGGAGACGCCAGTCTATAAGTGCTACCAACCTTCCAGGATCCTTCTTGCTCAAATTCATCTTGGTTAAGGGATGCATTCACCACCAGGAAGGACCTGTGTCAGAATGATTGGCCAGAGACAACCCAGAAACTAATCCCATCACCATAAAACCCAAGACTGCAAGCCATGTGGCAGAGAAGTTCTCCTGGGCTCCCTTACCCTCCTGCTCTCCTTCCAGGCACCCCTTCCCAAGAAAACAGCATCTGTGTCTCCTCAGACAATTCCTGAGTGATAAGCAAGAGCCCCCGCTTGGGCCCTTGAAGTGGTCCCCCTTCCTGCAATAGATTCATACCACACTTTTTGAAAGAAAGTGTTAGTCACTCAGTCGTGTCTGACTCTTTTGTGACCCCATGGACTGTAGCCTGCCAGGCTCCTCTGTCCATGGATTTCTCCAAGCAAGAATACTGGAGTGGGTTGTCATTCCCTTCTCCAGGGGATCCTCCCAACCCAGACATAGAACCTGAGTCTACTGCATTGCAGGTGGATTCCTTGCCGTCTGAGCCACCAGGGAAGACCACATTTTTTACTCCAAAATAAATTCCAAATAAATAAATAAATAAATTCCAGCTCCAAGGTTTAAATGTAAAATGTAGAACCACTGAAGTACTAGAGGAAAAATGGGTAGATACTTTTATAATCTTGTCATGAGGAACATCCATCTGCTCATTCATTTAGCAAATATTTATTCAGTGCTTATTGTGCCTCAGCACTGTTTTGATTGTTGAGAATTCATCAGTGAACAAAAAGACAATAGTCTCTGACCACCTGCAGCTAATATTTTAGTGAGGAGGGCTAGACAATAAACAATAAATCAAATAAATAATGTGTGTTTGAAAATGAAAGATGCTATGAAAGAAATTCTTTGGCCTTGCCTTTCTTTGGGATTGGAATGAAAACTGACCTTTTCCAGTCCTGTGGCCACTGCTGAGTTTTCCAAATTTGCTGGCATATTGAGTGCAGCACTTGCACAGCATCATCTTTTAGGATTTGAAATAGCTCTGCTGGAATCCCATCACCTCCACTAGCTTTGTTTGTAGTGATACTTCCTAAGGCCCACTTGACTTAGCACTCCAGGATGTTTGGCTCTAGGTGAGTTATCACACCATCGTGGTTATCTGGGTCATTAAGATCTTTTTTGTACAGTTCTTCTGTGTATTCTTGCCACCTCTTCTTAATGTCTTCTGCTTCTGTTAGGTCCATACCATTTCTGTCCTTTATTTTGCCCATCTTTGCATGAAATGTTCTTGAATAGACAGACTGTAAAAATATAATAAATATTATATATATATAACATATATATATAACATACATATAAAACATATATATATAACATATATATATATATATATATATATATATATATATATTTGATTTTCAACAGAGGTGCAAAGACAATTTATACAGGGAAAGGATAGTCTTTTCACAAATGGTACTGGGAACACCCATATATTCTTTTTTTCTTTGTTTTTATTTGCTTATTTGGCTTCACTGGGTCTTAGTTGCAGCACACAGGATCTTTAGTTGGAGCATGTGGGATCTAGTTCATTGTGGTTATTCAGGTCATTAAGATCTTTTTTGTATAGTTCTGTGTCTTCTTGCCACCTCTTCTAAAGAAATAGAACAGAGTAAGCAGGGGAAGGGTGTCAGGAGTACAGGAATGAAAGGATACAAAATTAAAAGGGTGGATCTGAGTTGGCTTCAACCAAGAATGTGCCATTGAAGTAAAGATAAAGGAGGGAATAAGCCATCTGGGGGAAGAGTGTGCCAGAAAGACTGAAGCATACCTGCCCCCTTCTAAAAAGAGCAAAGGGATCAGTATGGATGAAACTGAGTGAACGAACACAAAAATAGCAGAGCACAAGGCTAAGGCCAGATCGTGGAGGGTTTTGTAGGCCATTGGTAGAGACTTTGCCTTTGTTGGGGAGGAAAAATCATTTTCCTTCTACTCTTCAAGGTTCTTGGTTGAGATGTCCCTGCCTCCCACTGTAATAAAAAGACATTAATAGGAGAAAAAGAAACAAGTTTAATAACATGCATACCTCCCGTATACATGGAGGATAACCAGGAAAACTGAGTAATTCAGGAAATGACTCAAGCCATCATTTTATTTCATTTTTTAATTGAAGTATAGTTGATGTACAATATTATATGTTACAAATGTACAATATAGTGATTCACAAGTTTTAAAGGTTATACTCCATTTATAGTTATTGTAAAATATTGGCTATGTTTTTGTGTTGCACAGTATATCCTTGTAGTATTGTGGAATCCGGAGTGGCAAAACACACCTCGGAGGACACTCAAGACAGTGGAGTACAGTTTATTACACCAGCTGGTCCAAGGGGAATCAGTTCCCAACAAGGACCCTGATGTTTCTGAGAGGCCAGTTTTATAACCCCCGCCCCCACACCCCTCTATGTGACTGGTTACATGTTAGCAACTTCTTTATTGTAAAACTCAATCATGGACAACAATGATTATACATTAAGAAGGGATGTCTCCATGGTTAATCTAACAGGGGCAGCCTGACTCAACTACAGTCTCGTTTGCCATCTGTAGGGTGGGATGTCTCCAGGAGACCTGGTTTTCAATAGCAACAGTTTCCTCACTCTTGGGCGGGTTCAGGCCCCGTTTCCATCCTGTCTTTAAGATTGATGACAGGCTTCAAGATGGAGTCTCTCCTGCTTTCCTCACACTGGCCCAACAGTAGTATATTTTTTCAAAAGTTTCTATTTGAGTATAGTTGCTTTACAATGTTGTGTGTAGCTTATTTTGTGCACAATATTGGGTTGGCCCAAAAGTTCGTTGGAGTTTTTAAACTGAAAAATGGGTTTGTTCGGGTTTTTAAAGTAACTTTTTGGCTAACCCAATGGTTTGTCCCTTTTATCCTCTACCCCAATCTTGGCCCTCCCCCTTCCACTCAAGCCACCATTTTAAATACCTCGTCAGCTAAAACAGATGTTGTAGGAACCAGATACCTAAGACTATCAAGCCAAGCACAGTAAACAAGAATATGATTGTGATGCAAATCACAAATATTCCACTCTCTATTGATAAGAGTTTCTAAAGATAAGATTATCCTTCTGTTTCTTCTGCATAGGGAGAAAGACACTTACAAATGGAGATTTTCCTTGTAAATGTAAATGTCTCTTACAAAGGGCAACTTCTTCATGATTTTAAAAACTTTTCCTGTGTCTGCTGTTTCTTCAAATTTATTTATTTTTGGCTGTGCTGGGTCTTTGCTGCTTGGGCTTAGTCTTTAGTTGCGGGCAGTGTGCAGACTTCTCACTGCTTCCCTCGTTGGGGAGCACAGGCTTTAAGGCTCTCAGGCTTCAGTAGTTGCGCCACATGGGCTCCGTAGTTGCAGCTCCTGGGCTCTCGAACACAGTCTCAATAGTGGTGGCACAGGAGCTCAGCTGCTCCCAGGCAAGTAGGATCTTTCCAGCCTAGGGATTGAACCCATGTCTCCTGCATTGGCAGGCGGATTCATTACCATTGAGCCACTTGGGAAGCCCCCTGCTGTTTCTTAGTAGTCATCTCAATATAATCCTCATGGCAAAGAGGATTTTTGACTTGGATGTGCCCATTTCTGCTCTCCTTCACCTTTTTGTTTAGTCGCTCAGTCATGCCTGACTCTTGCGACCCCATGGACTGTAGCCTGCCAAGCTCCTCTGTCCATGGGATTCTCTAGGCAAGAATACTGGAGTGGGTTGCCATTTTCTTCTCCAGGGATCTTCCTGACCCAGGGATTGAACCCAAGTCTCCTGTGTCTCCTGCATTAGCAGGCGGAAGTTTTACAACTGAGCCACCAGGGATTAAAATCAAAAGCCACTGGAGGGCTTTGACCAGAGGAAGGACAGATTTGTCTTACCCCAGAACAGGATTACATTGCTGCTGTATGCAGCAGACAGTGTAGGGAGTGTCAGCTGAGAAAAATGAACAACCTAAAAGTTGAGAATTTTGTTTTATTTGGTGGAATTTTTGAGGACTTGAGCCTCTCAGATCGCTCTGAGGGACTGCTCCAAAGAGACAAGGGAGGAGCCAGGATATATAGTAGTTTTTGCGACAAAAACCCAGGTAGTTGGAACATCACAAGATTTTTTGTTGTTGTTCAGTCCCTAAGTCATGTCCCTCCGACTTTGCAACCCCATGGACTGCAGCACAGCAGGCTTCCCTGTCCTTCACTATCTCCTGGAACTTGCTCAAACTCATGCCCATTGAGTTGGTGATGCCGTCCAACCATCCCATCTTCTCTCACCCCCTTCTCCTCTTGCCCTCAATCTTTCCCAGCCTCAGGGTCTTTTTTCCAATGAGTCAGCTCTTTGTATAGGCGGCCAAAGTACTGGAGCTTCAACTTCAGTAATCATAAGATTACTGTTAATTAAAAGAAAACCAGACATTTCAGGTTAATGAATCTAGTGCTTTTTCTTTGTATGGGAAGATACAAGAGTCTGGACTCATTGAAATCATTCTTTTACTATGCGCCTTAACTATCCAGGGCTGGTACCCCATTCTTTCCCATCCTGAGTCCCCCAGGGTGCACATTTGGGGGCTCCCTCCAGTCTCACCCTTGCACGGTGGCAGTGGCTGATGCCTTGATGATCGCAGCATCTTTTGTTTGATAATAAGGCAGGCAATATTTTTCTTTCATGGGAGCAGGGCTGAGAGCAGGGAGACCTAGTGAAAGCTACTGTAATAAGGCCTTGCGTGCTGGGACAGCATTGCTGCTGGTGGTGGGGAGAAGTTGTCTGATTCTGGATATATTTTGAAGGTAGACCTAAAGGACTTCTTGACATGAAACCCAGACAGCACGAATGAAAACACTGATTCACTTAACTGTAAGAGCATTCGTTCATTCTCAAATTGCTTGGATGGTTCACTCATTCTTTTTTTTCAAACTGCAAACTAACTTTGTTCAACCATGGTTCTCAACAGCCTTTGATATTTTCATAACTTTATTAGAATTTAAAAAGCTAAGGGGGCTTCCCTGGTGGTCCAGTGGTTAAGACTCTGGACTTCCACTTTAGGGGGCAAAAGTTAAATCCCTGGTCAGGAGAACTAAGATCCCACTAGCCAAGTGGTTTAAAAAAACAAAAACTAAATGTATACATGAAAAAATAACTGAGAATAAGGAACTCTATCAGCTTTATTAGCTGCAGTAAATCAATATTTGTAATTATATATTATAAATTAGAAATTGGGCATCCCTGGTGGCTCAGTAGTCAAGAATCCACATGCCAATGCAGGAGACAGGGGTTCGATCCCTGGGTCAGAAAGATCCTCTGGAAGAGGGAATGGCAACCCACTCTAGTATTCTTGCCTAGGAAATGCCATGGACAGAGGAGCCTGGCGAGCTACAGTCCATGGGGTCACAAAAATTCAGAAACAACTGAGCAACTAAATAACAACAAATTAGAAATTACATGTAACATAATTGTAACAAAAACTTTCATTTTGAAAAATATTTTCTTCAAGAATTTTCCAGTCCATCTTTAAATATTACAGTTTCTTCAGTCTCATTGACACATGCTCTTGTTTTTTCATTCTCTTCTCACCCCTTAAGTAATCTCATCCATTCCCAGGAAGCCCACTACAGTAATATCTCTGTGGTCTCAAGGGTTTTTTGTTTGTTTGCTTGCTTTTTAGGGGGCACCAGGAGGCTTTCAGGGATCTTAGTTCCCTGATCAAGGATCCAACCTGGGTCCCTGGCAGTGGAGTGCAGAGTCCTAACCACTTAGCCACTAAGGAACTCTCTGCCTCAGCATTTATATTTCTGTGGCAAATCTCTCTGTTTGGCTCCTCAACCTGAATGTTCAGCTTCCTGAGTGACATTACTACTCAGATACCTCCAATTAATTAACTCATTCTCTTGCCAAATATTCACGGGGTACATACTCTGTTGATCACTATGGTAGGAAACTGGTACACAGTGGTGACTAAAATGTACTTGGTCCCCACCCTCGTGAAGTTTACATTCTATTACATTCTAGTTGGGGAGGAGGTTGTGAGAAAAACAAGAAAACAAACAATAAGTAGTGAAAACCTCTGTGAATCAGCTGCAACAATAGAGATCTTTCTTTTTTTTTTTTAATGTGTGTGCCATGGGAGGAGACTTGCAATAGCCAGAGGAGATCTCTCTGGGGGTAGTGTCATGTAGGCTGAGAGTTTAAGGATGAGAAGCAACCACCCATGGGAAGAACATTCTAGATTGTTGTAGCAGCATGTGCAAAGGCCCTGCTGAGGAAAAGAATGAGATGTATATGAAGCACTTAAAGGAAGTCACTATGGTGATTTAGGGCAAACAATGACAGTTAATCCAGTTGGAAGGTTAGGACAGCATCAGATCACCCAGGATCCTATAAGTCATAGTGAGTATTTGTGGAGTGTATGCTAAGAACGATGGGAGCCACTGGAGAGCTTCAGTCTGGGAGAAGCACTGGAGCTGACTGCTAGTTTGAAAGATAACTCTGGCAGCTCCATGGAGAATGAGCTTCAGTGGAAAGCATGGAAGCTGGTAAAGGAGTTTAAGGCTGCATAAGCTCTGATGTGGCATGGATTAGGGATTGTGGACAGGATGAAAAGTGGAGAGATCAGAAAGATAGTTGGAGCAATTTGCTGGTTGTCCAGTGCTTAATGTACCCCTGATCAGAGAATTAAGATTCCCCCATGCCCTGTGATGTGGCCTATACACGTATATATATACATATATATGTATATGTATATATATGATAGATGGGAAGTTGAAACAGTGCAGAATAGTCTACCTAAGAACTAACCCCTGGTGCTAGAATGCCTGGTTCGAAGCCTGGCTCTCCCACTTTTTAGTTGCATGTGTGCATGCTAAGTCATTTCAGTTGTGTCAGACTCTTTGTGATCCTATGGACTTTGGCCCACAAGGCTTCTGCCCATGGAATTTTCCAGGCAAGAATACTGCAGCGGGTTGCCATTGCTTTCTCCAGAGGATCTTCCCAACCCAGGGATCGAACCTGCAGGACGGATTCAGGCAAATCCGTAATTTCTCTGCGCCTCACTCAGTGTGTGCATCTACAAAATGATGATAATAATGGTACTTATAGGAAGTGTCAGGATGAAATGAGTTAATATACACAGCATGTTTACCACATTTTCTAAAGTACAGTAAGCACAATTGATATTGTGTGTTAACTATTAATTTTGATGACGCACTGCGACTGAGGGAGAAATCAATGGTGGTGTCAGGCTTCCAGCTTGAACTACTGTTTGTCTCCTTGAGTCATTAGAGTGGCAAAACCTTGGTCTTGAGTAAAACTGATAATTTATGTTCTCCGTGGCTACTGGAAAAAGTCACATAATTGGGCAGGTTGGGCCTATTGTAAAATTCATGATCACAGACCCCAAATGAGACTTCAGTATTGCCTAGTAATTTTATTACATATTTTTGGTCAATCCACTCACCTGCCTTCTGCAACCATTTTTTTACAACCTTCCCCACTCTTCTCTAACCTCCTACCCAAGCACCACCTCCTACTTGCCCTCAAACATTCAATACTTGACCACAACTCTCATTTCACAGAGAAAATAGAAGCCATTAGATAGGAACTCCCTCATCTTCTGCTGGCCAAATACACGTATCTACCCATCTCCTCACCTACCCTGTCTTCCTTGCCTCCTGCTACATAGGATAGTGGTTCCCAAAGTGTAGTTAATCCGCCAGAACAGAGCAACAGAATCAACACTGTCTGGGAACTTGTTAGAAATGCAGATTTGCAGATCCCACCTCCAAACCTACATAATCACAAACTCTGGTGGAGGAGGGGGCAGTGATCAGTTTTAAGACGCTCTCCAGGGAATTCTGTTTTATTTATTTACCTTTGTTTTGTTTGTCTTTTGCTCTTGTTGTCGCCAGGGAATTCTGAGGCTCAATCCAGTTAGAGAACCAATGCAATAGAAGAAAGATGCCTTTTTCCACGTAAGGCCATTCCTTCTATTTCTTCTTGGGATAATGTCCTCCTCTGCTCTCCTGGGAATGTTATGTCATTAATTGTCTCTTTTTCATCATGTATATGCAACCTCTCCTTCTCAACTGGAACTTTCTCATGCACATGAAAGCATGCTCTGGGATGTCCCTGGCAGTCCAGCAGTTAGGACTCAGTGGTTCCACTGCAGGGGGCAGGGGTTTGATCCCTGGTTGGGAAACTAAGATCCCACATGCCTCACAGCAGGGCCCCGCAAAATGCTCTAACACAACATTGTAAATCAACAATACTCCAATAAAAATGAATTAAAAACAAACAAAAAAAAACACCCAAAAACATACTCTTGCCTTTCTCATATACAAAACTCTCTCTTCCAATCTTTCACCCCCTTCTAGCTACCAGGGGATAGTTTACTCCCTCCCCAGCCAAATATCTTGAAAGAGTTGCTGCAGATGTGGGATAAGGGGTAGTCAGTAGTCTTACTAGTCTCTCACTGCTGATGGGAGGGAAAATTGGTGCAGTCATTTGGGAGGGAGGGCAGTTTGGTATTGCAATTGTGTCTATTGAAATTTAAATGAGCATACTCTTCCTTTTGCCTTCTTTGACAAAGTCAATGTATATAAGGCAGTGTTTTGCAGAATTGTGAGTGACTTGGGGGAAAAAATAAAAGCACTTAAAAGACTATCAGTAGAAGAATGTCAAATAAATTATAATATAGTATGTGATATCTGTGGTGCATTTATTTAAAAAATGAAGTAGCTCATTCCATATATCATATTATACTATATAATATATGTATTGATATAAATGGGCTTCCCAGGTGTCAGAGAAGGCGATGGCACCCCACTCCAGTACTCTTGCCTGGAAAATCCCATAGATGGAGGAGCCTGGTGGGCTGCAGTCCATGGGGTTGCTAGGAGTCAGACACGACTGAGCGACTTCACTTTCTCTTTTCACTTTCATGCACTGGAGAAGGAAATGGCAACCCACTCCAGTGTTCTTGCCTGGAGAATCCCAGGGATGGGGGAGCCTGGTGGGCTGCCATCTCTGGGGTCACACAGAGTCGGACACGACTGAAGTGACATAGCATAGCATAGCATTATTATTATTTTGCCTTTTTATACAGTTCATGGGGTTCTCACAACAAGAATATTGGAGTGGTTTGCCATTCCCTCCTCCAGTGGGCCATGTTTTGTGAGACCTCTTCACTATGACCTGTCCATCTTCAGTGTCTCATAGCTTCATTGAATTACACAAGCCCCTTCCCCACGACAAGGCAGTGATCCATGAAGAGGGATGCAAACAGCTGACTCATTGGAAAAGACCTGATGCTGGCAAAGATTGAAGGCAGAAGGAAAAGAGGGCGACAGAGAATGAGATGGTTGGATGGCATCACCAATTCAATAGACATGAACCTAGGCAAACTCTGAGAGATGGTGAGGGACAGGGAGGCCTAATGTGCTGCAGTCCGTGAGGTCACAAAGAGTCGGACACAGCTTGGCAACTGAACAACAACTTTGTTAAATTATGCTGTTACCTATAACAGTAATATATTAATATATAGAAAAAAGCCAGGAAGGACATACCAAACAAATAACTATGGTTACCTCTGAAAGATGGAGAAGAAAACCAGGATTGGTGGCAGTGATCAAAGAGGAGTTTAGTCTTGTTTGTAATGTTTTAATTTTTTTAAAAGGAAAATATATTTATATATTATTTATTTAATTAAAAATCAAGTAAAAGAAAGAGTTGTCAAAAAAGAGTTATCTATACCAACTACTCCATTTTATCACCTCTCACTCAATTCTCAACCCACTCCAATATGGCTTTTATCCAGATCATTTCCCTGAAATAGCTCTCTTTCATGTTGCCAATGACATCTGTGTCACCACATCAAAAAGATAAAGATGTTTTCTGCTCTTTTACTTGGCCTTTTTTTTTCTTCGTGGCCACTCTCTCCTTGAAGCACTCTCTTCCTCTGACTTCTAAACTTTCTTATATTTAACGTTCTGGTTTTCCACCTACCTCTCTGCTTGCTCTTTTTCTAACAACCCTGCACCTTATCCTTCTCTACTAGACCACAAATTCGTTGAATTTTTTTAAAGACTTGCCCTAGATCATCTTCTTTTCTCATTCAGTACTCTCCCAAATGTGTGCCTGTGCTCTGCAACAAGAGAACCCAACACAGTGAGAATCCCATGCACCATAAACAGAGAGTAGCCCCCTCTTGCCACAACTGGAGAAAGCCCGCCTGCAGCAATGAAGACCCAGTGCAGTCAAAAATAAAGAAATAAATAAACCACAAAGAGATATCATCTCACACCGTTGCAATGGTTATTATCAAAAAGAACAGAAATAACAAATGTTAGCAAGGATGTAGAAAAGAGCATGCAGTGTTGGTGGGAATGTAATTTGGTACAAAGGAAAAGGAAAGTGAAGTCACTCAGTCGTGTCTGACTCTTTGCAACCCCATGGACTGTAGACTACCAGGCTCCTCCATCCATGGGATTTTCCAGGCAAGAGTACTGGAGTAGGTAGCCTTTCCTTTCTCCAGTGGATCTTCCCAACCCAGGGATCAAACCCAGGTCTCCCGCATTGATTGTGGATTCTTTACCAGCTAAGCCACCAGGGAAGCACAAGAATGCTGGAGTGGGTAGCCTATCCCTTCTCCAGCAGATATTCCTGACCCAGGAATCGAACCAGGGTCTCCTGCATTGCAGGCGGATGCTTTACCAACTCAGCTATCAGGGAAGGAAAGAAATTGGTACAGCCAGTATGGAAAACAGGCTTTGCAGGTGACTCAGCAGTAAAGAATCCACCTGCAATGCAGGAGATGCAGGTTCGATCCTTGGGTCAGGAAGGTCTCCTGGAGAAGGAAATGGCTACCCACTCCAGTATTCTTGCCTGGAGAATCCCCATGGACAGAGGAGCCTGGCGGGCTACAGTCCATAGGGTTGCAAAGAGTTAGACACGACTGAACAACTAAACGGAGAAGGCAATGGCACCCCACTCCAGTACTCTTGCCTGGAAAACCCCATGGATGAAGGAGCCTGGTAGGCTGCAGTCCATGGGATCGCTGAGGGTCGGACACGACTGAGCGACTTCACTTTCACTTTTCCCTTTCATGCATTGGAGAAGGAAATGGCAACCCACTCTAGTGTTCTTGCCTGGAGAATCCCAGGGACAGGGGAGCCTGGTGGGCTGCCATCTATGGGGTCGCACAGAGTCGGACACAACTGAAGCGACTTAGCAGCAGAACAACTAAACAACAACAACTATGTAAAACAATATGGAGGGTCCTCAAAAAATTAAAAATAGAACTACCATATGATTCAGTCATTGTACTTCTAGGTATTTATCTAAAGAAAATGAAAACAGTAACTGGAAAAGATACGTTGCCTCTTCCCCCACATCCTTTGCAACATTATTTACAATGGCCAAGATACAGGAAAGCAACTTAAGTGTTTATCATCCATGGATGAATGGATAAAGAAAATGTGGTAGACAGATAGATACACAGTCACGCATGCAACACACAAATGGAATATTATTCAGCCACAAAAAGAAGGAAATCTTGCCATTTGTGACAATATGGATAGACCTGAGGGAGATATTCTAAGTGAGGTGAGGCAGAGAAAGAAAGATAAATACCATATGCTGCCATCTATATGTGGAATCTAAACAAAATAAAAGAACAAAAACTGAGCTCATGGGTATAGAGAAGAGATTGGTGGATGCCAGAGGTGGAGGATTGGGGTAAAATAGGTGAAGGGAGCGAAAAGGTACAAACTTCCAGCTATAAAATAAGTCCCATGGGGTGTAGTGTTTATAACACAGTGACTATAGTTAATAACACTGTATTGCATATTTGAAACTTGCTAAGAGAGTAAATCCTAAAAGTTTCATCACAAAGATGAAGTATGTATAGTGATAGAAGCTAAATTAGACTTATTGCGCTGATCATTTCTCAATGATCCCCATAATAAAGGGATATAGTGTACCCTTTGGATAATAAATTAATATTGGTGCAGAAATATGACTCACAGAAACTCAGCAGTATCAAGGAAAAAAAGGAAACCTCTCTGTTCTCACCATATCATAGAATATATAAACTATACGAATAATTACTTGAATGGAAAACTCAATCCTCAAAGTTTTTTTTTTTTTAATCCTCAAAGTTTTAAACCTGTCTAATCAAGCTATTTTAATGTCTGCCTTGCTGTATGAAAGTCATAGGTGTGGCTAGAAGGAGAAGACCCAGAGTCAACAACTGATTAATGGGGGAGACAGAACTATAATACAGTGTAAAAGTGACAAATCGCAAAAACGCATAGGGTGTAGTGGGAGCACATATAAAGGACACTTAATCCAACTCTGTGGTGTATCCGTGGGGAGGGAGTGGTATATATGTGGAGTAGGGGGGGCGGGTTTTCAGGGAAGATTTGCTAGGAAAGGTAACTTTCCAAGAAATATACAAACAAGATTTCAGCCAAGCAAAATGTGGAAGAGGAGGTGGCAGGATCAGCAGGGCCTACTAGATGAAGAAACAGCAAGGATCAATTTGTTCAGAGGCTAGAGAGAATGGCCTTTTCATGTAACTGAAAGTAGTTTTTTGGAGTGGAATCAGAGAGTGGCCTGACTGTGGGAGTGAAATTCCCATCCTTCCCCCCACCCCCCGCCCTCCGCCCTCCTTCCCTGCACTAAATTTTGATGCTGGAGCATGTACGTATGTGGGGGTGAAGGGTTAGGTCATGCATGTCTTCCTGAGCAAAGGCAAAGAATTTGTACTTAATTCTTAGGGTAATGAAGAGCTAGGAGAAGATTTTTTTTTCCACTTTTTATTCTGAGATAATTTTAGATTTACTAAAGTGTTGCAAAAATAGTACAAAAAGGTGTCATATACGTATTCACTGAGCTTCTTTTAACATGAACCTCTTACATAACCACGGTAGAATGATCAAACTAAGAAATCAAGATTGGTACAATACTATTAATATTAACTACACTACAGACTTTATTTGGATTTCACCAGTTTTCCCACTAATGTCCTTGTGTGTGTGTGTGTGTGTGTGTGTGTGTGCACGCGCGCGTGCGGGCAGCAGGATCCAATCTGGGACCCCATATTGCATTAATTTGCTCAGTAAGGGATTCTAATTATATTTATTTATTTATTTTTTTACTGTGCTGGGTCTTTGCTATGCTGGGTCTTTGTTGCTGTGTGGGCTTTTCTCTAGTTGCAGTGAGTGGGGGCTACTCTATAGCTGTGGTGTGCGGGCTTCTCATCACGGCGGCTACTCTAGTTCAGAGTACGGCCTCCAGGGCGCACAGGCTTCAGTGGCTGCAGCACGTAGGCTCAGTTGCCGTGGTTCCCTCCAGTGCACAGACTCTGCCATAGTTGTGGCGCACGGGCTTAGTTGCTCCGTGGTTATGTGGGATCTTCCCGGATCCAGGATTGAACCTGTGTCTCCTGCATTGGCAGGCAGTTTACCACTGAGCCTCCAGGGAAGCCCCAGTAAATGATTTTAAAGAGGAGTGTGACATGATCACATTGGTACTATCAGTTTTGAGAGAAACATATTTAGACTGTGGGCAATGGGGAAGGAAAAAGTGAGCCAAGGTGGGAAGCCCAAGGAATAAGCTAATCTGCCCCATCTATGAAACATGTGCTGTAGTTTCTGGAGCTGACACACTGACCTACCATGGCAGGTTAGTTCTCTTTTTGATGTTCCAATATGCTGATTTAGAAACATGGCTTAAATAGAGTATGATTCTGCTGGATTCCAGTATTCCTTTGTTCTACTCAATTTTGGTATGGGCACGTTGAAGTGAACTGGAAAGAGGATGGGGATTGTAGCTTGGATACCTTTAACTCCACATGGTTAGAAACATGGGGAAAAATAACTATTAAAACCTAATAGTTGCATTGGTCTGTTTTATACATTTTCACTAATGTCCTGAAGCATCTGCTTTTGTGAGGTGCCATTCCTTGTGTTTCTCTCCCTTTACAATGTTGTCTGAGTGACACTGCATTTCACAAATCCCATGGTTAAATCTATGTGCCTTTGTCAAAGATAGCTCCTAACCTGATATTTCGGAGAAGGCAATGGCACCCCACTCCAGTACTCTTCCTTGGAAAATCCCATGGATGGAGGAGCCTGGTAGGCTGCAGTCCATGGGGTCGCTAAGAGTCGGACACGACTGAGCGACTTCATTTTCACTTTCCACTTTGATGCATTGGAGAAGGAAATGGCAACCCACTCCGGTGTTCTTGCCTGGAGAATCCCCGGGACGGGGGAGCCTGGTGGGCTGCCGTCTATGGGGTCGCACAGAGTCGGACACGACTAAAGTGACTTAGCAGCAGCAATCCTTTACCTGCTTGTTTCCAGAACATTCTTAGTTAATGTAGCTGGAAATGTAACAGCTACATTATAAAATGAGTTTATTTCTTTTTTTTTTATTACCAAACATTTTTCACTCCCTTTTAAAACATTTCTTTATTTTTGGCAATGCCACAAGGTTTGCAGGATGTTAGTTCTCCAATTAAGGATTGAACTTGGGGACCCTGCAGTGAAAGCATGGAGTTCCAATTACTGGACCATCAGAGAATTCCTTCACTTTTAATTCCATTAATTTAAGAACTATATTAGATATCAGGAGGCCTGTTTTCCAGCCTTGACTTGGTCATCGATTATCTGTGTGACCTTGGACAAGCAAATTAACTTCTCCTGGTCTCAGTTACTTCACATTAAATAAATACCCTGCCTACCTCTTAATCACTTGAAGTAATGGATGGGCACAAACTTTGCAAACTCTACTGCTACATAAATAAAGGGGGTATTATCCTTCTTATCTGTACTTACTCTTATCTGTCCTTTGATTGCATCCTCTTTTGATTTCCAAATAAGGTAAAACACAAAATGTCTGTGACAGTGTGAGTTCATGTATTAATTCATATTTTCATTTATTCTGAATTACAAAGGGCCCAGATGTGCGCTATGGATTTGAAGATAAGAAATGGATCCTGTGCTCAAGAAGCTTACTTTCAGTAGAGGTAGAGAGACAAGTAAGCACATACAATTAATACAGTGCTCATGCTCTACTTTTCTACCAACATTCATCATGGCTCAGGAGAGAGAACCCATGTCTTCCTGGAGTTTGGGGCATAGTCTACATTAAGAAACTAATTTCTTTGAAATGGAAAGATATCCCATGCTCTTGGATTAGAAGAATTAATATCCTTAAAATGGGCATACTATCCAGAGCAATCTAGAGATTTAATGTAACCCCTATCAAATTATCCATGGCATTTTCCCAAGGAACAAATAATCCTAAAAACGCTGTGGAATCATAAAAGACCCAGAACTGTCAAAGCAATACTGAGGAAAAAGAATAAAGCAAGTGACATAATCCTCCCAGACTTCAGATAAATCTACAGTTATCAAAACAGTGTGGTGTTAGCACAAAAAACATACAGATAGATCAAGGGAACAGAATAGAGAGCCCAGAAGTGAACTCACACACCTATGGTCAATTAATCTTTGACAATGGAAGCAAGAATATACAAAGGAGAAAAGACAGTCTCTCCAATAAGTGGTGCTGAGAAAACTGCACAGCTAAAAGAATAATTGTAGAACATTCTCTAACACCATATACAAAAATAAACTCAAAATGGATTAGAGAGTTAAATATAAGACATGACACCATAAAACACCTAGAAGAAAATACAAGCAAAATATTCTCTGGCATAAATTGTACCAATGTTTTCTTAGGTCAGTCTTCCAAGGCAATTGAGTGAAGAGGCAGAATACAAATTCCTAGAGCCTCTACAGCACAGAGAATATGCTGTATCTCCAGGTCCAGCAGAAGGCTGGGGCTGGTGATGATCACACACTGATAACACCAGGAGGGCTATGTCTTGTTGCAGAGAATGGAGACATAGCTTTCTGTGATGCTTCACTTCTAGAGGTTAAGAGACACAGCGTGGCAGGGAGCTTTAATGGAAAACCTTGATGGCACTATTGGAGTTGTAGAGGGTGAGGATGGTAATCTGCTGACCACTGCTCTTTCCTGCTTCTCAGAATCTCTCTGGAGAGTGAGCAGAGGGGCAGGGGCAGGCATCCTGTAGAGGACCTGGGGGGCACCCCTCCTCCAGGCAGTGCCCAGAACCCCACCCCCCTGGGTTAGCAGAATCCGCAGGCACTTGGCAGGCTGCCCAGGCTGCAGCAGTTCCGGCCTGCTGGGTTATCCTGTTTTTCAAATCTTTACAGGGGCTTCTCCAGTTTTATTGGTCAAGTTTAATCCTTTTACTAACAACATGACTAATTCTGATCATTAGTACATTTTCTCCATTCATTTCCCCAACAACCTTTCCTACCTCTTGGGTCCAGGAGTTACCTCGCTAAAATTTCTACCAGCTTCTGCTATTGGCCAGTTAGCTGCCTTTGTTTGGTCTTGAATCGCCCCTGCCAATCTGCAGAAGATGCAGAACTCTTGGAGTGAGGGAACTTGCACAGAAATGCCCTTGGCCAGGGACACACATCTCAACATAAACAAATGACCTCTGTTCTCCAAAACTCTTGAGACACAAGGAGGGAAAATAATACGCTCTTCTATTTTTGTCCTGTGATGCCTACAATACTTCCCCTGGTGGCTCAGCAGTAGAGTCCACCTCCAATCCAGAAAACTTGAAGGAGATGCAGGTTCAATCCCTGGGTTGGGAAGATCCGCTGGAATGGGAAATGGCAACCCACTCCAGTATTCTTGCCTGAAAAATCCCATGAACAGAAGAGCTTGGCAGGCTACAGTCTATGGAGTCACAAAGAGTCAGACAAGATTGAGCATGCACCTACAATACTCTCTAGGTGCAAATACAGACACTTTGCATTAAAAGACAGAACAAGGAGCAGAAGGTAAGGATTCTGACAGAGGCTGCAAAATAAGATCCCTGCCCTAAGAGAAAGAAAAGTTTCTTTCAGAATCTAAGAGCAACCCCCTTCCTTCTACTCTCTCTTCTTCAGTTTCCCTCCCTTTTTCCTCCTTCCCCAGATTGTGCTGTCCAACAGCATATATAACCTTAAATGTTCTAGTAGCCACACTTAAAAAAATGAAGAAATGGACAAATTCGGAGTTTGAGATTAACAGATGCACATTATTATTATAAAGTAAACACAAGGACATACTGTATAGCACAGGGAACTATATTCAATATCTTGTAATAACCTATAATGGAAACAACTCTGAAAAAGAATAGATATATACACATATATAACTGAATCCCTGTGCTGTACACTTGAAACTAATACAACATTGTAAATCAACTATAGTTCAATAAAAAATTAAGTCACAAAAAAGAAACAGATGGAGTTAATTTTAATGTTTTATTTAATGCAATATTTCCCTGGTGGCTCAGACAGTAAAGAATCTGCCTGCAATGCAGGAGACCTGGGTTCGATTCCTGGGTTGGGAAGACCCCCTGGAGAAGAAAATTGCTACCCACTCCAGTATTTTGGCCTGGAGAATTCCATGGACAGAGGAGCCTGGTAGGCTACAGTCCATGGGGTTGCAAAGAGTCGGACATGACTGAGCGACTTTCACCCTAAATATTATCATTTCAACATGTAATCAATATGAAGTTGGGGAGGTTTTGCATTCTTTTTATCATGCAAAGTCTTTGAAGCCTGGTGTGCAATGTACCATTGCAAGGCAAACCATCCAGCATCACCATAATCCAATTCTATGTCCCAACCACTGATGCCAAAGAAGTTTAAGTTGAACAGTTCTGTGAAGACCTACCACATCTTCTAGAACAAGCACCAAAAAAGATGTCCTTTTCATCACAGGGGACTGGAATGCAAAAGTAGGAAGTCAAGAGATACCCAGAATGATAGGCAAGTTTGGTCTTGGAGTACAAAATGAAGCAGGGCAAAGGCTAACAGAGTTTTGTCAAGAGAACACACTGGTCATAGCAAACACCCTTTTCTAACAACCCAAGAGATCATTACACATGGACATCACCAGGTGGTCAGTAGTGAAATCAGATTATGTTCTTTGCAGCCAAAGATGGAGAAGCTCTATACAGTGAGCAAAAACAAGACCTGGGGCTGACTGTGGCTCAGATCATCAGCTACTTATTGCAAAATTCAGGCTTAAATGGAAGAAAGTAGGGAAAACCACTAGGCCTTTCAGGTATGACCTAAATCAAATCCCGTATGATTATACTGTGGAGGTGATGAATAGATTCAAGGGATTAGATCTGGTAAATAGGGTGCCTGAAGAATGACAGATGGAGGTTTGTAACACTGTACAGGAGACAGTAACTGGAGCTAACCCAAAGAAAAAGAAATGTAAGAAGGCAAACTGATTGTCTGAGGAGGCTTTGCAAATAGCTGAGGAAAGAAGAAAAGGGAAAGGCAAGGAAGAAAAGTAAAGATATACACAACTGAATGCAGAGTTCCAGAGAATATCAAGGAGAGATAACAGGGCCTTCTTCAATGAACAATGCAAAGTAGAGAAAAACAATAGAATAGGAAAGTCTAGAGATCTCTTCAAGAAAACTGGGGCTATCAAGAGAACATTTCATGCAAGGATGGGCATGATAAAGGACAGAAATGGTAAGGACCTAACAGAAGCAGAAGAGATGACAAGAATATACAGAAGAACTATACAGAAAAGGTCTTAATGACCCGAATAACAATGAAGGTGTGGTCACTGATCTAGAGCCAGACATACTGGGGTGTGAAGTCAAGTGGGCTTTAGGAAGCGTTATTACAAACAAAGCTAGTGGAGGTGATGGAATTTCAGCTGAGCTATTTCAAATCCTAAAAAACGATGCTGTTAAGGTGCTGTATTCAATATGTCAGCAAATTTGGAAAACTCAACAGTGACCACACGACTGGAAAAGGTCAGTTTTCAAACCAATCTCAAAGGGTGATGCTAAAAAATATTCAAACTATCGTACAATTGCGCTCATTTCACATATTAGCAAGGTTATGCTCAAAATCCTTCAAGTTAGGTTTCAGCAGTATGTGAATCAAGAACTTCCAGATGTACAAGCTAGGTTTAGAAAAGGCAGAGGAACCAGAGATCAAATTGCCTACATTTGTTGGATCATGGAGAAAGCAAGAGAATTCCAGAAAAACACCTACTTCTGCTTAATTAACTATGATAAAGTTTTTGAATGTGTGGATCACAACAAACTGTGGAAAATTCTTAAAGAGATGGGAGAAGCAGACCGCCTTACCTGTTTCCTGAGAAGCCTGTATGAGGGTCAAGAAGCAATATTTTGAACCAGACATGGACCAATGGATTGGTTCAAAGTTGGGAAAGGAGTATCAAAGCTGTATATTAACACCCTGCTTATTTAACTTACATGCAGAGTACATCATGAGAAATGCTGGATTGGAAGAAGCACAAGCTGGAATCAAGATTGCCCTGAGAAATATCAATAACCTCCGATATACAGATAACACTCTGGTGGCAGAAAGTGAAGAGGAACTAAAGAACCTCTTGATGAGGGTGAAAGAAGAAAGGGAAAAAACTGGCTTGAAACTCAATATAAAACAAAACTAAGATCATGGTATCTGGTCCCATCACTTAATGGCAAACAGAAGGGGTTAAAGTAGAAGCAGTGACAGATTTTATTTTCTTGGACTCTCAAATTACTGCAGACGGTGACTGCAGCCATGAAATTAAAAGATGCTCCTTGGAAGGAAATCTATGACAAACCCAGACTGCATGTTAAAAACCAGAGACATCACTTTGCTGACAAAGGTCCCTATAGTCAAAGCTATGGTTTTTCCAGTAGTCATGTATGGATATGAGAGTTGGATTATAAAGAAAGCTGAGTGTGGAAGAATTGGTGCTTTTGAACTGTGGTGCTGGAGAAGACGCTTGCGAGCCCCTTGGACAGCAAGGAGATCAAACCAATCAATCCTAAAGGAAATCAACCCCGACTATTCATTGGAAGGACTGATGCTGAAGCTGAAACTCCAATACTTTGGTCATTTGATGTGAAGAGATGACTCATTGGAAACGACCCTGATGCTGGGAAAGATTGAGGGCAGGAGTAGAAGGGGACGACAGAAGATGAGATGGTTGGATGGGATCACGGATTCAATGGACATGAACTTGAGCAAGCTCCGGGAGATAGGGGAGGCCAGAGGAGCCTGGTCTGCTGCAGTCCCTGGGCTTGCAGACTGGGATATGACTTAGCGACTGAACAACAGTAACATGCAATGTACACTTACAGAACATCAGTTTTGGATTAGCTGCATTTCAAGCCCGTAATAATAATCAGCGGGCAACAAGGTCCAGGAATTTCCTGTCTTCTCCCTTCCACCCACCTGCAGCAAGACCTGAAGATGGCTGGGCGGCTTACCGCCCGGTAACCCTGCTATTCTGGTACTGCGAGGCAAAGTCAAGAGGATGCCAGACTCTGGGATGTTGGAAAGTTGAAATCTCTCAGACTTCATCCCCACCTCTGCAACCATTCCCCAACCCTGCACCCTCCCTCCAGACTCTGCGAGGAACCTCTGAAGGAGGCGCGCGAGAAGTCGCCCAAACCGCGGGAACGTGTTCCGCAGGGGATGCTGGGAGGGAGGGGAGGGGGTGATGCTGGGAGGGGGGAGGGCGGGGGAAGATGCAGCAGGACCATCACGCATGCGTACGGCGCGCGCGCGCGCGCGCGCGCGCGCGCGAGCTCATAAAAGCAGCCAGGTCGCGTAGCAACCGAGTTCCAAGCCAGTATCTCGCCTTAACAGTTGGCCTTCCCCAGAGTGCTAAGTCTCACTAGCTGGTCTGGGCTTTCCTCTGTCCTTTCTGTTCTCCTCATCATTTCCGCTTCTTCTTTCCAGTGGGTCCAATCACGCCCGCGGTGGGTGTGTCCCCAAGCGCAGAACCGGCTACTTAAATGAGTATCCGTTGTTTCTGCATGGGAACCTACCCCTGGAGCCTATGGCCCACCCTCTCCGGGCTCAGGGGGTTGCTGGTGCTGGGACTGATCCTGGGCCTTCAGACCGCCAGCTCCAACGCTTTCTATCTTCCCGGGTTGGCGCCAGTCAATTTCTGCGAAGTGAACGGAAAGACCAATTACTGTCAGGTGAGGACTAGAGGGAGGAAGTGAGATGTGAGGGGAAGGCTTCGGGTTGGAGTATCAGGCACACCGGGGCCGACCAGTGCTGAGAGCTATCTGACTCTACCCGGAATGCCTAAGCCCTCTCTGTGGGTGTGTCTCAGGGTCTCGATCGCAGAACCTCGCACTTGGCAGATCCGGATCTATCTTTTTCCCTTGATCCTCTTTCTCTCCCTCTCGGCTCAGCCCCTCCCCTCCGGTCCCCTCCCTCTCAGCTCAGCCCCTCCCTTCCCCTCTTCTCCTAGGTTCCGCCCTCCCTTTTGCCCCCGCCCTCCCCTTGGCCCCGCCCCTTCCTTATCTCGGTTCCCCCCTAGTTCCTGCTCCTGCTTGGTCCTGCCTACTCCCTCACAGCCCCTCCCAAGTGGTTCCAACCTACCCTCCATAGCTCCTCCCCGTTATAGCCCCTCCCCGTCATAGCCGCTCCCCCGTCATAGCACCTCCCGTTATAGCTCCTCCTTCGTCATAGCCCTTCCCTACCATAGCTCCTCCCCATCATAGCCCCTCCCCCGTCATAGCCCCGCCCCCGTCATAGCCCCGCCCCGTCATAGCCCCGCCCCTCCATAGCTCCTCCCTGTAATAGCCCCCTCCCCCGTCATAGCTCCTCCCATCATAGCCCCTCCTTCGTCATAGCCCCTCCCCTCCATAGCTCCTCCCCATCATAGCCCCTCCCCGTCATAGCCCCTCCCCGTCATAGCCCCGCCCCTTCATAGCTCCTCCCCTCCCCCTCCGTCTCGGTGGTTCCTTCCTCTTCCGGTGGTTCCTTCCTCTTCCCCTACGTATAGTCTTCTCCCCCACTTCCCCTTCTTGTTGTCCCCTTTTTACAATCTGCCTTTCAAGACACACTTCTCACTTGATCTTACATATAGTCACATCATGTGTGTGTCACTCCTCCTGTGGTCTCAGACATTTACCTGTTTAATTCTTGTTAATTCATGTTGGTTTCCCTTGGGCCCTCTCTGCAAAAAGCAAGATAATATTTACCTCTCAGACTTGTGAGAATAAAACGAGACAAGGTATGAAAAGCACTGACAAAAACATCTGGCACATGGTAAGCTTTCAATAAGTGGTGACCGTTATCATCATGAGTTTTCTTTAGCCAGAGATTTCTTGCTCAGTTCCTCTTCCACACGTCCCCCTGATAAATTTTGACTTCCTTCCTTGGCAGCCTTATTTTTTTAAACTAGAAACTCACTGTAAAATTTTTTTTGCAAGTAATCCATTCAAAAAGTATTAATCAATAGTAAGACTTATTTTCTGATCTCAAGTTGCCAGTCAAGTGTGTGCGCAATGTTTTGGTAGAAGGAACCGCAAAGGCTTTAGAGCTAAGAACAGTGCTAGGTGTGGCTTGACTACAGACTTAACAAATTGAAAGTTGGGGTTTTTAGAGACCAGGTCTTGGTGCAGCAAATTTGCACTTAAAACCTGGAGCTTGCCTTTTCCTGTGAGAAGTATTGATAGTAGTGTTTTGAGCCATCATCTTGCCAAGTACAGTAAGTAAGAAATGTCATTAAAAACTATTTTACACCTGCCTTTTCTCTGACTGGTAATGCCTAGTCCTGTCTCTTTCTTCTTTATTTCAGCAGACTTCCTAGCAAAAATAATATAATCTTTAACCATATCAAATGTCTGGAATTTCTTTTTTGTAAGCTCTTTTTAGATTTACTTGCCTCCTTGAATGTGTTCTACTTTTGATTCTGAGATTGTACCTTCTTTCCTTTGGTGAGTCTCTCATTTTATGTTTAGCATGCCAAACTTCCCGAATTCAATAGTGTCCAGCCTCTTGATTTCCGATTGGTTGAAATCAGATAGTGTCTGGCCTCTTGATTTCAGATAGGCAGAAATTGCATAGTGAGATGAGATGATTGGATGGCATCACAGACTCAGAGAACAGGAATTTGAGCAAACTCTGGGAGACAGTGAAGGACAGGGAAGCCTGGTGTGCTGCAATCCATGGAGTCCCAGAGATTCGGACACAACTGAGCGACTGAACAACAGTGCACATTTATACTTTGAATAAACTATATTTTTTTGAGGAGTTTGATTCACAGCAGAATTGAGCAGAGAGTATATAGAGTTACCATATGCCTTGCCCCCCCTACCCCCACCCCACCCCCGACATGCATAGCCTCTCCCATTATTAACATCCCCAATCAGAGGTACATTTCTTACAGTTGGTAAACCTGCACTGAATAACATCATCACCTAAAGTCCATAGTTTACATTACAGTTTAATCTTAGTATTGTACATCCTATGAGTTTGAACAAATGTATAGTGATGTGTATCCATCATTATAATATCATACAGGGTAATTTCATTACCCTAAAAATCCTCTATGTTCTCTGCTCACTCATCCTAATGTCCCTTTAACCCATGACAACCAGTGATGTATTTATTGTCTCTACACTTCTCCCTTTTCCAGAATGTCACATAGTTGAAATCATACAGTATGTAGCCTTTTCAGCTTGGCATCTTTCACACAGTAATATGATTAAAGTCGCTTTCATGTCTTTTCATAGTGGACTAGTTCATTTCTTTTTAGTGCTGAAGAATATTCCATTGTCTAGATGTGCCACAGTGCATTTATCTATTCATCTACTAAAGGACACCTTGGTTGCTTCCAAATTTTGACAATGATGAATAAGCTGCCATAAACATTGTGTGTAAGTTTTTTGTATGGACATGTTTTCAACTGTTTTGAGTAAATACCAAGGAGCAAAATTCCTGGATCATGTGGTAAAAGTATATTTAGTTTCGTGAGAAACTGCTAAACTGTCTTCCAAAGTAGCCATACCATTTTACATTCCCAACCAGGAGTGAATGAGAGTTCACATGCATTTTTTTTTACCAAAATAAAATCAGAGTATACATGTTAATGACAGCAACAGCCATAAGGAAAGAGACATAAAATCTTTACAAACAAGTTTATATTCTTTGGTAGAGTTGAGGGAGTGTGGGTAGTGGGGGTGTGAGTAGTCATCTCTTGCCATTCAGTTTTGGGGCAAATAACTCTTCTCATTTCAGTTGATCCTGAAGATGTCATAGAGTCAAAGCAAGTGCAATGGCTGATGCTCAAAATGACCCTGAGTCATCAAGGAAGGTTAAATTGTGATCATAATGTTCTGTTTAAGATAGGAAAGAGTGAAGTGTATTTTAGAATAATTATAAAAATAGTTAAAATAATGCAAAAAAAAGCACTTATGCAGGTAGCTTAATTATTTCAAGTTCTTGAGTTCCATGGATGCTAGGGTCCCTATGAAGCCTCTTAAAGCTGAATATGGAATTTGGTGAACGTGTGTGCTTTTCTGGGGAGATGGGCCATAGTTTTCATCATATTCTCAAAGGGTTCTATGATTTTAAAAAGTTAAGAATGGCTGAGGTATCTGAAAAATTCATATGTTCAGAGACCCTGATAATGCCAGATAAATGAAATGTTATGAATTTATCGCTATACTGTGTTAAAATTTATAACTGTACTGTGTTATAAATGTATTACACTACACTAAGTTATAAATTTATAAATATACAGTTATAAATTGGTGGGAGTAATAAACCCAATTACCTTTCAGTTACTTCATTATGTATTTTGCAAGTGCTACCTTATTTTACTTTGTATTATTAATGTTTTTTTTTCCTTCTTGCAGTCATCAGTAGAACTGTATGTAAACAGATTGGACTCAGTAGAGTCTGTGCTACCTTATGAATATAATACGTAAGTTATAAGTATTATAATTATATCTGATATAGTTGATATAATTGTGATTAATGTATATTAATTATATTATATAATATATAATATACAATATATTTAATATTATATATTGTAGTATATAATATATATTATAATATATATTATAGCTATTATATATTATATACTATATATACTATATATTATTATATTATATACTATATATTATATAGTATATTATATATACTTTATATATATTATATATATATAATTATATACTGTATATTATATATACTATATTATATACTATTATTATTATATTATATATTATTATATACTATAATATATATATAATATATTATATATACTATATTATATACTATTATTATATTATATATTATTATATTATATACTATATATTATATACTATAATATATATATAATATATTATATAGTATATAATATATGATATATAACATAATATATATAATATATAATATTATATATAAATTTTATATTAATTTATATTAATTTATGATATAATACTGTTAAGATGTGCCTTCAGTTTTTAAAGTTAGTGAATGCAAGCCATGGGTATATTAAGAAATGTGGTAATATTATAATAATATAATAAAGGTAATAATAAAGGTATAATAAAGGTATAATAAAGGTAACAGAAAAAATGATTAGAATACAGAACTTTCAATGTAAGACAAATGCTTAAAAGATTAGGAAGTTTCCATTCTTGATTTTTCTTTATAAGAAAGGCAAATTATAAATTTGCTACACTTTGAACCTTGAAAAAATATCTTTGCAGTTGTACCTTATTTCTAAAACATCGAATAGGTAGGTTTCTACTAAGATTTTAATGGATGAAGGTGATTAGTTTAGTAATGAGTAGTTATTATATATTGAAGATTAAGTATGAGCATTCATTTGACAATAACAACAAATGATGCACTTCTTGGGAAAAAATGATCATAGTTTCCTTTGGTATTGCTTTACTACCTCTAATTAAGCAGAAATAAAATCAGGTCTCATTTTCATTAAAATACCAGGTGTAAATGTAGGGTGTTAGTATGAGTATTAAAAATATTACTCAGGCCTACTATTTATTTTATCTTCTACGTAAACCATTTTACATTCAAATTCACTTAAAGGTAGTTGTGATTCTTTTCAGTTAGTAACCATTTGATTTGTGAATATGTGAGAATGTGTTTGGGGGCTTTTTTTTTTTTAAATTCCCTTTTGGTCTGAACTGATAATTACAGTTTCTAAATGTCTCAGGTTAGAATCAGTACAGACTTTAAGCCATGATTTCCTTATTTGTGCTTACATGTCATTTGAAGTTTAACCCTAAAAATAGTGTTAGTTTCCTTCTGATTGTGATTACCTACATTACAAAAGTCAAGAGCAGTACCATGAGCATTTTGAATCATGAATTCATAATTATCAGAGGTTGAACAATTTAAAGAGAAACATAGAATCTATCATGAAAGGTGGAGCAGCTATATAAATGATCAGGACTGATTTCTTTGTTGAATTTTTTTTAACCTTACTTAAACTTTTCTTTTTTTAGATTTGATTTCTGTCATGACTTCAAAAAGCAAAGTCCTTCTGAAAATCTCGGACAAGTACTGTTTGGAGAAAGAATAACATCGTCTCCTTATGAGGTTATTTGGTTGATCTTATTTAAAATTTTATTTTAAAATGTATCCATGAGAAGTTGGTTCCAGGACCCACTGTGGATGCCAAAATCCACATATGCTCAAAGTCCCATAGTCAGCCCTCCATACAGGCAGGTTCTGCATCTGTAGATTGAACGAACCGTGGTTCACGTGTTAAGTTTTCCATCTGCCATCCACAGTTGGTTGAATACGTGGATGTCGAACCTTTATTGAAAAAAAATCCACATATAAGAATAGACCTAGGCAGTTCAAACTTGTAGTTGTTCAAGGGTCAACAGTCATACCAAAGAGTCATTGCTTTAAAAGGAAAAGAAAAAGGAAAGGAGGTAGAATCTGGTGTTGCCAGAAGAATGCATTAATATAGTCGGCCCTCCAAATCTGAGGGTTCTGCATCTGAAGATTCAACCAACTGAGAATCAAAAATATTCAGGTAAAAAAATTCCAGAGTCCCCAAAAGCAAAATTAGAATTTACACGGTATTTACATTATGCTTAAAACTAATTACACAGCATTTACATTGTATATTAAGTATTGTAGGTAATCTAGAGATGATCTGAAGTATAGTTGACCCTTGAACAACACAAGTTTGAACAGTGTGAATCTACTTATACGCAGATTTTTTTTTCCACTATATGATCTATATGGTTGGCTGAATCTGTGGATGTGGACTCATTCAGAGGAACCGTCTATGTGAAAGCCCACCTATAAGTTGTAGGTAGATTTTCAGCTTCAGGGAGGGTTGATCCCCTAACCTCTGCATTGTTCAAGGGTTACCTATATAGGGGAGGATGTGTATAAGTTATATGCGTATGCATGCATGCTAAGTCACCTCAGTCGTGTCAGACTCTTTGTGACCCTCTGGAGTGTAGCCCACCAGGCTCCTCTATCCATGGTGTTCTTCAGGCAAGAATACTGAAGTGGGTTGGCATGCCATCCTCCAGGGGATCTTCCTGACCCAGGAATGGAACCAGTGTCTTCTGTCTCCTGCATTGACAGGCAGGTTCTTTACCACTAGCGCCACCTGGGAAGCCCCATATGTGTATACTCTACCATTTTATATCAGGGACTTGGGCAATGGTGGATTTTGGTGTCTGTGGATCTTGATGTCTTCCACTTCGATATACTTCACTGGGCTTCCCAGGTGGTGCTAGTGGTAAGGAATCAGCATGACAATGCAGGAGAAGCAAGAGATGCGATTTTGATCCCTGGATTGGGAAGATCCCCTAGAGGAGGAAATGGCAACCCACTCCAGTATTTTGCCTGGAAAATTCCATGGACAGAGGAGCCTGGTGGGCTATAATTCATGGGGTCATAGAGAGTTAGACATGACTCAGAGACTGAGCACAATGACATACTGTGGGATGACTCTATGCTCTTTAAGCTTTCTGCAGTAGTTGGTGGTTCCACACAATGATTTTGCCTTTCACATTTTATTTTTGCTTCATAAAGAGAAAAAGTTTAATTGTTTGTTCTTATATATTTTGGGTAGGGTGATATAAGTAGATATAATTGGACTCTCAGTGTCTATTGATATTGCCCTCAATATCTTAATAGATGTGAGGATAGAGTAAGGATGTTTTCATGAGCAGTTATGATTACAAAGGCACTAATTTTTTTCTTCTTTTTTTCCCAACTTCATGGAAGTATAACTAAAGTACAATAAACTATACATATTAAAAGTGTATAATTTGATCTATATATGTGAAACCATCAGGCATTAGCCTGTTTTCCAACTTTTTATTTTGAAGTAATTACAGATTCACAGGAAATGACAAAAGAATGAACAGGGAGGTCTCATGTACGCTTTGCCCAGGTTTGCCCAATGGTAGCATCTTGCACGTTAAAAGGAGAAGAGGATGGCAGAGGATGAGATGGTTAGATAGCATCAGTGACTCAATGGACATGAGTTTGAGTAAACTCTGGGAGATAGTGAAGTACAGGGAAGCCTGGAGTACTGCAGTCTGTGGGCTCACAAAGAATTGGACACGACTGAGTGACTGACAACAGCAACAACATCTTGTATAACTACACTATGAAAGCAAAACTAGTAGACAATGCACAGAGCTTATTCAGATTTCACTAGTTTTACATGCACTTATATGTGTGTGTGATGCAGGTTTGTGTACCTACTACCACAGTCAATACATAGCATAGTTCTATCAGCACAGAGCTCCCTAAAGTTCTCCATTTACTGTTCTTTTTCTGTTTAGTTTTCAGAATTCTTTATGTATTCTAGTTATGATTCCTTTGTTGCAACAGTCATTTGCAAATAGTTTCTGCCTGTCTGTGACTTGTTTTTTTTTTTTTTACTTCTTATTAGGGTCTTTCATGAAGCAAATACTTTAAATTTTATGTGGTCCAATAATCAAGTTTTCCTTTTATGAATCATGCTTCTGGTGTCTAGTCTAAGAAGACTTTGTATAGCCTTCAGGCCTAAAAACTTTTTTCTATGCTTTCTTCTAGAAGTTTTTTAATTTAGCTTTATATCTTTAAGTCTGTGATCCATTGTGAATTATTTTTTGTATAAGGTATGAGGTTTGGGTTGAAATTTTTTTTCTTTCTTTTTTGGCCTGTAGGTGTGCAATTACTTCAGTACCATTTGCTGAAAAGACCTTTTCAACAATTTCAATTCTTTCTCCACTACTTGCTTTTGCACCTTTGTAAAAAAAGTCACTTGGGCCTAGTTGTGTAGGTGTAATTCCTAGGTTCTCTGTTGATCTGTTCCATTGGTCTGTGTGTCAGGCATTTGCTTTTTGATGATTAAAGTTGCACACACTCCCCCAATTGTACCATTGTACTAAAAGAAAAGCGCACCTTTTCAAGAAATGCTATGCTTTGCACTGAAGAAACATGACAGTTCAACTCAGTTTGGGGTTAATATTGTATGATTTCAGGATATCAGGTGTTGAATTTTCATAGTTTATTCTTGCTCATTGTTTTCTGATTAACAACACTAGCACTTCACCTTGCTCATCTCCAGTAGCCAGACTTTGTAAATAAGAGATTTCATATTAAAAGTTTCAAATATTTTCTTCTCATTTTTTGGTAACACTTTTATTAAGGGATCATTTGCATGCCGAATAATTTACCCACTCATAAGTGTCCATTTCAGTGCTTTTTAGTATATTCATAGAATTCTATAACCATCACTACAACCAATTTTATTATAAGTTTTAAGTGAAGTGTTCTAGATCAGGGTAATTTATAGAAAGCTGCAGTGGATTTTATACCCCACCTTATATAGTACTGAAGAAGGCAGGTTCTCTTGAAAGCAGTGTGTGTCTAGTTTAATTATTTCAGATGTGTACTGAAGTGTAGAGGAAATCGTGTTGAGAATCATGGCATACTGAAATCTCTGAAGAAAAGTTTTATCTATAAGATAAAGTGCTTACTTTGTGACATTTGGTTTGTACAACTTAGTCCAATCTCTTAATTTTTAAATTTTCTTTCCTAACAGTTTTCCTTTAACAAGTCAGAGACATGTGTGAAAGTTTGTATGAAATCTTATGACACAGCAAAGGAAGATCAAAAGAAAAAGCTGGATTTTTTGAAGAAAGGAATACAACTGAATTATCAACATCACTGGTAGGTTTGCATCTGACATCGTATGACTTAAATTTTCAATTCCCTTCAGAAGCAGTTTTATAGGTTTTATTTACCTTTGGAGAAATGTATGTTGTGATAGTATAAATTAGTAGTTTACTGTAAAGTAATTAACCAGTTTGCATTCTTTGAAAATATGCTGGCATTTAGGAATGGATTGGGGGAAATCTTGATTGGGGAGTTAAAAATCATCTTCAAGGAAAGAGAACAGAATGAAAAACAATGTTTGACAGTTGGTAAACTTGTGGGTGACTTCTTTATTTGCTAGATTTTATGTAGCATCCTTTTTATTTCTTATCTGAAAACAAATTTATGTATTAGTGCCTAGCATATGGCAGGTGTTCAGTAAATAGTTGTTGAATGGGTAATGAGTGGAAGAATTAAAAAAATTTTTTTTTTCATTTTTTTGGCCATGCCACACAGCATGTGGGATCTTAGTTCCCTGACCAGGGATTGAACCCAGGCCCTTGGCAGTGAAAGAGTGGAGTACTAACCACTGGACCACCAGAGAATTCCTTAAGTTCAGATTCTTAAAAAGATTAAGTATTGGAGTACAAATAAATTAATAAAAATAAATTGGAATGTAATTTCTTTACATGTTGTGTTAGTTTCTGCTGTACAGTAGCATCAATCTGCTGTATGTATACATATACCTCTTACTTGTTAAGCCCTCCCTCCTACCTCCTCCCCATAAGTTAAGATTTTTAATCAAAGCCAATCCACAAAAAATAGTATATAATTTCAGGTAGATATTAAATAGATTTTAAAACTGCTTCTGGAGAATTCCTTGGCAGTCCAGTGGTTAAGACTCAGCACTTTCACTGCTATGGGCCTGGGTTCAATCCCTTGTTGGGGAACTAAGATCTTGCAAGCCATGTGGTGTGGCCAAAACAAAAATAAACAAGAATCTGAACTTAAATATATGTAAGATGATGTTAGTTTTGCTTTATATGAATTGCTTATTAAATCTTTTCCTTAAAAATATTTATATTTAGGATTATTGATAATATGCCAGTGGTATGGTGTCGTGATATAAATGGTGGGAATAAGTACTGTACAACAGGATTTCCAGTAGGATGCTTTGTTCCCCAAAGTGGTGAATCCAGTGATGCTTGCTTCATGCATGTAAGTATTGAGAACTTACTATAGAAATATAAGAATGTTGCTTCATTTACAATTTGCTTTCTAGTTACTTAAAAAAAGGTAAGTCTTTATATATATAAATATAGAAATGAGATAAAAACTTTTAGATAAACTATTAAAAATATTTATATTTATTATAATCTAAAATAATCTCCTAGGATTGGGATAACTTAAATTTCTAGAGTTGTACTAAACTAAATAATAAATTTATTAAATAGCTAGGTCATTTCCAAATAAAATAAGATTTTAAAACATTAATTACTAAATATTAACTTCCTCTTACGAAAAGTTTTTCTTACAGAAAAACTAAAGAGATTTTAATGTATTAATAAATATATAATGTATAATATATTTATATATAATAAATATATATTATAATATGATATAATATGGAGAAGGAAATGGCAACCCACTCCAGTGTTCTTGCCTGGAGAATCCCAGGGACGGGGGAGCCTGGTGGGCTGCCGTCTATGGCGTCGCACAGAGTCAGACATGACTGAAGCGACTTAGCAGCAGCAGCAGCAGCATAGTCACTTAAACATGAATGGGACAGCTACTATTGTCTCCATTTTATGCTAGAGGTTGAGGATACACAGACAAGTGGTCCCTTGCCCTCTAGAAGTTCATAGTCCTAAGTAGGAGATAGACTTGTGAGCAAACTGATGCAATAAAATGTTTTATGGTAGGAGACTAAGGAGCAAGGAGGATATAATTAAGGGAATGAAAAAGTATTTGTTAGACGAATGGGTGGGTGAGCATTTCTAGAAGGGAAATCAGTGTGAGATTGGTCAAGAGATTGGAAGTCTGAAATAGCATGCTGTGATTGAGGGACTGTGAGTAATTGGGTATATCTGCAGCATAAGGTTTGGAGTTTTGGGGATGCATGTAGAGATGAAGCTCAAAACAGGGGTAGGTAGAAGCCAATCATGGCAGGAGGTCCTGTATACAGTGGTAAGGAAAGTCACATTAAATGCCTATTATGAGCCAGAAGCAATGTTATATCACCCTATACACAGTGATTAATTTAATCCTTGAAACAGCCCTGTTGCTAGAATCTACTATTGCTGTTTTACAGATGATAAAATCCAATCTCAGAAACAGTAAGGGACATGACTAGGGGCAGACAGCTAGTAAGTGGGAGACATAGGACTCCAACTCAGATCTTTTTAGCTTGGAAGTCCCAATCACATGGTTTGAAATTTATCTTGTGGTTCTCAAACTGTTTTCTATTGGGTCCTAGAGTAACAGAAGTGTCTTGGGGCTGCCTTGGAGGCTGAATGGTCATGGAAGGGCAGCACTACTTAGAATCTTTCTTATATGGAGAGATTCAATGTGGATCTGCAATGGGCTGAAGGGGAAGGGAGACAGAGGAGCAGAGGCTGCCTGCCAGGTTTCTGTTTTGGAGTCTAAATGATGGTACCCTTCATTGTTTCTTTCCAGAGAAAGGGGCTGTGCTTCTTGCATTTCAGTCATTCAGGGACCACCTTGGTGATTTGTGCCATAACTGAGGCACTTGTAATTATTATTTATCTGTAATTTAAAAAATTTCTTTAAAGTTTTATTGTTATGAATTTAGAAAGGAAAGTTATATTTGGTACTGCTAGTTAAAATAGCTATAGCAAAAAGTATAGTGACCATGATATATAAAGCAATAGATATTTAATCTTTAATAGATTTCAGAGGTATTTTTTTAATATCAAAGGCTTGACATATCTAACAAGACTCATGGGGCCTGAGGTGTAGTTTGTATACATGTCTCAGGGATTCCAGCATATCAGAGCAGGCCACTAAAAGTCCTAGTTACATGAAAACTCCATCTCTTCTCCCATCTCCAGTAAAGACATCCTAGGAAAAAGGGGGCTTTTTTTTTTTTTTTTTTACACAAACATTTGTAACAATTTATGTCAGCTAACATCTGCAAACAATGTGAATGCCGCTCAGCAGGTGAGTAAATGAAGACGATATGGGGTATTCATTCCTTGTACAACAACTCAGCAATTAAAATGAGCAAACTGTTGACACATGCACAACATGGAGAGATCTCAAACTTGTATAAGCGAAAGAAGCCAGAAATAAAATTTTACAGGTTGTATGATTTCATTTATGAGATATTACTAGCAAAGGTAAAGATATAAAGACAAATGGCTTTAGATCTGACAAGCATAAGGATTTGGAGTGGAATACAGAGAAGACCAAGGCCAGAAGCTCCAATTCTTGGAGCACAGAGAAATCACTCCGAGGTAAGAAAGTTGAGATAAATGGGATAGAGTTTAGAAGTAGTAACAAAATAATTGTTTTATTTTTCAAAAGTTTTTCTTTCCTTTAAAAAAAACTGGAATATAATTGCTTTATAAAAGCTATTGTTTTGTTAAGGACCTCAATAGTCATGTGGCTCAGTCTAGGAGGCTTGTTAATACAATGCTCTGCAAAAGAGATGGCAAATATGTATTTATTTCTAATTTAACTTATAAGAACTTATTTAAAAGGAAATTATAGAAATTACAGGCTTAGTGTACATATATATTTTATTCATCTATTTTCAAGTACATAGAAAAGTAGAATACAGATTGTTTTTTCATCTACTACCTAAGATTATCTCATATATCCCCAGTGATATATATTCTTCACAATGGTAAACATTGACATAGGGAATGTGGGAGGAAAAGCAGCAAATAGCAGAAGAGAGAAGTTAATGAACAGGAGAAATTTGGGTAAATAAAGTCTGTGTTTGATACTCTAGATGAAATTCTATATGGAATGGTTCTTATTTTTGGCTGGGTCATGTAGTTTATGGGATCTTAGTTCCTTGACCAGAGATTGAACTATGGCCATGGCAGTGAAAGCGCCAAATCCTAACCACTAGACCACCAGGGAACTCTCCAAAGGATATGGACTTAATAAAAACCCTTTTTGTTAAAACAAACAAACAAAAACAGATAACAGAAAACCACACAGAGCAGATATAAAGTTTAATGAACTATTATAAGGGGAACACCTTTGTAAATGTCAGCCAGATCAAGAAATTGAATTTGGTCAGCCTCCTCAGAAGGTATCCATGTATCCTACCCATTGAAACTCTGTCGCGTCCCTTAAAATAACCACAATCCTAACTTTTCACCCTAATCACTTCCTTGAGTTTCTTTTACAGTTTTATGACCCAAGTCTACATCTCTCAACACTATGGTTTAAACTTGAGCATTTTATATATCTTTTATCAATATTTTCTTGTGTAAGTGAAAGTGAAGTTGCTCAGTTGTGTCCTGACTCTTTGCGACCCCATGGACTGAACATTCTCTTTTTGGGGGGAGCATTTTCAAACACACAGAAAAGCTGAATGAATTGTATAGTGGACACTCAGATACCCAGCACCTAGATTCTATAATTAGCATCTTTGGATTTGATTTATCACAGATTTATACATTTGTCTATTCCTGTATCATTCATCCAAACAATGGTACATTTTCCTCTGTCCCTGTTTTCTTTGAAATTGATAGATGGATCTAGTGGCTTGATTAGATTCAGGTTTGATCTCTTTGACAAGATAAGGTAGTGATGTGTTCTTTCATCAGGATGCACATAATGTCTCTTTTTAAAAAATAGGTTTATTATTTAGAGCAGTTTTAGGTCAAGAAAAATGAAATGGCAGGTACAGAGACTTCCCAGGTGCCTCTGCCCTCACACATGCATAGCTTCCCTCATTATCAACATCACTCACCAGAATGTGGTACATTTGTTACAACTGATGAATCTTCATTGATACACAGTGAAGATACACACTGTAGCACTATGTGATACACATTAATTAATGTGATACACATTTCACCTAAAGCCCATAGTTTACATTAGGGTTCACTCTTGTGTGTATTTTATGGGTTTGGACAAATGTATAATGACATGTGTCCACTGTTATAATATCCTACAGAGTAGTTTCACTGCCTTAAAAGTCTTCTGTGCTCTGCTTGTTCATCCCCCTCCACCTGGTGTCTTTTGTTTCTTTCTTTTACTGTGATAACTGGATCCACTATTCCTTAGAGGATGCTGAGGCTTCAGAAACCGTAAGCTTCCATTAACCAGGAAACAAAAACCTTTTCTCTCGCAGCATCTAGGCAGCGCCCTCTACTGACAAAGCTTCATTCAGTGCCAGCTTGCAAAGGAAACCTAGTTAAAATACTCAAAGGGCCCAGATAATTTTCACAGAGGTCAAAGAGCATGAATTTGGCAATGAGAGGCAATAAATCAATAACTGGCATACCTTACACGCATGCACTGATCAATACTCTGATGAAAGAGAGCCCTCGTTTATCTCCCAAAATCTCTGTGCAGCTTCCCTGTCTCTGGTATTCTGCCCCACAAAATCCAGCCCCCTTGGCCTCTCTGGACTTTGAACTTTGTCTTCCCAACTGGGGAGATTGCGGGGCTTCCTTGGGTACCCCTTCTCTGCACCACAGCCTGGAAATTCTCTCTGGGAAGGAAGCTTGAGGCTTCCCCTTCTCTAGGTGATCACTCTCTTAATGTTCTTTGCTGTCCAAGGTCTGAAAACCGTTTTCAAATATTTTAACCATTTGAAAAAATTGTTTAAGGTGAAAGAGTAAATCTAGTCTCGTGTTCTTCCATCATGTCTGGAGGAGGAGATTCCACTCTCCTGTTTTCTTTTTGCATACATTTGCTTGGTGTGACTTTGCCTATCCTTTCAATTTAACTTTCCAGATCTCTTTTGGATGTGTCTCTTTTATACAACATGTTGTTGGGTTTTGCTTCAGGGCATCTTCTGAAAAATCTTTTCCTCTTAATGGCTGAGTTAAGTCCATTTACATGTATTGCTATGACATTTACTCTCAGTTCTGTTATATTACATTTTGTTTACTATTTTGATATTCCACATTTTATTGATTCTAAGACTCATGTTTCCCCATATTTTATCATTTATGAAATCAAGATGTGTCTTCCAGTTGATGGCATGTTAAAGTTTAATTGGCAGTGTATTTTTTTAGCAGCACATAAAATGATATTTTGCAAATGGTGGCATTTTCAATTCCATGAAATATGATATTTCTTTGAAAAGTCTTTATGTGGTCTACATTTTATTGTTGTAATTCTTCTAATATTTAAGGTTTGAATTTCTGTTATAGTCTTTTCATTTCTACCTACTTCTTAGTCACTTTTTTTTTTTGGCCACACCATATGGTTTTCAGGATCTCAATTTCCTAACCAGAGACTGAACCAGGGCTGAGGCAGTGAAAGCTCAGAATCTTAGCCACTAGGCTACCAGGGACCTTCCAGTCACCTGTTTCTTAGAGGGTGTTATTCAGTTTCATGATTATGCATCTGGTTATGGATTTTTGTTTTGCTGTGTTTTTAATCGTGGTGTTAATTCCTTGAGTTTCCTGGATTGGTGCCTTTTATCAGTTCTGTAATTCTCAGCCATAGTCAGATCTTTTCTTCTTTCCTTTTTAGACTGCAATTAAAGCTATGTTAAGTATTTTTTTCTTCTCTACATGTCTTAAGTTTTTTTCTGTATTTTCTATTTTTTTTTCTGTACTGTGTTCTTCTGGTGTATCTTCTAGTCTATAAATTCTCTTTTCACATGTTCCTTCTTTTAAAATTTCAGTAATAATCTTTCTCATTTCTACAAGTTTTGTTGTTTTTCAAATCTGCTAGGTCATTATTTTATACTTATCTATTTTATGCACATGCTTTCACACTTGTGTTTGATGTCTTTGAAATATATTAAGTTTGGTTAATTTTAAATCTGCCTCTATCATTCCTGGATCTGAAATCTTTACAAATTTGTTTCTGCTAGTTCCCGCTCATGATTCCTTTTTACCTTGTATGCTTCGTTATTTTGACTTCATATTCATTGTTCTCAAGTAGTATTTGTGGAGTTTGAGTCCTAGGGTCAAAGTACTTTCCTTCAGAGAGGATTTTCATTTACTTCCACATTGGTGTCTTTGGGAAAGACCAGTCCGGGAACACCTTAAGGCAAATTCATAATTTAAACTTCCTGAGGCAACTTAGATGATGTAAATCCAGCCTGCAAATCTATGATTTTTGAGGACAGTTTATTTCTCTCCCCCTACCCGCATCTGGTTCTGTTTATCTTTGAGGCCATCTTCCCAATAGTCCATTGGGACTATAGGAGTAGGCTCACTTCTGGCTCACCTTTATCCTGAGTATGTTGCTTTTGGAAGGGGTAGGTGGTCTCAGCTTAGTGTGCAGAGGGTTTCATATTAGCCTTCTCATCTGGGAGGGCCCTCCCTGAGTGCCCCTTCCTCCTCCTTTGGAAGCTACCCAAACCGAAGTTCAGGTTTGCCCAAATTAGCAGGTGTCCTCAGGGCAAGAGCAGCATCAGTGCTTCCTTACCCAGCTGACCTCTCTGGCTTGCTGCTTCCCCTTAGAATTTGGCATTGGGACCTCCCTGGCAGTCCAGTGGTTAAGACTCTGGGCTTCCAATGCAAGGGGCATGGGTTTGATACCTGGTTCAAGGAACTAAGATCCTATATGCCACATGGCATGGCCAAAAAATTAATTAAAAAATAAGAATAATTAAAAAAAAAGAATTTGGCATTGGTAGTTCCTTACTTTCTTGTCACCTCATGTTGCTTTTTTAAATTTTAAAGCCTATTTCTTTAGAGCAGGTTTAGGTTCATAGTAAAATTGAGAGGAAGGTACAGAGATTTCCCATATACCCTCTGTGCCATACAGACATAACCTCCTCCATTCTCAGCATCCTCCACCAGAGTGGGACATTCATTACAACTGATGAGCCTGCATTGATGCATCACATGGTGACCACTTAAAGTCCATAGTTTACGTTAGGGGTCAATGTGCTACATCCTATGCTCATGTTGCTTTTAAGGAGATATTTGTTATGTTTATCATTTGTGCTTTGCAGCAGGAGATTTGGCCCAAATAAGATGGGAATTGGAAATCTAGTTAAAGTTTTAAAGCATAATTTTAATATGTAGTAGGAAGGAATCTTTTAATGACTTCCTTATTCTGTGCCAAGTACTGTACTAGCTCTTTCCATATGATTTCTCACTTATTCCTCTTAATAATTTCATGAATTAAGTGATGGTAGCCCCATTTTATGGACTTCCCTGGTGGTTCAGTAGTAAAGAATCTGCCTGCAATGCAGGAGACCTGGGTTCGATCCCTGGGTTGGGCAGATTCCCTGGAGGAGGGCATGGAAACCCACTCTGGTACTCTTGCCTGGAGAATCCCCATGGACAGAGGAGCTACAGGTGGGCTACGGTCCATAGTGTAGCAAAGAGTCGGACATGACTGAGCAACTAAGCAACAGCAGCAGCAGCCCCATTTTACAGCTAAGAAAACCAAGGCCCAGAAAAATTGACATACAAAAGATTGTATGTGGCAAAATATGAATTCCATCTCAATGTTGTTGTTGCTTTTTGGCTACACCATGCAGCTTGCAGGATCTTAGTTCCCCAACCAGGGACTGAACGCAGGCTATGGCAGTGAAAGCACTGAGTTTTAACCACTTGACCGCCAGGGAATTCCCTCATGCCAATGTTTTTTTGATCCAAATTCTGTTCTCTTTGCACCATCCCAAACTGCTTTTTGTATTTTTTGAACATCTACAGGATATTAGCTCTGAGAACATGTTTGAGAAGTGCCGGGCACATAGTAGATGTTCAAAAATATTTGTTGAATGAATGAATGAGCCAGACAAAATTCCTAGCCTTGTGATCATATGGGGAACACAATTTACTAGGGGATGTAAACATGTAAATACATCGACTACAATCTGATATAAGTGGCACAGATATGAGCTGAGTGCTGTGAGAGCACAGAATAAAGAATTCTTTTGTAGTAACATCAGATTTTAAGTAGAGGCTATGGCAGCAGATGAGTCTGGAGAGATAAGCAGGATTCAGATCCTGAAGGACCTTGTTACCATGTTATCTCTCAGATCCAGTACTTTATGCCTCATGGTAGTTGAAATGCTTTTCATGCGTTGATTTAATGCTTCCAGCACCCTGTAGTTCAGATGGTAAAGAATCTGCCTGCAATGCAGGAGACCCGGGTTCAATCCCCGAGTTGGGAAGATCCCCTGGAGAAGGGAATGACAACCCACTCCAGTATTCTTGTGTGGAGAATTCCATGGGCAGACCATGGGGTCACAAAGTGTTGGACACGACTGAGCAACTAACACACACCCTGTTATGATGTCTACAGTAAAGGTGCAGAAATCAAGACACTGATTGGTTAAGCAACTTGGCCAACATCACACAGGCTGGTACATGCCATACCTGAGTCTTCAACCTTGGCAATTTGACTGTGGAGTCCACTTCTTTAACCCCTATGCTGTGCTGCTTCTGGGGCTTTCCTGGTAGCTTAGCCGGTAAAGAATCTGCCTACAATGCAGGGGACCCCAGTTCAATTCCTGGGTTGGGAAGACCCTCTGGAGAAAGAGATAGGCTACCCACTCCAGAATTCTTGAGTTTCCCTGGCAGCTCAGATGGTGAAGAATCCACCTGCAATGCGGGAGACCTGAGTTCAGTCCCTGGGTGGGGAAGATCTGCTGGAGGAGGGCACGGCAACCCACTCCAGTATTCTTGCCTGGAGAATCCCCATGGACAGAGGAGCCTGCAGGGCTAGAATCCATGGGGCCACAAAGAGTTGGATGTGACTGAGTGACTAAGCACAGTGTGCTGCTTCTATTAGTGTCTATCATGGCCATACCTCCATATCAGTACGTGCAGATCTACTGTAGCTGCATTGTATTTCTCTGTATGGTTATATTATCTTTCATTTCACTGTACTGGGGGATAGTCCAACCCATCATAAGTCTTATACAGAAGCTTCTCCCACATCCTTATGGAAAAATAATCATTCACTCTCCCTTAACCACTTTTACCAGAAAAGAGCAGTCAGAAGTTTTCTTTCTTCTGAATTAGAGCAATGGTTCTCAAAGTGTGTTCCAGGACCAGTAGCATTGGCACCACCTGGGAGCTTGTTAGACATATAGAATCTCAAGTCTCACCCTAGGCCCAGTGAGTCAGAATCTGCATTTTAACAAGATCCCTGGGTGATTTGAATAAACTTTCAAGTTTAAGAAGCATTGATGTAGGATAATTACCTACAGATATAGTTGTGGCTGTTAGGGAACGAACTAAAGAGTACTTGACTGATAGAGTTTAATTCACTTTTTGGTGCCTCTGTTTTATGCCTCTGATTATAAATGTAAATATACCCTCATTATACAAAATTTGATAAGTACAGAAAAATCTAAAGAACCAGTGGACAAATGAATGCCTGTAGTCTCACTACCCAGAGACACCACAGTTTGCATTCTGCAACACGTCTTCTATTTTTTCTTGTTTCCTTACTTTAACCATAAATAAAGGCCAAACTCTTGATATGCTTAAACTTTAAGTACCTATAACATTTTATTAGTTTATTTGCATTACTTCATATTTTTGTGTGGTTAAAACCAGCAATGTATACATTTGTGAATTTTACATTTTCAATATTATTCCTTTGTAACAACTGTTTAAGACAATAGAATTAAGTAACATATTAATTTTAGGCCAGATGTTCAGGGCTGCACTTTTAATCTTATAAAAACACATTTACACTTCAGTATTCTTAATTTATAGCTTGGTTTTTTAGAACTAATATATCCCATTTTCATTCCATGCTCACAATTTATATTTTTGAGTTTATAGGAAACATTCAAACTTCTTTTAAATTTCTTTATATTTTTGCAGCCTGAATTCAACAAAACTAATACTTACTACATCTTCAACCACGTTGATATTACCATTACATATCACAGTGAAAATGAAGTAGATTGGTATGTTTCAAAATTGGTTTCTGCTAGACTTGAGCCCAAAAGGTAATTATAGAATATCTTTTAAATTAGTTCCATTAATTTAAAAATTAATTCAAAATGTAGAAGATCTCACCAGAATTTTCATTTTTAGGATATATGTGTGATATAACCTTAGACATAAAGTTTAAAAAATCAAATAGACAATTTTATACCCTTTTACTTATAGTAAGCATGCGAGTAACATGTAGTGTGAGAAAGAACTGACAGATCTGGAAGAGAATAGCCTTATTGAGGGTGTCCTAACTCTTCTTTAGTTGCTGCCACATGACAGAGATTACCTTAAGGTTTGTGTTTGTTCAGAGGAGAATTCTAGTTACAGTGGAGTCTATTAGGCAGGTACCAGCTGGGTTTGAGGAAGAATCTGCTAGCAGTTAGAGCTCTCTAACAGTTGAATAAGCACTCTCAAGAAGTAGTGAGTAGTTAACCCCTAGATGTTGTAGGAAGAGCCTAGATGACCCAGCTCTTAGAGATTTCATAATTAAGCACCCAGCATAGTGTCTGGTCCCTAGTAAGTGAATACTTAATGAATTTCAAGGGCAGTTCTGCATTGGGTAAGAGACTGGATAGGTGCAAATGATGTTCTAACTTCAAGATTCTTTGAAACTGTAGGATAAGATTGGTACTCTTCAATTAAAAGAGGGAGGAGAAATAAATCATACAGTATATCAAATCGTGATTGATATGGGTAAAATGTTACAAAATCTGGTATATTAGGATGGAGGAAGTTATCCTTTGAGACTAAGGTGAAATATTAAAGGAGGTAAGTATGGTATAGTTTTCTGAACACAGAACAAGGAATTTGGAAATTTGGATTTTAGTCTCATATCTGCTGGTTCCATTTTGGAAGTCAACCCTAAGTTCATCAAGATGGATCAGATTTCATTGTTTTTAAGTCTACCAGCCTATTTTATTTTAGCCAAGGTTGTTCCATCTGTCACAACTAATGACCAAAAGGAAAGAATAGTTAAAGAATGTACTGTACCAAGCTTTTGGCCCTGGGTACATTAACTTGATGTCTCACAGGCTCAATTTCCTCATCTACAAAAGGAGGGCACTGAATTAGGGGTTAGGGTTAATTTTAATATAGATGCTGAAGCTGAAACTCCAGTACTTTGGCCACCTCATGCAAAGAGTTGACTCATTGGAAAAGACCCTGATGCTGGGAGGGATTGGGGGCAGGAGGAGAAGGGGACAACAGAAGATGAGATGGCTGGATGCCATCACTGACTCGATGGATGTGAGTCTGAGTGAACTCTGGGAGTTGGTGATGGACAGGGAGGCCTGGCGTGCTGCGATTCATGGGGTCTCAAAGAGTCGGACACGACTGAGCGACTGAACTGAACTGAACTGAATATAGATTCTGATGCATCAAACCCAGTTTTTATTGATGTGTATTTTTCTGGGTAAAAGGGTCCATATATTTCATTAGATAAACAAGACCCCAGAAGATGAAGAACACTGGTACTTTCCAACTCTGATTTATCTTTATAAAAAGATATTCTTTTGGAAATTAGTGGCTATGTTAAATTTTTTTGAAGATTTATTTCATAAGGTATTGCAGATAGGGAATGAAAGAAAGATTAAAAGGATCAGGGCGTGTTTATCATTAACAGGATAAACAGAGCTACCCAGAGAGGCCAGGGAATGCTAACAATTGTCAAGGGCAATCACCCATGCTTCTTTGTGTATGTCACTTCTGATAAGTGGGAATAGAATTTTAGGTTCATGGACTGTGAGATCTGACTCAGAATGGCTGCTCCTGTTGAAAGTCATTTGGGTAGAAAGGTAGTTAACATACAAAGTATGATATAGGAAGCTAATCTCATCAGCTATATGAAAATCAAATTTAGTGCTTACAGGCACATTTCATACTCTCAGGCTCAGACAGAGTTAAAAAAAAGCCAAGAAAATCATTTTTTAGAGCTGTATTTATCTATCCTGCTCATGGTAATCACTTATGTATGCATGCAATAAAACTTTTATCTAATCACAGTAAAGCTCATTTATTTGGTCCCCCTGAGTATAAGGACTGTGTTAAAATTCATCTTTTTCAGAATTGGGCAGTCTGCTCAAGGTCATAGATGTGAGTTAGGCCTAATGGTTTTCTAAGTCTGAAGTCTTGTGTTTTCTTTCAGGTACTGTACCCTGTTAATTTCCCTGATGGTTGCCATAGCTGATTATCTCTTTTTCCTTAAAACACCTGCTGCATTGGCTTTTGGGTTACCCCTTCCTGGTTTTCTCTTGTCTCACTGGTTGCTCATCAGTCTTCCAAATTCTCCAACCTCTTTTTCTTTTTTTTTTTTTTTTTTGTCATTTTTGGGTTTACCACACGGTTGTGGGATTTTAGTTCTCCAACCAGGGGTTGAACCTGGGCCCTTGGCAGTGAGAGTATGGAGTCATAACCACTGGACTGCCAGGGAAGTCCCTCTTTCCTCCAAGCTCTTAATATCAGAGGGCTCCAGAACTCAGTATTTGAGCTCTGCCTCTTTCTTTATACTCACCTTGGTGATCTTACCCTGTCTCCTGGTATCAGATACCACAATGACACTTAAGTCTCTGTGTGTGTGCTCAGTTGCTTCAGTCATGTCCGACTCTTTGCTACTCTATGGGCCGTAGCCCACCAGTCTCCTCTGTCCATGGGTTTCTCCAGGCACGAATACTGGAGAGGGTTGTCATGCCCTCCTCCAGGGGCTCTTCCTGACCTAGGGATCAAACCCGTGTCTACTGTGTCTCCTGCATTGGCAGGCAGATTCTTTACCACTAATGCCACCTGGGAAGCCCCTCTTAGGTCTCTAGACCTGTATATTTAGCTGTCTATTTGCCACTTGGATGTCTAATAGGCATTTCCAACTTAACATGTCCCCAAATAATCTTCTAATCTTCCGTCCAAACCCACTTCTCTTGTTGTCTTCTCCATCTCAGTAGATGGCAACTATATCCTTCTAGTTGCTCAGACCCCCAAACCATGACATCACCCTTGATTTCTCTTTATCATTCTTCCCTCATACCCTATATCTGGTCCAATCCTTTAGTATATCATGTGGCTCTGGCTTTTTTTTTTTTTTTGGCAGCACCATATGGCTTGTGGAATCTTAGTTACTAGACCAGGGATGGATCCCATGCTCCCTGTGATGGAAGCCCAGAGACCACCATGGAAGAACCCATGTGGCTCTATTTTAAAAACGTATTTAGAATACACCACTTGTCATCACCTCCAGCACTATCAGCTGGTCCAGGACATCGTCATACTTACCTGGTTGGTGCAGAAACCTAGCTGGTCTCCTTGCTGCTACCCTTGTCTTCTCATAACCTTTTCTCAATACAGCAGTCAGAGCATTCCTTTTTATTTTTTTTTTCATTTTAAACTTTTATTTTGTGTTGGGGTATAGATGATTAACAATGTTGTCATAGTTTCAGGTGAATAGCGAAGGGACTCAGCCGTACACGTACGTGAGCCTTTTTAAATTTCAGCTCATGTCAGTCCGCCACTTAGACTCTTCCAGTGACTTCCCATCTCAGAGTAAAAGTTGAAGTTGTGAAAGTGGCTTGGAAAGCCTTATACAATCCATGTATAAGGCCAGTGGTTTAAAATAGGGCTTCTAACTTGATTAGAGACCTTTATAGAATTTTTGCCACACAGTCTCTTAAATGAAATGCAGATCTTCCCTGTACGGGGTTTAAGACCCGTACTTCAGAGCATACTTGATATGCATTATCATGCAGTAATTTAATTTTTCCCTTCAGTGTGAAATGTTGACCTGTAGCCTTAACAATTATGATTTCTCTAATTCATAGCTATTTTAAAATGTATTTTGGCTTTAAAAGAATACGTTTATCCTACACTTGTAAGGGCACATATGGACCAGACAGTAGGGTTACAAGAATGAATACAAAAGATGTGCACACCAATAACCTTTGCAGTTGTGAGTGAGTGGTTTGATTGTGCATGTATGTGTAGAGACTGCATATTAATCTTTAGACAGAAACCATGGGGTAAACTGTATGTTGAGTTAACTATTTCATAAATGAAGCAACATGGTTTCTCCTTTTGATTTTTCTCTCTCCCCTTTATTCTTTTATTTTTCAAGAAATGGAAGAGTCACTTTATTTCTGACCAGGCATTTGCTAGCTTCACCAGTCCTGTCTAGTTTGAAGCTTCTCTAGTTTTTGTTTTCCATCTTTGGGTTTTAATAATCATTCTCTTTTTCAAACACAAAAGGTTCACATAGATATATCCTCAGGCCCTTTTATGGCTAAGCATGGCATTTTACACACAGTAGGCCCTCAAATCTCTGGGTGCTTATAAATATGACTTCTGTCTCATCTATTTGATTTTCTAACTATAGTTGAGGTTACAAGATAGATTTTTTTTTTTTTAGTATATGGAAGAGAGGGATGGGATGAAAGATGAAAAATAAAGCCATTTACTAATAGAAGGATTAAAAAAAAATCTATCCACAGTCAAAGAGAAAGTTCTTAAGTGTTGTGTTTTCGGCAGGATATTGAGTCTATTTGCATGTTAGGGACATTTAGAAACAAGAATATTTTAAATTGTAAAGAGTTTTAAATGCAGAATATAATGAAAGGCCCATTTTTATCATCCTGCTGTTATTACATGCCCAAAGAGCCATGAATCAGAAATTTACAATTTCAATTTGATATCAAAATCCCCTTCCCTTTCTTTTCTCCCTCTCTTTTACTAGCTACAAACATGTAGATGAAAACCATCTAACTTGCAATGGAACCCCTATGGAAATCCCTGGAGACTATACAGATAAGTTGAACATCATCTACACTTATTCTGTGAAATTTGAAGTAAGTATTCCATGCCATAATCTTACTTTTTCTTCCAAATCAAGTATATAACTGTCCTATGAAATGAAAATAAAGTTGCTCAGTCGTGTCCGACTCTTTGCGACCAGATGGACTTGCATTCCTACCAGGCTTGCATTAAATTCCTAGAAGTAGGAATTTAGATAACAGGGTGTAAACATTAAAAAGACGTATTTATTTGTTTGCCTGCTCTGGGTTTTAGTTGCAGCACACAGGATCTTTGATCTTTGTTGTTGCATGCAAGATCTTTAGTTGCAGCATGTGGGATCTAGTTCCCTTATCAGGGATCAAAGCCGGGACCCTGTATTGGGAGCACAGAGTCTTAGCCACTGGACCACCAGGGAAGTCCCAGGGTGTACACATTTTGATAACACATTACCAAATTCTTCACAAGAAAGTTGCTAGGTTGTTCCCTAGCATGCTCAGCAATACTAGGTTTCTGTCAATTTAAAAAATCTTGCTTCAGAATTTTAATTCTGTGAGTATAACAAAGTAAGATAGATTCATACTAGGCAAACTCCTAAGGGTCTAATATCTAAACCAGAACACCAATTTCATAATTTATTTGGAGAAATCTAAATGCCTTGTTGACCACATCATTCATGTTAGCTGGTTAGCACATCTGCCTATGATAAAGAGATATGAGAAAACAAATATAAACAGAATAGAATAAGTAGAAAGTTTCTTGGTGAACATAGGACCCCAGAGAAAAAGGAAGACAAGTATTAAAAGATGATATTCGTATGGCACATGGACCAGATGTTTATATTCATGGGTCAGGTGCTCTTAGCCTTGGACAGTATTAGAGGTACTTCTCCAGAAAATGAACACTGGGGCTTTCCTTTCATAGGGAAAACTTTTTATCACTATGTAGGTATATGTATTTCTCTTTATAGTTTTTCTTAAAGACTGTGTCATATTTTTGATTCAGCTTTGATTATACTTGATTTTATACAAGGCTTATTTCTTACAGCTTTGGATGTGCTTTCCTGAGACAAAACCCTAATCACCTTATTTGGGATCAGGTCTCAAATCTCTTTGAACACTTACAAATTGTGCTTGGTTTGTGTCATTTCTATAGATGGCCTGACAGCCATTATAACACAATTCTTCCTAATCTCATTCTCAAAGCAATTCCAGTTTGGGGATGCCTTGCTTTTGTCCCTATGTATCACCTAGAGTGGTTATCTCCATTTTATAAATGAGGATCCTGAAGCCCAGTGAGCTGAAGTAATTTTCTCCAGATCATAGCTAGCAGGAGGTGGAAGTGATATTCAAACTCAGGTCTGTTTGGCCCCAAACTCATAGTTTTTCCACTATTCCATTCTGGCTTTCTATATTAAAGGTCTATTATATTTTCTGCCTACAGAGTTACTGTAAAGAAAATGAGAAGCGTTTATGTTAGAGAGGTGTGTGTGTACTTTGAGTCATCCAGCTAGAGGTCAGGATTACTTGATCCTACATCCTGCAGTTTACCCAAAATACAATTGGTGAAAACAGGCAATTTACCAGTCCAATAAGTATAGTCCAGTCTTCTAATCTCTGGATGAAACACAGAAGTGTAATCTGGGAAAAGGAATGAAGTACACCCTGAAGAAATTAAAATAACCTTTCCCTAGTGATTGAAAATAGTATTCCGACTTCAAGCTATTATCAGAAGTAGATTGAAGAGTGGAAGCTCTTATACATTTTTATCACTTATCAATTGGCTATTAAAATTAAGTGTAGGATGGTAACAGACTTATTTGTGGTGATCATTTTGAAATGTATAGAAATATTGAATCACTATGTTGTGTAACAAGAACTGACAGATTTGTAGGTCAATTATACTTCAAAAACAAACTGAGAGAAAGAGATTGGCTTTGTGCTTACTGGAAGCAGGGGATGAGGGGAGGGAGGAATTAAATGATGGTGATCATAACTACAAACTTGGAGTTATAAGATAAATAAGTGCTAGGGATGTAATGTACATCATGATAAATATAATTAATGCTGTATGTTATATATGAAAGTTGGGAGTAAATCCTAGGAGTTCTGATCCTAGGGAAAACATATTTTTAAATTTCTTTAATTTTGTATCTATATGAGATGATGGATGCTCACTAAACCTATTCTGGTCATGATTTCATGACATATGTTAAGTCCCATCATTATGCTGTACACCTTAAATGTATACAGTGCTGTATATCAATTATACTCAGTAAAGCTGGAAGAAAAAAATAATAAAATAAAAAAATTTAAGTGTAAGAACGCTTATGTTTACAGGAAATGTCAAGGGAAAGCACATCTAAACTGAAGTTTAGACTCAAGCCAGAGGCCTACATGGTATGGTGTTGGTGGTCTGTCTGCCTGCTGGAAGCAACTGTGGCAGTCAAAAGAGCTAAGGTGCAGGTTTAGATGCAGCTATAGCATATGGGCGGAGAAGGCCACGGCACCCCACTCCAGTACTCTTGCCTGGAAAATCCCATGGACGGAGGAGCCTGGTGGGCTGCAGTCCATGGGGTTGCTAAGAGTCGGACACGACTGAGCGACTTCACTCTCACTTTTCACTTTCCTGCATTGGAGAAGGAAATGGCAACCCACTCCAGTGTTCTTGCCTGGAGAATCCCAGGGACGGGGGAGCCTGGTGGGCTGCCGTCTATGGGGTCGCACAGAGTCAGACACGACTGAAGCGACTTAGCAGCAGCAGCAGCATAGCATGTGGGGGTTTTGAGGAAATTGCCTTATTTGGGGTTAGATCTTAACTCCTTGTTCTTTAACTTTCCTTAATCCTGGAAGCTATTTCAGAAGAGGAATTTTCCTTCCCACTGAAACTCATTTAAGGTGCTTAGAAGGCCTGTGGCTTCCAGATGTGGTACAATGGAAAGAACCAGACAAACCCAAGGTCTGAATCCTGGCTTTGACATTTCTTAGCTGTGTGAACTTGGGCAGGTTACATTGAGCCTATATTTCCTGACCTGTAAAATGGGGATAAAATAGTCACCTCATGTGATTGCTAGCAGAGATAAGTGAACAAACATATAAAATATTTAGCACAGCTCCTAGCCGGTAGTAGACACACAGTGTTTCCTGTGCCTTCTCTCAGATACAGGACCGCTTGCTTTACAAATGTCTTATGCAAAAGTAGCTCATAGGTGCAGAGTACACTTACACAGTGAGAATGCACTAAGCCACAATATTCTTTTTTTGCCTTTACTTAATTGCTTTTAACCACAATATTCTGTATCTGAACACCAGAAAGTTGCTGTTACAGTTGTGGGGAGGGTGCCAGGAAGAGTGGTTATGAATATCTCTCATGGTGCTGTTTCTTTATTTTCTGTCTTGGGTTCAAAATGTTTGTGTTTTTTTAAAATTTTTTACCCAGTGATAATCGTACATATCAACATGTCCCAAAGTGCATTCCCAAGAATGCTAGTCAAATTTGGAAAATGCTACTTCCTACTGTCTGCTTTTGTAGCTTCACAAAGCACATGAGTGTTTGATATTGTTTTTTAGTTGCTATGTTTGACTTTTTTCGACCCCATGGACTGTAGCCCACTGGCTTCCTCTGTCCGTGGGATTTCCCAGGCAAGAATACTGGAGTGGGTTGCCATTTTCTTCTCTAGGAGACCTGCCCGACTCAGGGATCAAATTCACACTCCTGCTTGGTAGGCAGATTCTTTACCGCTGAATCACCTGGGAAGCCCACATTAGTGTTTTAAAGTCTCCTAATAGAGAAACCTTTGACTGAGTCTAACTCAACAGTTTAGACTCCTCTTTGACTATGGAGTACTATTCTGGAGTAACATTTCTATCCCACTGCAGATTCTACTATGTGCACACTAGGTGTATAAGGTGGTTGTGTCTTATCGTACCTTACAAGATTCTATTAAACTAGAAATTTTTACATTTTAAATTTAAAAAATTTATTGAACTATAGTTGATATACAATATCATGTAAGTTTCAGGTGTACAGCACAGATTCAGTTACACACACGCATTATATATATATATATATATATATATTCTTTTTTAGATTCTTTCCCCTTATAGGTTATTACATAATAGCGAATATAGTTTCCTGTGCTATTTAGTAGGTCCTTGTCAGTTGTTTTAAGTAAAAAAAAAATTATAGTAGTAATTCATGTTCATTTTAAAAATATAGAAAGATCACAAAATGTAAATAAAAGTCATTTAGAATACCACCATGTGCTGAGAACCACCATGAAAATTTTGGTGTATGGAATTAAGAGATAATTCTGAAATCAGACAGCTGGGTTTGAGTTCCTGTTTTCTACCACTACTTACTATACTAGATCTTGCCTACCATTTACCACTTCGATCTTCAGTTTCTTCATTTGTAAAACGGGGTCAATAATAGTAATTATCTACATCACAGGTGTGAAATTTAAATAAGGAAATATAACTAAAGGCACGTGGTATAGTTTCTGACACAAAGAAGGAGCTCAAACAATGCTTGCTACTAGTAGTATCATTAGGTTGTGAGAATTGGATGAGCTACATTGTTTTGTAACCTGCCCTTTTAACTTAACCATATAATGTAAACACTTGCCATATGATTAAATTTTCTTCTGCATTATTTAAATTTAAACTTGGTGAGATTATATTATTTTAAATTTAATATTATGAAAATGAAAGTTCAATTCTCTACAATAAAAAATTGTATTGAACCTATAACATAGCTTTCAGTGGACAAATGAGAAGCTGTGTACTTAATTATCATTTATTGAATTGCTTCAGTGGGAATGACAGAATTTGAAAATAAGTCTCTTTTTCTGGATTTCCCCAGTGGTTCAGTGGTTAGAACGCCTCGCTTCCAATGCAGGGGGCACAAGTTCAGTCCCTGGTTGGGGAATTAAGATCCCACATGCCAGACAGTGCAGTAAGGAGAAAAAAAAGAAAATAAGTCTCCTTTTATCCTCCAACTAAATAATTGATTCAGGTCAATAATTGATTAAAGGATATTAAAACTGTAGATGACTGAGTGCTGGAGAAACTGGGTTATTCTCACAGTGACAAAGTAGCACTCCATAGATTATTTTCTAATTGTAAATGGGAAAATATAAAAATAAATGGATAAAATAAATATGATAAATAGGAATTCATACTGATCTCCCTGATCAGTATGTCAGTATAGCAGTGGTCGTGCTAGCCCTTTCCCCTTGCTGATCTGTAACTTCTTTCTCTGATATTGAGAAACCTGGCTCCCATTATCCACAAGTTCAGTTCAGTTGCTCAGTCGTGTCTGACTCTTTGCGACCCCATGAACCACAGCACACCATCCTCCCTGTCCATCACCAACTCCCAGAGTCCACCCAAACCCATGTCCATCGAGTTGGTGATACCATCCAACCATCTCATCCTCTGTTGTCCCCTTCTCCTCCTGCCCTCAATCTTTCCCAGCATCAGGGTCTTTTCAAGTGAGTCACCTCTTTGCATCAGGTGGCCAGAGTATTGGAGTTTCACCTTCAACATCAGTCCTTCCAATGAACACCCAGGACTGATCTCCTTTAGGATGGACTGGTTGGATCTCCTTGCAGTCCAAGGGACTCTCAAGAGTCTTCTCCAACACCACAGTTCAAAAGCATCAATTCTTTGGTGCTCAGCTTTCTTCACAGTCCAACTCTCACATCCAAACATGGGAAAAACCATAGCTTTGACTAGACGGACCTTTGTTGGCAAAGTAATGTCTCTGCTTTTTAATATGCTGTCTAGGTTGGCTTGCAGAATCTTAGTTCCCCGATCAGGGATTGAACCCAGGCCACAGCAATGAAAGTGCCAAGTCCTAACCACTGGACCACCAGCAATTCCCTTTAAATCTTCATTTTATAGACTATAAAACTGAGACTCATAAAGTCACTTGCCCAAGGTCACAAATGTAAAGGATTATAAATCTAGATTAAGTTGGCTACAGAATCCAGGCTCCTAAAACAACCACTTTAATGGTGTGAGTTTATTTTAATTTTTTATTTATTTTTTGACATGTGAAATCTTGCTTCCCTGACTGCCAGGGAAGTCCCCAAGGTATGAGTTTACAATGGGCAGGAACTATGCCTGGAAACAAAGGGTGGGGATGGGAGGGCTTTACAGACAGCCCCCAGGGGAGGGCGGGGCTCTGGCAGGAAGACAGTGTCTAGAGGCCAGCAGGCCCTGGGGCATCCAGAAGGCGAGGCCCTGGGGGGCTGGTGGAGGGGCTGGATTGGTTCCCAGAAGCCCCGGGGTTCTGGTGGGCAGCGGAGGCCAGATCCCACCATCCAGGCCCAGGCTGGGCAGAACTCCCAGGTGCTAGGAAGACTTTTTAAGAGAGAGGCCTTGAGCTAGTCCTTGAAGGATGCTGAGGAAGGCATTTTGGGAAAGGTCATAGACTGAGTTAAAAGACCTGGAATTTAGGAATTTGGAGGGGGGCTAGAGGAAGGGCTTTCCAAGTGAGAATGTACATGTGTATGTGGGGAACAGTGAATAGATTTGTCTGAAAGAAATTTTTTCATTTGTTTATTCATTCAGCAATAGGTAATAAGTGCATCCTAGGTGCCAGGTGTTAAGTCCTGGGTATATAAAGGCCAAAAAGATTCAGTATAATACCCCAGACTTTAATCGTTTATGTGTAAACAGTATTCGTAGAAAGGTAGATTTGAAACACATTTTGAATGGCCTTGAATGCCGGGCTAAGATATTTCTACTCATCATATTTTACTTTAAAAAACTTACTGTTTATACCACCAATTAAAGATTTTTTTGATTTCACTCTAATCACATTAATTTTAGCTATGTATCTGTGTATGTGAGTTATATAAGCTTTAGCTGTGGGCTAGCTTGAGACCCTAGCCACAGGTCTTGCATTTTTTTGCAAGATGCATTCCTGATTTTCAGGCACCATAGACTAATAACTGAATTTGAGAATCAGAGAGTTTTGGTACTGGTTTACTTCAAACTCATACTTGACCTTGAGCAGGTTCATTTTCTTTTCTGGACTTCAGTTTCCCTATAGTAAAGTGAGGGAATGGAGCTCAACCCTATCAGATTAATATCTTCTTTTAATAACAAATGTTTTATCCTTCTCCCTTTGCTATTGTAAAATAATTTTAATAGATACTAGATAATTAAACTTGTCTTACACATAGTTTCAAGAGACATCAGTATAACACCACAACTATAATATAAAGGAGAAATTAAAAAATCAATTTTTAATAAGATATATTTCAGTCATTGTTAGATGCTTGCATCTATGTGTATTCGCATGCTCAGTCATGTCCCGCTCTATGGGACCCTATGGACTACATACAGTCTCCCAGGTTCTTTGGTCCATGGGATTTTCCTGGCAAGAATACTGGAGTATATTGCAATTTCCTCCTCCAGGGACCTATGTGTATAATCATTGTAAATATGATATATATATGAATACAGATGAATGTGAGACTATTGTATATTGGTGGCTCAAATATCACATCTTTCTAAAGGATGCCATGATTTTCTGAGATGTTGATCAATTTTAATAAAGTTTCAAGCCAAACAGTACCATTTTCCCTCAATTTACATGGTAGTTGCATTCCTGGGGGAAAAATAAATGTATATTAACTTGCTTGCCAATGCAGCAGATGCCAGAGACAAGAGTTCGATCCCTTGGTCAGGAAGAGCCCCTGGAGGAGGGTACGGGAACCAACCCCATTATTCTTGCCTCGAGATTCATATGTACAGAGAAGCCTGGCGGGTCACGGTCCATGGGTTGCAAAGAGTTGGACACGACTGAAAAGATTTAGCACACAAAAATACTTTAATTGTAAAATGAAGTTAGAATCTAGCTGCAGATAATCATAAGCAGTTTTTCACGCACATAAATGGTGGATGGGGCTTTTGGAAGTTCTCAATTTTTTGTGTGGGTCTCCCAATGCCCTGTCTGGCATTCTACTATGCTTCTAATTCCAGTAGTATCCTCGCATCGTTTCATTATGTCCCCTAGAGGGTACTGTTCTCCCTGTTGAAAACAACTAGACTAAAAGAAGCTCTAGTTGCCTACCCCTTGATTTCTTTGATTCCCTGCAGGTGTTTTTACTGAGTGAAACCCATCATACACTGGGTCCTGAATCAAGAACTCTCATCTATATTTCTGCCTTTGCTTCTTGTGATTTCATTAGAAAGAGCATTAAAGACCTGCCTACCTCATATGCTTTTATGTCTTATAAAAGATTTTGAAACTCTGGGATGTAAAGATGCAGAATAATTGCTTTTAAATGGATTTAAACAATGGGTTCCACCATTTAGTTATCTTTTTACATTTGTCATTTTGTCTCAAATATGCCTTAGGATTTTAAAATAATTTCTTATTGTCTTATGGAGGAGTAGTATGTGTTGTGGACTGTTATTTCCAGCAGATGGCAGTGTTTGGTGCAAAAACTACTTGATTTAACAACTGCAGATTTTCTAGGCTCTCTTTGTATTTAAAAGCCAAACTTCGTCATGTATATTTGAAAGTACCTCTTTTTTTTACGTTTTATTTTTTCTTCCAGTTTTATTGAGCTGTAATTGATATACAGCATGGTATGAGTTTAGGGGCTTCCCAGGTGCTGCAGTGGTAAAGAATTCTTCTGCCAATGCAGGAGATGCAAGAGATGTGGATTCAATCCCTTTGTTGGGAAAATCCCCCAGAGCAGGGCATGGCAACCCACTCGAGTATTCTTGCCTGGGAAATCCCATGGACAGAGGAGTCTGGTGGGCTACGGTCCGTGGGGTCACAGAGTCGGACACAACTGAGTGACTGAGTACTGTATGAGTTTAAGGTGTACAGCATTATGGTTTGACTTATATCATGAAATGATGACCACAATAAATGTGGTCACTACATAAATGTAGTGAACATTCATCATCTCATATAGATACAAAATTAAAGAAATAGCAAAGCAATATTTTTTCCGTGTGATGAGAACTCTTGGGATTTAATCTTGTAACAACTCTTATATGTAACATACAGCAGTGTTAATTACACTTATCATGTTGCACATTACATCCCTAGTACTTGTTCACCTCATAACTGGAAATTTGTCCCTTTGACCACCTTCATCTAATTCCCCCTCTCCCCACTTCCATCTCTGGTAACTACAAATATGATCCCTTTTTCTGTGGATTGATTTATTTGTTGGTTTAGAAGTATAATTAACTTACAATACTATGTTAGTTCTTGTTTGTTACAAAACAGTGATCCGATATTTCTATCCATTTTAAAATGATCACCACGATAAGTCTAGTCCATCTGTCGCCATACAGAGGTATTACATAATCATTGACTCCTCACCCTGTACATTTCATACTTGTGACTCATTTATTATGCAACTGAAAGTTTGGACCTTTTAATTTCCCTCACTTATTTCACTCCTTGTTAAAGGGCTTGATATGCGTTAACTTGCTTAAGGCAATGGACAGTAGTCTGGTGAAGAAATGCATGCAATTCAAATTTTGACAAATTAAGTCACACTTTGTTATAATAATAATATTTTAATAATAAAATGGCTAAGACAAATCCTTTCATGCAATGAATATCTATCCCTGAATTTGTCAGTCTGTAAATTCAGATTTTCTAAAAGTAAACAATTTCATACTACAGAAAAATTGCTAAAATAACACAAAGAACTCTTATAGTCCCTTTAACTAGATACTCCAATGTTTAACATTTTACTTCATTTGCTCCATTATTCGCTCTTCTCTCTGTGTCCATTATCATTAGTCTTTCTGTGAATCCTTTGAGAGCTAGATGTTGTCTCATCACCCCTAAATCTGCCAGAGTGTCTTTCCCTAAAACAAGTATACAACTGTGCAAACCAGGAATCAATATTGGCATTACAGCATTACATTACCATCTGATTCATATCCATCCATTCAGATTTTGCCAGCTGGCCAACAATATTACTTTTCCCCCTTCTGGTTCAGTATCCTTTCCAGGATTACATGTTATATTTAGTTTTTGATCTCCTCCAATCTGGGCCAGTTCTTCAGTCTTTCCCTATGTTTCATATTCTTGAAAATTTTGAAGAGTACAGACCTTACATTCTGTAGGATGACCATCAACCTGGGTCTGTCTGATGGTTCTTCATGACCAGGCTCAGGCCATGGATTCTCAACAGGAAGACTGCAAAATGATACCTCACATCAGTAGATACAAAATGTCAACCTGACCTTTCATAGATGATGTTCATCATGAACACTGGGTCATCAGGTGTTAGCTAAGTCTACTGTTGAATTAAAAGTCATTTCAATTAAAATCCATCATTTCCATTTTTTTAAAAGCAGTGTACATTGACTTTCTTCATACCCATCCCCCACACTTTACAAAAAACATAGATACCTAATTTTATTAATTTTTTCTGCCCATTTAAAATTTTTTTAAATTATAAAAGTATGATAATACATCTATAGGAGACTTGGAAAATACAGAACAAAGTTACTATAGTTCCATTATATATTACAATTATTTTTAAGTAGATAAATTAAGATTTTTAGTTGGAGCTTCAATATCAAACTCTCAAACATTAATAGGATGAATAGACAGAAAAGTAGAAGGCTATAGCAGACCTGAAAAGTACTATGAACCAATTTAACATAATTAAGATTTATGCAATTTTCATACAACAGCAGGATACAAATTCTATTCAAGTTCCCATAGACTATAAATCAGGAGACCCTAGAACATATCCACGGACATAAAACAAGGTGCAAAATTTCATGGTCTAAAAGTATTGAAATCATACAGAGTCTGTTTTCTTATCACTGGAATTATTTTAGAAATCATTATCAAAAGATATTTGAAAATAAACCACATAATTTCAAGTGCAATGTGACATTTACCAGGAGAGATCTTTGACTTAGCCATTGAAAGCCTCAATGAAGTTCAAAGACTGAAGAAACACAGTGGGTGATTGCAGAGAAGAAAGCATTTAAATGAGAAACTAATTAAAATGAGAAATTAATATTAAAGGTACTTTAAAAACCCTGTGTTTTTTTAAATTAAATATCCACTTTTTAAATGATGGGTGCAGATACCAAATTTTAAATAATAAGTCATATTTGGTCCGTTTGTTACCTGTGTTTTCCTTTTGCTAAGAGTATGCCATTAATTTAAGGGGTAATCATACCACATTAATGGTTTAAATGTTTATCAGGGATTATCTTTTAAGATATTCATTTATTGGGGCTATTTTATAAGAAAGCTATTGAAAGGTTCAGTTTGATCATACATCAGCAGAAACAACTGGTGATTATATTTTCTTAGGTTTTAATAAGTATTGAGAACCACAGTATTAAAAAACTTTTTATCAGTTTGTTGCTGAAACATTTCAAAATACTTAAAGTACAAAAGTAAAATATTAGAATATTCTGTAAGAAATAATGACAGAAATTGAATACTGTTTTCTAAGTAAACAAAATAATAATAAACCTATTTGCAGGAGGTGGATTTGGTATGTTGTAGTGAAGCAAGTTGTCTTATAGTTCAAAATTTTAGTTCAATTAAAATAATAATATTGATAATACTTATATGTGGTGAAGGCTTCAAACCATATAGAAAATGTATAAGTAAAATTCTGCCTTCCTTACTACCCTTCCCCTAATTTCTAGTCTCTTCCTCCGAAAGTATAACCATTGTTTTTTCTTGCAGAAAAATGTTTGCATCTACAAAATATGTATTTTTTTTGGAGGGGGAATAGAATCTTGCTGTACATACGTGTCTTACTATGTACTTTCCACCTTTATTTTTTCATTTAATGCTATTTCATAGACATGTCATCACCTAGAGATGTACATCATTCTTTTTAATGGTTACATAGTATTTCTTAGCATGGACTACCATAGTTTGTTTATTCCTATTCTGATGGGGATTTTTGATTATTTTTAGGTTTTTAAATTTAAAAACAAACCACAGTGACTCTCATTATATATGCCTATGAAGTTTCAATTAAGATGAAAATGTGGTCTGGACAAAAAGAAATGAAGTATGGGGTGGATTTAGGGTGACAGAAAAATAACAAAAAGGTGCTATTATTTCTGATGAACAGTAAACTAAATTTTTTTTCCTAGTCCCTTTCTGAAATGAGATAGTGAAGTGAAATTGCTCAGTCTTGTCTGACTCTTTGTGACCCCATGGACTGTAGCCTACAAGGCTTCTCCGTCCGTGGGATTTTCCAGGCAAGAGTGCTGGAGTGGGTTGCCATTTCCTTCTCCGGGGGATCTTCCCAACCCAGGGATTGAACCCGGGTCTCCTGCATTGCAGGCAGATGCTTTACCATCTGAGCCACCAGGGAAGCCTGAAATGAGATAGGATATCAGTAAATAAAAGTAAGATGAAAATGTCAGGCTAGATTGCATGATTCCATGAAGTTAGCAGTAAAGAAATGGAGAATGTACAGGCAGAATAACTTTGTTTTAGGATTATAACCTTTAATAAAAGGTCAGTTAAAATTTGGTCATGTGATTTTTGTATTTTTGTTTCTAGGAAAACAAACAGATCAGGTGGGGTTCTAGGTGGGATTATATTTTGGAATCTATGTCTCATACCAGCATTCAGTGGTTTAGGTAAGCACTTTATGAATTAAAGAGTAAGTAGCTTCACGGTGGGAAATGTATATACACACACACACATATATATGCATATGTGTATTTTAAAAAATTATTTTGTTACCAGAGATGATCTTTTGTTCCTTCCAGTTTTATTGAGATATAATTGACATATAATAGTATAAGTTTAAAGTGTGCAGAATAATGATCTGACTTGTATTGATGACCACACAAAGTTTAGTGAATATCAGTGATCTCCTATAGATACGAAATGAAAGCAATGTAAAAATTTCCCCTCAGTGATGAACTCTTAGGATTTACAGTCTTAACAACTTTCAGTATAACGTACATTAGTGTTAATTATATTTATCATATTGTACATTATATCTCTAGTACTTATTTAAATTACAACTGCACGTTTGTACCTTTTAATTACTTCACCCAATTCCCTTTCCCCTAACCCCCTATCAGAGATGATCTTGAGTGACAGTTTTTCTTCTCTCTGGCTAATTTCCCCTCTTCTTCTCCTCCCCCACCTCTCTACATACACAAAGAGAAACAAAAAGGAAAATCTGTTGTAAATATACTAATGTTTATGCTCAAGGGAAAAAGAAGGCTGAGATGTCCAAGAGATAGCATGTCTGCGTGTAAAGAGTAATACATGCTGGGAAGTAGGCAGGATAGGACTGTGATAGTGGACCCTGTGCAGAAGATGGAAGGAGAACAAGACAGATGCTTTCATTTGTGGGGTCAGAAAGTCTGAGCAAAGTAGAGTGTAGGAAAAGCAGTAACCAACTGGAGTGGAGGAAGGTAAAGATGTCATGAAACACTGGGAAAAGAGCAGAGAAAGATGAAAAGATTACAGATGAGAAACCAAAGCACTGCAAGTGGTCACTTAATCAAGGCAAGTCATTTAGATGAGACAATTGTGTGGAGATAATGTCTGTGAGTGAAGGTCGATTCATTCTCCAGGTGTTCATTTTCATCCCTATTAGGATGCCAAGCACTAGGGGAGGTGCTCAGACATGCCAGTGAATAAGGCACCCAGGCTTCTTCTCGAAGGAAGCTTACATTCTAGTGGAATCACAGTGAAGGGACTTGATTCCTCAGGAATCTTCAACAGGATCAAACCACAGAGTTAGAAGTCCTTCGTGACTGTGGAAGGAATAGTTTCAACATGAAACTGAAGGATGGACCAGCTGAGAATGTGATGATTGAGGCTTTCCTAAAGTGCTGACAGCGAGCATAGGATCTTCAGTTAGTAATTTAGGAGACTGATCAGAGAAGCTGATGAGAAATAGATGAAACTGTACACATAGTACCTTTCCCCCTTCATCTCTTATAATAAAGCAGTTTTGGATGGAGGAAGACTATAAAGGTAAAGATGAAAGTAAAGTGAAAGTGAAGTCGCTCAGTCGTGTCCTGACTCTTTGTGACCCCATGGACCCTACCAGGGTCCTCTGTCCATGGGATTTTCCAGGCAATAGTACTGAAGTGGATTGCTATTTCCTTCTCCAGGGGATCTTCCTGACCCCGGGATCAAACCCAGGTCTCCCACATTGTAGACAGACGCTTTACTGTCTGAGCCATCAGGGAAGTCCAAAAGATGAAAGTAAGGAAGGGTATAATTCTATGAGTATGGTCTTCTGAGGTAATGATTTTCCTTATACTGCCATTGCCTTTGTTTTTAAAAAAATATTTTATTTTGGGATGGAGGACACATGTACACCCATGGCTGATTCATTTCAATGTATGGCAGAAACCACCACAATATTGTAAAGTAATTAGCCTCTAAGTAAAATTAATTAAAGAAATATTTTATTGGTGTATAGTTGCTTTACAATATTGAGGTAGTTTCTGCTGTACAGCAGAGTGAATCAGCTATGTGTTTACATATATCCCTCTTTTTTGGATTTCCTTCCCATTTAGGTCACCACAGAGCACTGAGTAGGGTTCCCTGAGCTAACAGTAGGTTCTCATTAGTTATCAACTTTATTTTTTAAAATTTCATTTTATTGAAGTACAGTTGATTTACAATGCTATTGCCTTTAAAGTGAGAATAGCTCCCATTCTCCTCCTCCTATTTCTATCCTCAGTCTTCCTTCTCCTCTCCCTCCTTCTCCTCCTCATTATAATGATCATATCTTAACTTTTCTAGAAAATCTTCTGTTGGGGCAATAGTCCACGTCCCATTTTGTCACACCTCCAAGGAGTCTCTTCAAATAAAATTTTTTAAAATGGTTTCTTTAAAGGGGTCATGAAAGGAAAGGGCATCCAGATCAATGGTGGGGCTAATCTCTAGTATTAATATTTATGATGTAATAATAAATGTACTTTAGTTTCTGTCTCGAGCTAATTTACTTATGACATTTAACAGACATTTTAGACATCTTAGCGGCACTTTTCTACAACAGTGCTGGTCTTTTCAGAGATTCTGGTGAAACTTTTTTAAATGTGTCTGGATTTGGCTGGGTGGTGGGATGGCTAAAGGTCTTGGTTTTCATTTGGACATAATTTTTAAGATTCAGTTTTGGAACCAGTAAGAGCTGGTAGGTAAGTGGTCCATGGGATCTTTACCCTGAAACTTGATAAAGTTAAAAGCCTTGGTCCATCTAAGGATCTACCCAAGGACAGTCAGGCAGTCATCAATTTAACCTTGACTCCTGGACTTCCATTCTCAGTTTCATGTTCTGGAACTAAGTTTGCGTTCCTGATCTTTTTCATTTCCCCTTGTTTATTTTGGGAATGTACTCTTAAAAAGTTGTAAAATAACCTTAAGAATAGTGTTGCTTCTATTGCTTAATTGGTAATGAACTTTTGTGATAGAACTTTAAGTTCATTTAATATATTGAGGTATTATCCAAATGTATTAGCCTTTGATCCAAATGTAACTTTAGAAAACTGATTGACATGACAATTTGAATGTCTTTTACATGTGCACAAATTTTCTTTTTTACTGTTCAAATAAGAAATTTGAGGTTTAACTTCTATTTTTCCTTCTTTCCATTTTGTAGTATCTTGAATTCATTTGTCATTGTTCTCTTCTTAACTGGAATGGTGGCTATGATCATATTAAGAACTCTCCACAAAGATATTATCAGATATAATCAGGTTTGTTTTCCTGTAAATAAAAATGCACATATTTGATTCAGCCAATATTTGAATGCCTGCTTTGCCCAGTTCTCAAGGTTATGTTTCTACTTAGAGTATAGCACCTTGAATATAACACATTTTAATGTCTAGTAATTTTGCATATTGTGCTGAATCAAAGTATAGAGTATTGTGTAGATTCTTAAAAAGTATAGGTAAGTTTATTAGAGAGTTATTTGCTATCGACTCTTTGATTATATACCTTTCCATGTTCTGATCTTTCAAAATATCATTATTTAAGATTTTCATTAATTTGGAACATGAGAATATGTACAAAACATTGCAAAATACTACAATTTATGGCAAATTTAGTTTTATCTAATTTATACTCTTCTGACTCTTATGATCATTTATGTATTGATGAATTTTTAATTTCTATAGAATTAGTTGAATTCTTTTTTGTATGTTAAATCATGTTGCTTTTTCCATGAAAATCAAGCCAGTTGTGTGCTTTACATAATTAACACACTCCCTTCAGTGCAAAATTTAGAGAATGGCTCATTTGTATGGCAGGATCACATACCTGCCAGAGACCTACTTTATCCAAAATGAGCCATTAGTTTGTCTTTAGAGGAAAATTAGTTTTCTGCTAACTTTCAGAGCTCTTGTAACTTTCTGTCATAATAACTCCTGCGTTTATTAAAGACTTTCTCTTATGCAGGAAGATATCCAGAAGGATTACGGTTGGAAGCTTGTTCATGCAGATGTATTCAGACCTCCAAGGCTTGGAATGTTGTTATCAATTTTACTGGGTCAAGGAACACAAGTTTTGATTATGACATTTATTACTCTATGTGAGTAGGCTCAGATCAATATGTGTCATCTTCAACATCCTGACATAGGTTAAACTTTGATTCATGTGTACAAAAGAACTGAAAATTCTACCCTAAAGTTTAAGGAAATGTGTATTTTATAGTATATTTTAATGAGTATTTGTAGTATATTTAAAATAAAATTTGTATTTTATTTTAAGGGTATGGATCTGAATATGTTCCTATATCAAGGACCTTTCATAGTTTCTTCAGTTCTGAATAATTTATTGTAATGTCCAATATACATGTTCCTTGCTTTGCATGTGGGTAGATCATATTTTAGGTGGGCTCAGGGAATTGTAATTCAGAGATTAGGATTTTGAAATGCTAAGGCAAGCCTAAGCGCTGGTCTTGAAATGTATAAATGAAGTGGCATCGTTAGTAGGTTCACAATGGCTGATGAACTCTCTCTGCCTTCATTATCAACCAAGAGTAGAGTTTGTCAGTTTTTGATAACCAGAGTGGGGATTTTCACAAACAAAGCTTCTGTAAATAAATGGCTTATTAGGTGTTTCAGATGTCAATGATAACTTCTAACTTTAGCTCTTAAGGTTATGTTTTCCTGGGACCGAGTCTCATTGTGATGTTCCGCCCCCCCCCCCCCCCCCCGCCTTGAATAAAAGGAAACAGAAGGAAATTTTTGTGGGGAAAATGATTTGCTCTTTAGGGAGTGACTACTGGAGTAGGGAAAGGGACGATCTTCTCTTTGATTTTGATTTAAAATAATATAATTAATGATTTAAACAAGGAGGTTAAAGACTAAATTGAAAACACAGTTTGCCTTGTATGGGATCAGACTTTTCGTTAAGAACAGATTGTCAAAAAATTAGCTAAGTAAGTAACATCAGAGAATTTCCCTGTATGCTGTTTCATAAAAATGTCTTAATAAGGTGTCTTTAATATATTATAAAGCCTTATGTGTTTTGAGGCTATCATTGTCACTGGTTTGATATTTCTTCTTTGTGCTTTTAGTTCTTGCCTGTCTTGGTTTTCTTTCTCCCGCTAATCGTGGTGCTTTAATGACCTGTTCTGTTGTGTTATGGGTCCTTATGGGAGCATCTGCTGGATACGTGTCTGCTAAGGTGTACAAGTGTAAGCATTACTATTATTATTCCAAGTTGGTGTGTTAAATATAGAAATTAAAAAGCTTGAAAATTTTAAAAATTGCATCAGGAATTTTAGCTGACCTAGCAAAATATAATTGTGTCCTTGTTACTGTAAAATATTTGTAAAGTGGACTAAATCTAGTTGCCCTAGTAATTATTCTGTCCTTTACTTCCTCAGCGTTTAGAGGTCTGAAGTGGAAGACAAATTTCTTTCTGACGGCACTGCTGTGTCCTGGGTTAGTATATGATGTTCTCCTTTCTCTACACAATTATAATCTTTCTTATACTTTACCTTGGAAAAATCATTGTACACAATAATGAAGAGTAGAATGGAGGTGAGTGACCACTGTTTTTTCTGTGGCTGCAGCATTCTTTTTTGGTGTATTTGCATTCTTTTCATCTTTTTGTAACCCTTAGTACAAAGAGATGGTGATGGTGCTGCAGTATTCAATTTTGATCTTTGTTTTTGAAGCAGGTTTCATAAATGCTCATCTCAGTTATGCATCTTGCCTTATGTATCATGTTAGAGTGGCAGCTTATATACCACATTGTGTTATTCTCCTTGTCTCTGCCTTCTGTGATTATTTCTTCCTATCTCACCTTGTTACTGCAGTGTCATTAGTGACTGCAGACCCCAGGCAGAGTCATGGTCAGAGAGGGAGTCAGGGTGGTGCTGCACAGTGGCTCTTAGGGAGCTCTTCTGGTGCCCTAATTCTAAAGATGCAGAATCAACATGTTCAAGGTCATACGTGAAGTCAGTAATGGAGCTCAGGCTATGTATTGGCTTGGCCAAAAAGTTAATTCGGGTTTTTCCATCTTGTGGAAAAGCATGAGTGAACTTTTTGGCCAACCCAATATCCCTGACCAGTGCTCTTCCCATAATGCCTCACCAATAAGGTGCTGACTTGTTTTGAGTTTTATCTTCAGATTCTTTAATATGTTTTATCTTAGTCAGCTCGGGCTACTGTAACAGAATACCATAGACTGGGTGGCTTAAACAACAGCCATTTATTTTCTCACAGTTCTGGAGGCTGGGAAGCCCAAGATCAGGGCATCAACAGGATAGAGTCCTGGTGAGTGCTCTCTTCTTGGTTGCTGATGGCTGCCATCTTGATGCATCCTTACATGGCAGAGGAAAAGAGAGACACTGAACTCTACAGTATTTCTTCTTGTAAGGGCACTAATGCCATAATGAAGGCTGCACCCTCATGACCTCATCTAAACCTAATCCCTCTCCCAAGGCCCCATTTCCAAACACTATCACATTAGGGATTAGGGTTTTTTTTTTTTTTTTTTTAAACTTTTTATTTTGTTTTGGGGTATATGTGATTGACAATATTGTGATAGTTTCAGGTGAACTGTGAAGGGACTCAACCATACATATACATGTATCCATTCTCCCTTAAACTCCCCTCCCATTCAGACTGCCACATGACATTGAGCAAAGTAGGGATTAGGATTTTAATATAAGATTTTTGGGAGAAACAATTCAATCCATAGCATGTTTGATTTAAAAAAATTCTTTCTTTAATATGTTCTGGAGGACTTTTTTTTTTGTAGGAAATGTCATGGATTATATCTTAATTGTTACATGGAACTTAAAAAAAATTGTGTCTTTTGGCTGCACTGGGACTTGATTGCTGCATGGCTTTCTCTAATTGTGGTGCACAGACTTCTCATTGCGGTGGCTTCTTCTGTTATAGAGCCCAGACTCTAGGCGCGTGGGCTCAGTAGTTGTGCCTCATGGGGTTAGTTGCTCCATGGTATGTGAAATCTTCCCAGATCAGGGATCAAACCCATGTCCCCTGCATTGGTAGGTGGATTCCCAATCACTGAACCACCAGGGAAGTCCTGTTTTGTGGTAATTTAATTTCTATTTGTTGTAAAATTCCCATGTCCTTAATGCTAGAAGTGTGTCACAATAATGCATATATGTATGCTCAGTCACTCAGTTGTGTCCGACTCTGTGACTCTATGGACTGTAGCCCACCAGACTTCGCTGTCCATAGGATTTCCCAGGCAAGAATACTGGAGTGGGTTGCCATTTCCTCCTGCAGGGGATCTTCCCAACCCAGGCATCAAAACTGTGTCTCCTGCATCACCTCTCCTTCATCACCTGTATTGGCAGGCAGATTCTTTACCACTGAGCCACCTGGGAAGCCCCGTCACAATGGTGGAAATTCTATAATGGAAGTTATACATAATAAATTCAGTTACATTGTATACTAATCAGTGACAAAATGAGAGCAAATGCTCTGTGACTGAGTATAAAGCCATCATCAGTGCAATGCAGTGATAGATGATACATTCAGTAGACTCATAATGTTTTATCTACGTGTGGCTTTTCCCTTCAACTCCAGGGAAAGGCTTGAATATTCCAAGTTTGCACATCAAATACATGTACCACAGAGTTTTTGATTTATTTAAAATAAGGACAATGCACTCCTTTTCCCCTTGCCACCTTGAATAGAGCCATCTGCTTTTTCTATAACTCTTTTCAAGTGAACTAGAATGGGTGGTCTTTCCTGAGCTTTAATACCTTTATGTAAGAAAGCAATGTCCTTGACGATATTTCAAATATTTGTTGCTTCAAGTTCAAGACTCAGATGAATCTGAAATTGAGTAACTTTGGCACAAAAGTGCCATTGTGCAAAAGTCATTATACTGGATTGTAATACAAGGGATATTGTGAGCAAGAACTAGTCAATAAACCATCTACTATTCTCTTCATTATTTAGTTACTCATTCAACTTATTTATTGTATTTTTGAAAATTTTTTTTTACTATATTTAATGCATTATGCTAGGCACTGGAGAGGAAATAAATGTAAATCTCTCCTGAAACTGCCTTCATGGCTTCAGATGAATAATAATGGCCTATTTTTTTTCATCAGACAGATGTTCCATCTCATTGTAAAAAGAAGTTACGTACGTCATTAGAATAGAAAATTTAAAAGAATTAGAATATGCTGTGTCACTAAGCTTGATTAACTAAATTGAACAATTAATGTCTGGAAATGAATTAGCATTTTCAGTGCACTATGAGCTGTTTTTATCTTGTTTTCTATGGGATCAATTTTGAAGGATGTTTTAGACAGCAAAATTAAAAAATTCGAGTGGAAGTCCCTAATAACATGGCTCAGGGTTACAGGGACTATGAAATGGTTCAGTATCAAATCACAGTTTTATGAAAATGTATTTTTTTTTATTTGAAAAGCAGCTGTTAACAGTAGTTGTCCCCTAGGTGGGTTGCTGCATGGCTGGGGGACAGGAGTGTGAAGGAGACTGTTTTATACTTATTTTCGCTGTTTCTCTATGTTTCTTTTTCTTTTCATATTGTATACCATATACATGTGTTCAGTTCGGTTCAGTCGCTCAGTCGTGTCCGACTCTTTGCAACCCCATGAATCGCAGCACACCAGGCCTCCCTGTCCATCACCATCTTCCTGAGTTCACTCAAACTCACGTCCATCAAGTTGGTGATGCCATCCAGCCATCTCATCCTCTGTCGTCCCCTTCTCCTCCTGCCCCCAATCCCTCCCAGCATCAGAGTCTTTTCCAATGAGTCAACTCTTTGCATGAGATGGCCAAAGTACTGGAGTTTCAGCTTTAGCATCATTCCTTCCAAAGAACATCCAGGGCTGATCTCCTTTAGAATGGACTAGTTGGATCTCCTTGCAGTCCAAGGGACTCTCAAGAGCCTTCTCCAACACCACACTTCAAAAGCATCAATTCTTCGGTGCTCAGCTTTCTTCACAGTCCAACTCTCACATCCATACATGACCACTGGAAAAACCATAGCCTTGACTAGACGGACTTTGTTGGCAAAGTAATGTCTCTGCTTTTCAATATGCTATCTAGGTTGGTCATAACTTTTCTTCCAAGCAGTAAGCGTCTTTTAATTTCATGGCTGCAATCACCATCTGCAGTGATTTTGGAGCCCCCCAAAATAAAGTCTGAAACTGTTTCCACTGTTTCTCCATCTATTTCCCATGAAGTGATGGGACCAGATGCCATGATCTTCATTTTCTGAATATTGAGCTTTAAGCCAACTTTTTCACTCTCCTCTTTTACTTTCATCAAGAGACTTTTTAGTTCCTCTTCACTTTCTGCCATAAAGGTGATGTCATCTGCATATCTGAGGTTTTTGATATTTCTCCCGGCAATCTTGATTCCAGCTTGTGCTTCCTCCAGCCCAGCATTTCTCATGATGTACTCTGCATAGAAGTTAAATAAGCAGAGTGATAATATACAGCCTTGACGTACTCCTTTTCCTATTTGGAACCAGTCTGTTGTTCCATGTCCAGTTCTAACTGTTGCTTCCTGACCTGCATACAGATTTCTCAAGAGGCAGGTCAGGTGGTCTGGTATTCCCATCTCTTGAAGAATTTTCCACAGTTTATTGTGATCCACACAGTCAAAGGCTTTGGCATAGTCAATAAAGCAGAAATAGATGTTTTTCTGGAACTCTCTTGCTTTTTCCATGATCCAGCGGATGTTGGCAATTTGATCTCTGATTCCTCTGCCTTTTCTAAAACCAGCTTGAACATCTGGAAGTTCACAGTTCACGTATTGCTGAAGCCTAGCTTGGAGAATTTTGAGCATTACCTTACTAGCGTGTGAGATGAGTGCAATTGTGTGGTAGTTTGAACACTCTTTGGCATTGCCTTTCTTTGGGATTGGAATGAAAACGGACCTTTTCCAGTCCTGTGGCCACTGCTGAGTTTTCCAAATTTGCTGGCATATTGAGTGCAGCACTTTCACAGCATCATCTTTCAAGATTTGAAATAGCTCAGCTGGAATTCCATCACCTCCACTAGCTTTGTTCGTAGCGATGCTTTCTAAGGCCCCCTTGACTTCACGTTCCAGGTTGTCTGGCTCTAGGTCAGTGATCACACCATCGTGATTATCAAGAGGTTTAGGGGCTTTCTTAAGTAGATGAGAGGGAGAATCTTAAGGTATTGGGATTCTTATTTGTTAAAATGTGGTAATTTGAAAGAGTTTCAGTGCCTCATGGTATGGACATGGACAATGTAAAAATGGTTTTGAATTTACATGGAGAAGCAGTTCAGTTAATGAGCATACACTTCCTAAGAGAAATTGAAAAAAGTAAAATTATTAAATGATGTAATTTTGCTGCATGTAGCCCCAAAAGCGGTAGGTAAGAAAGGGAAGAGTCAGCAGAGGTTGATGGGCATGTACCCAAACTTTAAAATTAGAAGAAGGAAGGTTGAATTCTAGTACTCAGTATTAGCTAAGTGACTTTGGATATGTCCTATAACCTTTCTGATTGTCCATTTCCTTGCGTGTAATGCTTGTGTCACAGAGTCATTTAGAAAAGTAAATGAGGGAAAGGCACCCAAGCAGAAGGCACAGCAGGGGCGAAGGCACAAGGCAAGCAGCAGTCTGGTCTGTTGGGAAAGTCTGAGCAGCTTGGAGCTGCAGAGGCACCGAGGAGGGGTGATGGAAGGCCAGGGAGCCAGGGCTGGACCACAGAGAGGCCTGAGCACCAGGCTGAGGGACTGGGACTTTGTCCTGCGGGAGCTGGGGAAAAACAGGATGATGGTGGGGGCACAGGGTCAGCCCTGGGTGTAGGAAGCCCCCTCCAACTCCAAGGCTGGGAAGGGGAAAAAAAAAAAAAAAGAAAAGTAAATGAGCTAATGGATTGTGAAATTGTTTTGTGATCTACAAAGCATTTTTGGTCACTCTCTTCTTCTGTGTTCCTACTGTTTTATATCTATTATCTGCTATAGTATTTCCTATGTTGTAATTTGTTTATCTCTGTCCGCCACTAGACTGAGCTTTTTCAGAGCAAGGATGTTTGTTTTATTTATCTTGGAACACCAGGGCCTAACTCATAGGTACTCAATAAATGTTTGATGAATGTGTGAATAAATGTTTCAAGTAGGAGATGGACCCAGGTAACCTCTTAAGTTTCCTTCTAGTTTTGCTGTTTAAGATTCTATGAAAAGGTCTAGAAATAATTAGACATCGACAAAGGAAGAAATACTTAGAATATAAAAACATGAAATGGAAGGACAGTTACAGAATTGTTAAACACATATTAGCATTCTAGAGTGTACTTTCAAAAGGGAAATCGTTGAGACGGGTTAATTGAGTTTATATATAAGAAAGAAGGTTATGATTTGTCAACTGAGAAGTAATTTTTCTGGCTATGGAAAGATAACAGTTAAAATGAATCTTTCCAAAGCTAGAAAATGTGGCAGAGGAATATTGCGGCTAAACAAATTCATTAGAGCAGAAAGGTATTAAGAAAACATTTGAGGAAGTATGGTTAAATCATGGGAAACTAAACTCCCTTATTGAGAAGCCAGAAACTGATGAGACATAAGGTGGAGGTTTTATTGTTGTACATGCTGTTGTTCGAAAGGACTGGAAGCTATATCTCCAACAGGAGCAAAGTATGAGCCTTTAAAGAGCAGAATAGATATGCCTACTGAAAAAAGTGTTAATGGAAGAGTCTGTAAATGCAAGGAGGAAAGGTGAAGTAGAAATGGTAAAATGAAAGAATGAATGAATAAAAAAAGAATAAAATGAAAGAAGGTTTAGAAAGGACAAAATCACTTATAATGAGGGATGGGGAAGGATCCAAAACAATGATCCTAAGTAAGAAATTGAAAATAGATGGAAAATATGAAGGAAGCCTTAAAATACTAGAACTGGAATGGGCCTTGAGAGAATTTCCAACTGAAGACTGAAATCAGAGATTCTCTAAACAGTAGACCTCAAAGCCTAACCTGGTGCAGCATCAAGTGGCTGTCACCACATTCCCTGTCTCTGATCTTTGACAAAATGTTTTGGGGAGGAGAAGGTAGATGCGATTGGTCTGGTTGGTTCCTACTGTAGACGCTTTATTATAGCACAGTGGGATGGAGAAAGCTTGCTGTTAAAAAACACACACACACACACATCTGAGTAAGAATCCCAGCTGTTTGATCTTCAGCAAATTACTTACTATCCCTAAAAGATATTCAGAAAGAACTCTATCCATGTAACTTGTTTTACATTTACCTGGGTTGATCATTAATTTTCCTTTTTTTTCTTGCCTGTTCTTCATTTCTTTCTCTTTTTAAACTGCTTTCTAAGACATTTCATCAGCTTTATCTTCCAAACCTTTTACTAAGGTTTAAATTTACCTTATCATTTAAAAAAAATTGGAGTATAGTTGATTTATAGTGTGTTAGTTTCAGGTGTACAAAACAGTGATTCAGTTATATGTGTATATATACATATATATATAAATGTTCTTTTCAAAGTTATTTCCATATAGGTTATTATAAAATACTGAGTATCATTTCCTGTGCTATACAGCAGGTCCTTGCTGATTATCTATTTTATATATAGTAGTGTGTATATAGGACTTCCCTGATGTGTATATATGGGCTTCCCAGGTGGCGTTAGTGGTAAAGAACCTGTCTGCCAATGCAGGAGACACCAGTTCAATCCCTGGGTTGGGAAGATCCCCTGGCGGAGGAAATGGCAACCCACTTCACTATTCTTGCCTGGAAAAATTCCATGGACAGAGAGGCCTGGTGGGCTACATATGTTAATCCTGACCCCCTGATTTATTCCTCTCCTCATCTTTCCTTCCCTGATAGCTGAGTTGGTAAAGCATCCACCTTCAATGCCAGAGACCCTGGTTTGATTCCTGGATCAGGAAGACCTACTGGAGAAGGGATTGGCTACCCACTCCAGTATTCTTGTGCTTCCCTTGTGGCTCAGCTGGTAAAGAATCCGCCTGCAATGTGGAGACCTGGGTTTGATCCCTGGGTTGGGAAGATCCCCTGGAGAAGGGAAAGGCTACCCACTCCAGTATTCTGGCCTGGAGAATTCCATGGACTATAGGAGTCTCAAAGAGTCGGACACCACTGAGCAACTTTCACTTCACTGTCCCCTTTGATAACCATATGTTTATTTTCTATGTCTGTCTCTTTCCATTTTGTAAATAAGTTTATTTATTTTTTTTAGATTTCACATACAAGTGCCTCTGGTCATACTTTTAATGCCTAAGACCTCTTCTAGGAAATTTCCTGGCAGTCCAGTGGTTAGGGCTGTGTGCTTCTGTTGCAGGGGGCTGGATCCCTGGTCAGGGAAACTAAGATGCCACAAGTCCTGTGGCACAGCTGACACAAAAACAAAAACACAACAGCAAGAACTCTTCCATTTTCTCAAAACTCTTAAAATTTCCTCTTCCTGTCTCATGGCTGCAATGTCTCCTTTAATTTCTCTGAGGATCTTAAATGGTCTTGGTAAAGTTTTTTCCTGAGCTTCAGGAATCTTCTCTAAGGAACTAACCCTCCTGTCTTCTGCAGGGGTCGTGAAATGATGTTTGGTTCTGCAGAGTTGGGGGGTGGGGGACAGAATCTGCAGGTCTGTCCACATCTCAGGCTGACTTTGAACCAGTCCTTCTGGTTTTAGCCACTCCTTCATCCCTACCTGTAGAGGTACCTGGCACCACAAATTCCCAAGCCTTTTTGGAGCTCTGTGGTATAAACTGAGTTGCCTCTCAGCTTTTTCTACTGACGACTTAGGATACAGGTTCGCACTCCAACTAATTTGGTTACTATTTGTCTGCTCTCTGGTTCCAAACTTTGCTGCTAATATCTTCTCCCCTTTACAACATCCCCCCATCCTTATGCCTTTAAAAAATCCTTTTGCTATAATTTTATCAGGGTTTTGATGAGGGAGCAGAACTAAATATGCATTCAATGTGCCATCTTTAACCCAAAGTCTTTTAATTCTTCATGTCTTTTGTATACATTCTTTACATTTTAACCATCATCACATTGTACAGATTCTTAACACTTTATATCTAGTCTCCTTGCCTCTAGTATCTCCTCCTTTAGATTTGTCCTTTGGAATGCTGTAGATTCACCTTTCTGGAAAATTGCATGGAATATCTCACAGCTTTGAGTGTAAAAACCCTTCAGTTGCTTCCTAGTGTTGACAGGATAAAGTCTATATTCCTTAACTGGACATTCAAAGCCTTCCACAGTCTAACTTCTGCCCATCTTTTCAACCTCATCATTTAGGCTTTCAGAAACACTCATGGGACTTCCCTGGTAGTCCAGTAGTTAAGATTCCATGCTCCCAATGCAGGGGGCCTAGGTTCAATCCCTGATTGGGGAACTAGATCCCACATGTAGCAACTGAGACCCAGCATAGCCAAATAAATAAATGTTAAGAAAGAGGAAGGGATGAATCCCTGTCAGAAACACTCACATCCGCACCACTGATACCCATACTTACCTGTAGCTGTGATTAAACTTGTCTGGAACATCTACAGGCATAGTAGCTGGGCTTGCCTGGTGATTTATCCATTAGACTTAGGGGTTGATCTGCTGATTTTGAATTTAAACACTTTGTTTTATTTTGGGGGAAAATTTAAATTATTTTATTGTAAAATTTATACAAAATAAACCATAAGCACACAGTTAAACTTTAAATAGAATTAAGCCAGTCCATAAAACATTTCAAATAAAAAAGTAATAAAAACCTTATCAGCTCATTTGAAATTATTCATCTTTAGATACATGATGGCTTATTTCCTAGATTTAAAGTAGTGATTTCCATTACACTTAGTTAGGCTGTAAAATATTAAATACTATTTTTAAAAGACAGATTCTTTAAAAAATGTTTTTATTTTTTAAATTATGGAAGTATAACACATTTACAGGAGACTTGGAAAATACAAAACAAAGTTATATGTAGTTCCACTATATATTACAATTATTTTTTAAGTAGATAAATAAAGATTTTTAGGGGAAGTTTCAATATCAAACTCTAAAACATTAATAGAATGAATAGACAGAAAACTAGAAGGACATAGTAGACCTGAAAAGCAGTATGAACCAATTCAACATAATTAAGATTTATACAGTTTTAACACAGCAGCAGGACACAAATTCTATTCAAGTTCCATAGACTATAAGCCAGGAGACACTGGAATATATCCAGGGACATAAGGTGCAAAAATTTCATGGTCTAAAGGTATTGAAATCATGCAGAGAAAAAACAGATTCTTATACTCAAGGATTAACAAATACTTGCAAATTGATCACCAAAATCTTTGTCAACAAAATTATAAATCCAGAATACAAAAATCTACTTGAAATAATCTAACCAAATACTAAATTACTTAAATGAGACTCAGTTTCTGAGGTGGTATCAAGAGGAAAAAAATCTTATTTACATACAAGGTTGTATACACAAGTAGGTTTTTGTCAATATACATTAAAAAATTTTTTTATTGAAATATAGTTGAATTACAGTGTTGTGTTAATTTCTGCTGTACAGCAAAGTGATTCAGTCACACACACTTGCACAGGTTTGGCCGAAAAGTTTGTTCAGATTTTTCCATAACATCTTAAATTCTTTTCATATTCTTTTCCCTTATGGTTATCACAGGATATTGAATATAGTCCTCTGTGCTCTACAGTAGGACCTTGTTGTTTATTCATTCTGTGTATACCAGTTTGCATCTGCTAATCCCAAAACTCCCACTCCTACCATCTCTCACCCCCACTTTGGCAAATACACTCTTTAAAAACAAATCAAACTGCCACCATTCCCAAAAATGCTTCTTACACTATGCTGGAATTTAAAAGGACTTTTAATAACTTTGAGCCCTATTTGCACTACCTGTGAAACAGCTTTTAAGATTTCTCTACCTCCTGTACTGAAGGTCAAAAAAAAAAAAAAAAGCTGAAAATGTCTGCATGATAGTAAACATTTCCCCCCACCACTTAGAGCTATTAATAGAAATTGTATGGCAGAATCTTTGTTAGGAAGGCTCTGAAAAAAAAAGAGGTATGTATAAGATAATTTTTAATGAACTTTCTTACAGGAAATCATAAAACTCTTGGTTTTAAATGAATACTTGTTTGACAAGAGGCTTTATATAGCCCATTTCAGTCTAGTATTCTAAAATCTGTTTTAATATATGTATTTTCTTAATTGTGTTTACTCTATTGCATATTGTTTTTCAATGGTATATTATTCCACACCCTATTTATTTTCTGCTAGGCTCTGGAGCTGCAAAGATGAGTGAGATGTAGAAATTATGTCCTGTAATAAATTGCTATCTTGTTATATATATGGTATTGAGTTTAAGCTCCAACTCAATAACTGGGTTTACACAGAATGATTTAATATTCTTCTGGGGTTTAATGTTCTAACATTCATATCAAGTATGTTTATAACATTTTCCTGAAATCGTAACATTTTCTGATGGTTTTTCTCCCCTAGTGTGGTCTTTGTTGACATCTTTATCATGAATTTAATTCTTTGGATTGAAGGGTCATCATCTGCTATCTCATTTGGTACCTTGGTAGGAATCCTTGCATTGTGGTTTGGAATTTCAGTGCCATTAACATTTTTGGGTGCATACGTTGGAAGTTTCCAAAAGGTAAACTTTTAAAATACTGCTTTTGACCATCGAATGATGTCTGAAATAATACCTCAGTGTGAATAGACTATACAGGAAATGGAAGATGTACCATTGGAGAAAATGACGAAGAATAATCATTTAGGGATAAAAGATTTTTACAAACTTTAAATGAAAGACAGTAACACTTTAAAAGACATTCTTTAATGTATTTCACATTTTATGGGTTGTTTATATTTCCCTCTCTCTCTGATGGGCAAAATTTAAAAGATATATTATAGGAAGGCTGACTTTAAGAAAGTCAGAAAAATGATGAGATTATATAGTTGGGGGAAGAAAGCCAAGATACAATCCAAGAAATGGGTTCTGTTGACGGATTTTTTTTCTTTTTTGTTATGGTTTATCCCAGGATATTGAATATAGTTCCCTGTGTTATACAGTAGGATCTTGTTGTTTATCCATTCTCTGTGTAATAGTTTGTATCTTCTCACCCAGTGTACATATTTGATAGCTTATTCAACATATAGGGAAAAGGAACAGTATACCAAAAAGACTAAATGAGGCCACACTACAAAAGGGTTGTATTATGAGGACATAGCATGAATTTGCATGGGAGAAGTCAGACAAAACAAAACAGGAAGTGGAGTTCCATATAGAGCAGAAAAAGAAAAATTTCTGAAAACTGTTGACAAATTTTCAGAGATAAATTATTAGACAAATTCTAAGAGAGAACTTTTTGACGTCATATATTATTTTACATTGAAACAGTCACTAGTAAGTTTTGTCCAATATCTCCCTTGAAATGTGTAAGGAAAGATAAACATCCTTATTGTTTACCTGTGTCCTATCTAACATGGTGGCCACTCAACAACTATAGTTTTTGAGTACTTGGAATGTGGCTAGTCTGAATTATGTGCTGTAAGTGTAAAATACACACTGGTTTTCAACCACTTAGAACAACAACAACAAGAAGAATGTAAAATATCTTGATTAATAATTTTATATTGGTCACAAATGTAAATGATACTATTTGGGCATGTTAGATCATTAGATCAAATAACATATATAAGAAACTGGATACTTACTGCCTTTGTGGCTTGCATCATAGTATTTCTGTGGCAGAGCATTGGTCTAGCCTTTGCCCATATAACTGCTCTTGAAAATGTTCAGATTTAAGATTGTGTATTGTGATGCTGTCTGTATAAATTTACTTCAGTTTTATTTCATTCTGATTTTCATTTGATTTATTTTCGAGCAGTTTGACTATCCGGTTGGTACAAACCAGATTCCTCGTCATATTCCTCACCAGGATTTCATTAGAAGACCACTTTTTAGTATCATCATCGGTGGCGTTTTACCTTTTGGTTGTATTTTTATCCAACTATTTTTTATTCTAAACAGCATTTGGTGAGTATCATTATCTTCTTTTTAGCTTATTTATTTTTTAATTGAAGGATAATTGCTTTACAGAATTGTGTTGTTTTCTGTCAAGCATCAACATGAATCAGCCATAGGTATTCATATCTTCTTAATCTCCAAAATATTAATTGTTAATAAATTAATTTTCCTATATGTCGAGGTCAAATTCTGGTATAGTAAGACTTCATGTACTACCCTGTTTTATCCAGGGAATAGCAATCTGACCCGAAGGAATTTCCTAGGAAACTAAGACTTAATTTACAACATTTAAAAGCCACTTTTGGATGGAAATGTCTATAAAGCTTTCCTTTTTGAAAATTAATAGCCTCTTTTTAATCCTTTCCAGGTGACTTAGAAAAGTTGGTCTCAAACCATACTTCTCTGAGACTTTGCAGGGGGTTGAATGGGGGTGTCCCTTGGAGGGAGGTACCTAAAGATGGAAGGGGAAGCTTTGATTTGTATCGTTTTTCCATACTGGCCTCCCATGCAAGATTTCATTTATTTTCTCTGCTAAAAATAACGTGAATAGCACTGATTTTGGGTCTTCATCTGTACTGAGCTATAAGTCATGGTTTTCTGTCTTCCTTTCTGTCAACTGTTAGTTGTGCTGTCAGATGCCTTTTCCTTAAAGCCTTCCTCTTTTTATCTGCTACTTTTAATCTGTTGTAATTTAAGAATTCTAATAACCAATATGGAGCTTCCCAGGTAGCTCAGTTGTAAAGAATCTGCCTTCCAATGCAGGAGATGCAGGAACCTCAGGTTTGATTCCTGGGTTAGGAAGATCCCCTGGAGGAGGAAATGGCAACCCACTTCAGTATTCTTGCCTGGAGAACCTCATGGACAGAGGAGCCTGGTGGGCTACAGTCCATGGGGTCACAAAGAGCTGGACACAACTGAGCACACATGCACCAATAACCAATATACAAATGCATGTGAAGTAAGAACCAGTGCTCTCTGATTAAAGTGCTACAGTTTTAGTGCCCCTGCTTTGTGACAGCTATTTCAGTTGCTCCAAGTCCCTTTTTTTTCTTACTTCCTGATTCTTGACAGCATTTTGGTTTTGGGAGCTGCCAAGTGGGATTTACTCTGGAGGGATTTTTGGAGATGGGGCAAATGCACAATAAAATAAAATGCAGTCACCAATTGTGCATGTTTATAACACTTCTGTCCCCAAAGAATCTTCTAGACAAAGCTTTGATGTACTAGGAAATTAGGTTTAATCATAGACATTAATTGCCCACCTTTTATAAACAGCACTGTGTCAAAGTTGTTTGAAAGATAAGCAGTAAAATCTGTTACCTTTATAGTAACCAAATTTTGCAGATATTTTTGATGGGAAAGTATTTTTAAAGCAAAACTAAAAGATTATTTGAAGTGTTAGTCGCTCAGTCGTGTCCGACTCTCTTTGCAACCCCATGGGCTGTGGCCCACCAGGCTCCTCTGTCCATGGAATTCTCCAGGCAAGAATACTGGAGTGGGTTGCCATGTCCTTATTCAGGAGATCTTCCTGACCCAGGGATTGAACCTGGGTCTCTCATATTGCAGGCAGATTCTTTACTGCTTGAGCCAAGATTCTTTAGATGATTTAATTTTTGTTTCAATGAGAAACCAGGGTGCTTGTTGTGTACAACTTTGTATATATTTATGAACTCTAGAGATGATTCTTCCCAACCCCCATCCTTCATCCTCACCCCCAGGTGTATATTTTACATGAGGTTTTAAAATGGAATATTGATCAGTTCACCAGTTTCTTCTCTTCAGAAGGCTTTTTGAAATGACTATTTCTTATCCCAATTTAGTCAGCTTGCTCTATAATAATGAAAGGAATTACTTCATTCCTTTGAAGTTTGGCCTAAATGTAATCTACACAGTGATATTTTTAAAGATGCATGTTTGAAAGTAGATTTAACAGAATTATGTGTGTTGTGCTATAAAGACCAATTTGGAGAAGCTACCTGTTAATAGACCTCCAAAAACAAAATTTGATTCTGTGGTTTTCTGTTGTATAATATAGTCGCTGGTCGGAGAAGGCAATGGCACCCCACTCCAGTACTCTTGCCTGGAAAATCCCATGGACAGAGGAGTCTGGTGGCTGCAGTCCATGGGGTTGCGAAGAGTCGGATACGACTGAGCGACTTCACTTTCGCTTTTCACTTTCATGCATTGGAGAAAGAAATGGCAACCCACTCCAGTGTTCTTGCCTGGAGAATCCCAGGGACGGGGGAGCGTGGTGGGCTGCCGTCTATGGGGTCGCACAGAGTCGGACATGACTGAAGCGACTTAGCAGCAGCAGCAGCAGCAGCATGCTATTTGCGTTTCTAAAGAGAAAACATGTTTTCAACTGTGTATAGAGAAAATTGATGGGTTTCAAGTGAAAACTAAATTATAGGAGCAGACAAATATTGGTGAGTAGCAATACTATTTCTGATGAGAGAGAATATGGCCAAATTCTGAAGCTGTGTAGGTGAGGGAATATACGTATATATTTGATACTACATGGATACTACATGAATTTGATGATATTACATGAATAGATGAAGTCTAGAATGAAAATCTCAAGGTGAGAAAAGTGTGTGACAGTTTACTGTTTAGAGTTGGATGGATCTTTCTGTGTGTATCCTTAAGTTAAAGCTTATTTTAAAATTGTCATTTTTCTTTTCAGGTCTCATCAGATGTACATCATGTTTGGCTTCCTTTTCTTAGTCTTTATAATTCTTCTGATTACTTGTTCTGAAGCTACCATTCTGCTGTGTTATTTTCATTTGTGTTCCGAGGTAAAGACATAAGAAAATAGTACATCTGAAGCTTTCTAAACTTGCATTATTCGAAGTCTGTTGAGATTGGAGAAGGAAATGGCAACCCACTCCAGTGTTCTTGCCTGGAGAATCCCAGGGACGGGGGAGCGTGGTGGGCTGCCGTCCATGGGGTCGCACAGAGTCGGACACGACTGAAGCGACTTAGCATCAGCAGCAGTCTCAATCTGTCTTTACCTCTAAGTAACTTTTAGAGGTAATCCATTTAGGATTACTTAGGCTAATCCACCTGGCTGGGTCTCAGTTTTACATCCTTAAAAATAAGGAGAGAGGCCAGGTATTCTCTGATATCCCCTATAGCTTTGAGATTTTTATAATCTCTCCAAATAGATTGTAAAATGCTTTGTTATGTGATGACTTCTTTTTTAATCTACTACTTTATGTATTTTTATGTTCACAAGAGCTCTTGAATAAATGAGTCTTTGCACCAAAAAAAAAAAAAAGTCTGTTGAGAAAGGGATTAAACTAAGTGTTAACTGCATGGTTTGTACAACTTGAGATCACTTCTATATTGTGTTTTCCTAATGACACATTTTGATTTTGATGCAGCTATCAAGTTAATGCTTTTTTAAAAAATTAATTTATTTTAGTTGGAGGCTAATTACTTTACAGTATTGTAGTGGGTTTTGCCATACATTGATATGAATCAGCCATGGGTTTACATATGTTCCCTATCTTGAACCCCCCTCCCACATCCCTCCCCATCCCATCCCTCTGGATCATCCCAGTGCACCAGCCCTGAGCACCCTGTCTCATGCATCAAACCTGGACTGGAGATCTGTTTCATATATGATAATATACATATTTCAATGCTATTCTCTCAGATCTTCCCACCCTCGCCTTCTCCCACAGAGTCCAGAAGATTGTTCTATACATCTGTGTCTCTTTTGCTGTCTTGCATATAGGGTTATTGTTACCATCTTTCTAAATTCCATATATATGTGTTAGTATACTGTATTGGTATTTTTCTTTCTGACTTACTTCACTCTGTATAATAGGCTCCAGTTTCATCCACCTCATTAGAACTGATTCAAATGTACTCTTTTTAATGGCTGAGTAATACTCCATTGTGTATATGTACCACAACTTTCTTATCCATTCATCTGCTGATGGACATCTAGGTTACTTCCATGTCCTGGCTATTACAAACAGTGCTGTGATGAACATTGGGGTACACGTGTCTCTTTCCCTTCTGGTTTCCTCAGTGTGTATGCCCAGCAGTGGGATTGCTGGATCATAAGGCAGTTCTATTTCCAGTTTTTTAAGGAATCTCCACACTGTTCTCCATAGTGGCTGTACTAGTTTGCATTCCCACCAACAGTATAAGAGGGTTCCCTTTTCTCTACACCCTCTCCAGCATTTATTGTTCATAGATTTTTGGATGGCAGCCATTGTGACTGGTGTGAAATGGTACCTCATAGTGGTTTTGATTTGCATTTCTCTGATAATGAGTGATGTTGAGCATCTTTTCATGTGTTTGTTAGCCATCTGTATGTCTTCTTTGGAGAACTGTCTGTTTAGTTCTGTGACCCATTTTTGATTGGGTCATTGATTTTTCTGGAATTGAGCTTCAGGGGTTGCTTGTATATTTTTGAGATTAATTCTTTGTCAGTTGTTTCATTTGCTATTATTTCCTCCCATTCTGAAGGCTGTCTTTTCACCTTGCTTATAGTTTCCTTCATTGTGCAAAAGCTTTTAAGTTTAATTAGGTTCCATTTGTTTATTTTTGCTTTTATTTCCAATACACTGGGAGGTGGGTCATAGAGGATCCTGCCTTGATTTATGTCGGAGAGTGTTTTGCCTGTGTTTTCCTCTAGGAGTTTTATAGTTTCTGGTCTTACATTTAGATCTTTAATCCACTTTGAGTTTATTTTTGTGTATGGTGTTAGAAAGTGTTCTAGTTTCATTCTTTTGCAAGTGGTTGACCAGTTTTCCCAGCACCACTTCTTAAAGAGATTGTCTTTTCTCCATTGTATATTCTTGCCTTCTTTGTCAAAGATAAGGTGTCCATAGGTGTGTGGGTTTATCTCTGGGCTTTCTATTTTGTTCCATTGATCTATATTTCTGTTTTTGTGCCAGTACCATACTATCTTGATGATTGTAGCTTTGTAGTAGAGCCTGAAGTCAGGCAGGTTGATTCCTCCAGTTCCAATCTTCTTTCTCAAGATTGCTTTGGCTATTTGAGATTTTTTGTATTTCCATACGAATTGTGAAATTATTTGTTCTAGTTCTGTGAAAAATACTTTTGGTAGCTTGATAGGGATTGCATTGAATCTATAGGTTGCTTTGGGTAGTATACTCATTGTCACTGTATTGATTCTTCCAATCCATGAACTTGGTATATTTCTCCATCTATTTGTGTCCTCTTTGATTTCTTTCATCAGTAAGTTAATGCTACTTTGATAGAAAGTTTTCAAGAGAAAGCAGTTTCTCTCTGGCTAGTTACTGTAATTTCTGTATAGTATTCAGTTAACATAGGAAAACACAGGGAACTGATTTGATAGTTCTGACATAAAACATCTGATTCAATGATGTTTTCTTTTTAACAATTAACATTTTCTTGTAGCTTAAGGTAAGGTAAGGTAAGTCACTTCAGTCGTGTCCGACTCTGCGCGACCCCATAGACGGCAGCCCACCAGGCTCCCCCATCCCTGGGATTCTCCAGGCAAGAACACTGGAGTGGGTTGCCATTTCCTTCTCCAATGCATGAAAGTGAAAAGTGAAAGTGAAGTCGCTCAGTTGTGTCTGACCCTCAGCGACCCCATGGACTGCAGCCTACCAGGCTCCTCCGTCCATGGGATTTTCCAGGCAAGAGTACTGGAGTGGGGTGCCATTGCCTTCTCCTCTTGTAGCTTAGGCCAGGATTATATTTTATGGGCTTGAGGTTGCTGCTAAAGGCCCTTTCTCTTTCTTTTTGTTGCCTTTTGGTTACCATGGACATATATAATTCTTTTTACCCAGTGCCACCCTCAGTTTTTCCTGATGTCATTTTGAGTAACTGAGCTAGTGGTGAACATATTTTCTTAAATCCTCTAGATCTCTCTTATTTTGGTAATTTAATATAACTTTCTAAAGGTAACAAGAGAGTTTCGGGAATGATTATTATATACATGATGTCTTAGAGCATTTTTTTTCTTGAGCTATAGGAATAAATGTAAAAGATATATAATTATGTACATATTATACTTAGGTACTCATTCATTCTATGATACATTTTGTCATAGGAATTCTGTAACAATCATTAATAAAACATTAATAGGTATAAGATCTATGTGTATATATATATATATATACACACACACACACATATATTTCTTAGAAAGGTTTGAGTGCCCCCAAAACCACCCACATATTTGGTGACTCACTAGAAGGACTCATGGGACTCAGCGTATAGACATCTTCTTGGCTAAGGTTTGTTACTGCAAAAGGATGCACAACAGGATTAGTAAGGGAAAAAGACACAGGTGGAACCTGGAAAAAAAACCCATGTGAAGTCTTCCTGTGTTTTCTCTCCCTCATGAGGGAACACACCCAGCATGCTCCTTCTGCAGCAGTAAAAAATGCAGTAGTATATGTGCAGTGTGTCTGCCCAGGAAAGCCCACAAGAGACTCAATAGCCAAGGTTTTTATTGGGACCTAGTCACACAGGCACACTCTGCCTAACAACTCCAAAACTTTCCAGCACGTGTTCGCCACGGATCACATAGTTTGTACAGTCTAGGTATAGAAAACCAGTCTTATCAGTCAGGGAATGATTAAATGCTAACTTCCCAGGTATTAAGCCAAGAGTCAACCTTGTAAGCAGACCTTTCTAAAGATGGCAACCTCAGACCTGCTATGTTAACTCTTTTCTGCACAGTTTATCCCCTTGGCCCTTGACCATGGTGCTTTTATGGTAATTTTATTATCAGGAAGGACCCATGGGCAGGGTGTGACTAACCTGATTATTGACCTCTGTCATGACTCCATGGGTCATGAATTTAGCCAGTTAAAATAATTCCCATTAACCATAAAGGTCTATCTTGGACAAACAAACTTGTAGAAAAAGAGATCAGACTTGTGGTTACCAGAGGCAAGGGTTAGGGGGAGGGAGAATTGGATGAAGGTGGTTGAAAGGTACAAACTTGCAGTTATAGGATAAACAAGTACTAGGGATGTAATGTACAACATGATAAATATAATTGACATTGCTGTGTGCTCTTTATGACCATTGTTAAGATAGTAAATCCTAAGAGTTCTCATCACGAGGAAAAATATATTTTTCTCTATTTCTTTAATTTTGTATCTATATGAGATGATGGATGTTCAGTAAAATTACTGTGATAATCATTTCATGATATGTTAAGTCAAGTCATTATATTGTACACCTTAAAATTAGACAGTGCTGTATATCAATTATATCTCAATAAAACTGTAAGGGGGAAAAAAAGATCTATCTTAAATTTCTCTACTAACCTTTTTTACCTGAACTGAGGCATCAATTCAGGCCCAGCACAACTCTGGCCAGTAAATTGAAGCTGATGTGAAAACCTTCCAGGGCTGAGGCAGCGTCTAGAGAGAAAGGATGTGCATATTAGAAGTACAGTCCCTGAGGGCACACACGGTCCCCCTGGAAACCAAGAGTTTATCATTGTGAGGGCGCCCCAAGCAGGATGTACATTAGTCAGACTGTACATATGAAATTAGATTTCTTATGAAACTTCCTCTTTTATTTCTTTTAATCCATAATCCTATAGAGCCTATTTTATGTTGCCTCTTATTATAATTACTAACCCATGTATAGTTAGAGTTTCATCTAAAAAGTTGTTTTTTTCTACCTCTTCTCACAGGATTATCATTGGTGGTGGAGAGCCTTTCTTACCAGCAGTTTTACAGCTGTTTATTTTTTTGCTTATGCAGTCTACTACTTCTTCGCTAAACTTAAAATCACAGACATTGCAAGCATCATTTTGTACTTTGGGTACACGATGATCATGGTCTTGATTTTTTTCCTGTTCACCGGTAAGCACAGGATTACATTTTGTGTATTTTGGATTCTCCAAAGAGACTTGGAGATAGCCGTAATATAATAAGCATCAATTAACAATTAATGGAAGGAAGAGGGAACAAAGTCATCATGTTCATTTCTATGCTTTGGGGATAAAAGATTGCAAGGCCTGGGGAGCTGGAGGGACCTTATGTACTTAGCTACAAGACCATCTCTTGTGAATGTTTTTAAACAGTAGGGATGTGTTCCAAAGCACAGTAAGGGTTGTGTGTAATCACTTTTGAATTCCTTCCAGGCATAAAAAATTAACTGACTTGAATAACTTTTAAATTAGTAAAATTAGATTAAGTCAATATAAGCAATTATAGGTGAGGAACAAGATGGGTACTTCTCAGGATTACTCATTTGGGATTGTTATTTTGGTTCAGATGTGATGGCAATTCTTGTTTAGATGAATGCTTAAAGCAGGTGAAAAAATGGCATGGTTTCTAAAATGATCCCATTGGAGAAATAATGAATTTGGAGAGCTTTATGGCCTTGCCAGCCCAAGGGAAGCAGTGGTCCACCTCTACCTGCCTCACTTCTTAAGTTCTGGTTTTAGCTCAAGTCACATCATTTGTGTAGGTCAGTTTGGAACATTTCAAGCATTTTCCTATGCTTTTAACCCTCCAGGTTCAACAAATATGCAAAAATTAACAATGAAAATTTGTCAGAAATCAAAGCCTTAAGACACAGGCAAACGTTATCTGAGAAACTGGGCATCTCGGTGGTGACTTCTTTCTGTCCTTTTTGTGTACCTGCTGCTCTCAACTCTTCAGTAGAGAGAAGACTGTGCAGGCCTCCTCTCATCTCTCAGTTCTATTTAGGAAATTCCCTGGTGGTCCAGTGGTTGGGACTCCACGCTTCCACTTCTACTACAGGGAGCCTGAGTTCCATTCCTGGTTGGGGAACTAAAAAATGAGTTGGGTTTTAAGAAGGCCTGAGAGTGTCTCACTATTTTAGTCTAATGAGGCTCCTCATGTTTGCTTTTGAGGTTTTTAAACTTTTTACTGAAATATGCCTGCAGAAAAATGCACACATCATAAGTGTACAGCATTGAACACACTCTATAACTGACAGCCATGTTAATAAAAAGTACATGATCCATGGACCCAAAGCCTCTGTTGGGCGTCTTTCCACTCATTTTCCCCAAAGGCAGCCACTATCCTGACTTTTAACAGCATCAGTTAACTTGTCCTGTTTTTGAATTGTAGGTTAATGGAATCGTACAAGATATACTCTTCTATGTCTGGCTTTTTTGAGGTCAGGTTTCTTTTTCTCCAGATTGTTTGTGAATTTCACCCATATTGCTGTGTGTACATGCCATCTCTGCCCACAGTGTCTTGTTTTGGATTTCTCTCCTTTTAAGTTACTGGCTCTTCTATTTGTGTAATGTGCAGTTGAATGGATTGAGTGCAGTGATTTCAGGCTAATGTTTTCTTCATTACCTAACACTTTGACTTCAGGCTTCCCTTTTTCTGGGAGTCTTATATTACCAGCAGCTTCTTTCAAAAGTGAAATGTCATCCCAAATGGTTCCATTGCTGACAAACAGCTATCCCCATTGGTAGTCTCCACCACTTAAATTGCTTCTGTCACTAATATCTGACTTTTCAAGGTTCTCAGTGGTCTCTTGCAAAAACCTAATGGCCGTTCCCTAGTCTCCATCCTCCTTGGCTTCTTGGTTAAACACTACTCCACACCCATTCTGTGAAATTCTTCTAGCATGATTGGCATTCTTCCTGTGCCATATTGTGAATTCTTTTGTTCCCTCCTTCTTCCTGTCACCTAACTCTAGCTTTATTGAAGGTTCCAGCTTCAGCATTTCAGTCCTTTCTTCTGCACTCTCCCTTTAGAGTTTATTTAGTCCCAGGGCTTCATTTATCTCCTTAGTGCTGACAGCTCCCAAATCTCTGTCTCTAGCCATAATCTCTCTTCATGTATATTCTGAACATTTGCATGTCATGTTGGTTCATGCCCCAGAAAGTGAATCTAGCACTTCCTCCCCCACCCACTGATTCATCTGAATTTCTCTCTCTCTTTGACCCTCATCTCTAATCTCTGATCTCCTTGGCTTATTTTGCATGAATTCTTAACATAGCCCTTCCATGTTTTATGGACTTCCCTGATAGCTCAGTTGGTAAAGAATCTGCCTGCAGTGCAGGAGATCCCAGTTCGATTCCTGGGTTGGGAAGACCCGCTGGAGAAGGGATAGGCTACCCACTCCAGTATTCTTGGGCTTCCCTGGTAATTCAGCTGGTAAAGAATCCACCTGCAATGAGGGAGACCTGGGTTCAATCCCTGGCTTGGGAAGATCCCCTGGAGAAGGGAAAGGCTACCCACTCCAGTATTCTGGCCTAAAGAATTCCATGGAGTGTATTAGTCCATGGGGTCGCAAAGAGTTGGACATGACTGAGCGACTTTCACTTTCATTTTCCATGCTTTATAGTTAATCACAACCTCCCTATTTATTCTTCTTCAGAAGCTTCTTTTTCTGTCTTACACAGCGCTAGACTCTGGGCTAGGTGCTGGGGACATAGTGGTGAACAAGACAGGTAAGGGCCCCTGCTTTTGTGGATGTTATATGTTAATAGATGGCAGACAAAGAAGGAATTATGGGTTTGATGAGCTTTGTGAAAGAAATGATATGAAAGAAGAGGTGGATAATCAGGTGTTTCAAACAGAGGTGACAGCATGTTCAAAAATCCTGAAGGGGGAAGGAATTTGACATCTTCAGAGAGCGCAGAGGAGTTCACCATGGCAGCGGGTGGGGGATTCACTAGGTGGCAATAGTGATGTTAGAGATGTAAGGAACTGGCAGATCTTGCCATGGTCTCAAAAACTCTACTAAGGAATTTAGATTTTATTGTTGGAGTTATGGGGAGTTGAGGGGGTTTAAATGTGATAATTTCATTCATCTTATAGAAAACTTTAATAGTGCCATACTTCCTATCAAGATCTAAACTTACCTTGGTGTTTGGGCTCCTGTTCTCCCTGCTCCGTATATTTTCTAAATCTCTTAACTGAAACCATTTACTGAGTTCAGGCGTGTATCCTCCTGATTTTTTTTTTTTTTTTTTGCATGTCTCTCCACCTAACTTGGAATTTCTTGAGAACAGGGACCACACATCTTATGCCTATTTTCTATCCTTCATAGCTGCTAAGCACATGGTTTCTTCTTGAATTACATAGTGTATGAAAGGGGTAGATTACCCTATGTTTCCATATCTATTTTACTTTAAAAAATGTTTTAGATTGAAGTGTAATTGATATACAACATTTTATTAGTTTCTGGTCTACAACACAATGACTCTATATTTGTATATATTATCAAATGATTACCATAATAAGTCTAGTTAACATCTGTCATACACAGTTAGAAAATGTTTGGAATCAATGAGAACTTTTAAGGTTTATTCTCTTAGCAACTTTAAATACTAATAAGTATAGTATTGCTATTTATAATCACCATGCTGTGCATCATACCCCTATGACTTATTTATTTCATAACCGGAAATTTGGACCTTTTGACCACCTTCACCCATTTTGCCCACATTCTTATCTCCCTCCCCCAGCCTCTGGAAACCACCAATCTATTCTCTGTATCTATGAATTTGGTTGTTTGATTTTGTTTAAGATTGCACATGTAAGTGAGAGCATGCAGTATTTGTCTTTCTTTGTCTAACTTATTTCCACTAGCATAACGCCCTCAAAGTCCATCCATGTTGTCACAAAAAGCAGGATTTTTTGTATTTTTTTATCACTGAATAATATTCCATTGTATGCATATACCACATTTTCTTTATCCATTTATACATCAGCAGACACTTAGGTTGTTTTCATAATTTGGCTACTATAAATGACACTGCAGTGAACATGGTATACGTGTTTTTTTTTTTTCAGTAAGTGTTTTCATTTTCTTGGATAAATACCCAGACGTCGAATTTCTGGATCATATGGTAATTCTATTTTTAATTTTTTTAGGAACCTCCATACCATTTTCCATAGTGGCTATACCATGTATATTCCTATCAACAGTGCACAGGGTCCCCTTTTTCTCCACATCCTCCCTAAAACTTTTTATTTCTTGTGTTTTTGATAATTGTCATTCTAACAGGTGTGAGATGGTATCTCATTGTGGTTTTGATTTGCATTTCCCTGATGATTAGTGCTACTGAGCATCTTTTCATGTACTTTTTGGCCTTCTGTATGTCTTCTTTGGAAAAATGTCTATTCAGATCTTCTGTCCACTTTTTGGTAATAAATTTCATACATCTATAGTAACAGGGGAGAAGGAAATGGCAACCCACTCCAGTATTCTTGCCTAGAGAATCCCATGGACATAGGAGCCTGGTGGGCTGCTGTCCATAGGGTCGCACAAGTGGACACGACTGAAGCGAACTTAGCATGCATGCATGCATTGGAGAAGGAAATGGCAACCCACTCTAGTGTTCTTGCCTGGAGAATCCCAGGGACAGAGGGAGCCTGGTGGGCTGCTGTCTATGGGGTCACACAGAGTCAGACACGACTGAAGTGACTTAGCAGCAGCAGCATAGTAACAAGCCTAAAATCTTTCTGGAGGGTGTATATATTTTTTCCTTTCCGGTTTTATTCAGATTTTTATTGAGGTATAGCTGACGTACAGCTCTGTATAAGTTTCGGGTATACAGCATAATTATTGACTTTCATGCATCATGAAATGATGACCACAGTGGGTTCAATGAACATTTATCATCTCATATAGATACAAAATTAACAAAATAGAAAATTTTTTTCTTCTGCTGAGAACTTTTAGGATTTACTCTTAACAACTTTCATATATAATGTACAACAGTATTAATTATACTTACCATGTTGTATATTATATTCCTAATACTTATTTATTTTATAACTGAAACTTTGTATCTTTTGACTGCCTTCAACCATTTCCTCTTCCCCTACCCCTCACATCTGCTGCTGCTGCTGCTGCTGCTAAGTCGCGTTCAGTCGTGTCCAACTCTGTGCGACCCCAGAGACGGCAGCCCACCAGGCTCCCCCGTCCCTGGGATTCTCCAGGCAAGAACACTGGAGTGGGTTGCCATTTCCTTCTGCCAATGCATGAAAGTGAAAAGTGAAAGTGAAGTCGCTCAGTCGTGTCCGACTCTTCTCGACCCTATGGACTGCAGCCTACCCAGGCTCCTCCGTCCATGGAATTTTCCAGGCGAGAGTACTGGAGTGGGTTGCCATTGCCTTCTCTGACACATCTAGTAACTACAAATCTGATCTCTTTTTCTATGAATTTTCTTTTCTTTTCTTTGTTGAAATATAATTGACCTACAAACACTATGTTCTTAATATTACAGCACAGTGATTTGATATTTCTGTCCATTTCAAAATGATCACCATGATAAGTCTAGCTACCATCTGTCACCATACAAAGATATTGCATAATCATTGACTATATTCCCCCATACTGTACAATTCATCCCATGACTTCTTTATTTTGTAGCTGCGATTTTGTATCTCTTAATTTCCCTCACCTGTTTCACTCCTCCCCCTACTCCCTACCTCCAGCAACCACCTGTTGTTTCTCTAAATCCATGACTCTTTTCTATTTTGTTATGTTTGTTCAATTGTTCTGTGTTTTAGATTCCATGTACAGTATTTGTTTTTCTCTGTCTGACTTCTTTACTTAGCATAATACCCTGTGGGTCCATCTATGTTGTCCCAAATGGTCAAATGACAAGATTTCATTCTTTTTTAATGTCTGAGAGAGATATATATATAACATATGTGTATTATGTATTATATATCTATGTTATATATATTATGTATATATATGTATCTACACACACATATACCACATCCTGTTTATTGATTCATCTATTGATAAACACTAGATTGCTTTCATATCTTGGCTGTGTAAATGATGCTTCAGTGAGCATTAGGGTTCATATAGCTTGAATTAGTGTTTTTGTATTCTTCAGATATGGAGAAGGCAATGGCACCTCACTCCAGTACTCTTGCCTGGAAAATCCATGGACGGAGGAGCCTGGTGGGCTGCAGCCATGGGTCGCTGACGGTCGACATGACCGAGCGACTTCATTTTCACTTTTCACTTTCATGCATTGGAGAAGGAAATGGCACCCACTCCAGTGTTCTTGCCCTGGAGAATCCCAGGGACCAGGGAGACTGGTGGGCTGCATCTATGGGGTCACACAGAGTCGGACACGACTGAAGTGACTTAGCAGCAGCAGCAGCATTCTTCAGATAAATACTCAGGAGTGAATTGCTGGATCTTGTGGTAAATCTATTTTCAATTTTTTAAGAATCTGCATATGTTTCCATAGTGGCTGCACCAGTTTACATTCCCACGGTGTAGAAGGGTTCCTATTTTTGCACACCTTCTCCAGCATTTGTTATTTGTAGACTTTTTAATGATGGTCATTTCTGACTGTTGTGAGGTTATACTTCATTGTAGTTTCGATTTTTTTAAATTTAATTTTTTATTGGAGAATAGTTGATTGCAATGTTGTATTAGTTTCAGGTGTACAGCAAAGTGAATCAGTTATACATATACACATATCCCCTCTTTTTAGACTTTTTCCCTATATAGTGCTATTACAGAGTATTGAGTAGAGTTCCCTGTGATATACAGTAGGTCCTTATTAGTTAACCTATTTGTTATATAATAGTGTGTATATGTCAATCCCAATCTTCCAGTTTATTTCCCTCCACCCCCTGGTAAGCATAAATTTATTTTTACATCTGTGTCTCTTTCTGTTTGTAGATAAGTATTTCTTCCCCTTTTTTTAAGATTCCACATAGAAGTGATATCATGTGATATTTGTTGTTCTCTGACTTCTTCACTCAGCATGACAATCTCCAGGTCCATCTATGTTGCTGCATATGCATTATTTCATTCTTTGTTATAGTTGAATAATATTCCATTGTAATATAGTACCACACCTTCTTTATCCATTCATTGTTTATGGGCACTTCGTTGTTTCTATGTCTCGGCTATTGTAAACAGTGCTTGCGCATGAACATTGGGGTGCTTATATCTTTTTGAATTATGGTTTCTCCACATATATGATATATGTCCAGGAGTGGGATTGCAGGATCATATGGTAGCTCTATTTTTAGTTTTCTAAGGAACCTCCATTACTGTTCTCCCATAGTGGCTGTACCAGTTTATATTCCCAGCAACAGTATAGGAGGGTCCCTTTACTCCATACCCTCTCTAGCATTTATTATTTATAGACCTTTTGATGATGGTCATTCTGACTGGTGTGAGGTGATTCCTCTTTGTAGTTTGATTTGCATTTCTCTAATCATTAGTGATGTTGAGAATCTTTTCATGGGCCTCTTGGCCATCTTTATGTCTTCTTTGGAGCCAATGACTCTTTAGAATCTTCTGCCCATTTTTTTTGGATTGGGTGTTTTGTTTTTTTTTTTTTTAAATATATTGAGCTGCATGAACTATTAGTATATTTTGGAGATGGCATATGAAGCCCTTAAGAGCCAAACTTCAGTTTGTATCAGCTGCTTGGGTCTCATGGGTGTGAGCCCCATGGTTTTTCAAAACCAGATGTCTGGAGAGTTTATTTCTCAGGTGCCAGTCTTAGAGGTTGGAGTGCCTGATGTAGGGCATGAACCCTTTGGTCCTCAGAAAGAAGCTCCAGGTTTTGGATTCCCTCCCAATTGTGTATCACCATGCTGGATTTGGGGTTTATGGTGAGATCATTGTCCCAGCCTTTCCTACCCACTATGATGTAATTTCCCCTCTCATTTGTGCTATGTGAAGATGTTGCTATGCCAGGTTTTTTTCAGAGGAATTTGTTTCATGTATTGCTGTAGGTTTGGTGTGTCTATGGGAGGAGGTGAGTTTAGGATCTTCCTATGTCCCTGTCTTGAATCAGAGCAAATTAGTTTTCATGGCGGCGGGTGGGGAGAGGAAAAGAGATCTCCATATCTATTTTAAAATTAAATCATGAAAAACCCCCAAAGTAAATCCTGGTTATCGTTCATATCAGGAAAAAATTTTTAAATCGTCAAGTGTGCTTTTGACATCCATTTTCTACAACTGTTCTTTAAGAACCCCTTTCTGCCTAAGACTCTTGAATGGCATCTCTATATTCCATTTCACCATTATATTTTGAGGTTCACAGCAGGAAGCAAGGCTTATTGCCTCTGCTCATGGTGTTTCACTTTTGAGGAAAACATTCTTAATGAAATAATTAGTCTTGAGAATATAGATGTACACAAAAGTACAGTTCTTAATTGCTGATTACTCTTTCTTGCTACAGGCAGATCTTTCTGAGAGTGAATTTTTTTTAAATGAGAACTTTAAAATTAGCAATATCTACTCGTGTGTAAAATATACTGAAGAGTTTTACACTGCTGCTGCTGCTGCTAAGTCGCTTCAGTCGTGTCTGACTTTGTGCGACCCCATAGATGGCAGCCCACCAGGCTCCCCCATCCCTGGGATTCTCCAGGCAAGAACACTGGAGTGGGTTGCCATTTCCTTCTCCAATGCATGAAAGTGAAAAGTGAAAGGAAAGTCGCTCAGTCATGTCCGACTCCCAGCGACCCCATGGACTGCAGCCTACCAGGCTCCTCCATCCACGGGATTTTCCAGGCAAGAGTACTGGAGTGGGGTGCCATTGCCTTCTCCGAGAGTTTTACACTAACTTAGAATAATTATGCACTCATCCGAAGTTCTTCCTTGTGGTCACCACATTCCTCTTTGGTACTTGAATTCATCCATGGCATCATAATGGAAGTATAGGACCTCATAGCTATCACTTTTCAATATTGAGTATGTTCCTATATATCCTTTATATTTGCCACTTTTATGGCTGTTTAATCTGTTGAGAAGATTACTTAACTGTTTCTTCACTGTTGACCACCCCCACCGCCTTCCCCCCCGCCGACTTTGAATTATTTCCTTAGGATAGTCTGTGAAATGGGATGACAGGGTCAAAAAGCATAAATATTTTTATGGCTCTTTATGCTTTTCTGGCATCAGCAGAGTTGTATTGTTTTCACTACAGCCTCGGCTGGCATTGAGTATTATTTTAACAGAAACAATAACCAACCCCCCCCCCCAAAATGGTTTTGTTTTTTGTTAGCTCAGTATGTCTAAAATGGCACCCCAGTATTTTCTTCCTCTCAGTTTTTGAGGCAAAGGAAATGATGTGCATTGTGGCTGGTGTTCCTCTACTCAATTTTCAGTACATAGCACACTAACAGATGTGTAAATAACATTTTGAAATAGAATTCAAAGAACAGGCACAAGGATAAGCCACACTATACCAATAATGTCACCAAAGGGTACCAGGAGGGAAATGTTACATTGTAGAGACAAAGATAAACTTCAGTTCAAGTTGGGTGACTTATCCCAAATCCTAACTAGTTTCAGTATCACTAGTTTAACCAGCTGTTAAGAAACCAGCTATTAAAGAAACGAACTCTATGCATGACCAAGTAGGCTGTGATATCTTCTAATTTGATCGCTTTACTCAGATCTCTAATGGAGATTGATGGTTGGCACAGATGTGGATACTTGATCTTGATTGGAGGACAGTGAATTTTTTAAATTTGCATCAAGTTCTCTTTTTGATATCAACAAATGAATTAAAGTCTTAAAATTAATTGAAATAATGTATCTCTAGTTTGATATAATAGATATAAGATCAGAATAACCAATTCAGATCTAACGCTTAAGATTCGTTCTACTAAAGTTTAACTGCTATGTTCTATTATGATAATAGAGTTTATGGTTTAATATAAATCCTGGTTGGCATTATCATTGGGTAGTAAATTAAACATTTTATATAAATGTTTGCATTTAGCCACAGTCTATTTTTCTTGAGCAGTGGTTCTCAACCAGGGACAAATTTATCCCCTTATAGGACATTTAGCAATATCTGGAGACAGTTTTGATTGTCACGACTGGGATGGGAGGATGCTGATGACGTCTAGTGGGTAGAGGCCAAGGATAGTGCTAAACATCCTGTGATGTACAACAAAGAATTATCTGGCCCAAAATGTTAATAGTACTGTAAGAAATACTATTTTTGAACCTCACTTTTACTTGGGAGTTAATGCTATTTTCCAAATATAGTTTTGTTCATCTCAAGAGAACATGTTTAGAATCAGAGACTCTGAATCAACAGTCACTGTGCAGTGATTGAAGCCAGTATGATGCAAAGAGTTTCTAAGACCCAGAAGTATCAGCCAAGTTCAGAGTGCTTTTCTGTTGATTTTCTCACTAAGTATCTATGCTTTAAATATATTTTTATTAATTAAAAGGAGCAAATAAAGTTCAGTATATTTTGAGTGTCTACTGTATAATATTTTTGTCACTAAATTGAAGTGAAAAATGTTCTCACACAGTGCATGATGAAATAAACTATACTGAAGGAAAAGTCCAATTATCTTAATATACAAATATTAGCTATAGTGGTCTTTTTGTGCTTTATTATACCAAATTGTCTCTGTCTTATTAAAAATTTAAATTCTAAAGGACAAAAGATCAGAAAGGAATAAAGATGTATTAATGCTAATTGTTAAGCAGCCAACAAATATTTATTAAACTTTTTATGGGCTTGGCAAGGTGCTTACAGCAAATATGAAAACATAAGATATAATACTATTTATTTCTTATTGAGTCAATTATGTGTCAACTATTAACATACATTTATCTCAATTTTCACCTAATTGTCTAACTATTATGAAGTGTAAGTCATATTACTCCTATTGCATGGATGAGGAACTGAGGTCCAGAGAGATTAAGTGACTTGTTCAAGGTCACTTAGCTAGCTTAGTCTGGGAGCTATGATTCATTCAAACCCTGGTTGGTCTGACTCCACTGTTTATTCTCTTAAACACAACTCTCCACATCCTCCTTAAGAAAGAGGTACTTTCTTTAAGCTAGGGCAAACAAACCACCAAATGATGCCTGTGAAATCTCCTCTGTGGCCTTCTGTTAGATCTGGTGGACTTCCTGTAATTGGGACAATGAAGACAGGCGCATGTACCTAAAGCCATAAAACTTCACCCTCAGGGACAGATGATGATAACAGCCCATTCCAAGTCTTTTTCATGCTCTTTCAACCCTTCCAGCCCTTCTTAAAAAAATAAAGGCACATCCTTCCAATTTTTCCCCATTATTCTAGAATACAGGGAGTCAAGGCCAGTATAATCTTTGGGATAATTCTATTACCTCTTCAGTCCCAGCTCATTTTTATTTTGGCTTATATTTATGTACCAAAATGCCGGGTACTATTGGAATGAACAGAACACAGTGTTCTCTATTTTCAAGAATATTGAAAACCTCAAGGTCTTAACATTTTTTCCCAGTACAGGTAGTTACAGACCTATTCTAACTCTGGGCCCTGTGGTAGCTAGTATTCTTCTAGTTTCAAGCATCATGGTAAAATTTCAAAGGAAGGGACGTTATTCCTTTTCCCTGTGCTCAGTTGCTAAGTCGTGTCCGACTCTTTGAGGCCCTGTGGACTGTAGCCCGCCAGGCTCCTCTGTCTGTGGAATTCTCCAGGCAAGAATACTGGAGTGGGTAGCCATTCCCTTCTCTAGGGGATCTTCCTGACCCATGGATCAAACCGTCGTCTCCTGCACTGCAGGCATTCTTTACCACTGAGGCACCAGGGAAACCCAAGCATTTAATAAATAACAGCTATTGTCATTATTATAATCATCATCGTCATTGTCTTGGTCATGAAGGTATTTGTTCATATCTCTGGCTAAACTAAACCAACTAAAACCAATAAATCTGATGCCCAGGGCCTATCCCAAAGCTTCTGAATCAGAATCCTTGCTTATCTGTATTTTTAATTGCTTAACAAGTTTGTGATACTCTCCAGGGTTTAAGTACCTTTGCTATGGGAAGCTATTTATAGTTTGTAAGTAGGGGCTGGGCAATCAAATTTGTGTTTTGGAAATATCACAATCACTCTGACAGAGTGGAGAATTGATTTGAGAGGGAGACTGGCCATAAAGACAAGCCAAGAGAGATAGTTTTGTAGATGAGAGATTTAGTGAGTATGACTTAAGACCCGATGGCTATGGAGATGGACAGGTGGATGGAGGGGATGGATTCAGAAGATTCCCATAAAAAAGCAACACCAATCATGTTCTAGAAGTGATAATAAAGTTTTTAGAGAAAAGATCATAGGAAGCATTATTTTATTATTGATAGAGCATTGAGCTTGGAAAGTAAGCATAAATTAATCAAGGAATCAGTGAAAACTACATTTACCATCTCTGATTTTTATTTTTATGTTATACAATTATGCAAATGTGAGTATAAAATATGTTTATAAATTATATTAAATTGTCTCTATTAAGAGTTTCTGCAGTAAACACAGAAACAAAAAATGTCACAGGTTACCAATTGAGAGGGGAAAAGTGGTTGTATTCTGTATCACGTAAGTAGTCAGTTGAAGAAAAGTATGTATGAGAGTGATTCACTGCCCACTGGGCCATGAAGGCAGGTGAAAAGAAGTGTTTAAGTAAGAATGTAAAATAAAATATTTGCACTTCAAACAAATTCCAAGTTGGAATTGGAAGGTCTTGGTGACTGATAAAATATGAAAGTGAGAAAGACTGGAGTCAAGGGTCCTTTCCAAGTCTTTGACTGTGACCTCTATATAAGCAGCAATATGTTGATTAGCCACTGACATTGTTCCCCACCAGAGGTCCCCCCCCGCTACTTTTTTACATTTTGACCACACCTCACAGCACTGCAGGATCTGAGTTCCCCCTCTTGGGATCAAACCTGCACCCCCTGCAGTGGAAGTGAGAAGTCTTAACCACTGGACTGCCAGGGAAGTCCCTGAGCCACTTTTTCTATCCTTTACATTACCTGGCAAGTGGCCAGGCCAGAGAAAGTGTTTACTGAAAACTGAATCAAATATGGCTGAAGAGAGTCAAGGTCCCTAAGACCTTTGCTCCAAATAAGCTTTCTCTTATTCTTCTGTGCAATGGCTCTAATTCCAATGTTAGGAAAATCTTTTCTGCATGTCTTAGTCACAGGTGCCAATTCTCAAATTAAATATATATTGGAATTTAGTCCCACAGTAGCTGTGGAAAGCCTCTTTAAAGGTTTGTTTATATTGAATAGAATGTGATAGACTTTCAAAATGTTTTATTTAGCTAGTTTCTTCTTTTCAAGTGTACATGAAGACTTTGGGAAGGCCCTGGAGGAAATGTGTATTGGATGCCAGTCCTAGATCAGGCTGGTGAATTTTGTTTTTTCTCATTGTAGAATTGCATTTAGGGAAAGGATGGGGGAAAATGAGCTTCTCTGCTTGTCTTGGACTGCCTCATTCAAAGATCCGGTAGTTGGTTTGTCTTTTTGTAATGTGTCTCCTGACCTAATGGAGAAAAGGTTACGAAGTTTAGAAAGAAACTAGGGACATTTCTAGTACTGGTTTAGTACTTTCTCTGTCCTGGGACAAATGTAGGCAAAGACATCAAAGGTATAATACTTTCTCCCCTTTTTGTTCCATCTCCCTTTTTCTATCCTTAAGTTGTAGTACCAGCAGTTGAGCTGTAGAAAATTTTTTTAAATTTCTCCAGATCCCTTGTTGTTACTCGAGTCACTCAGTTGTATCTGACTCTTTGCAGTTTCCATGGACTGTAGCCTGCCAGGGTCCTCTGTCCATAGGATTCTCCAGGCAAGAATACTGGAGTGGGTTGTCATTTCCTCCTCCAGGGGATCTTCCCGACCCAGGGATTGAATCCATGTCTCTTGCATCTCCTGTATTGGCAGGCAGATTCTTTACCACTGAGCCACCTGGGAAGCCTGCTCCTTTACATTGCTTTTAACTTGTGTGGTTCAATGGCCCTTAGAAAATTTCCACACCTTTCTTAATATTTAATGTTTGTTTACAGAGAAGGAAGGAAGAAAAAGAAAGGAAGGAAGGAAGGAAACATTGAAGGAAGGAAGACAGATAGGCTAGCCCAGAGGTTCTGAACCCTGGTTTCATAGTAGCAGGACCTGGGGAGATTTAAAAAATCTTGACATTCAGGCTGCATCTAACCAGTTAAGTAGCATAGGCTGAGGGTGTGACCCAGACAATAGTATTTGGTTAAATCTTCCCAGGTGATTCCAGGCTACAGTTGATATTGAGGAGTTAAGTCGAATTAAATCCCAAGTGAACATACTTTTCAACCCCAGATCAGAACATCAGTGATTGATCAGAACATCATTTCTTGAGTGCCTATTTTGACAGACACTCCAATGTATTTTGTCCTTTTTGCCTCAGGTCAAGCCTGTTGGGTGGATGGGAGTGTGATTCCTTTTCAGTTCATGAGGAACAAAGGAGAAAGGTAGCTTGTTCTACATCAACCCAGCTAAACGTCTGCGTGACTCTAAAGTCCAGATTCTTTAGCTCAGTCAGCTCTCAGAACAGTGTGAGGGCTGATGAATTTTTGTGTTTTGGGTAGGACACATTTTGGTATTTTAAGTAGAGCATCAAAAAGTTGAGAATTCATAGACATTTTCATAATTTATGGGACTAATATGCAGCAAATGGAAATCAGGAGTGTTTTAGATTCAGACATATGTTATCTCATGAACCTTTGAAGTTGTTGATTCAGAAAAGGGAGACAAAAGTAGGAAAAGGTATTATCATCCCCATTTTTCAGCTTAGAAAACTGAGGGTTTGGCAAGATTCTCACTTGCCTAAGATCAACAAATAACCAACAGAGGACATTTGTGTCCCTCTAGAGCCCATAATCTTATCACTATACCATGTGTGTGTTCAGTCGCTCAGTCATGTCCGACTCTTTGCAACCCCATGGACTGCAGCATGCCAGGCTTCCCTGTCCTTTGCTATCTCCTGGTGTTTGCTCAGATTCATGTCCATTGAGTTGGTGATGCCATCCAACCATCTCATCCTCTGTTGTGCCCTCTCCTCCTGCCTTTCAATCTTTCCCAGCATCAGGGTCTTTTCCAATGAGTCGACTCTTCTCATCAGGTGGCCAAAGTGTTGGAGCTTCAGCTTCAGCATCAGTCCTTCCAATGAATATTCAGGACTGATTTCCTTTAGGATTGACTGGTTTGATACCCTATTAACTGACAAGGAGCTGTAAAGAGTGGAGGGAAGTGGCATGATGGTATATAGGATGGAAAGTTATTCTAAATTTAGAAATTGGCATAGAAAAATGTAACAAATCCTGCCTAAAGCTTTCCTGTGATCTTGCTATTAAGATATTTTTTCTAGATGGTTGACTTGTCTTATGGTGCCCCACTTAGACTATGGGATTTGATCTTATTATATCAAAATCTGATTAGAATTTTCTTCAATTAAGTCATTGAACATTAAGGTCATTTGAAAATTTATTTTTATAGTATGAACATCAAATGGAATTCTATGTTAAAGAAAAATTTGTCCATAATCATGTCACTCTAAAAAAGGAAAGTATCTTCCTTTCATTTATGCTGTGCTCTAGTCTGTGGGTTTAAAGCTTATGTAATGTTCTCATAGGTGTGATAAACCTGGAAGTTGTTTAAGACCTGGCTTTTTTCACCTAATACCATATTATAAAGATTGCCCCAGGACTTCCCTGGTGGCACAGTGGATAAGAATCCACCTTCCAGTGCAGGGGACACGAATTTGATCCCTGACTGAGGAAGATTCCACATGCCTCTGATTAACTAAGCCCCCGTGCCACAACTCCTGAGCCAGTGCTCTAAAGCCTGTGAGCACAACTGCTGAAGCCCACGAGCCCTAGAGCCTGTGCTCCACAATAAGAGAAGCCACTGCAATGAGAAACCGCACATCGCAATGAAGATTTAGTGAAAGCCTAAAGCAAAGCAACGAAGACCTAATGTAGCCAAAGTAAAATAAATAAATGTTATTAAAAAAGATTGGCCCATGCTGCTTTATATATCTTTATATTTGTCATTTTTAAATAAAAAAATTAAACTAATCAAATAATTTGGCTGCGCTGGTCTTAGTTTGTGGCACAATGGAATCTTTTTTTTTTTTTTAATTGCTGTATACAAACTCTTAGTTGCAGCACGTGGATCTAGTTCCCTGACCAGGGATCAAACCGTGGCCCCTGCAAGGGCGCTCAGAGTCCAGCCACTGGACCACCAGGGAAGTCTCTATTTGACATTTCTGCTGGCCTCTCTTATTTCATCTTAGTCCATCATTTGGGGGCATTTGGTTTGTTTGTAGTTTTGCAATATTATAAATCAGTATTATGAACATTTTTTGCATGACATTCTTTCCTCTATAGGATCATTTCTTTAGGATAAATCCCCAGAGATGGATGTTTCTCAAGCTTAATAATATAAAACTTTCATTTAGAAAACTAATATATGCTCTGATTATATAAGTAAATAGATTACTCCTGCTTTTAAAAAAATTATTTGGCTGCGCCAGGTCTTGGTTGTGGTACACAGGATCTCTAGTTGCCACACATGAACCCTTGTGGCATGTGTAATCTAGTTCCCTGACTAGAGATCGAACCCGGGCCCCCTACAGTGGGAAGCGGAGTCTTAGCCACTGGACCACGAAGGAAGTCCCAAGATTATTCCTGATTTTGCTATGCATAATGATAATGGTTATTTACATTTTCCAAATTGAAGCAAGTTATACAAAGTTTCTTGTGTTAGAAAAGTAGCCTTGGACTTTTTGTATCCATTTTGAAATAGAGAACTTAAGCTACTTGTTTTTTGCTTTGGTTAGAGACCTGCAGTGTTCAATCAATGGATTCTCACACCCCTTTGCAGGTGACTGCCTCCAGCCCTGCTGCTCATCCTCTTTGCTCAGCAAGAGAGCCTGGTGATTTTTACTGGATAAAGTACAGGTCTTGAGATGCAGAGAATCAGTACTCATCTCCAAACTGACGTGCTTTGCATTTTTGAGAAAGCTATTTGATTTTCTATAATGTCTGGTTAACAAAGATCTTTCTCATTTTGTTTCAGGAATGTTGGATTTTTTTCCTGTTTTATTTTATTTCTAAAATCTACAGCGTGGTGAAAGTGGATTAAAGAATCCCGCCAAAGGCTTCAAGGCACGTCACCCTTGCCTTTGAATATGTATCTGTATCTTATATGAACATCTACAGAGATACATATGCTTCCAAATTGCATGCTTTTAAATATATATCAATTTAAAAAATCTCACTGTCTGGCCTCAGTTGTGTAACACAAAATGCGATTGTATGGGAGAAAAATCAAGGTGGCAAGTAGGTTATTCTAAGTACTATTTTCCTGAAATGATACCATAAGAGGGTATTTAAATTAAAAAACAATCAGAGCAAGGGAGGTACTTTTTCTTAATTAAGTACATTGGTTTTTCAGTTGAGAAGGTTTTTTCCCCTTCTTTTTCTTCCTCGTCTGTTCAGAACATCAAAACTACCTGTCAAATAAATGTTAGGTAAAATGTGACATTTTCCAAACTAAGTTGATTGTACAAACAATATTACACCTTTGTATCTGGGTGATCACTTAAAAATATCCATTGTTAGCATACAGAGTTTATGAAATACCAAGATCCTGTTGTCTTATTACTCAATTGAATCTGTACATTCGTGGTTGTTTAGTTGCCTGTTGTTTTGCTTGCTGCCCTTGGAGAATGTGCTGAGAGTGTGTAAGCTTGACTTAGTTGTGTAGATAACAAATCTTTGAAGTCATTCTCTTGGATTTATTGCTCCTATTAGACAATAGTCAGGTGTCACAACTCCCTAAATATTGGGAATTTGTATTGCAAATATTCTTTGAGCTTGCAGTTTCAGGGGAGATGGCATGAAATTCATACATTGTTTTGTGGTAAATATTATTGATAAATATTTGTCTTATTGAGGTAAACATTTAAAAACCATCTATACATACCCCTTCAATTCATGAATGTTCTCAAGTCGCCCTCAAGCTGAAGGAATACATGTTGGTGTGTGCAGGGATCAAAGAGGTGGTGTGGCTCTTGAAGGAGAGTCTGGAATGAAGAGGGACAAGGTCAGAGAACTGCAATTCTGAAAGAGAGTAGGAGAGGGAGGAAGAGTTGACTAGTTGCATTGGGGAAGAAGAAACTCATTTGGTCGCTGTAGTAGGCCTTCTATATTGGAAGGAGCAGGGTTGTGGACGGGGGCCTGGAAGCAGACTGAGGGGAAGGAGTGGCTCAGACGGTCAGAGTTGTCTCTGACAGTGGGATTTCAGATCCTCTTAGACCTCTCGCATTCAGTCTCATAATCGAAAGCTGACCCCTAAACCCCTGCCTGAGAGGAAGAGCTGTTATGAGGTGAATGCCTTGGAACCAGGCCCCTTCTCCTCTAAATACTCTGCATTAAGCATTGTTCCAGCTTCAGGGGACTGCAGCTCCTACCAGGTTTGCTGCCTGATCGTTTTATCTGAGCTCACTTGCTTGCACTGGTAGCTTGTTAGAAGGTATTAGTAAAAGTATTTCTATAGCAGAAGGTCACTGCCTGGTGGGCATTCACAAATCAGGGTTAAAGGTGACTGTGTGAATAAGGCAGCCATCTTTTAACATCTTGAAATACAGCATGTAGGTAAGTATTCAATTTAATTTTGGAGTGAAAATGGAGAAGGGAGGGCACTTTCTTTTGATTGAAATGGGCATGGATAGCTCCCTGAACCTCTGTAGGGCTGCTTCAGAGGTACAAGGAGCAGCTCCTTATACCACCACTGATAAGATTTGGAGAAGAAGGGCTACCAGTAGGTCAAGCACCTGGACTTGAGAGGAACTAGTAGACTCTTTAAGTTTTAGACATATTTGTTTGTCTCATCTGTGCCCCGTGCTTTCATGTTACGGTTGGTGTTAGAGGCAGACCCATTTTCTTAAACTGGGGCTTGAGGGAACACGGTCCTGCCTCTTGTTACATAAACCCTGGTGAGTTGGAACTGGATTGTGTGTGTGTGGGGGGGGTGGTGGTGGTGGTGAGAATGGTCTGTGCGTGGCTTAATTGTGCCAAGGGAGGTGTCCTGCTCATGAGTAGCAGGACAGCAGGGCCAGGAGCCCAGTGGGGGTGATCCAGGGTGCTGGCAGTACTGTTTCTTAAAGCCTATTCACCCCCACCCCAACAACGTTCATGGCCTTTGGAATAAGGCTGGCGTTTGAGAGCCCCACAAGCCATCTGGCCCCATTTTTCCACTCTGACCACCCACCCTCAGTTTGCCATTTTTAAAAAATTTTATATGAGATTATAGTTTTTTAAAAATATTTATTTTATTCGGCTGAACTGGGTCTTGGGGCTTCCCAGGTGGCTTAGTGATAAAGAGTCAGCCTGCCAATGCAGGAGACGTGGGTTTCAATTCCTGGGTCGGGAATATTCACCTGTTTGGAGGAATAGCAACTCCAGTATTCTTGGCTCGGAAATTCCATGAACAGAGGAGCCTGGTGGCTACAGTCCATGGGGTCACAAAAGAGTTGGACATGACTGAGTGACTAAAACAACAAACAGCCAGGTCTTAGTTGCAGCATATGACAATCTAGTTCCCTGACGAGAGATCGAAGTCGGGCCCCCTGCATTTGGGAGGGTAGAGTCGTAACCATTGGACCACCGAGGAAAGTCCCTATATGAGAGAATAGTTGATGTACAATGTTGTGTTAGTTTCAGGTGTGCCAGAAAGTGAATCAGGTATGCGTACACATATATCCACTCTTTTAGATTCTTTTTCCCCATATATGTTAGAAAAAGAGCATTGAGTAGAGTTTTCTGTGCTATACAGCAGGTCCTTGTTGGTTATATATTTTATATGTAGTAGTGTGTATTTGTTAATCGGCAAAACTCCTAATTAATCCCTCCCCACCTTTCCCGTTTGGTGACCATAAGTTTATTTTTGAAATCTGACCACTCTCACTTTGGGAGGGCTAAGCAGAATCCCCTCTTCCAGCAAGCCCCTGAAGACCACTCCCCCTCCCACTGCATATTCCTTATATTGGAAAAACAATGCAAAAATATTGGAGCCCACATATTTCATTCTACCATGTACTCTGATTAGTTTCTCCCCTGTCTCCTCTGTTCAACCAAAAGAGAAGGGATGGAGAACTGGTTATGTGTCTCCCTCCTTTATGTTTTTCCCATGGAGCTCGGAACAATAACCAGATACGCATTAAAATTAGACTTTATTTAGCATATTTAAGAAGAATATACCAAGGACAGATTAACAGCACCTATTTAAGAAACACAAACATTATTTAATAATATTTAGTTAAACCACAAACATCAATCTCTCTGCATTCCCCAAGCAGGAGTCCATTATTCCTGTCCAGCAAGAACATGCGCTGTAACCATTTTAGAAAGGATCCAATTGAAGTCAACCAATATATGAAACCTTGTCCTTGGGCAGAGTCTCTGAGACTCCTGATCTGTGTAACAGTATTGATGTATGAATTTGACTGGGGTGTGAAGGGGTTTCTCTTCTTGCTGGGGGGAGGAGGATTAAGTCCACCCATTTTGTGCACCTGAAGGTAAGTTGTGCCAGTGGGAACTTGGCCCCAGGATTGTAGTTTGGCAATCCTTTGAAAAGGCACTTTTAAATTGCAAATGCTTTTTGAAAAGGAAAAGGAAAAATTCAAATTCAAAATGCTAAAGAAAACTGTTTATTGACTGAATGCATTTTCCTCCTGCTTTCAGTCTCAAAAACAGCACATAAAATTTGGTATTAAAAGGCAGTTTTAGAAATTATTCAATATATATATAGCTTTTAGCTTTACTATTTTTATTCTTAAAATATAATGAACTCATCTCATAGTTCTCTTTTCTTGTCTGATGCAAATGCTGCTGCTATATGATTGTAATTCTCAAACATCTTAGCTGGGACTCCTGGAGGAGTCCCACTACTTCTTTATCTATTTACCCATCTAAGCTCTTCTCAGGCAATCAATCAAAGAAAAAAAAAAAACAGAGCAGCCTTTTTCTGGTTTGTGGTACTGCTCTGGGAGGGGAGAGATGGTCACAATATAGATCTGCTCAATGCAAACTGTCAGTTCACAGTCAGGTACTGGTTGGATCTTGAGAGTACATCATTCTTTCCATCCTGCTAACAGGATTCCAATAGCCTGTCCTGGGGTCTTTGCTTTGTAAGGATGAAAGGATTGTCTTTTTCATTTTGCATTCTATACAATGAATGGAAAACAGGCGTGCCAGTGCCAAGCGTGTCGTTGAACTGCCAGTGACAACTTCAGCCAAGATGATTAAGTTGCCATAATGACCAATTGTACGAGAATCAGTTCTCACCTGTCGTATACTGTACCAGGGATTTAAGAAATGAAAGGCACCACTTCCTGCCACTCCACCTTGGAGCCTCTTCTACATCCTGTAGTATACACTTTAAAAAGAAAACTTTAAACACAAATATACTATGTTCTACTTTGGAAACTGACCAAGGTGTGGGTCACAAATAGAATTGTGCATGCATTTGATTCACTAACTTTACATGGACGCACTACCCATTTTTGAGGGTGACACAATCTATAGACACGTACAGTCTAATATCTAGCACCTTATCTCCAAGAACACATATTTTATATACAGTAATAGCTTACATTTAGAAGAATTACTACAGAACGGAATACACCACTGAAACGGACAAAAATACCAAAAGTTTTAACATCAAAGTTGTAGCACAGATGAAGGGGTGGGGAATCCACTCAACTTTGAAGCACCAAACTGAAACCAATCTTGTTTTTGCGTGTATTTTAGAACAAGAGAGATCCAGGAAGGAATTCTCGGCCATAGCAAACCTCTTGTGAGTGTACAAGTTACTGTGTTTTCCCCTTGGTGTGTAGACGTTGAGACAGGTGAGCTTTGAGAGGCAGTGATGAAAATACTTGACAACTATTGGCAACCTTCACTGACCTTGAGGATTCTTACTCTACTTTTTAACAAAGAGCAATGAACTTTAGTTGTGAATTTTAGCTTTCCTAGTTCTTCCTTCAGTCAGCAGTGCTGCTTTTAGCAGAAGACTGCTGTAAGCAAGTTGGGCCTTTGCCTTAGAGGAAGAGATTGTAAGTAACTGGAAAGAATTTATGGCAAGGGTCTCTCTCCTTTTTTGACTTCTAAGCTATGATCTGTTGTTTGTGGCTCACTGCTTTTGTCTCCTCATGCCTCAGCTTGGAAGGGCTTTGAGAGGGGCCAGGAGCACCTGTCTGGCCCATAGAGAAGGAGAGACAGAGATAAGGACCGAGAGGGTTAAAAGCCATGACTGACCAGATTTTCTCTCCTTATCTTGGTGACTGGCTCACAGCCACCTGTTCCTTTAATCGTTTGTCTGCTCTAGAGGGAAAAGACATTTTGCTTAGAGCAGCCTCTCCTGACAGCACAAGGGTTTGTCTTAAAGAAGAATACAATAAAAAAGATATTATGAGGGGAAAACACTTTTTTGATTTTTTTTTTTTCCCTCAAAATCTGGGAGAGGGCAGTTATGAGAAAAAAAAAATTCAGTCCACAAGTTGACATTGGTACTCTCTTTGTTTGATCTTAACAACCTCTGAGGGTTTTATTTTGGAGCATTCAAATGACCAGATGATGCATAATAATTCTCTTCCAAATGGTATATTTCAGATAGTTTTAAGAGCATTTTGGCAAAGTCTAAAAAGAAAGTGTAGTTTAATCTTACATGTTACTCTTTAGGTAGTATGAAAAAATCTTTTGAAGTAACTTTACCTAGCTTAATTGGCTAATTATGTAGAAAATAAGGCAGTATCAGGCACCTTACAATTTTATAGGTAATTTTTCTACTGTTTTTCTTTTTTTGCTGAAATAATTGGATAGTATCTACAGAATTGAATGTGCTCCCTAAGATGTGTTGTAGTGGGTGTTTTTTGATAAGAAATGAGGTACCTACCCCCTCTATGATAAAATGGCAGTTTTCCTTACCTGCTGAATTTGAAGTAGATATCCCCTCATCTTTAAATTGGACTGGAGTTGGGGGAGGAGACAGAAAAATACCTTTAATTGCTGGTCCCTCTGTTTACTTCTGTTCTTCCCTGCTTCATGGGCCCCCGGGTCCCTGTGAACCTGTCAGCTCTGGGTGGGAAGGGGATGAATGGGGGTGAGTGAGCACACAGAGCTTCAAGAAGGGCCAGCACAGCAGGGGGAGGGGGTGAAGGCAGTGGGCATAATGGCAGGAGGTAGGCAGGGGGCCGGAAGTACACAGGACTTCCAAGCAGCTGGTATTTGTGGTGCCATAGAGAAGATGGACCCTTGCAATCATAAAAGTCACAGAAGCCTGGGGCTTGCTCCTTATTACTGCCTTCCCAAGCTTGTTGAAATTGGTGTGTTAGTCAAAGCACCTGCGACTCCTTGGCAAACTGGATGCTCTATTATTTTTAAATAAGGAAATCATTAAATTGGAAACCTCATCATTTCAAAGTCTGGTTTGTCTGGTCCCTGGACTTTAATGGGATTTATACTGCATGTATGAAGTGGCCTTGGCAGAAGAACACCTCCTTTAAAAACATTTAGGGAAAGCTATTGCACACGAGGATCTGTGAGGCTAATGATGACTTCTGTGTGTGCTTTCAGATTTTCAAATGACAAAACAGTATGTGCAGTAAAACCTCATTAAGTTGATAGTGTTTTATTCAAAATAGCATACAATTTGAAGCAGTTGCTATCTCCGAGCTCACTAGAGGCCCTATTGTTCGTTAAGAAGATGTCAGCAAAGCAGAATGCTCTTAATTCAAAGGTCCTCTTTTCCCAGTCCCCTATTTTCAAAAGGTTTTCGACTTTGAAAAATCCAATTTGCTATGAGAATGGACAATGACTAAATTAGGGAAAAGAGGAACTTGAAAAAGGAAATTGGTGAGTGTTGGTGCCCTGGAGGATGTTGTGTGTGTTAAGTGAACTTACCACACTCGGACAGGTTCTGCTTCCATTTGGATTTGGGATTTTGGCAAACAATTTTCTCTGATACACTTTGAAGGGGTTGCGCTTTAAAAATAAAACAAGAAGTTCAGTTTCAACAAAATATTTGGAGACACTTATGTTTGAAAACCTGTTTCCTACCCAGGTAAGCATTTCTACTTAAAGGACAGGCTACCACTACGTCAAACTCCTTTGACCATGACTGATCTTCAAGGCAAAACCCCTCCCCCCATAGAAGGATTGGTCACATGGGCCATTTCTTCACCCAGAAATCCTTTGAGGACAGACTGATACAAGAGCTTGGCAATAAATTGGTATCATAAATTTATGACTGTTAATTCACATTTTGGTATAAAAATAAATGATTTACAAAGGTAAACTTTAGCCCCCATGTCTTGTCTGAATTACCACAAGTTCCAAATTACTGGGGTTGAAATCAATATGATTTTCATGGATATATCAAATTTATGGGTCAGCTCAATGCTATTTGGGACTATCCCCAAATTTATTTCCTAAATTCTGAACATGGCAATGTCAAATTCCATGCAGACTTATTCACAGCCCAAATACACTGACTGCTGTTTACCTCTTCCCCCTTGAGATGCTCATGCTGGAATCTGTCAGGAGGAAGAGATAAAATATAAGTGAGCTTGGCTTTTAAATGAAAGAAATTTCAGTTCTAATACAGACATGGTCATCACACAAGAATGAGACTAAACCCTGAATATGGCCGTCTTTATATACAGCACCTGATCAACCATTTTTTCCATGAAATACTCTTTCCTCTCCCTCTACCCATATTAACATTGGATTTCTGCCTGAACACTTGATCACAGAGTTGCTTTAATGTGATATTCAGGAGGATCAAAACACTGTCTTGACCATTTTTTGGTTCCATGTTATTTGGTCATGTCAATATGGTCTGTGCCCTCAGAAATACACAAGTATATACCCACTCAAAGTGATTTCAGGGTTTGGGATTTGAAATTTCTTCCTCTGTATTGACCCTAAGGATGATTTAGATATTGTAAAGGTTTTCCCAAAGTGATATACTTCGACAGAAATAATGAGGATAAGTCTGACCTGAATATTTCGATTTAGCATTGTTTGGAACAGGTCAGGTAATAGGCCAGGTATTGAAAAAGCATCCTCTCTGTTATTCCCAACTCTTATTTTTCTCTACCACATCTGTGGAGAGCTTACAGGTTTCAGAGATGGTCACAGGTAGAAAAGACTCATGGGTGTGCCTGGACGAAGGAAAACATTTATCCTGCCTTACTTTTGCCCCATGTGGAGATCATATGTGTTGTTTATGATCTCAGGGACACAAAAGACATTTCTAGTGGGCATATCTCTCTTGATTGGCAGTGTGAGTTTTGTAGGACAAGTGACTGGCAGAGGTGATTTGGAGGATTCTCATGAGCATCTCAATTCAATCACAAAGGGAAAATTGTAAAACAGTGGTGATTTCTGTCCCACTATTATTCAAATAGGAGACAGAAAATAGTTCAGTGTCAATAGACAATTTTCTATTTGCATAAAACAATTGTGGCCTCCGCCCATGCCCAAACCCAGGATTTTATAGAAAAGTCAACTGTTTAGCCCCACAGATGTGTGATTTTCCTATCTTCTCCCTTGGACTAGCTCCCCATTTCAAACATGCTCTATTATCTTCTTTCACTTTTCTGGATCCCTTTGGAGGATATAGAAACCTTCTTGGTCTTTTAACTACACAATGCCCTTAGTTTCTGTAATAGTCTTTGCACCAGATTGTGGGGGCTCTTCAGTCTAGAATTTGGCTAATACGTTGATCAGTCGTTCAGGTTCTGCTTCCTGGGCTCCGTGAATGACTTGGTCCATTGCTTTTCTTTCAGTTGAACATACGCTGGAGCCCTTCCCATGAGCTCACAAGTCCTTGAGTTCACCAGCATCATCTTCCTTTTCCCTCAGAGCAAAAACTGATACATGGTAGCTCTGGGGAGACAGACATAATACCAAGCACATGTCCAAATTGGATAGCCCTTGTTGCTTTAAGAAATTTAGAGCCTAATAACTTTTTTTTTCGGGGGGAGGGAGAGAAATTTCAGTCAGAATCCTCAAGTTTATTCTTTGAGGGGCACACTTTTTAGGGAAGACCCCAGTTCCTACCTCTTCCATATATGCATCTACCTTGTGGTGAGAGGGGCATGTGCAGAACCTTTGCCTGGAATGGTATGGGTTGGCATTAACGCGATTGTGGATGGTCCATTTAAGAGAAAGCTGCTCCTGTATTCTGTGAACAGTTCAAGGTTTACCTTAGAACCAACTTCAAGGCGAAGTGGCAGAATCATGAGAAGGGACGATCTTGCCTTCAGTTCCACCCTCGGTGCCGGCTTCGGTTCCGGGCAGGTCTGGGTGGCTGTTTTCTTTGGGGGGCTTCTCCTTGCAGAAAAACTTCTTCAGCATATCCTGGATCTCCTTCTTGATGGTCTTGTGCATGTAGCCATAGACGTAGGGGTGGATGCAGCACTGCAGGAAGAAAAGCCAGATAATTATGGTGATCACCCACTGGGGTACCTTGGTTTGGGACATCCACCCACACGGCCAGGACTGCTAGAAAGGCAGTAGGGCCCCAGGGACAGCACGTAGGAGAAGATGATGAGGAAGATCACTTTAGCAGCTTTGCATTGGTAGCACCTGGCAGAGGGGGGTCACCATTGCTGTTTCGACGACTGACTGGGGAGACTCTCTGGAATGTTCACCGCCTCGATGTCATCCTCGTTGAAATGGAGGTCATCCTCACCAAACTCTAAGGTCATCTTCACCCAGGTCAATGTTGCACTGGGTGACCTCTAGGCGGCCCTTGTCTGCCTTCCTGCTGCTCTGAATTTTGGTGCTGCCTTTGGCCACCAAAGAGTTGCTTTCTCTGACCTCTTCACTGCCAGTGGCCTCCATGCTCCCCTCACCAGTCTCCACGCTCCCTTTTTTGGCCTTCTTGCTGCCCTCCATGGCTTCCTCGCTGTCCACCTTGGCCTTGACCTCACCTTCATCCTGGCCGTGGAACTCACTCTCACTCTGGAACTCATCCTTCTTGCCGCCCTCTTCGTTCTCATTCTCTCACCCGGTCCTTGGCTCGCACTTCCAAGCTGTGGCTCTTGACGTTGTAGAGCAGCGCGTGCTGCCGGCGGGCAGCCCCGAACACCACAGAGTAGCAGGCAATCATGACAATCAGCGGGATGACGATGAAGGACACGACACTGACAATTGTGTAGCTGGGGCTGCCCCCCAGATCATGGAGCAAAGGGCATTGCGCTCGTCGAAAGCAGCCTGGCCCCAGCCATAGAGTGGGGGGCGTGCTCTGCAGGATGGCCACGATCCAGGTGCCGTAGAGGAGCAAGTAGCCCCGGCGTGGGGTCATCTTCGCCGGGTAGGAGAGAGGGTGGATGATGGACAGGTAGCGATCCACGGACACCACCACGATGGTGTTGACGCTGGCGAAGGCAAACAGATAGTAAGGCTAACCAGGGCAGTGCAGAAATGGCTGTTGAGGGGCCAGAAGATGGGTACGGAGGTGGCCACCACCCAGGGGGCCACGAGCGAGATCTGCAGCAGGTCAGTGACGAGGAGGTTAAAGATGAAGCGGTTGTCACCTGCAGCAGCTGAGGCTTGCGCTGCAGCACGAACGCCAGCACTATGTTGCCCACGAAGGAGGCGGTGAGAAGATGAGCAGAACGCTCGAGCGAATGATGCCATGCGCCAGGCTGATGGGCATTTTTGGAGAGGGGCATGCACGCGTGGCTGCTGTTGTTTTCGCGCGTGCTGTTGGTGCAGGTGGACGCCATGGCGGCAGGGGCAGGAGGGCGACAGGTGCGGGCGCCGGGCCGGCCCCGGCGGGCGGCGAAGGGGCGCACGGAACACACTCAGCGCCTAGGCTGGGGACGAAAGAAACACGCGGCTGGGTTAGTCCCCTGCTTGGGGCGCGGGGGTGGGGTGGGTACTTCCACGCTGGGCAGCAGCGCTGCAGACCCCAGCCCCGGGGACCCCGTGCGCGTGCCCCCGTCTCTCCCCCGCGTCCGGGCAGTTTCTCTAAATCCTTCTCTATTCTCTGGGTCTCTCTGCCTCTCCCTCTTTTGGGGGGTTTCCGAGACACCCCTCCCACAGCTGTCTCCAGCTGGCGCGTGCGCCCTCCCACACTCTCTGGGGGTCTCGCAGTTTGGGTTCTCCAGAAATCTCTCCCTGCGCTCTCCCCGCTAGCGCATGCGCGTGCGCGCTCCATCCCTGCCTGTTTACGTGTGTACACTTGTCTTTTTCTCCCCAGAGTCTCTAATTAGCGCACTTTTCCTGTATCTCGTGTGTGTGTGTGTGTGTGTGTGTGTGTGTGTGTGTGCGTGTGCGTGTGCGTGCGCGCGTTACCGGTTTTCTCTGTCTCACCCTTGTCCCTCACTCTGGGGTCTGTCCCTATTTCTCAGACCCTTGCCAGCACGTGTGCGCTGTGTCTCTTCTGCAGTCTGTCCTTCTCCTCTCACCTCCGTTTCTGTTACTCCCCTCTCGCCCTCCCACTCGCGGTCAGCTTCTCCGCCTCAGTTTCTCTCTGCTTTCGCCAGCGCACTTTCTCCGTGGCTGTGTGCGCGCGCGCGTCTCTGCGTCTCGTCGTCTTTCTCTGGGTCTTGTCCCTGTCCTCGCCTTCCGTCTCTTTCTGATGCCCTCTCGTTTCTGTGTCTCTGCCAGTCACTGTCTCTGTCGCTTGCTAGTGCGTGCGCTTATGCGTCTTCCCCTGATGCTGTCTTGTCTCCCCACTTTTCTCCCACAGTCTATTTCCCTGACAATCTCCGTGGGTCCCCGGTGCACCTGTTCAGTATCACTCGCTGAATGTGTGTCTCTGACCGTCTCCGCATCTCTCCAGCTCTCCTGTCACCGGTGTCTCTCTCTCGGTTCTGTCTCTCAGCGTCTCCCATCTCTCGCTGCTCTTGCTCTGAATTTCTCAGATCCTCTCCCCTCGGTGTCTCTCCCTGTTTCCCTCCTGCAGCTTCTGTCTTCCCTGCGCCTTAAGTTCTCTCCTTATCACTATCTGCCCGTGTCCCTCAGGATCTACTCCGTGTCTCCTGATTATCTCTGCCTCTGCGTTACTCAGACTCTTTCCAGCGTGTGCACTTAAAGGGAGTCAGCTTCTTTGTCTCTCACTCTCTCTCTGGGACTTTCGCGAAACACTTTTTTTTTTTTTTGGTATGTTTGATTGTGTGTGCAGTCTCTCTTACTATCCTTCTCCGATGATCTCTCACCTCGGTTTATCTCTGGCTGGATCTCTGTCTCTGATCCCTATCTCTCTGTCGACTTTATTTTACCATGGAAACCAGCTGCCGCCTTGGCCGCCGCGGGCTCTAGCGGATAAACCTCCTAGTTTCTCACAGCTCAGAAGCGGCTGGATGCAGGGGGGATGCCTACTGCGGATGCCCCCCGCCCCCAATTCGGCATCCTGTCTGCATTCTCCAGCCACCCGGCCTCGGCGGTGGCGGTGGAGGGATGGGTGAGCTGGGGAGAGCCGGGGAAGAGGCGAAGGTGGTGGGGGAGAAGTCTGAGAGAGACAGCGCCAAGAGATTGAGAGGCAGACAGAGAAAGAGAATAAGAAAACATCAAGAGACAGAGACAGAAAAAGATGAGAGACAGAATGAGAGCCACCCAGAGACAGAGAGAATGATAGAGAAAAGAGACCTAGAGTCAATGAATGAGCCAATTAGAGAGAGACAGAAGAAGGAGAGACAGGGCAAGAGACAGGGGGAAACAGATAGAAAAAAATTAAAAAGAGACGATGGGAAGCAGAGAATGTGAGAAAGAATGAGAACACATCGAGACGATAGGGGCGGGGGACGAGGGAAAGTGCGAGTGAAAAAGCGAGGGCTAGGGACTGGCCGAGAAGGGGCCGCGCCGGGGGTTGGGGCGGGGGGGGGGACTCCACGCGGGGCGTCTGGTGGACGCCCGCGGTGGACGGGGCGTCCGGGGCGCCAGAACATGGGGGTCCGGCTGGGCGCAGGGAGCAGGGCTGGGGCCGTTTACCTGTTGCTGCCGGAGGCGTCGCGCCGCGGGAGCTGCGTGCCAGTCCCTCGGGACGCGGTGCGCTCGACCGGGCGGCCTCCCGAGGCGCCGGCGGCCGCTAGCTGGAACCTGGCGGCGCGAGCCGCGAGAGCCGGGGCGCCCGAGCCCGCACGTCCGGCCGGCGCGGCGCGCTGCGAGCTCTAAGCGGCGGCGGGGGCGCGCGGCGTCTTAAGGCGGCGCGGGGCCCTCACCTTGCGGCGCCCCCCTCCCCCCGCGCCCGCCCGCGCCGCTGACGCACGAGGCCGCGGGCGTCCGGAGGAGCGGGCGGGCGGGGGGCACTGCGTCGGGCCGCTTAGCGCCGCTCACCCGGCATCAGCGCCCCGGGCGGTCCGAGCTCACTGGGGACTCAGACTGGGGAGCGTCACCGGGGCTGGTTTTCCTGCCGACTAGCCCCCCGGATTTCTGTCCAGGGCCAGGCCCGAGACTGGCACGCGTCTTCCGAAGAGAAGCAGAAAGCTAGCCGGGGCCTGGGGCCTCGACCTTGGAAGACCCTCCCCCCGCCTCACTCCCACCCTCCCTCAAGTATGAACCTCCCCGGGACTCTGAGAGGAAGTGACTCTGATATCACCGATTTGCCACAATTTGCTCTAGCTCCCAGCAAGAGCTAAAGAGCAGTTCCTTTCCTGTAGGCCTTGGGAGCATTTCCTCTAAGACGAGCTGCTCAATTATCCACTCTAGTATTTGACTGAAGTCTGTCTATAAGTCAGTCTCTTGGTTCACCCACCCCCAGGTACTGTGGGAAAACTGTTTACACAGAGAATACCGTCGAATCCTTACCCCAGCCCTGTGAGATAAGTGCTGCTATTATCTTCATTTTTATAGAGACAGAAGCAAGAAGCCGAGCGAGATTACCTGACTTGCAGAAATTCAAGTAAATGTACCTGTTTTGTTAACTAGGGGCTTTCCTAGTAGCTCAGTTGGTAAAGAACCCATCTGCAATGTGGGAGACCTGGGTTTGATCCCTGGGTTGGGAAGATCCCCTGGAGAAGGGAAAGGCTACCCACTCCAGTACTCTGGCCTGGAGAATTTCATGGACTGTATAGTCCATGGGGTCCCAAAGAGTGAGACATGACTGAGCGAGTTTCACTTCACTATTAACTAAGACTTTCTGGGTCTCTCCCAAACACATGCACATCGATTGTTTGCTCTTTACCAGGCCAGCAAACACCAGACTGTAACTCCCTCTGCCTCCCAGAAGAGAGTCGTGTCCAAGAAGGTGGCCCAGGAAGGTGGTCCAGACGAGGGGTTGTTTTCATCTGGTTTCCAAGGATGATGAGCCTCCTTCTGGGCATGACAGACGGGGAGAATGTGTTCTAGAAGGAGATGCATGGGCAAAGAGGGCTGCAGCAGAGATCTGGGTGCCAAGAGAGGCTGCAGCATGGTGAATGCCAGCAGGTGAGCCAGAAAAATGGAGTGGAGGCAAGTCCTCATGGGCCCTGAATGCCGGTTTGGACTTGATCCCAAGATCCGTGGAGGGCCGTTGAGGATATATTTTATTATGCACAGTTTCAAACATGCACAAATATGATGAGGATCATCATATAACTCCCTGTTGTTCTCACCATGCAATCTTAACAAGTATTTTGCCATTATTGTTCATTGATTTTTTTGAAGGTTTAATAAGTGAAAAAAATCAGAGTATAAAATTAGATACTATTTTTTGTTTTGATTGTGCCACAGCTGCTTGCGGATCTTAGTTTCCCTGACCAGGGATCAAACCTGTTCCCCCTGCAGTGGAAGTGTAGTGTCTTAAACACTTAAAAAGTGCCAGGGAAGTCTGCTAGATACTTTTGTTTAAAATGGCCTATATGTTTTTTATACATGAATTCAGAATATGAAGGTGGATGTGTTATAAGTTATCATCTAGTGTATGATAAGATTATATATTATTTAAAAACGATTTTCAGTTTTCATTGATGGTTTCTGTGCAGGGCCATGTGGGAAGAGTTCTGTTTTTCTAGGGTCTCCTAGAAGCAGATCTGGGGTTGGGAGTGGAGGGGGCAAGACTTTGAATGGGGAAAGAGCACAAAGAAGGCCGTGGCAGGAGACAAGACAGTCTCAACAGGTCACAACAAGGGGGCTGAGCATAGACCCCTAGACAAGCAAAATTGACAGTGGAGAGGGATAAGGACGGGGAGGTGCTGGGGAGGGTCCAGGATGATACAAGATTCTGAGTTGATTGATGGGATGGATGGAGATCCACCCCTCCCCGCACTGCACCCCATGCCTTTGGGTAGGGATACAAGGCAAGTGTAGAATCAGGCCTCAAGATGTTCTTTGGATTTCAAGTCCTATCATTTGGTGTAGATTTCTTGTCTTTTTTTGGGGATGGGAGCTAGGCCTGTTTTATCTTCTGAAGTTTGAATGGTATAACTGAGGTTGTTTTTCTTGGAGACAGTTTCCATGATAGTCACTCACAATTATTAATTCCCAGTCTCACACTGGCCATGGTGCAGAATCCTGGGTGGCATAAACTGTCATGTGGCAGTTCACTCAGACTCCATATTTTCAAATCACTTAGGAGACTGTCAAGCTGGGAGAAATGACCAAAGACAAAGGCTAGTCTAGTCTGTCCTGCTCTTTCTTCTTTTTCACTGTGGTCCTGAGATTTTTCCTGGACTGCTGGGATCCAGCAGGGCACAGGGAGAAAACCTCTCGGTACATGTCAGAAGTAAGTGCCTCAGAGAGGTGGGCTCATGGAATCAGCAGCTACACCCCTTGGTGCCAAGGGACATGATGGGAGAGCTTGAGTGCGATGAGGCCTCTGCACCCAAAGTCAGTCTGCCTGCAGGAGACAGTGCAAAAGGTGGGGAAGCCCTGAGGAAGAAATGTAAGCCACTTTTCTGTACAGGGAGTTGTTTGAGGTTTATTAATCCTCAGGTGTCTGTTTCTCCGTTTTTTTCCCTCCAGGCGGGAGCAGAGTTGGTGTCCTTGAATTTCAAAGGCATGCAAGTATCAGCATCCCAACTCGAGGTATGTGGGGGGCCTTGGGGAATGTGGATCTGGCTTCAGGCCCTGCAGGGTCTGATTCCGATGGCCTTGGGAGAGCCCTTCGACTGACAAGCTTTGTTAGATTCTGTGGAGGTTCTTTGGGATGAGACAGGGAGAGTCTGGGATAATGGCACCAGAAGTCACCTTAGCAGCAGAGGTAAGATCAGGCTAGTGGTGTTATTGAAGCAGAACTGGAGGGCAGGAAGCTACTAGAAAGCCTCTAGGGCCTGATGACAACCACAAGTTGCAACACCAGCCAGCAGTGTGCCAGCCCGGTCTTCCCAGACTTGTTCACCTCATCAGACTGCCCCGACGCATGTACCAACTGCCAGGTGAGGGAAGTCAGAGGCCCAGGACCCAGTCAGGTATTGGTTCCAGTAACAGTGGGAGTGCAGGAGTCCTTCAGCACCTACCACATGCCACACTGTATGTATGCTTGCTTTATCCTATTTAATCCTCGAGGGGACTCTGCACGTTAGAGATTAATACAGTATTTTTAGAATCCAAGACATCATATACTATTAGGAATAAAAAACTGTAAATTTAACCTTCACACCACTGCTGGCAATATGCATCTTGATTTCAAAGATGCTAAAATGGGAAGAGAAATGAGCGTTAGAATCAATATATGCCAGTACCCTCCTAGTCCTTACAGAGAGGTTAAGTAACTTTACCCAAGGTCACACAGCAAGTAAGTATTGGAGCTGAGATGTAAAACCTGTTCTGACTCCAAAGCAGGAGCGTATCCTAGGCTGCTTCTTGGAAGAGTCAAGAGGCAGGACAGAAAGAAAAGCTCCCAGAGACCAAGCCCAGAAAGAGTTTTTGAATCCAGATGAATAGCTAAAATTGTGGTAAGACAAATGCAGTTGCAGTGATAATGGCTTCTTTCTGTAGGATACATGGTTCCCATAGGTGGTGAAATGACTAAATTAGCCAATCTAAATTCTAAGTCACACTCCTTCCTGCATAGTGAGTTCATAATAAGTCAATGGGGAAAAATATGTGGTTTTGTTCTGGAGTGCCTACCCGTGAGGGTATTTTAAGTTTTTCAGTGTTATGAGCTGCTCTGGTATTCACTTTAGGCCAACCCTAGGGATTGTGATTGCAAAAATCACATGAAATTAAATACCCTCTGGGTGTGAGCTAATTTTTCCCACTCAGTGGGCTTGGGCAGGACAGAAGGTCTAGATTTCCAAGCTGTATCTATCCAAATAATATGGTTTGGAAGAAAAAATCAGCAGAAAATAACCAGATGGAATACAAATAAAGAGCAGGAGACCTGATTTTTAGTCCTAATTCTGTGGCTAGAATTAGGTGTGTGACTCTGGGAAGATACCCTCCCCTCTCTGATCTCAGTTCTGTTAGTCCACCAAATGAAGTGGGGGTAGTGTTAGGTAATCTCCAAGGGTCCTGTCAGGTTTTGACTGATTCCATCTATTTTATATCTTGATGTTATTAAAAATCCCCAAACTAATCCACCTCAACTATTTTAAAACCTGAAAACTGGACCTCTGCCTCTGGTCATGGACGAGTAACAGGGGATGGATTTATCCTTCCTTCTTAACTAACTAAAGAAGTGGGCAAAATATATGAAATAATGGTTGTCCCACATTGGACAATAGGATGTGCAGGACAGTGATTGTCAAGGAAGGGAAACAAATGAGGTGAGCCCTACGATTGCCCCAGTTTACCACCTAGACAGAGTTTACCAGCTCGGAACCCAGGATGAACCTAGAAGTCTGCCCAAGCTGAGAAGACAGAGGTCAGAATTCAGGGGGGTAGATAAGGGTGGCTAGAATTTGCAAGGGATGTTTCATAGAGGAGCTTCCCAGAGAGAGAGCTCTGGAGACCTGACTCCAAAAGGGTAGGTGGAGTGATTTCTAGAGCTCACATAGGACTGGGAATAGCTCAGTTTCCCGACAGCCAGAGAGAAGAAACTCGAAATATTCAGGGCATTAGACTGAGTACTCAAAGAAGATTACCTCAGCAGTGGAGCCAAGTTAACCTTGGTGTAAAGTTTGTTCTGGTTCCATGTAGCAAAGCTTAAAAGCAAGCTTTAAAAGACTTGAACTGTTTTCAAGTATCTTTACTGCAACTTAAAGCAAGGCTCAGAAATATTTAAAGGAGTACAAAATTCTCTAGCATACCAGAAGGTAAAATTTGCAAAGTCTGAAATCTAATAAAATATTATAAGGCATGCAAAATAGGAAAATACACAACCCATAATAAGAAGAAAAATCCTTAAATAGAAATAGACATGAATGATGAAATTGGGCAAAAAAAAGTAAAGTGACTTGAAACATGTATTTTGTATGTTTAAGAAGGTAGAGGAAAGTGTAGGTATGTCAAGGAGAGACAGAGAAGATAGAAAATAGACTTAAATCTTACTTCTGGTGATGAAGAATATAATGTCTGAGATAAAAATACAAAGATGACATTATTAGCACATTAGATACTGCAGCAGAAAAGTTTAGTGAACTTGAAGACATAGAAATAGAAACTGTCCAAAATGAAGAGAAAAAATATAAGTAGAGAAACAGTGAGCTGTGGGACAATTTCAAGTAGCCTAATATAAGTGTAAGTGGAGCCCCAGAAGAAGTTAGGAAGACAGAAGTGTTATTTGAAGAGATAATCACCGAAACTTTCCCAAAGGTAATAAAAATTATAAACCCACAGATCTAAGAACCTCAGCAAAACTCAAGCACAGGAAACATGAAAATCATACCAAGACACATCACAATACTTCCTGTTTCTCCATAAATCCTTGCCAATATTTGGAGAAACTATAACTTTGATACACTGCTTTTGGAATGTAAAATAAAACAGCCACATTGATAAAGTTTGGCTGGTTTAAAAAAGTTTAATATACACTGAACATACGACTTAGCTTTTCCATTCCTAAAAGAAACGAAAGCATTTGTCCATGTAAAGATGTACATGAATGTTTATAGAACCTTTATTTGTAAGATACAAACTGGAAACAACTTCAGTGTCTATTAACAGGTGAATGGTATATTCACACGTTGTGGTTAAGAAAATATTCTAAAATTGAGTGTGGTGATGGCTACTTACCCGAAAAGAGAACAAAGTGTTGCTATATACACCAGCATGGCTGAATCTCACAATAATTATGCTGAGCGAAAGAAGCCACTCAAAGAGAATACATACTATATAGATTCCTTACTATGTAAAATTCCAGAAATTCAAACTAAGTGACATAAAGCAGATCAGTGGTTGTGTTGAGATGGGGGAAGAGAGAGGGAAGGGTATGAAGAATCTTTTAGAGATAACATATATGTTCTCTATCTTGATGGTGGTGTTGATGGTTCGTGGTGTATTCCTATCTCAAAACTCATCAAATTGTACTGTTTAGATTTTTGCAGTTGAATCTACATGTATTATACCTAAATAAAACTGTATGTAAAAATAAGTCCCCAGGGGAAAAAAACCCAAAGCGAATGGTTTGGGTGTCCAGGATCCCACCTCCAGCATTAGAATACTCACCTTTCTCTGAGGGAATCATCAGGCCTCCCAGCACCACGTCCTGGCTCTCATCAGCATACCCTTGTGTTTGAGTAATCAGTGTTCTCGCCCCTCTGTCCCTCTGTGATGGGAACACGATGTGAGCTCTTTCCAAATGCTTGCAGAATTGTGTACATCCCCTCATGGCAGTTTAGCAGCTCTCATTTACTGAGGATTTAACAGTGTACCTAGCACTTGACTTCTCCCAGCTCATTTAATGAACACTGTGCTATCATTTACCTCATTTTATATATGGGGAACCAAAGGCTTAGACAGAAGCTGTGGCTTACTCAGAGTCACTCAGAAACAGGCAGGGCTCGAATGTGAATTTAGGACTGACTCTGAATTTATAGTCCAGATGCTTAGCAGAGACACGATTTTGCTTCCCTATCCTAAGCAACTTTTAAAAATGTGTTATCACTCATACATGAGGAACTTTATACACCTTATCTCATGTGATTCTCCAACAATCTTGTGAGGTGGGTATTGTTAATATTCCTTATTTTATAGATGAGAAAACTGAAGCTCAGAGAATCTAAATAATTTGCTCTAAGCCACCCCAATAGCATATGGGTAACTACAGAGCCCACTCTCCATAGCTGCTTAGCTTACTGTCATCCTCAGGGCCAGAAAGATTTAAATCCTCTCATCTTTGGAACCATACTAAACTCTTCTTGAATCAAGTTGTTTAAAGGCTCTAGAGTTTCACAGCCTAACTTTGGTGCCGCGTCAGGTGCCAGGAACACTGAAATGGCCTGCTCTGTTTTATGACACGTGAGTGGAGGACTTGGGTGGTTAAAACTGATGTATGGTTGCTGAGTATTGGATATTCAAAATACCAAACACTTCAAATCTCCCATGTCTCTGCATGAAATGTTAGGGTCTGTGGAGTTTTCAAATGCAAATTTATATTTTGCTTTTCATTGAATTAAGACTTGGAAATTTGATGAAAAAAACCAGAGTTTGATGGTGGTTAAGAATCAGAAGGGAGCCACAGAGCCTGTGGGTCAGCTAGAGAGAGAGTTGGTTCATCGAGTATGTTCTGGTGCATTCCTTGAACTGTTAGTATTGCTTGTTGGCTGTAGAGATGTGGCCAAAGTGCCTCAAAATGGAGTTGACAGAAAGTAGGATTATGTTTCCACATTTAGGAAAATATTTCTGCCATGCTCAGATATCAGCATTAGAGGGGGAGAAAGCAACCTCTTCAAATCAAACTGTAATGACCATATAATTTTTAGAGCTTTGGCCCAGAGGAATGCAAAAGGTGGCAGTTTTCTGGAAGCTGCTCATGTGAACTTCAAAAAGAGTGTTCTGTGGTACAGTGTGGTAGAGACAGTCTAGAGACAATCTGTACTGGTTTGTGAGAGCTGGTGTACTGGTTTGTTGTGTTATCAGGAATTTTGCAAATGATGGTTAAAAATTGAATTGCAAAGTGTACAGTTAAATGAATTATATTAAAAAAGGTAATAAATACTCAAAACACATCACTTCCTAATTATTTCATCACCTTTTTCTATTATCCATGATTATCTATGCCCATTGTATATGTATAGTGCAAATACTTTATAATGGTGTGCTGCCACACAACTCCTTACAACTCCATGTTGACTGACATCACATTAATCACTTGAAATTGGCCAAGGGAGTATTTTTACCATGGAAATCATCAAACACTACAAATCACGACTTTATTTCTCTGAAAGCCAGATGCTAAACCTTTACCGACACATCACTGTCTGTAGAACATACTGTTTATTTATGTAGCTATATTGAGATGTATTCTACATGTAGCTCAGTCGGTAAAGAATCTGCCTGCAGTGCAGGAGACCCGGGTTCGACCCTTGGGTTGGGAAGATCCCCTGGAGAAGGAAATAGCAACTCACTCCAGTATCCTTGCCTGGAAAATCTCATGGAGAGAGGAGCCTGGTGGGCTGCAGTCCATGGGGTTGCAAAGAGTCGGGCACAACTGAGTGACTAACACTTACTTACTTACTACATGCCATACACCCATTTAGTGTACAATTCAACTGATTTGAATATATTAACAGATATGTGCAACCATCACCATGCTCAATTTTAGAATATTTTCATGACCTCAAAAAGAAACCCTTTAGCTAACAGCCCATTATCCCACATCCCATGTACTCACTCCTTAGCCTTAAGTAATCCTTAATCTATTTTTTGTATCAAATCTATTAAATTGACCTATTCTGGCCATTTGGTATAAATGGAATCATATACTATGTCATCTTTTGTGACTGGCTTCTTTTACTTAGCATTGTGTTTTCAAGGTTCATGCATGTTGTAATATGTGTCAGTACTTCATCCCTTTTCATGACTGAATAGTATTTCATTGTATGGATATACCACTTTTTGCTTATCTGTGTATCAGTTGATGGACATTTGAGCTGTTTCTACCTTTTGGCTATTGTGAATAGTGCTGCAATGAACATTCGTGTCCAAGTTTCTGTTTGAACATCTGTTTACAATTCTTTTGGGCATATGCCTAGGAGTGTAATTTCTAGGTCATGTGTTGATTCTTTTTAACTTATTGAAGATCTGCCAAATTGTTTTCCACAACAGCTGTACCATTTTACATGTGCACCTGTAGTGTATTGGGATTTCAATTTCTGCACATCCTCGCCAGTGCTTGTTATTTTCCTTTTTTGATTATAGCTATCCTAGTGGATGTGAAGTAGAATCTTATTGTAGTTTTGATTTGCATTCCCGTAATGACTAGTGATGTTAAGCATCTTTTCAGATCCCTTTGTAGAGCACTTTTAAAATACTTCTACTGATAACAACCTTGGAAAGTATGTGTCATGATTCCCATCTTACAGTTAAGGTAACTGAGACTCAAAAAGATTAAGCAACTTGCTGAATTTGTACACAGCTAGAATGTATCTGAAAACCTGTGCTCCCTCCGTTATACCATACTGTTTCCAAGACTCCTTCATCTGTCCACTCATGCTGCTGCTGCTGCTGCTAAGTCACTTAACAGTCGTGTCCAACTCTGTGCGACCCCATAGACGGCAGCCCACCAGGCTTCCCCATCCCTGGAATTCTCCAGGCAAGAACACTGGAGTGGGTTGCCATTTCATCCTCCAATGCATGAAAGTGAAAAGTGAAAGTGAAGTCACTCAGTCCTGTCTGACTCTAAGTGACCCCATGGACTGCAGCCTACCAGGCTCCTCCGTCCATGGGATTTTCCAGGCAAGAGTACTGGAGTGGGTTGCCATTGCCTTCTCCGCTGTCCACTCATACTTTAAGGCTAATACTCTTTGCTGGGGGTTCCCAGGTGGGGCTAGTGGTAAAGAAGCTGCCTGCCAATGCAGGAGACAGAAGAGACGCTGGTTTGATCCCTGGATAAGGAAGATCCCCTGGAGGAGGGCATGGCAACCCACTCCATTATTCTTGCCTGGAGAGTCCCATGGACAGAGGAGCCTGGCAGGCTACAGTCCAGAGGGTCACACAGAGTCGGACACGACCGAAGTGACTGAGCACACATGCATGCAGTCTTCTGTGATTGCTATGCTCCCAGTGAAGTCCTCTGGCCTGGGTTCTATTCCTGGCTCTGTCCCTCGGTCTCCATATCCTCATCTCTAGCTGGATGACCTCTGTGTCACTCCATTTATATAATAGAAGAATTAGCCCTTTTATTTTGGATGCAGATGTCCGGAGGATTCTACAAAGAAGGCTTGATTGCTTCGTGTGTTATTTTGAGTGGTTAATGGGATTCTTTTCCATGGTGCATTATGTTGTGCTTGCCTACACCGACGCTCACCTGCTACTTTTCAGCCCACTCGTTCAGCCTCTCAGCATCTTCTGCAGTTTAATCTAAAGATCTTAACATGTTACTACTCAAAAGGGTTGAGTGTTGCCTGGAAACCTGAAGTTTTTACTAGGCTGACTTTCTTCCACATAATTTTTGAGTAAGTCAGATGAACTAGATCTCTCTATCAGTTTTTTTTTTTTTTTGAGGGGAGGCCATAATGTCTAGAGGGTGTCCCAGGTGGCTCAGTGATAAACAAATTCACTTGCCAATGCAGGAGATGTGGGTTTGATCCCTGGGTCGGGAAGATCCCCTGGAGTAGGAAATGGCAACCCACTCCAGTATGCTTGCCTGGGAAATCCCATGGATGGAGGAGCCTGGGGGGCTACAGTCCATGGGGTAACACAGAGTTGGACATGACTGAGCATGCACACACACACACACACACGGGGTCTAGACTTCTCTCCTCAGAGAAAATCAGGTTCTTCCCTGTTTCGTGTCCCTGTGCCCATCATTTATCCTGATACAACTGTACTTGCACTCCAATGGTGGTTTGGAACTGTGTCAAAATCTTTTGCTTTCACATTCCCTTTTTAATCCATATGTATTTTTACTGCTTAAAAATTTCTGATAGATTGGTCTGGCATGACTTCATCTTGTGTAAACTGTTGTCCAAATGGTCATTGAGCTCATCCTTTGACTTAAAACTTATGTGTTGCCCAGCCTGTGCCCTGGGATCTCTTTAGGACCCTACTTTATGAATGGAGCTCGTATTGGCAATGTGGCAGTCTTGGCATGGGGCCCTTGCTGAGGATAGGCTGCATCTTTGGACCTAGTTTCACGTAGACGCCTTGCCCCTGAGTCCTAGTGACGGGTGCAGAGTTAAGCTATTCTGTAGGCCTTGGACATCCACAGCATTTGCCACTATCTAGTCTCATGACTTGGACACTTCTAGTGGGGGCGGGGGAGCAGACATCCCACTGATATTCTGCTTGGTATTTGTTCGCTTTTTGGTCTCCCAAGCATGGCTGCTATCCGAACTGTCAGTTGTCCCCATTGATTGTCTTGCCGGCATTCTCCTTAGGCTAGATCTCAAATTTGGCTTTTAGGTAACTCGTCTGGTTCCTTTTCAGTTCCCTTGGTCCCCCTGAGTTTTAGTGCCTTTGTTGTGACACTTTTCAGGAGCATCTTTGTTCCTTGCTTGAGCCACCTTTCCATTTGGAGAAGGAGCGTTTATCTTACAGCTCCTCTCTCTCTCACTTGGCTACTTAGTTGCTCAAAGGTAATTCTTTCAAAGTTTCTGATATTTTGGCTTCTTGGTACACATTGCCCTGGGTTTTTGATAAGGTACTTTCTAAACTATCTACGGCCCTCTTGTGGTTATAGCCATACTGAACCTTTTCGTGTTCTTTCCTAAGGAATGCTCATGTTTGGTCAGGGTTCCATTTGCTGGAATGAAGTCAGTCAGTCTGTGGTGGATTTCTTTTGGTTTTCCCTCTCCCGCTGGGATGCTGACTCTGGTTATTCCAGGATCAGCATTTTAGAAGCCTTATTCAAAATGACCTGATCAGTATCTATTACTAACTATAGGCCTCTGTCTTCCACAGGGGCCCTGGGTGCAGGGAGAGGACAGGTGAAACCAATAGGTGCTATGTGGTAATATGGGGGTGTCAGAGAAACCCAGCTTGTAGCCAGTCTCAGTCACAGTTTTCCTGAATGATAGTAGGTAGGCCATTTCCCCGCCCTGGGCTCAGTTTCATCCTTTTAATGAGAGGACTGGCCCATAGGAAGGACAGGGATGTGTAAATGTTATCCCAGTGATTCAGTTTGCATTACTACATTTTCAGTGCACGCTCTTGTCCATGGATCAATCAGGCAAGATTTTTAGATCACTGAGATACCTGAACCCTGGAGCCAGGATTTCCGTCTGGATTGGTGGCTGGGACTGGGCTGTGCGGCTCTGAAGAAAATGGCCCTGAACTTTCATCCTTGGTTTCATCATGCCCAGCCCTGTACACTGGCTTTTTGTTCTTCTTCACAATGTCATGGGAGAACTGCTGACCAAGCTTAGTGTTTCTTTGAGTACAGTGATGCTAAACTGTTTGGTTTTTAGATCAGGGACCCGTCTGAGAAACTACTGAAAGCTGGGGACCCTGTCCACCAAATATTGCATGTACGCACACACACACACACATACAGACACACCAATCTGAATATAGTTGTAGGGGGTTCATGACCTGTGAAGGCAAGTCCATGTAATCTGGAGTCTAAGGATCCCGGGTTCATTGCTCCAGCCCTAGAAGGTGGCTCCTGGCCTGTGCTGAGCTCAGCATCCCCTACTGCAGCTTGGTTATGCTCTGACTTCATGGTCTAGGACTAGTGTTGGTGATCAGCAAACCACCAGAATTGATCCAGAGCCTTGACTGTATCTGGAAGGAGTCATTTGCCCTTGGACAATAATTCTGTGCTGAGCCCCACCAACAATACAAAGGAGAGGGAAGGAGCGTCAAGTGGCAGATTCTCATGGCGTCTCAGTCAGGGTGCTTTCTGTGATGGGAGGCTTGCTGGTGGATATAGGATCCCTGGGACGTACTTCTGTGGCTGGCAAATGGGGAAGAGACTCCATTGCTTTCTATTATAGCAGCCAAAATCTATGAAGAAAACAGGCAAGAGTATGGTAAAAGCTCAATTAATAGTGAAGTTATGTTTGAATGCAAAGCCATGGTTTGACTGAAGGTGAAGGACTAGTGGATGGAATGAATAGACTTAGAGAGCCAGGGACACAAAAAAGCAGTGAGCCTAATGAAAAGTAAATGGTAGAGGAGGGCAAATGTTATTAGCTCAAACCTCTCTCATCCTGATATTTTATTTCTTGATGGAGACATCATGATTTCCTTCAGGAGAGCTTGCTCATGTGTGCCATGGAGCTCATGTGAGGGGGGAAGCTGGGATCCAGAAAGTAGACATTAAGAGTTGGGCAAACAGCACTTCAGGGCATGCACACTTTTCCTTAATGTACCTGAGTCTGGTCCATTTTGAAGCAGAATGTCCTTTGTGAAGGCTGAGCTGTGTTGAGCTCCTCACATCCACCATGGTGAGCAATTAGGGAGAGTGACTAAGATACGCAGCTTGTGCAGCAGCTTTGGCTAGACTGGTCCCTTCAGAGACATGCTCCTTTGGCACTTACAGGCAGAGGGAAAAGGGGTCAGTTAGTTGGAATTCACTGTGGCGGTCTTGAGTATCTCTTTGGCATCATGAATTTGCCCCAGCATTTGGCTGGCATTGACCCAGCCAAAGAGCTGGAGTGGCAGCTGAAGTGTAACTGCAGCAGGCAGAGAGTCCTACTTTTCCTGTGATGTATTCAAGCAGGACAAGCCAATGGGGCTTGGAGGCTGAATAGCTTTCTTTGCTCAAATGTAGCACTTTCCCTGCCTAAGGCAACACGCCACTTGTGTGGGAGGTGGGAGGTGCGCTCATGGGGTAATAACCAGGGAAATGTTTGTAATCAGCCTCTTCAGAGGTGGCAGGGGTGACCTGCTGCTAACGGACCGACCACTCACTGTCACTTACTTGCCCCACCACAAGAAGGCAGACACAAGTCTGGCCACCCAGAAGTCTTTTCTTTTTCTTTTTTTTTTAAATTTTATTTTATTTTTAAACTTTACATAATTGTATTAGTTTTGCCAAATATCAAAATGAATCCATCACAGGTATACATGTGCTCCCCATCCTGAACCCTCCTCCCTCCCCATACCATCCCTCTGGGTCGTCCCAGTGCACTAGCCCCAAGCATCCAGTATCGTGCATTGAACCTGGACTGGCATCTCGTTTCATACATGATATTTTACATGTTTCAATGCCATTCTCCCAAATTCTTAAATCTCTCTTATGATCTTTATGGTCAATTAATTTTGGGAGAAAACTCTTGAGAGTAGGTTACCAGAGAAAAGGCGTTGAGGAGAGGTGCTGGGCCTGCTGAATTACTGACCTCTATAGGTTGCTGGGGACTTCCTGAGTTTCTTTAGGTTCACACTTAACGTCCGTGGGCCCTTAAGAGGAGTTTGACTTGTTCTTTAACCTTTGCCATCCAATGCTAGACTAGGGTACATCCCATCACTTTTCGTTCATTCTTGCTTGTTGAGTTTCAGACTCAACTGCTAGAGCTGCGTGCAGGAAAGGCAGTTCCCGAAAGGTAGCACCTTCTGTTATGTTCTATGGGCAGCAGGAATGGGGTCTATATAGGACATGCTAGCGTCTCACTCAGCTTTCACTTCTAGAGCAAACAGCCTATTCTACAGCCCCCTCCCCAGGGAACTCAGTGCATATCATTTTGCATGTCTTTCTTTCTTCCCCTTTCCTGCCTTTCTTCCTCCTTCCTTCCTTTCTCTCTCGCTTTCCTTCCTTCTTTCTTTTAAAAAATTATGTATTTATTAGGTCTTAGTTGTGGCATGCAGGATCTTTAGTTGAGGCACGTGGGATCTAGTTCCCTGACCAGGGATGGAACCCAGGGAGCACGGAGTCTTGGCCACTGAACCATCAGGGAAGTCATGTCCTTCTTTCTTTATTTCTTCCTCCCTTCCTTTCTTTCCTTCTTTCTTCACTGTTTGGACCAGAAATGGGCACCTGACCCAAGAGTGATCCTACCGGGACTGGCACCAAGGGCTTGGCCTAATAGTGGCCTTGGCAATCAGCCAGACCATGCAGACAGTGCCATCTGGAATTTGGACTAGAGAATGTTGAGCGGCTTTGTCAGTTGGTCATTCGAGTGGCACGGGACACCGTGAGAGGTAATGTGACACATGAGAGACAGAAATGCAGAGAGTAGCAGGTCTCCAGAGAAACCTCACTTCCTGATGACTTTCAATTTCCACTTCCTCCAACTTCCTCCCCTCACTTTTTAATTATTTTTTATTGTGGAAATTCTCAGATATATGCAAAATTAAAGACAATAGCTTAATAAACCCCATGTACCCATCACCCAGCTTAAGCAATTATGGCTGATCTTGTCTCATTTAATTCCTACCCACTTCTTCCTCCCATCCCCTGAAGCACTAAAAGCAAAATAGGTTTATTGAGTTATAATTTACAAACTATAGAATTTACTCATTTTAAAAAATTTACCCATTTGAAGTGTAAAACTGAATGGCTTCTAGTCAATATACAGAGTTGTAGAACTATCAATAACCACATCCAGTTTTAGAACATTTTTTATCACCCCCAAAGAGATTCCTTGTGCTCATTTTCCTGAACTTTCTCACCCTGAGCACTCTGCAACCACCAGTTTGCTTTTTGTCTCTATATATTTGTGTTTTTAGGGCATTTTATATAAATGGAATCATACAATATGCAGGTTTTGCTTCTAGCTTTCTACATGTGGCATAATGTTTTTGAAGCTGTGGCGTGTATCAGCTCTTCATACATTTTTAATTGCTGAATAGTATTTCATTGTAGGGATTGGGGTCAGGAGGAGAAGGGGACGACAGAGGATAAGATGGCTGGATGGCATCACCAACTCGATGGACATAAGTTTGGATAAACTCCGGGAGTTGGTGATGGACAGGGAGGCCTGGCATGCTGTGATTCATGGGGTCGCAAAGAGTTGGACATGACTGAGCGACTGAACTGAATTGATTCCATCGTATGGACATATCACATTTTGCTTCTCCATTTACCACCTGATGGGCATTTGAGTTGTTTCTACTTTTTGTCTGTTATGAATAATACTATTATAAATATTCACCCCTAGAACATTTTGAAGCCAATCTCAGATATTATCATTTCATCTGTAAATACTTGGATATGTAGATCTAGATCAAGCATGGGAGTCTTAAAAACAGTCACAGACACACCACCATTACCACATGTAAACCAATTAATAATAATTCTTTAATACCCTAAGCTCTCCAATGAGATTAAAGTTTCCAATCATCTCTCAGATGCTATGGGATTTTGTTAGTTATATATTTTGTTAGAATCAGGTTCTAATTATGATCTACACACTGCAATTGCTTGATATGTATTTAAGATTTTTTAATGACTTTTTTGGGCCATGCTGTGTGGCATGCGAGAATCTTAGTTCCTTGACCATGGATCGAACTCATGCCTGCTGCTTTGGAGTCTTAACCATTGGACTGCTAGGGAATCCCCTATTTAAGCTTTTTAATCTACAGGTTTCCCCATATCTTCTCTCCTTCTTGCTCTCCAATTTATTTGTTGAAGAAATGAGATCATTTGTTATGTAGAGTTTCTGGGAGTCTGGATATTGCTGATTGCATCCCCATGATGTCTTTTAACATGTTCCTCTGTCCTCTGTTTTTCCTGTAAATGGGTAGCTGGATTGATGTTTGATCAGACTCACATTTGCCTTTCAGCAAGACTTCCACAGAGATGGTGTCATGTGCCTCTGTTAGGAGATGCGTGTTGTGTGGTCATCTCACTCTTTGTGATGTTAGCAGCCACTGGGGATTATTAACTAGAATGGATCCTGAATGAAATTCTCCTTGTCCTTTTCACTTCAAAGTACCTAGCTAGCCTGAGGAACTCATTTTCAAGCTGAGGCAGCATGGTGGGGTGGATCTGGAAACTCCGAAGCTTCTGCAAATGTGTGCATTTTGAAAGGAGCTGCTTGGGTGGCATACCTGGTCTAGCAAGAAGTGCCAACTATTTGGGTCTGTATATTATTTTGAGCTGCCATAATGAAAAAAAAAAACAGCAGAAATTAATTTCTCATGGTTCTGGAGGCTGGGAAGTCCAAGATCAAGGCAGCAATAGATTCAGTGTCTGGTGAGAGCCTGCCTCCTGGTGCAGAGACTGCTCTCTTTTCACTGTGTCCTCACATGGTATAAGGAATGAGACTGCTCTCTGGGGTCTTTTATAAGGGCACTAACCTCATTCATGGGGCCTCCACCTCTGTGACCTGAGCATCTCCCCAAGACCCTACCTCCCAACACCATCACATTGGGGGTTAGGATTCTGACATATGAATCTGGGGGGAGGGACACAAATATTCAGTGCATAGCACTTCATCTTTCAAGTTATGGGGTTCTGTCTATACATACTGGGACTTCCCTGGTGGTTCAGATAGTAAAGAATCTGCCTGCAATGCGGGAGATGCGGGTTCCATCCCTGGGTCGGGAATATCCCCTGGAGAAGGAAAATGGCAACCCACTCCAGTATTCTTGCCGGGGAAATCCCATGGACAGAGAAGACTGGTGGGTTACAGTCCCTGGGGTCGCAGACAGTTGGACACGACTGAGTGACTGATTACACACAACAGACATACTGCCTTGCTGCCTTCCCAGTTTCCAGCACCCCTTTTTCATCACGTTTCCTTATCAGTTCTTGCTTCCTCCTCCTCACCGCCCATCTTTCCATTTCTTATCAGTAACAGCCTGTTTGGCTACTGCATTGTGAGAGAGGGAGAGACATCCAGCCCAGCGCATCTGATTGCTACACAGCACTCTGCTTGAAGTGCGTTACTAGCAAATGGTGGAGAAGATGGGAATTCGCCAGACAGTGGTGTCTCCTATTAATATTCATTTGTATTTTGGTTTTCTATAGCATAGTGAGTACCTGTTATCAAAATACAGCTGTGAAAGAAAGATGAAACAGGGATCCAAACAAGAAGAGAGGACACAGTGAACATTACATCATGCCAAGGAAATAATTCACCTTTTCACCATTACTGTTGTCTTTTTATAAACTCTACCTGTCAGCAGGCATCAGTGTTTCAAATAAACAAACCCCCAAACTAGACGAAAAAGCAGACAGGGCCACCTTGTTTAATTGGTGGAAAGTGATAGATGTTGTGAGTAGAGATGCGGCCCTAATTCAGTTTCACAAGTCCCCAAGAGCTACTGGTTGTCCAGTGCTGACATGGCCTTTGCTCCCGTGGTTCTTGCCAGCTCTCTGTGGAGACAGACACACACAAGAGAATCAGAGAACAGGACATGGAAACAAGCAAGTCGCTACAGGGTGGCTCCTACATTAAGTACTAGGAGGAGATCAGAGACAGAAATTAATGTGGGCTGAAAAAGCTTCTGGAAGGAGGTAAGATCCTGGCATCAGTAGTTTATGCCAATGTGTTTAGTGATACCTCTGGACCACTTATTGGATGCTTTTCCATTCTGTGCCCAGAAAGCAGATCTTGCAAATGTTGGCAGGAAGCCAGGCCTGAGAGTCTAAAGGACTCTGGGTGTCTGGGGCCACTATGGCTCCTGGTGTGGGCGATCACTTCCTAACTCAAGTGGGGAAGGCTTACTTCAGTCAGTCTGAGATACTGCATTCAAAGGACACCAGAGGAAGGTTTGGGGGTTATTTCCAAGTGAAAAGGAATTAAGAGCCTGAGTTATTTTTAAAAACTCATATGCATACCTTTTAGCTCCAGTATTTCTTGCTGGATTGAAGAATTGTGTAAGCAGTCATTTGGCCAGCTGTGTTCCCCATCAGGGAGGCGGTGTGGACCATGAAAAATACACGGTTTTTCTGTGAACTTGAACAGATCCTATACCCCTTCTGAGCTACAGTTTCTGCCTCTGTAAAGTCAGGCTGAGAATGCCTGGTGGGATAGTTTTGAGGATTAAATAGAATGATTGATGTGCAAGTGCTCAGAGCGACAGTGGCAAGTACAATAGTAGGTGCTTTTCGGATGACTGTGATGCAGTCCTTAGCGGACGCCTCCTTGGTGGGTGGCACCTGGCATCTCTGAGGTGGGGTACATTCCTCAGGACAGAGCCAGCGCTAAGGGATTTGCGAGGTGCGGCAGGATGGGGTCTGATGGCAATTGCTCATTCTCAGCCGTTTAAAAATGACATTTGCTTGAGCTCCCGTGGGTGTTATGGATGCTTCCCCCTCCTTCATTTGCGTTTTGCCAGCTTGTTAGCAGAGGTTACCTGATCCGATGTTTCGAGAAGCGCAGGCCTCTCCCTGTGGGCTGCAGAGGGAGCTCCGGGGTCGCGCGCTACCGGGGGCGTGGGTGGAGGGGGCGGTGGTTCAGGCGGACGGGAGGGCAAGTGAAGCCTCGCTTCCGTCCCTCGCCTCCCGGAGGCCCCCAAGTCCCCGCCGGTCCCCGGCTCGCGGCGAAAGCAAGCTGTGCGCGCGGCGCCCTCTGGTGTCCCGGAGCTGTCACTGCGGGAGTGCCCGAGCCCCCAGCCCGCTCGGATTACCGAGAGTGATTGCGAAGACCCCTGGCACCGCCACGCGCCTCCATCTCCGTTCCCCGGGGTCCTGGGTCCCCCTGGATCCCAGGACGCAGACCTAGGGGGTGGCGCTCCGGGTCTTTTATTTCTTTAGCAAAACTGTGCTTAAAACGGGGCGCTCGGTCTTGGCCCTGAGGGCAGCGCCTTCAGTAGCGTGCAGCCGGGGTCCCTACCGCGCCGTCTCGGGACCGCTGTGCCCGCCAGGCTCAGAAGCTGCCACTTCCAGCCCCCATCCCGCAGTGCCCTGGAGGCTGCCATCTGCTGCCCTCGCCACCATTTATGTTTGGGGAAGCACTCCAAGGAGAAAGGGGGGCTTCTCTCTCTCTCTGGTACCCTGTTGGGAACCACACGAAATGTGCAGCCCCAGGAAGATGCCCGCGGGTCCGTGGAGCACAGGCGCTGCGGGTTAGAAAACCCTGAGTTTGATCAGACGTAGAAATGGATTTTCACCCCTGCGCAGCTTCAGTCTATGTTTCGACAAATTATTAAAGAAAACTGGGTTTCACAAAGGGAAATAAATTTGCGAGGGCCTGCTGTGCCGAAATGTGGGTTGCTATCAGCACCCGGCGTTTAATGAGGACTGAATTATCATTAATACGTGGACGAAATTTATAGTGCATCATTAATACTTTTGAAAGACAACATTCCAGGCGTCGTCTCCCTCTTCCTTCTGAAAAATATAGATGGGCTTCAAAATGTGTGTCTGGATCGCCTGAGCGTTTCGAACTGCAATCTAATTGTCATTCATTTCTGGGTTTGGCCATAGGGCTTGTAACACCGGCCTTCATTTCCCCCTTGCTTGGTGTTCTTAATGCTACCGAGATTCCTCTCTGCTCCCTTGTAATGAATTGTATTATTGAATAGCAGAGCCTGAGAGGCTACGTATTCATCCCTTCAAATGTTAAAATGTTTTTAACGGTAAAGGTAAGAAGAAGAATTACTATTGTCTCAATTATGGCATTATCTTCTCTTACTTGAGTTCCCCCTCCTCGCACCTCCCCTCTCCTTTTATATGAACTCGGCAGGACAGGTTTATCACAAGTAGAGTGTTCCAATTCAGTACCCATCACCAAATGTGTTTCTGTGAAAGGCAGATCTGTAAGAGGTTGGAGAGAGAAAATGATAAGAGAAATACAATTGCAAGAAACAATTGCATGTCACTTTTAAGAAAACCCAAGGCTTGCAGAAGCACTGCCATTGTGTGGGCCTTCTTAAATGTACATTTTTCTTCTTCTTTTTTCCCCCTTACCTATCCTCTCTATTTTTAATTTTATTGTTGCACATATGCGAAGTTCAAAGTTCAAAGTTGATTTCTTCTGCCAGTGTTCAACTGCTTGCTTTTCTCTGTAACTGTGCAACCTCCCTGCAAGGGGAAAATCTGGGAAGGCATAGCAGGAAAAATACTGAAGGCCACTTCCACTGCTCAGGACTTAGTATAGGTCTGTACACCTTGGGTTTAGAGGGACATGCACTGGACCACCAAGAGAAAGTGGCAGAGAGCCCCAGGGGCCTTGGTTTTTTTGTTTTGTGTACTTGGTCTTCTTGGGAGATGTGGCTGGTTGGTGGACCTAAGGCTGGACTCCCAGAAAGGACCACTGGATGTTTTCATGGTGTTTTTAGCACTTTTCAAGGAGGGAGGATGCCCCACCCAGAGTCTGAGACTCTGCCCTTGATCTCCAGGCCCGATGGTGGGGAGCTGTGGCAGCCCCAGGGGTTAAACTGGGAATTTCAGTTGTGTATAGCGCTAGTCTTTTCCAATGAGTCAGCTCTTCGAATGAGGTGGCCAAAGTACTGGAGTTTCAGCTTTAGCATCATTCCTTCCAAAGAAATCCCCGGGCTGATCTCCTTCAAAATGGACAGGTTGAACTGAGAGCTGCAAGGCTTCTGCTTTGATTCTCAGCCTCAGTTTCCTCATATGGAGAAGGAGGATGACAACCTGTAAGGCTGAGTGAGGATCAGAGGGGTTCATCAAGTGGACAGCTCATAGGATGCATTCAAGTTATAGTAGTGCTTTCCACTTTGTTGGGAATGTGGATCCTGTGAAGTGTGTGTATGTAAGGGGAGAAGACAGAGGAGAAAGAAGAGTTCCATTAGAATTCCTTTGAGATGGAAATAGCAAATTGCAGTGACTCCTAGCAGAGAGAGAGAGAGGAGCACTCATGTTCAAGTGGGACTAATGTCAGGGTGAGCATAGTGATGGAATGGAAATATTTCTGAGTTTATAAACCAGTGGACAGGACTGGATTCAAGAGCCAAGGACTTATCTCAAAGTGGCAGGATGCTGAACCTACCAATAAGGTTCAAATCTACTTACCAAATCCACCAATAAGGTAAAAGGAAAACCATCTCCAGAAAAATGAGAAGCACTGAAACCAGGGCAAGAAGAATGGAAGTTAGACCCAGAAAGAACTCTGTGAGTGAGGGCTGTGAGCAGTGTTTAGCAAAAGGAGGAAATGAAATCTCATTCTGTGGAAATACAGTATTTCTGAAGAGCCCTGCCTGAGAGCACAACCCAGCTGTGCAGGCAGGCGGTGCAGTGGCTGCTTCACATCCTCACATAAATACAGATTTCTCCTTTCTGTTTTCATCGGAAACTGAAATTGATACCTTCTGTGTAGGATTAGACTGAAAAAAAAAAAAAAAAAGAGTTCCATGATCGAAGTTACCCCTTTCCCTGAACAGTCTTAGCAGCCCTGGAATGGATTTTATTTCGAGAGAACCTTTTTATTCATACACTTATCTACAGACACACACCAGATGCCTGACCATCAGGAAGATTTTTATTTTCACGAGACAACAAGCAGTTTTTGGTTGCTATGGCATTTGTCAGTATCATTTTCACTATATAACCTCTTACAGACCCTTCATTTCTATAAAACCTACTCAAGATTCAATCCTACTATTGCTACTTTTTTTTTTTTTTTTTTTTTGCTGGCTAAGTGTGTGATGGTTATAGTATTAACAAAGCTTTCTTGGGCAATGCTGACTCTCCTTTTCATGGATTAACAATACCAGGTGAGCTGTGACATTGCAGTTCTTTAAAACTCTTTACCAGGATTTCTGTACAGACGATGGCTTTGAATGTTGCATTCTTTCCTGCCTGGCTAGAAAAGTAAGCTTTTGCAAATATATTTAAGGGAAAATTAATCTGTAACTAAGTGGGAGTGGGGGAGGTATGTGACACATTATATAAACTTCTCAAACATGTTCTTCTTTCATGGATACAATTGCAAAAATCTCCTTTTGTGACTAGAAGTCAGTTACTTCTGGAGGTGGAGTCAGCTTTCATCAGAAATGGGATGTACATTTTCTATTATTAATGGATAGAATCTTGGTTTTATGGTTGCCCTGATGAAGAAAGAATCATCTCAGCCTCAGACTGGTTTTTAAATCAAGGCTGAGATGTCATAATGCACCAAGATGGTACAAAAAAGCTATTCCATCATAAGGCGAGCATGGCAAGCTCCCAAGCATGTCCATTTAACTTGATTGAAGGAAGAGGCTAGTGGTTGTTTTGGTTCTATTGTGATTTGGGCATGTGGTAAGGGTGAGGGTTCCTTTGAAATTTTGATGGTTTGAACCTCCCTGCTGGCATGAAGGGAGGGATCACTTGGACTTTATTCCAGAGTTGTGCAAACTTGGGACAAATGAGAAAGAGGGAGTGGGCTAGAAAGCCATCAGCAAGCATAAAACATGGGTTCAGACTCTTTATTTTTGATGTAATTCATCTCTGATGTTTCACTGATGACTGAATTATGCTGTGTTTCATTTAATTGAATTTGAACTTGTTTAAGTAAGCCATTATGGTGCTCTGTGAGGTCTGCAGCCTGAGACCAGTGAGGGTCTTGAACGTTCCTTTGAATACCTGCTTCGAGAGCCTAGCATTGTGTATTCTGAAAAGTGAAATGAATGCCTTATTCACTATCAGTGATGTCTGGAACTCTGAAGAGGATAAGGAGTGTCTTGCTGGGACCTTGCAGAGACATGTGTGACCTTGATTTATATTTTGGGTAACTGTGAAGCCATAAATTCCCAGAATTCTTTACCCAAAAGGGGAAACCTTGGATAAGGAATTGTTGTTGCCGTTGGTTGGACTAGGTGACCACACCATTGGCAGTGGCCCAAGAGTCTATAAAAAAAACAACAACCAACCAAGCAAATGCTTATGGGATTGATTGTCCAGGGTATCCTCTAGTGCTAAGATGATGGCCTGTAGTTGACTCAGTTTTGATGACTCTTGAGTCCTGTCCATGATTAGGGATGTCCAGGTTGGATGATGAACAGCAGCAGCTCTCCAGCAGTGCTGCTGTCTGTAAAGTGTCCCAGTTCCCTTTGTGGATCTGAAGTTGATCCCAAGGCGCTCTTCAGGTGATCATTGAATCTGGAAGAAGGTAATCTCCTTCAGCATCATTGGATCTGTCAAGGGCCTGGGGACAGAGGAGGCCACCCATTCCTCTAGGTGAGCTATGCTATAAGGCCCAGGTTTGGCCCTATTGTGGAAATATTATTTTCATTTCAATAAGGAGGGGTGCTGCCACCATGATCAAAAGCATCCTGGGCAGCTGGCATGGAGAGTCTCCTGTGAGAGTCTCCATCTGCAGAAGGGCCTGGTATGCTCAAATAGCCAGCAGTTGTTGCTCTAATGCATGTAGCCTGGGGCTGAGGAGCAGCTTTTGCATCAGAAAAAAAAGGTTTTCTGCATAGACAACTTATGGCCATCCTAGGTGGTCCAGAGACTCCAGGAGGCAGGAGAGGAGGTTCCTCAAGCCTCTACAGTGAAAGACTCTCTGGAAGACAGTAATGAGAGTGCCTGCCATCTTGCACTTTGGACACATTCAAGTGCATTTCATTGGTGGGAACTTCATTCAGGATGGGCTGATTTGTAAGTAACAGCATAAGTGGGTTTAAGTAAAATTTGTAAAGAAGGAATATATTGCCTTGGGAACCCCCAAATGTCTAAAAGATGTTTGGCTTGTTTTAATGATGTGGCTGCTGAAATGGTCAATAGTTGTTTCTTGACAGTATTGGGGTGGAGTGGCCCTTTGGCCAAATGATTTCCAGGAATTTAGCCAAATGCTGGGGCAATAGCTCATCCCCCTTTGTGAGCTCCTTTGTGGACATTTTTTATCCTGAATCAGTGTGTCAGATGAATCTCTTCAGAGGAAGATGTCATCAGTGGGATATTATACCTGTGCTCATGAGGAAAGTTGGATGCCATTGACATCTTCCCTGCAAAGATTGTGTGTGCCATGGCAGGGTTGTTGAGATACCCTGTGTGTAGCTGGGTGAAGGTATATTATATCTCTTTGAAGATGAGGGCAGACTTCAATTGAGAGACTATGGAAATAGGCGCTGAGTAGAGCATATTCACCAAATATTTAGTAGCAGAACATTTGCCAGTTGTGGATTGGGTCCAGTAATTTCAATAACATTAGTTATGGAAGCTGTGTAGTAAAGAATGTAACCTTGCCCAGAGGCAGGTCCAGCCTTTTCCCTTAGCTTCTTGGAGATAAGCCCTTGAAATGCCATGCCCGATAGGAATATCTTCATTTGTCTCAGGACTTTGGGTCACAGTAACAGTCTGATTTAGTGTGGGAGACCTCATGAGGTCTCACTTGACCTCTGGAGGGACTGGAGTTTGAGATCAGCCATATGGACGGCTGGCCAGGGGTGTACTATCAAGCAACACTAAAGACTCTGGACTCAAGGCTCAGGTGAGCTTCCCTCGTGGACTGTACTCAATGTATATTGTCACATATTGATGCCAGGAAACGAATGCTGTCCTTGACTGTGGAGAGAGGACAACTGGAAGCTCCAGTTTGGAGGAACTTGGTCCCATGTGTCTCTTCCCTTGGCTGATTTTCATCAGGGAGGAGGTCTATATGGTTCCATTTTGTCACACCAGTTGTAAATACCAAATATTTAATTTTATTTCAATTTATTACTCATTTGATCAGAGCATCCATGCCCGCTATGGGATGTATTAGGGAAGTGGGCAGTGTGACCATGGGGACTTAGTCAAGGCAGCGGTCCTGATGGTTAAGGTGAGGCATACCTTTCCCCACCTCTACTTTATGTTTGGTAATTATCTGAAAATATAGAGGATACCTTGTTTAAATTTAGTGAGACCTACAGGTTGGCTTTAATTTGGGCCCCAGTATCAATTAAGGCCATGGAAGTTTGCCAGTTGGTTCATCTCAGCAGATGTTAAAATTAATTTAGAACGTTTTAGAAGTACAGAACCCAATCAGCACACTTTTAGCTTTCTGTTGCATAAATTGTTTTCCAACAATTTGGATATGCAATTGAGTCAACTGCAGGTCTCAACTGTAGTTTCTCTGTTTCCTCCATCCCACATCAATTTTTGTTTGTTTCGTTTTTTTCGTTTTGGTCATTACTGGATATACCTTGTGTTGGAGGACTCCTCTCTACCCTGGTCATGTTTATAAGTTTCTTCCTCCAAAGCATCCCAAATCAGTATTATCAGGGTTAGGGACCTTTGTTAGGGCAATTATTGTTTTATTGGGCCTAGAGACTCTGGGCTTAAATTGAGTTTGAATTAACCTTTTGGTATGTTGATCACATGTGGTACTCAGTTGAACCCAGAGTCTTCATTGATCCATTTTGCAACCATCTAATAAGGTGATGGTGGAGAAGGAAATGGCAACCCACTCCAGTGTTCGTGCCTGGAGAATCCCAGGGACGGGGGAGCCTGGTGGGCTGCTGTCTGTGGGGTCACACAGAGTCGGACACGACTGAAGCGACTTAGCAGCAGCAGCAGCAATAAGGTGATGGTGACCCCTGGTTCTTTAAGAGGGTTGGGAATAAAGCATTAAGGATGTTTTTTATAAGGGTCTTTGCCACAGGGATACCAGGGGTGCATGCTTTCTACTATAATACTGAAGATCAAGATATTTGTTGCACCAGAGTCATTTAGGGTCCTAATATGCCATCTGCTTTTAGGCATGTGACCTCAGCATTCCATATGACAACTGTTTCTTACCCCAGTGACCACCCATGACCATCATATCGCACATGTTATCAGTCTTTTCCCTGAACACTATATAGAATAGGACCAATGCCTGGTTGAAACATACACTCAGCAATCACTGGATGAGAGTTGTTCCCCTGAGTATGGCATCAGTCATACCTTGTGCAGGAATTGAGACACGTGACTCAATCTGAGACCAATAGGTCCAGGCTGAGATACCCAACACAGGGCCACTTTAAGTAGGGTCCCAATCCCATAGTCTTGGCCTGAAATGCAAATCTTCTGACTGAGGCTTGTTAGGACTTATTAAATGCTGCAGCAACTCTAACGTGAGTTCACTAGCAGGTAGCAGCACGGTTCAAAGAGCACACTAGGCAGCAGGCCCTAGGGAGCGGCTCAGAGTGCAGATTTGCCTGCAGGCTGTGGAACCAGGTAGTTAACTGGAAGCAGTAGAAGAAAGGCCTTCAGGAGGTGCTGGGCATCTTTTAGACACTACTGTTCTCAGCACCAACCATCTTGGAGTTCCTCTGTGAAAGGGCAGTATCATACCTGCTACTCACACACCAAATTGGTTTGAATCTTGAGGCCAAAGATGCCACACATGCACCAAGAGGATGTGAAAAGGTTTATTATTCATATCACGAGGCTTTCTGGAGAGAGTAGGGCTGGCATTCAAGCCCATCCACTTGCCTTGTGCAAAGGATGTGTGGTGAGAGGCTCTGGTTTTTAGTGTGGGTAGAAGATGGGGTTGGGGTGAAGAGTCTTGAACATGGCTCGGGGTGTACTTGGTTTGAGCTTTCTCATCAGCACCAGGCGAGAGAGGGCTCAGCCTTTCTTATTGGCTTACTAGATGTGGGGCAGAAGGGGAAAAGGGGAAAGTAGCTTGAAAGCTGTCAGCAGTCAGACATCAACAATGGAGCTTTTTGTTACCATCTTCCTGTCACTTCAGATAATATATTGCATACTCGAATACAGTTAATGGGAAAGTAAGATCAATAAAATGATGAAACCACCAAATTACTTCAAGGGAAAATATCACATATTGAGTTCAGAGGAAATCAGTTGGGAGTTAAAAATGATCATACACCATAGAAGCAAAAACAGAACTCTGAAATGAAATGACTTTGGCCCAAACTAAAGAAAATGGAGTACTCCTTGGCTTTGCCGTGGTCAGTTCCTGAGGGCCCTAAACTATTGAAAGAAAGTAAACACCTAGCACTATTCCATTTAATACATTTTCAAGAAAGGTCAAGATTTGTAAAAAGTTCTTTGTTTATACTTAGTCCTCAAACTCCCTGTTTCCCTGATGCCTTTCTTTCCCTAAGCTACTCAACCCACTCTGAGGGGAAGCCAAATTGCTGCCTCTCAAGCTGCACTCTCCAGTAGGTAGTCACTAGCCCTGGTTGGCTGTTGAGCACTTGGAATATGTTTAGTATCAGTTGAGTTGTGCTGTAAATACAAAGGCTTTGATTTTGTATTCATTTCCTAGAGCTGATGTAACACAGCACCACCCATTGAGTGGCTTAAAAAACAGAAATTTATTTCCTCCTCGTCTGGAGACTGGAAGTCTGAGGTTAGCATGTCTGCAAGGTTGGTTCTTTCTGAGAGTTCTAAGGGAGGATCTGTTCCAGGCCTCTCCCCTAGCTTCTGGTGCTTTGTTGACAATATTGGGCATTCCTTGGCTTCTGCTCCATCACCCCAATGTCTGCCTTTGTCTTTACATAGCTTTTCCTCTTTGTATGTGTCTGTTTCTGTGTTCAAATGTCCTCTTTTAATAAGGATAACAGTCCTATTGAATTAGAGCCCGTTGTAATGAGTTTGTCTTTGTGTGATTGCCTGCAAAGACCCTCTTTCAAATGAGATCATATTCACAAGTACAGAGGATTAAAGCTTCAACACCCTTTTGAGAAATTCAATTTGGCCTGTAACCGATTTCAAAGACTTGGTATGATAAAAAACATGTAAAATATCTCATTAATAATTTCTTTGTTTGTTGTATGTTGAAATGATAATATTTTTGATATACTGGGTTAAATGAAATATACTATTAATGTACTCCTCTAAAAATACACTACTAAAAAAATACATCTCTTTCTTTTGGCTTTTTAAAATGTGGATACTAGAAAAATTTAAAGTTACCTCTGTGGCTTGCATTTGTGGCACAGATTATATTAGATAAGGACTTCTCTAAAGCAGAGATTGGCAAGCCATGACATGAACACCAAACCTTGCTCACTGCCTGTTTGTTTTTTTTTTTAATTAAATTTATTTTTTAATTGAAGGATAATTGCTTTACAGAATTTTGTTGTTTTGTGTCAATCATCAACATAATACAGCCATAGGTATACATATGTCCCCTCCCTTTTGAACCTCCCTCCCATCTCCCTCCCCACCCCACCCCTCTAGGTTGATACACAGACCCTGTTTGAGTTCCCTGAGACATATAGCAAATTCCCAATGGCTATCTCTTTTACATATGGTAATATAAGTTTCCATGTTACTCTCTCCATACATCTCACCCTCTCCTCCCTTCTGCTTGTGTCCATAAGTCTGTTCTCTATGTCTGTTTCTCCATTGCTGCCTTGTAAATAAATTAATCAGTACCATCTTTCTAGATTTCATACATATGTATTAGTATATGATACTTACCTTTCTCTTTCTGACATTCTTCACTCAATAAAATAGTCTCTAGGTTCATCCATCTCATTAAAACTGACTCAAATGTGTTCCTTTTTATGGCTGAGTAATATTCCATTTTGTATATGTACCACAACTTCTTTGTCCATTCATCTGTCAATGGACATCTGTCAATGAACATGCTTCCATGTTCTAGCTATTGTAAATAGTGCTGCAGTGAACATTGAGGGTACGTGTGTCTTTTTAAATTTTGGTTTCCACAGGGTATATGCCTAGGAGTGGGATTGCTGGGTCATATGGTGATTTTATTCCTAGTTTTTTAAGGAATCTCCATATTGTCTTCCATAGTGGCTGTATCAATTTACATTCCCACCAACAGTTTAAGAGGGTTCCCCTTTATCCACACCCTCTCCAGCATTTATTGTTTGTAGACTTTTTGATGATGGCCATTCTGATCGGTGTGAGGTGATATCTCATTGTATTTTTGATTTGTATTTCTCTAATAATGAGTGGTGTTGAGCACCTTTTCATATGTTTGTTAGCCATCTATATGTCTTCTTTGGAGAAATGTCTGTTTAGGTCTTTTCCCCACTTTTTGATTGGGTTGTTTGTTTTTCTGTTATTGAGTTGTATGAGCTGCTTGTATATTTTGGAAATTAATCCTTTGTTTGTTGTTTCATTTGCTATTATTTTCTCCCATTCCGAGGGTTGTCTTTTTACCTTATTTATAGTTTCCTTTGCTGTGCAAAAGCTTTTAAGTTTAACTAGGTCCCACTTGTTTACTTTTGTTTTATTTCCATTACTCTAGGAGGTGGGTCATAGAGGATCTTGCTTTAATTAATGTCATCGAATGTTCTGCCTATGTTTTCCTCTAAGAGTTTTATAGTTTCTGGTTTTACATTTAGGTCTTTAATCCATTTTGAGTTCCCTGGTGGCTCAGAGGTTAAAGCGTCTGCCTGGAATGCGAGAGACCAGGGTTTGATCCCTGGGTCGGGAAGATCACCTGGAGAAGGAAATGGCAACCCACTCCAGTACTCTTGCCTGGAGAATTCCATGGAGGGAGGAGCCTGGTAGGCTACAGTCCATGGGGTCGCAAAGAGTCGGACACGATTGAATGACTTCACTTTCACTTTTGTGTATGGTGTTAGGAAGTGTTCTAATTTCATTCTTTTACATGTAGCTGTCCAGTTTTCCCAGCACCACTTATTGAAGAGGCTATCTTTGCCCCATTGTATATTCTGGCCTCCTTTGTAAAAAATAAAGTACCCATAGATGCATGGGTTTATTTCTGGGCTTTCTATCTTGTTCCATTGGTCTATATTTCTGTTTTTGTGCCAGTACCATACTGTTTTGATGACTGTAGCTTTGTAGTATAATCTACAGTCTGAAGATTAGGAAATTTGATTCTTCCTAATCTGAAGAATCTGAAGTCAGGAAGGTTAATTCCTCCAGCTCCATTCTTCTTTCTCAAGACTGCTTTGGCTATTCAGGGTCTTTTGTGTTTCCATATGAATTGTGAAATTTTTGTTCTAGTTCCGTGAAAAATGCCATTGGTAATTTGATAGGGATCATACTGAATCTGTAGATTTCATTTGGTAGTATAGTCATTTTCACAATTCTTCCTACCCAGGAACATGGAATATCTCTCCATCTGTTTAGTCATCTTTGATTTCTTTCATCTTATAATTTTCTGTATACAGTTTTTTTGTCTCCTTAGGTAGGTTTATTCCTAGGTATTTTATTCTTAATGTTTCAATGGTGAATGGGATTGATTCCTTAATTTCTCTTTCTGATTTTCCATTGTTAGTATACAGGAATGCAAGTGACTTCTGTGTATTGATTTTTGTATCCTGCAACTTTGCTAAATTCACTGATTAGCTCTAGTAATTTTCTAATGGTATCTTTAGGGTTTTCTATGTATAGTATCATGTCATCTGCAAACAGTGAGAGCTTTACTTCTTCTTTTCCCCATCTGGATTCCTTCTATTTCTGTTTCTTCTCTGATTGCTATAACTAGGACTTCCAAAACTATGTTGAATAATGGTGAGAGTGGACACCCTTATCTTCTTCCTGATCTTAGAGGGAATGCTTTCAGTTTTTCACCAATGAGAATAATGTTTGCTGTGGGCTTATCATATATGGCCTTTACTATGTTGAGGTAGGTTCCTTCTATGCCCATTTTTTGAAGAGTTTTAATCATAAATGGGTGCTGGATTTTGTCAAAGGCTTTTTCTGCATCTATGTTCATCAGTGATATTGGCCTGTTGTTTTCTTTTTTGTGTGTTGTCTTTGTCTGGTTTTGGTATCAGGGTGATGGTGGCCTCGTAGAATGAGTTTGGAAGTGTCCTCTAAAACTTTTGAAAGAGTTTTAGAAGGATAGATATTAGCTCTTCTAAATTTTGATGGGATCACCTGTGAAGCCATCTGGTCCTGGGCTTTTGTTTTTTGGGAGATTTTTTTTTTTTTTATCACAGTTTCAATTTCAGTGCTTGTAATTGAGTTGTTCATAATTTCTGTTTCTTCCTGGTTCAGTCTTGGAAGAATGAACTTTTCTGAGAATCTGTCCATTTCTTCCAGATTATCCATTTAATGCCATATAGTTGCTCATAATAGTCTCTTATAATCCTGTGTATTTATGCACTGTTTGTTGTAAGCTCTCCTTTTTCATTTCTAATTTTGTTGATTTGATTCTTCTGTCTTTTTTTCTTGATTAATCTGGCTAAAAGTTTGTCAATTTTGTTTATCTTCTCAAAGAACTAGCTCTTAGTTTTGTTAATCTTTACTATTGTTTCTTTAATTTCTTTTTCATTTATTTCTGCTCAGATCTTTATGATTTCTTTCCTTCTGTTAATTTTGTTTTTTTGTGTGTGTTCTTTTTAGGTGTAAAGTTAGGTTGTCTATTTGATGTTTTTCTTGTTTCTTGAGGTAGGATTGTATTGCTATAAACTTCCCTCTTAGAACTGCTTTGCTGCATCCCACAGATTTTGAGTTGTCATGTTTTCATTGTCATTTGTTTCTAGGAATTTTTATATTTCCCTTTTGATTTCTTCAGTAACCTGTTCATTATTTAGAAATGTATTGTTTAATCTTCATGTGTTTGTGTTTTTTACAGTTTTTTTTTTTCTTGTAATTGATATGTAGTCTCATAGCATTGTGGTCAGAAAAGAATCTTGGTATGATTTCAATTTTCTTAAATTTACTGAGGTTTGATTTATGACCCAAGATGTGGTCTATCCTGAAGAATGTTCCATGTGCACTTGAGAGGAAGGTGTATTCTGCATTTGGACGGAATATTCTGAAGATATCAATGAGCCCCATCTCATCTAATGTATCATTTAAGACGTGTTTCCTTATTAATTTTGTTTTGATGATCTGTCCATTGGTGTAAGTGGGGTGTTAAAGTCTCCTACTATTATTGTGTTACTGTCAATTTCTCATTTTATGTATATTAGTATTTGTCTTATATATTGAGGTGCTCCTACATTGGGTGCATAGATATTTACAATTTATAATGATCAAGGGATTGATCCCTTGATCATTATGTAGTGTCCTTCCTTATGTCTTGTAATCTTCTTTATTTTAAGGTCTATTTTGTCTGATATGAGGATTGCTACTCCAGCTTTCTTTTGATTTCCATTTGCATGGAATATATTTTTCCATCCTCTCACATTCAGTCTATATGTGTCTTTAGGTCTGAAGTGGGTTTCTTATACATAGCATATATATGGGTCTTGTTTTTGTATCCATTCAGCCAGTCTGTGTCTTTTGGTTGGAGCATTTAATCCATTTACATTTAAAGTAATTACTGATATATATGTGTTCCTATTGCCATTTTCTTAATTGGGGTTTGTTATTTTTTTTCTTTTTTTTTTAATTGGAGCCTAATTACTTTACAATATTGTGGTGGTTTTCCCATACATTCACATGAATCAACCATGGGTGTATATGTGTTCCCCATCCTGACCCTCCCTCCCACCTCCCTCCCTATCTCATTTCTCAGGGTCATCCCATTGCACCAGCCCTGAGCACCCTGCCTCATGCATCGAACCTGGACTGGCGATCTATTTCACATATGTTAATATACATGTTTCAAGGCTATTCTCTCAAATCATCCCACCCTTGCCTTCTCCCACAGAATCTAAAATACTATTCTATACATCTGTGTCTCTTTTGCTGTCTCGCATATAGGGTCATCGTTACCATCTTTATAAATTCCATATATATGCATTAATATACTATATTGGTGTTTTTCTTTCTGATTTAATTTGTTTTGTATAATAGGCTCCAGTTTCATCCACCTCATTAGAACTGATTCAAATGTATTCTTTTTAATAGCTGAGTAATATTCCATTGTGTATACATAGCACAACTTTCTTATCCATTCATCTGCTGACGGACATCAAGCTTGCTTCCATGTCCTGGCTATTATAAACAGTGATGCAATGAACAGCATGTGTTCCTTCAATTCTGTACATGTACACGTGTCGCTTTCAATTCTGGTTTCCTCAGTGTGTATGCCCAGCAGGGGGATTCCTAGGTCGTATGGCAGTTCTATTTCCAGGTTTTTAATGAATTTCCACACTGTTCTCCATAGTGGCTGTACTAGTTTGCGTTCCCACCAACAGTGTAAGAAGGATCCTTTTCCTCTGCACCCTCTCCAGCATTTATTGTTTGTAGACTTTTGGATAGCAGCCATTCTGACTGGCATGAGATGGTACCTCATTGTGGTTTTGATTTGCATTACTCTGATAATGAGTGATGTCGAGCATCTTTTCATGTGTTTGTTAGTCATTTGTATGTCTTCTTTGGAGAAATGTCTGTTTACTTCTTTTGCCCATTTTTTGATTGGGTCACTTATTTTTCTGGAATTGAGCTGCGGGAGTTGCTTGTGTATTTTTGAGATTAATTCTTTGTCAGTTGCTTCGTTTGCTATTATTTTCTCCCACTCTGAAGGCTGTCTTTACACCTTGCTTATAGTTTCCTTCATTGTGCAAAAGCTTTTAAGTTTAATTAGTTCCCATTTGTTTATTTATGCTTTTATTTCCATTACTCTGGAGGGGGCTCATAGAGGATCCTGCTGTGATTTGTGTCAGAGAGTGTTTTGCCTATGTTTTCCTCTAGAAGTTTTATAGTTTCTGGTCTTACATTTAGATCTTTAATCCACTTTGAGTTTATTTTTGTGTATGGTGTTAGAAAGTGTTCTAGTTTCATTCTTTTACAAGTGGTTGACCAGTTTTCCCAGCACCACTTGTTAAAGAGATTGTCTTTTCTCCATTGTATATTCTTGCCTCCTTTGTCAAAGATAAGGTGTCCATAGGTGCGTGGATTTATCTCTGGGCTTTCTATTTTGTTCCATTGATCTATATTTCTGTCTTTGTGCCAGTACCATACTGTCTTGATGACTGTGGCTTTGTAGTAGAGCCTGAAGTCAGGCAGGTTGATTCCTCCAGTTCCATTCTTCTTTCTCAAGATTGCTTTGGCTATTCAAGGTTTTTTGTATTTCCATACAAATTGTGAAATTATTTGTTCTAGTTCTCTGAAAAATACCGTTGGTAGCTTGATAGGGATTGCATTGAATCTATAGATTGCTTTGGGTAATATACTCATTTTCACTGTGTTGATTCTTCTGATCCATGAACTTGGTATATTTCTCCACTCTTTGTGTCACCTTTGATTTCTTTCATCAGTGTTTTATAGTTTTCTATATATAGGTTTTTTGTTTCTTTAGGTAGATATATTCCTAAGTATTTTATTATTTTTGTTGCAATGGTGAATGGAATTGTTTCTTTACTTTCTCTTTCTGTTTTCTTATTGTTAGTGTATAGGAATGCAAGGGATTTCTGTGTGTTAATTTTATATCCTGCAACTTTGTGATATTTATTGATTAGCTCTAGTAATTTTTTGATGGAGTCTTTAGGGTTTTCTATGTAGAGGATCATGTCATCTGCAAACAGTGAGAGTTTTACTTCTTTTACAATTGAATTCCTTTTATTTCTTTTTCTGCTCTGATTGCTGTGGCCAAAACTTCCAAAACTATGTTGAATAGTAGTGGTGAGAGTGGGCATCCTTGTCCTGTTCCTGCCTTTAGGGGAAATGCTGTGAATTTTTCCATTATCCATGGAGGATAATGTTTGCTGTGGGTTTATCATATATGGCTTTTATTATGTTGAGGTATGTTCCTTCTATTCCTGCTTTCTGGAGGGTTTTTATCATAAATGGATGTTGAATTTTGTCAAAGGCTTTCTCTGCATCTATTGAGATAATCATATGTTTTTTATCTTTCAATTTGATTATGTGGTGTATCACATTGATTGATTTGCAGATATTGAAGAATCCTTGCATCCCTGGGATAAAGCCCACTTGGTCATGATGTATGATCTTTTTAATATGTTGTTGGATTCTGTTTGCTAGAATTTTGTCAAGGATTTTTGCGTCTATGTTCATCAGTGATATTGGCCTGTAGTTTTTTTTGTTTGTTTGTTTGTTTTGTTTTTGTTTTGTGGCATCTTTGTCTGGTTTTGGTCTTAGCATGATGGTGGCCTCACAGAATGAGTTTGGAAGTTTACCTTCCTCTGCAATTTTCTGGAAGAGTTTGAAGATAGGTGTTAGCTCTTCTCTAAATTTTTGGTAGAATTCAGCTGTGAAGCCATCTGGGCCTGAGCTTTTGTTTGTTGGAAGATTTCTGATTTCTGTGCTTGTGATGGGTCTGTTGAGATTTTCTATTTCTTCTTGGTTCAGTTTTGGAAAGTTATACTTTTCTAAGAATTTGTCCATTTCTTCCAAGTTGTCCATTTTATTGGCATATAGTTGCTGATAGTAGTCTCTTATGATCCTTTGTATTTCTGTGTTGTCTGTTGTGATCTCTCCATTTTCATTTCTAATTTTATTGATTTGATTTTTCTCCCTTTGTTTCTTGATGACTCTGGCTAATGGTTTGTCTATTTTATTTATCCTCTCAAAAAACCAGCTTTTGGCTTTGTTGGTTTTTGCTATGGTCTCTTTTGTTTTTTTGCATTTATTTCTGCCCTAATTTTTGTGATTTCTTTCCTTCTACTAACCCTGGGGTTCTTCATTTCTTCCTTTTCTAGTTGCTTTAGGTGTAGGGTTAGGTTATTTATTTGATTTCTCTCCTGTTTCTTGAGGCAGGCTTATATTGCTATGAACCTTCCCCTTAGCACTGCTTTTACTGAATCCCATATGTTTTGGGTTGTTGTGTTTTCATTATCATTTGTTTCTATGCATATTTTGATTTCTTCTGTTATTTGTTTGTTATTCAGAAGTGTGTTGTTTAGGCTCCATATGTTTGTATTTTTAATAGTTTTTTCCTGTAGTTGACATCTAATCTTACTGCATTGTGATCAGAAAAGATGCTTGAGATTATTTCAATTTTTTTGAATTTTCCAAGGCTAGATTTATGGCCCAGGGTGTGATCTATCCTGGAGAAGGTTCCATGTGCACTTGAGAAAAAGGTGAGATTCATTGTTTTAGGGTGAAATGTCCTATAGATATCAATTAGGTCTAACCGGCCCATTGTATCATTTAAAGTTTTTGTTTCCTTGCAAGTTTTCTGTTTTTTTGATCTATCCATAGGTGTGAGTGGGGTATTAAAGTCTCCCACTACTATTGTGTTATTGTTGATTTCCCCTTTCATATTTGTTAGCATTTGCCTTATACATTGCAGTGCTCCTATGTTGGGTGCATATATATTTATAATTGTTATATCTTCTTCTTGGATTGATCCTTTGATCATTATGTAGTGTCCTTCTTTGTCTCTTTTAACAGCCTTTGTTTTAAAGTCTATTTTATCTGATATGAGTATTGCTACTCCTGCTTTCTTTTGGTCTTCATTAGTGTGAAATATCTTTTTCCAGCCCTTCATTTTCAGTCTGTATGTGTCCCTAGGTTTGAGGTGGGTCTCTTGTAGACAACATATGTAGGGGTCTTGTTTTTGTATCCATTCAGCCAGTCTTTGTCTTTTGTTTGTGGCATTCAACCCATTTACATTTAAGGTAATTACTGGTAAGTATGATCCCATTGCCATTTACTTTGTTGTTTTGGGTTCGAGTTTATAAACCTTTTCTGTGTTTCCTGTCGAGAGAAGATTCTTTAGCATTTGTTGGAGAGCTGGTTTGGTGGTGCTGAGTTCTCTCAGCTTTTGCTTGTCTATAAAGCTTTTGATTTCTCCTTCATATTCAAATGAGATCCTTGCTGGGTACAGTAATTTCGGTTGTAGATTTTTCTCTTTCATCACTTTAAGTATGTCCTGCCATTCCCTTCTGTCTTGAAGAGTTTCTGTTGAAAGATCAGCTGTTATCCTTATGGGGATCCCCTTGTGGGTTAATTGTTGTTTTTCTCTTGCTGCTTTTGATATTTGTTCTTTGTGTTTGATCTTCGTTAATTTGCTTAATATGTGTCTTGGGGTGTTTTGCCTTGGGTTTATCCTATTTGGGACTGTCTGGGTTTCTTGGACTTGAGTGGCTATTTCCTTCCCTATTTTAGGGAATTTTTCAACTATTATCTCCTCAAGTATTTTCTCATGGCCTTTCTTTTTGTCTTCTTCTGGGACTCCTATGATTTGAATGTTGGGGCGTTTGACATTGTCCCAGAGTTCTCTGAGGTTGTCCTCATTTCTTTTAATTCTTTTTTCTTTTTTGCTCTCTGCATCATTTATTTCTACCATTCTATCTTCCACCTCACTTATCCTATCTTCTGCCTCAGTTATTCTACGGTTGGTTCCCTCCAGAGTGCTTCTGATCTCAGCTATTGCATTATTCATTATTGATTGACTCTTTTTTTATTTCTTCTAGGTCCTTGTTAAACTTTTCTTGCATCGTCTCAATCCTTGTCTCCAGACTATTTATCTGTAACTCCATTTTGTTTTCAAAATTTTGGATTAGTTTTACTATCATTATTCTGAATTCTTTTTCAGATAGACTCCCTATCTCTTCCTCTTTTGTTTGGTTTGGTGGGCTTTTATCATGTTCCTTTACCTGCTGAGTATTTCTCCACCTTTTCATCTTGTTTAGGTTGCTGTGTTTGGGTTGGCCTTTCTGTAGGCTGGAAGTTTGTGGTTCCTCTTTATTGTGGAGGTTCCTCCCTGTGGGTAGGGTTGAATGAGTGGCTTATCAAGGTTTTCTGGTTAGGGAAGTTTGTGTTGGGGTTCTGGTGGGTGGAGCTGGATCTCTTCTTTCTGGAGTGCAGTGAGGTGTCCAGAAGTGAGTTTTGAGGTGTCTATGGGTTTGGTGTGACTTTTGGCTGCCTGTATTTTTGTGCTCAGGGTTATATTTCCGCTTTGTTAGAGAATTAGCTAGATATGTCTTGCTCTGAAACTTGTTGGCTCTTGGGTGGAGCTTGGTTTCAGTGTAGGTATAGAGGCTTTTGGATAAGTTTTTGTCAGTTAATGGTCCCTGGAGTCAGGAGATTTCTGGTGTTCTCAAGTTTTGGATTTAGGCCTCTTGCCTCTGTCTTTCAGTCTTATTCTTGTAATAGCCTCAAGGCGTCTCCATCCATACAGCACCGATGACAAAACATCTTGGTTAATGGTGAAAAGATTCTCCACAGTGAGGGACACCCAGAGAGGTTCACAAAGTTACATGAAGAAGAGGAGAGGGAGGAGGGATATAGAGGTGACCAGGAAGAGAAGAGGAGGAATCAAAAGGAGAGAGAGCAAGCTAGCCAGTAATCAATTCCCTATTTGCTTTCCACATTCTGGAACACTCAGAGAGGTTCATGGAGTTCCACAGAGAAGAGAAAAGGGAGGAAGGAGATAGAGGTGACCAGGAGGAGAGGAAGGGGAGTCAAAAGGAGAGAGATAAATCTAGCCTGTGATCAGTTCCCTAAGTATTCTCCACAGCCCAGAACACCCAAAGAGATTCACAGAATTAAGTAGAGAAGAGAAGGGGAAGGGAAGAGATAGAGGTGACCTGGGGGTGAAAAAGGAGAGTCAAAAGGGGAGAGATCAATCAAGGCAGTAGTCACACTCCTAAATAAAAATGGGTACTGAAGATTTGATTCCTAAAGGTTCAAAATTGATCAGATCAGATCAGATCAGTCGCTCAGTTGTGTCCGACTCCTTGCGACTCCATGAATCGCAGCACGCCAGGCCTCCCTGTCCATCACCAACTCCTGGAGTTCACTCAGACTCACGTCCACCGAGTCAGTGATGCCATCCAGCCATCTCATCCTCTGTCGTCCCCTTCTCCTCTTGCCCCCAATCCCTCCCAGCATCAGAGTCTTTTCCAATGAGTCAACTATTCGCATGAGGTGGCCAAAGTACTGCAGTTTCAGCTTTAGCATCATTCCTTCCAAAGAAATCCCAGGGCTGATCTCCTTCAGAATGGACTGGTTGGATCTCCTTGCAGTCCAAGGGACTCTCAAGAGTCTTCTCCAACACCACAGTTCAAAAGCATCAATTCTTCGGTGCTCAGCCTTCTTCACAGTCCAACTCTCACATCCATACATGACCACTGGAAAAACCATAGCCTTGACTAGACGGACCTTTGTTGGCAAAGTAATGTCTCTGCTTTTGAATATGCTATCTAGGTTGGTCATAACTTTCCTTCCAAGGAGTAAGCATCTTTTAATTTCATGGCTGCAGTCACCATCTGCAGTGATTTTGGAGCCCCCCAAAATAAAGTCTGCCACTGTTTCCACTGTTTCCCCATCTATTTCCCATGAAGTAATGGGACCAGATGCCATGATTTTCGTTTTCTGAATGTTGAGCTTTAAGCCAACTTTTTCACTCTCCTCTTTCACTTTCATCAAGAGGCTTTTTAGTTCCTCTTCACTTTCTGCCATAAGGGTGGTGTCATCTGCATATCTGAGGTTATTGAGATTTCTCCCGGCAATCTTGATTCCAGCTTGTGTTTCTTCCAGTCCAGCGTTTCTCATGATGTACTCTGCATATAAGTTAAATAAACAAGGTGACAATATACAGCCTTGACCTACTCCTTTTCCTATTTGGAACCAGTCTGTTGTTCCATGTCCAGTTCTAACTGTTGCTTCCTGACCTGCATACAGATTTCTCAAGAGGCAGGTCAGGTGGTCTGGTATTCCCATCTCTTTCAGAATTTTCCACAGTTTATTGTGATCCACACAGTCAAAGGCTTTGGCATAGTCAATAAAGCAGAAATAGATGTTTTTCTGGAACTCTCTTGCTTTTTCCATGATCCAGCGGATGTTGGCAATTTGATCTCTGGTTCCTCTGCCTTTTCTAAAACCAGCTTGAACATCAGGAAGTTCATGGTTCACATATTGCTGAAGCTTGGCTTGGAGAATTTTGAGCATTACTTTACTAGAATAAAGTACAACCTCAAAATTGATAACAATTACCAAAAAGCTAAGATTAAAAGTCAGAGTAGAGGTTAGACTCTCAAAAATACAATATTAAAAAAACAAAACAAAATCACAAAAGTGATATAAAAGAATATGAAATTTCTTTAAAAATAGGGTCTTTTTTCCCTCAAGTTAAAAGTAGGATTTAAAAATGAAATTTAAAGGATTAATAAAAACTTAAAAATAAATTTAAAAATGATAATAGTAAAATATATCTAGGAATTTCTCTGGAGCTGTTGAGGGCAGTGTGTGGTCAGTTTAGTTTCAGATAGTTCCATGTTCCACCTTATAGTTCTTTTCAAACTCTATAGGTCCCTTCCAATGTAGTCAGTGTTAACTACAGGGTTTTAATCTGTTGAACCTGTCACTTCCAGAGTTGTTCCCTCTTCCTGGTTTATTTTGGCTTCCTCTGCTTGCAAGTCTCTTTAGTATCTAACCTCCGGCCTTACACAAGGAGGCGAAGGTGGTCATTTATTTAGGCTCACTCGTTCAGTTGTGCTGTGGGGAGGGAGGAACACTGCAAACAAATATCACTGGTGTGTGTGGGGAGTGTTCACAATGTCTGGGTAACACTGGGTTTGCCCCCGCTCACGGCATGTGTGCTTTCCCCGTCTACACTGCTTAGGCTTCAGGTTGCTCTGCCAGGGAACTTTCTGGGGCGTGCCCTGGGTTGCGTGGACTTCCCAGATCTAGACAGCTCAGGTTCAGGTTCTCGGGTACTCCACAAAGGCACAGACTCAGTTGGGCCTGCGTTTTGTGCCCCCGTTTTGTGCCCTTTCTAGGTCTGAACAGCTCAGGCGACCAGGTGCTTGGCGAGCGCACATTCTCCAAATGCGGTGTATCTTATCACCTCCCCGGTTCCAGCCACTTGTTTTCCTAGTGCGCAGCTGCATCTCAGGTGTGCCTTGTGTCTCTTCTGGGGTGCTGATCTCTGGCTGTGGCCCTCCTGATGGATCCCAGGAAGACTTGGTTAGTGACTGAGAACCTGCTTGCAGTTTGATTGGGGATGCTGTCTCTTAGGCCGAGTTTGCCCCTTTCCTTCTGGCTCTGGCTGGCACCTGCCTGCCTCTCTGCCTCCGGCGGGGGATGGGCTGGTCCGCAGCTGGCTAGCTGTCCTCTGGTATTCTCTCAGTCTTTTTTTTTTTTTCTTATTTTATTTTTAAACTTTACAATATTGTATTAGTTTTGCCAAATATCGAAATGAATCCGCCACAGGTATACCCGCGTTCCCCATCCTGAACCCACCTCCCTCCTCCCTCCCCTACCCTCCCTCTGGGTCGTCCCAGTGCACCAGCCCCAAGCATCCAATACCGTGCATCGAACCTGGACTGGCGACTCGTTTCATACATGATATTATACATGTTTCAATGCTATTCTCCCAAATCTCCCCACCCTCTCCCTCTCCCACAGAGACCATAAGACTGATCTATACATCGGTGTCTCTTTTGCTGTCTCGTATACAGGGTTATTGTTACCATCTTTCTAAATTCCATATATATGTGTTAGTATACTGTATTGGTGTTTTTCTTTCTGGCTTACTTCACTCTGTATAATAGGTTCCAGTTTCATCCATCTCATTAGAACTGATTCAAATGTATTCTTTTAATGGCTGAGTAATACTCCATTGTGTATATGTACCACAGCTTTCTTATCCATTCATCTGCTGATGGGCATCTAGGTTGCTTCCATGTCCTGGTTATTATAAACAGTGCTGCGATGAACATTGGGGTACATGTGTCTCTTTCCCTTCTGGTTTCCTCAGTGTGTATGCCCAGCAGTGGGATTGCTGGATCATAAGGCAGTTCTATTTCCAGTTTTTGAAGGAATCTCCACACTGTTCTCCATAGTGGCTGTACTAGTTTGCATTCCCACCAACAGTGTAAGAGAGTTCCCTTTTCTCCACACCCTCTCCAGCATTTATTACTTGTAGACTTTTGGATCGCAGCCATTCTGACTGGCGTGAAATGGTACCTCATAGTGGTTTTGATTTGCATTTCTCTGATAATGAGTGATGTTGAGCATCTTTTCATGTGTTTGTTAGCCTTTTGTTCTGTGAGCGGGGCCGGTAGTGCCTTAGGTTAGAGCTTTTCACGGGAAAATTCTCTCTCTCGTTCCTCCTCTTTTTTTTTTTTTCCTCTTTGCTCTTCCACACTTTGGGTTGCTATCTCATGTTAGCTCCCTCAGATTGCCCTCAGGACATTCAGGCCCGTACTTACCCTAAGCAGTGCAGCCTGCACCTCCCTGTTCAGCCCAGCTTTCTGGTGGAGGACACGAGCGTCTGAGCTACTTCTCCTCTGGGAGTTGTAGTTAGACCCCCTAATCTGTGGGTTTTATTTATTTTATTTTATTAGTATTTATTTTATTATTTATTTATTTATATTTTCCTGGTTATGTTGCCCTCTGAGATTCCAAAACTCCCCACAGACCTGCTGGTGAGAGGGTCTCCTGGTGTTTGGAAACTTCTCTTTAAGACTCCCTCCCCAGGATGGGTCTCCATCCCTAACTCTTTTGTCTCTCTTTTTATCTGTTATATTTTGTCCTACCTCCTTTTGAAGACAATGGGCTGCCTTTCTGGGTGCCTGTGTTCTCCGACACTTTCAGAAGTTATTTTGTGGTATTTGCTCAGTGTTCAAATGTTCTTTCGATGAATTTGTGGGGGAGAAAGTGGTCTCCCCGTCCTTTTCCTCTGCTATCTTAGGACCGCCTCTGGGGTTTGTTTGTTTGTTTGTTTTAATTTTATTTTATTTTTAAACTTTACATAATTGTATTAGTTTTGCCAAATATCAAAATGAATCCATCACAGGTATACATGTGCTCCCCATCCTGAACCCTCCTCCCTTCTCCCTCCCCATACCATCCTTCTGGGTTGTCCCAGTGCACTAGCCCCAAGCATCCAGTATCCTGCATTGAACCTGGACTGGCATCTCGTTTCATACATGATATTTTTCATGTTTCAATGCCATTCTCCCAAATCTTCCCACCCTCTCCCTCTCCCACAGAGTCCATAAGACTGTTCCATACATCAGTGTCTCTTTGGGGGTTTGTTTTTGTAGATCTTTTTCTTCTCTTGTATTTCCTGACTATATAAGTCCCATTAACATTTGTAGTAAAGCTGGTTTGGTGGTACTGAATTCTCTTAACTTTTGCTTGTCTGTAAAGCTTTTTATCTCTCCATCAATTTTGAATGAGATTCTTGCCGGGTAGAGTAATTTGGTTGTAGATTTTTCCCTTTCAGTACTTTAAATATATCCTATCATTCCCTTCTGGCCTGCAGAGTTTCTGCTGAAAGATCAGCTGTTAAATGTATGGAGGTTTCCCTTGTATGTTACTTGTTGCTTTTCCCTTGCTGCTTTTTAATATTCTTTTTTTTTGTGTTTAATCTTTGATAGTTTGATTAGTATGTGTCTTGGCGTGTTTCTCCTTGGGTTTATCCTGTATGGGACTCTCTGCACCTCTTGGAGTTGATTGACTATTTCCTTTTCCATGATGGGGAAATTTTCAACTATAATCTCTTCAACAATTTCCTCATACCCTTTCTTTTTCTCTTCTTCTGGGACTCCTATAACTCAAATGTTGGTGTGTTTAATGTTTTCCCAGAGATCTCTGAGGCTATCCTCAGTTCTTTTCATTCTTTTTATTTTATTCTGCTCTTCAGCAGTTATTTCCAACATTTTATCTTCCAGCTCACTGATCCATTCTTCTGTTTCAGGTATTCTGCTATTAATTCCTTCTGCTGCTGCTGCTGCTAAGTCACTTCAGTCGTGTCTGACTCTGTGTGATCCCATAGACGTCAGCCCACCAGGCTCCCCCGCCCCTGGGATTCTCCAGGCAAGAACACTGGAGTGGGTTGCTATTTCCTTCTCCAATGCAAGAAAGTGAAAAGTGAAAGTGAAGTCATTCAGTCGTGTCTCTTAGCGACCCCATGGACTGCAGCCTACCAGGCTCCTCCATCCATGGGATTCTGCAGGCAAGAGTACTGGAGTGGAATGCCATTGCCTTCTCCCATTAATTCCTTCTAGAGTACTTTTAATTTAATTTCAGTAATTGTGTTGTTTGTCTCTGTATGTTTATTCTTTAATTCTTCTAGGTCTTTGTTAATTGATTCTTGCATTTTCTCCATTTTATTTTCAAGGTTCTGGATCATCTTTACTATCATTATTCTGAATTCTTTTTCAGGTAGTTTGCTTATTTCCTCTTCATTTATTGGACTTGTGTGATTCTAGTTTGTTCCTTCATTTGTGCAGTATTTCTCTGCCTTTTCATTATTTTTTTTTAACTTATTGTGTTTGAGGTCTCCTTTTTCCAGTCTTCAAGGTTACATACTTTCTTTTGGTTCCTGCCCTCGTAAGTTTGGTCTAGTGGTTTGTGTAAGTTTCGTGTAGGATGTGACTTGTCCCTCTGGTGGGAGGAAGTGAGTTTTTTTTTTTCCCTCTGATGGGCAGGGCTGAATGAGGTGGTAATCCTGGCTGCTGATTGGATTGTATTTTCGTCTTGTTTGTTGTTTGGAGGGCTTCCCTGGCGGCTCAGCTGGTAAGGAATCTGCCTGCAATGCGGGAGACTTGGGTTCAGTCCCTGGGTTGGGAAGATCCCTGGAGAAGGGAACAGCTACCCACTCCAGTATTCTGGCCTGGAGAATTCCATGAGCTGTGGAACTGTGCAACATGGGGTCTCAAAGAGTTGGGCACGACTGAGCGACTTTCACTTTTGTTGTTTGGATGACGCATCCTGCACAGAGTGTTACTGGTAGTTGGGTGATGCTGGGTCTTGTATACAAGTGGTTGCCTTTCTGGGAGTTCTCACTATTTAATACTCCCTAGGGTTAGGAGTTTCTCTGGTAGTCTAGGGTCTTGGAGTAAGTGCTCCCATTCCAAAGGCTCAGGGCTTGATCTCTGGCCAGGAATGTAGATTCCACAGGTGGTTTGTTATGGCATTAAATGAGATTGAAACAGATACCCCAAACGAGAAACCAAAGACAAACCCCAGACAAATGGCAATTACAAAACCAGGCAAATAATAATTAAAATAATGGAATATACAAACATACATATACACCCATAAGCAAAATCAAAACAGTCCAACAAAAATAAAGTACAATAGGTTGACCCAGCAAACAAAGGAACCCCAAAATGATATCCACCAATTAAGAACAAAACTAACTAAAGCACAAACTGGAAAACAAAACTAAAGCAAGGTACCAACTTGGGAATAAAGCAATGAAAACAAAACTAACAAATATAACAAATATGGTGAGAAAAAGAAGGGAAAGAAAGAAAAGAAAGAAAGAATATAAATGCAAAGTTAAATAGAGATAGATAAAGAAGTTTTATATATTGTAAAGATTAATTGCAAGGGGAAAAGAACAGTAGGAAAAGCAAACAAAGGAATAAATGTAGAAAAAATAATGTCTAAAAAGTTAAAAAATTTAAATTAACAAAAGAGAAAAAAGAAAAAGAAAATAAAAAAGGAAAACTCTACAGAACTGTGAAAGGCTAACTTAGAGGCAGAAGTTTATAACAGAATAAAAGTGTGATTTTAAAAAAAGCTTAAATAGATTTCATAGTGCTAATAAAATCAATGACTAGACAACTACAACAGACTGGAGGCGGGGTGGGAGAGAGGAAAAAAAGAAACCAAAATGAAAAAAATAATCCAAAAGAACTACAGAACAAGTCGAAATATAAGAATAATAAATGTTTTTTCTTGAGTCTTTGCTGTCAGCATCCTTTCCCTCACTGGGAGTCACAGTCCACCTCACCTCCCTAGGATGGCCTCCAACGCTGTGCTCATCTCTGGACCTGCTGTAGGGGCCAGCTCAGACTCTGATCTGGTCCTACACTTGTGTGTTCTTGCCTCCAATGTCCACAGCTGTCAGAACGAGTGCATTTCTTTTGTGGGAGGTCTCAGTGTCCTTTTATGTATTCCATAGACACAGAGTCTGCCTAGTTGATCTTGTGGATTTAATTCTGCAGCTTGTACAGCTGGTGGGAAGGTTTTGGGTCCTCTTCCTTAGCCACACTGCCCTGGATTTCAATTGTGATTTATTTCCACCTCTGCATGTGGGCCATCCACTGGGGCTTGTTCCTGAGGCTGCCCTAGAGGACTGGGTCTGCCCCAGTGAGTGCCAGGTGTGGAGGTGGTGCAGCTGCTTGGGTCACAGGGGCCCTGGCAGCACCAGGTACTCAGAGGAGTTGGTGGCTAGGAAATACAGTGCTCTAGAAGGGTATGGCATCCCACTCCAGCATTCTTGCCTGGAGAACCCCCCTGACAGAGAAAACCTGGCAGGCCACAGTCTACAGGGTCGCAAAATAGTTGGACATGACCAAAGCAACCACATGTGCAGTAGATGCAAGACTTTTCCCCCCATTGGCAGTTTTGCTCTGGTGAGGGTTGAGTGTGAAGGTGGTGCAGCTGTTTGGGTCATGGGGACCCTGGAGGTATCAAGCATGCAGGGACATGGACTGCCTCAGACGCAGGAGTTATGGCCCTATCATTGCCTTTTTTCGAGCCTCTGGTAGCTGGCGATCAGAAGGCCTCTTTGGCTAATCTTTCTGCATTGTTCCACCTGTTCAGGCACTTAGAGGGCTCCCTTGCCTGGGGCCCTATTCTGTTGTTCGGTGGTATCAGCACGTAAAGGGAGCACCCTGGGTGGGTCCTACTCTGTTGTTCCACGAAACAGGCGGTTGATGGGCCAGCCTATCTATTGTTCAGCTGCCGGTGCTGACACATGGGGAGAGAGAGGCTATGGTGATGGCTCCACCCCCTGTGCATTGACTCAGCAGTATCACCTTGCTTCCGTGGCTGCCTGACTTTCCCCCATAGGCATTTCCCACCACATCTCCTCCCTCACGTCCCTCAGTCCATCTCCCAGCAGTCAACAGCAGCCCTCGCCCTGGGCTTGCTCCACAATCCTGAACTCCAGCTCCTAATCACTGCACCTTCCCGGGGACCTGTGTCTCTGTCCAGGGTACGTATGGATGTGGCAAGGATTGTCTGATTCTCATTCCATTTAGGCTGTGACAGATCAGCTGCTTCACTCTCAGCCTTAAATCTTTCTCCTCTGACCCAGACAATTGCCCCAAGGTGGGGATTGGACCCCTGTTTCAGTTTCCCCACCCACTGAGGGCAGGTCCAGTCCTACTAACACTCCTGTTTCCCCCTCTAGTTCCTTCATCCTACCGAGTTTTGCGTGGTTCTATATATTCTTTTCCACTGGTCAGGTACTCCTGTCTGCTCTCAGCTGGTGTTCTGCATGCACTTTGGTGTCTGAAGGTGAATTCCTGATGTATCTGTGGAGAAAGATGTATTCCACGTCCTCCAACTCCTCCTCCATCTTGTTCTATCTGCCTGTTTTGTTTTAATGAGGAAAGTTTTATTGGAACCCAGCCATCTTTATTCATGGATGTTTTGTCTATGGCTCTTTTCATGCTGTAGTAGCAGATTTGATTAGTTATAACAAAACTCATATGGCCTGCAAAGTCTAAAAATTTATAATCTGGCCTCTTATGAACAAAATTTGCTGACATCTGCTCCAAGCAATGGCTCTGATTATGTCACTGCCCTCTCCAGAACCAACAGTGTCTCTCTATTGCTTATCGGAGACCCTTCAACCAGACCACCCTGGCTCCCCTTACACTTCACTCTGCCCACTGATTATCAGAGGAAACTCTTTTTTATAAAAGGTATTGTTTGTTTATTTGGCTGCACCAGGTCTTAGTTGCTGCACGCAGGATCTTCGATCTTTGTTGAGGCTTGGGGGATCTTTAGTTGTGGCATGTTTGGTCTAGTTCCCTGACCAGGGATTGAACCCAGGTTCAATGTGGAGACTTAGCCACTGGACCACCAGGGAAGTCCCCAGAGGAAACTCTTTTAGGCCGTTGGGCTGTTGTGGCTCTTCTGTAAATTCTACACTGCTTAGCCATGGTTTGGTACTGTAGGGCCATAAAAGGTGTTCCAGAATTAATTGCAAGTGTTACAGGCACTTGATTAGCAAGTAGGGTGTGGGGAAAGATGAATCCGAACTGAGATGAGCTTTACTGGACTTTGGTTGCCTCTCATCAGATACGTGAAGGAAAACCCACATCAAAGTGGTTCTGGGTTCTACCTGCAGGCACTGTAGGGCTACAGTGGTTGAGCTACTAGTGCCGCTTTAGCTATCTGCAGCTATCATTTACTGGGAGCTTACCAGGTACTAGGCTTTTTGCTAAAGGCATTATTTCATGTAATCTTCCCAAGCCGAGGAGATTGGTACAGTCAGTTCTGCTATAAAATCTTCTTTTGAGAAATGTGAATTTGTTCTAATGGGATTGATGTTTTAGGGACCAGTTTGAGCATAACATGAACTTTGTGTATGCTTATGCACAATCTCTCCATGAGAAACTCTCAGTGAACACAGGAAACTGCATGTAGCTGAACTGAGCCACAAAGTAGTATGCAAAGCATGTGCATGCAGGAATATGAGTACACTTGTGCATGTGTGTGCACACACACACACACACACAATCCAAACGTCCACCAGCTCTGTCAGTTCACCATGTGTGATATGAGCCACACTTGCCCACATCTGCTTGACAAATTTCTGTCTGATTTCAGATCACCCTCCCTCAACCATGGCATAAGAACTCAAAAGCTGCAACCCTCTTAACAGCTGCCTCCACAAGTCAGGTCTTTTTTTTGTTGTTGTTGCAAATCAAGTCTTTTTAAAGTGCTACCTTTATTATAGTTTTTATGTATTTCTTAACCGTCTAACATGTAAAACTGTGATACATCACATTATTGCAAAACTCACTGTAGTATTCATGTATGCTCAGTCCCTTTAGTCATGTCTGACTCTTTGCAAGCTTATGAACTGTAGCCCACTAGGCTCCTCTGTCTATGGGATTTCCCAGGCCAGAATACTGGAGTGGGCAGCCATGCCCTCATCCAGGGGATCTTCCTGACCCAGGGATCGAACCCTAGCCCCTTGCATTGCAGGCAGATTCTTTACTGCTGAGCCACCAGGGAAGCCTGACTGTACTATAATTACTCCCATTTTACAGGTGGTAAAACTGAGGTCTCAAGAGGCAAAGTGGTTTATTCAAGATCATACAGCTAGGAGATTTGGGAACTGGCTTTTAAGTCTAGATTTCTCTGACTCCATAACTTCAGCTCTTAACTACTCCATTGTGTTGATTTATAGCATAAAAAATAAAGTATAATTTTGGTTGTAAAGTTTTCAAATCAAAAATTGGAGAGATTTGGGGAAATTAGGCAAAAAGCCTTTAGTTTACTTCTTGTAATGCTTTTGTCTTTTTGGTTGTTGCTTTTCAGGGCTTTAACAAATAGACCTGAGGGTTTTGTTGCTTTCTGCTTTTCTCCAATTTCGGTCCAGAGGATGGGAGGGTGGGGGAAGATTGGGAGTGGCGAATGAACAGGAACTTCTTATGGAGGGCTGGAGAGGAAATCAATTCTCTCTTTGCCTGGAGATGCAAACATAATGGAAAGATCTGGGCGTCATAGGAGACCATAGAGTGAGTCAGCAGATCAATGCTGGTTTGTTTTTTGAAAGCTAATGTGATGCTGTGATGTGTAATAATAATAGGAATACAACCTGCAGGAATCATAAAATAACTCCTTAGCATTGATCAGGGCCTTATTAACGTGGTGTGATCAGCTTGGGGTCTGTAATTGAAGAGGGAAGTGAAGATGTCACAGAGGAGAGAGAGTGCTGTTGTGGTTTGTTCCTGGATCCTGTGTGCTGCAAGGACTCTGTACACACCCCACCCTCCTCTGCCGCCAGCTGTGGCAGTCGCTGTTGCCGTAATGCCATACTGGGCCTATAGGCTCTGTGAAAGAAAGGTAGGGGTAGGGGATAGTGGGGGATGGTTTGCCGGGAGGCAGAGAGCCTGGGGGCAAGGCAGAACAAGGGCTTAGACCAAGGGAAGCCAGAAAGCTGGATACTAGGGACTACAGAGGGACACAGCTAACTGCAGCCTCTGCCAGGAAGCATTGTTTACACTTACAGCTGGAAATCAGGTGGATTTGGCAAGGGAGGTCAGAGCACAGTGCTAGGTTAGGACTGCAGGGAAGTGGATCTGCCCCAAGCTGTGAGAGTGAAGTTGGGACCAAGGGCTGAACTTGAGCGCTGAGAACTTCAAAGTTCCTAGCTAAATTCTTGATTAAAAAAAAAGTCCGAGTACAAAAGCAATGCATAATTATGGTTGGATGGCATCACTGACTCAATGGATGTGTGTTTGAGTAAGCTCTGGGAGTTGGTGACAGACAGGGAAGCCTGGCATGCTGCAGTCCATGGGGTCACAAAGAGTCGAACATGACTGAGCAACTGAACTAAACTGAACTGAACTAAATTATTATAGGGAATTTGGAACATAAAGAAAAACAAAAGCAGAATGTACCAATTCCTTTTTATCCTATCAGCCAGAGATAAGGTACTGGTAACATACTGGTGTTTTTCTCTCCTTGTCTTTTTTCCCCTATAAGTGCTGAATCTGCATGGTGTTACTATATTGTTACAGAACTTAGGTTGTGAAATCAGACTGCCTGGGTGGGAATCCTAGCTCTGCCATTTAGTAATTGAGTATCCTTTGATACAATTATTTACCCTTTCAGACTTTCAATTTCCTTGTCTATAAAAATTGATACAATGCCAATAACTGTCTCACAAGGATTGTGGTAAGAATGAAATGTGGTATGTACACCATGTAAAGCGTTTCCCAGGTGGCGCTAGTGGTAAAGAATCTGCCTGCCAATGTAGATAGACATAAGAGATGTGGGTTCGATCCCTGGGTGGGGAAGATCCCCTGGAGGAGGGCATGACAACCCACTCCAGTATTCTTGCTTGCATGGACAGAGGAGTCTAGCAGGCTACAGTCCACAGGGTTGCACAGAATTGGACATGACTGAAGCGACTTAGCACACATGCATGCACATACCATATAAAGCTTTCTGTGTAGAGTGTGATACATTGTGAACACTCAAATATTTTAATCATTCAAAGACTGTGTTGTATAATGCTACATTCAGTTCAGTTCAGTTCAGTTCAGCCGCTCAATTGTGTCCAACTCTTTGCGACCGCATGGACTGCAGCACACCAGGCCTCCCTGTCCGTCACCAACTCCCAGAGCTTGCTCAAACTCATGTCCATCAAGTTGATGATGCCATCCAACTATCTCATCCTCTGTCATCCCCTTCTCCTGCCTTCAATCTTTCCCAGCATCAGGGTCTTTTCAAATGAGTCAGTTCTTCGCATCAGGTGGCCAAAGTATTGGAGTTTTAGCTTCAGCATCAGTACTTCCAATGAATATTCAGGATTGATTTCCTTTAGGATGGACTGGCTTGATCTCCTTGAAGACCATGGGACTCTCAAGAGTCTTCTCCAACACCATAGTTCAAAAGCATCAATTCTTTGGTGCTCAACTTTCTTTATAGTCCAACTCTCACATCCATACATGACTACTGGAAAAAACATAGACTATGTTTTTGAGTTTGACTAGATGGACTATTACATATTATATATATGACATTTATCCATTTAATGATTATTTGTTAAGCCAGGCACTATTACATGGCAGCCACTATTGTAGGCACAATAGACAAATTGTTTATACAATAAACACCATCAAAAATATACACATACTGCATTTGTAGTTTTGCATTTAGTTTATCCACTTTAATTATATCATGAGCATTTCCCCAGGTCATTAAATATTCCTTGAAAATACAACTTTCATTGACTGCATAGTATTCCCTTATATCTGTTACCCGATCCATTGTTGTTGGACAGATTGGTCGTCCATTTTGTTGACCATTAAAAATGTGTATCATTACATAGAATTCTTTTTCTGGATTTTGTTTCCCCACAGAGGATTGATTTCCAAATGGGGAATTGCTGGGTCAAAGGCTTATGATGCCAAGAGCCAAATTGCTTTTCAGAAAGGTTTTACCAGTTTCCATCTTCTTGGTTAGATTCTTACCTCTTCCTATTGTTTAACTTTTTTAATAAAAATTATTCTTCTAAGGTCTTGAAGAACTTTATTTTATGTTCTCTGGTGTAACATCTGTGGAGGAAAGGAATAGTATGGCGCATTCTGAGTATAAACATTTCCTTGTGTAGCCAGTCGGGGACCGCTCTGCTACCCATGGGGTATTGGCAATGTGCAGGGCAAAGGCAAGATGAAATTGTACTGTGGGCCTTTCTTTCCATTGTCCTTCTGTTTGGGTGGTGTTCTCCTTCTCCCCTATGGGCTAATGCGTTCACATGAAGGAAGCAGATGTGATGCACCACTAACACTTTGGTGGGACATTCCAGGAATGCTGGCATTTGAAATAGACCCAGGACCCCAGACAAAGGAGTTCTGATGTTGATATTTGAGACATGTGAGCACTGTGATGGGAGAGATCATCTGGTGCATGACATTGCAGCATGTAAACAATTGCCTTCTCTTTGCATGAGTGTAAATGAGGTAGCATCTCTGTCTCAAGGAGCTTGCACTCTTCTAGAGAAGACTAGAAAAACACCTGCTGCTGTACTCCAGGTAGACTGTGATACATGTTTGAGAAGAAAGCTTGTATGATTTCTTGATGCACTTACCATATGGTGTAAGAGCAAGAGAAGATTCAAGGGTGTGGAAAGGATTGGGGAGACCAAGGGAGGGACTGGTAGGAGTGGGAGTGGAGAGTTGGGAATTGTGAGATCTATTTTGGCTTCCGAAGAGTTTATGGTCTTGACAAGAGATGATGGTGGCTCGGAGTTGATTATTTGCAAAAGGGAAAGAAAAGGGAAAGGGGGCCAGAAACAAGACCAATTGAAGAGGGAGCATCAACAGGACTTAAAATTGATTATATTCTTAGGACATGAAAAACAAAAATCATAAAAGAAAAATATGATAAACTAAATATCATAAAAATTTGTAACTTCTCACCAAATGATAACATTCAGAAAATGAATACATAAATCTTAGATTGAGAGAAAATATTCACAGCACTAAGACAAAGAACTTATACCCAGAATGTATAAAGAACTCTTACAACTCAATAATGAGAAAATTCAATAAAAAAATAGGCAAATGATTTGAACAGACACTTCTCAAAGGGAGAAAATACAAATGGCTGATAAGTACCAGAAAAAGTGTTAAACATCTTTGGTCATTAGGGAAAGCATACCAAAATCATGGGATACCACTGTACATTCACTGGGATGGCTAAAATTAAAAAAGACTGACTGCCAGGTGTGGAGAAAGATGGAAGCAATTGGAATATTCATACGCCTTTGATGGGAAGGTAAAATGGCATGCCACTTTGGAAAAAAAATCTAGTAGTTTCATATTTAACTAAGCACACTTTTACCCTATGACCCAGTTATCCCACGCCTAGGCGTTTTCCCAAGAGAAATGAAATGGAAGCCTGATTCCACTTGTAAAAGAAAGCTTATACCAGTTTTATTACCTCCAACTGGAAACAACCCAAATGTCTATCAGCTGGTGAAGGGATTAAAAAAACTATAGTATAGTCATGTATTAGAGTTCTACTTAGTGAATAAATATATAGATGAATATCTATGGAAGTGAAAGAAGTCTTATCCAAAAGAGTATATGGTTTTATGTTTCCATTACATGAATACTGTGATGTTGAACTGTGGTGTTTGAGAAGACACTTGAGAGTCCCTTGGACTGCAAGAAGATCAAACCAGTCAATCCTAAAGGAAATCAGTCCTGAATATTCATTGGAAAGACTGATGCTGAAGCTGAAGCTCCGATGTGTCGGCCACCTGATGTGAATAACTGACTCATTGGAAAAGACCCTGATGCTGGGAAAGATTGAAGGCAGGAGGAGAAGGGGATAACAGAAGATGAGATGGTTGGATGGGATCACCAACTCGATGGACATGAGTTTGAGCAAGTTCTGGGAGTTTGGTGATGGACAGGGAGGCCTGGTGTGTTGCAGTCCATGGGGTCACAAAGAGTCGAACATGACTGAGTGACTGAACTGACTGACTGAAGTACTAAAATAGGGCGTAGTGAGAACAGTCAGACCACTGGGGCTCTGAGGGTGGTATGCACATATATGTTTGTATGAGCATGTGTGCTGACTACAAAGAGGAATGAGGGAACTGGGTGAGTGAATATATTCTATAATCTTGATTGGGATGTGGGTTATCCTTGTGTGTGCATTATCAAAACTCATTGAATGGTTCCTTTCAGGGATCACAGCCTTGTTGAAGGTGTTTGTGTAACTCAATAAAGCTGAGCCATGCCATACGAGGTCACTCAAGGTGGATGGGTCACACTGAAGAGTTCTGACAAAACGTGGTCCACTGGAGGAGTAAATGGCAACCCATTCCAGTATTCTTGCCTGGAGAAACTCATGAACAGTATGAAAAGGCAAAAGATATGACATCAGAAGATGATGCTACTGAGGAAGAGGAGAGGGCAATTGCCCTCTCAGTTGTGGATGTGCCTGGTGGTGAAAGTAAAGTTCAATGCTGTACAGAACAATATTGCATAGGAACCTGGAATGTTAGTTCCATGAATCAAGGTAAATTGGACCTAGTCAAGCAGGAGATAGCTAGATTGAACATCAGCATCTTAGGAATCAACAAACTAAAGCGGATGTGAATGGATAAATTTAATTCAGGTGGTCATTATATCTACCACCGTGGGGAAGAATCCCTTAGGAGAAATGGAGTAGCCCTCATAGTCAACAAAAGATTCCAAAATGCAGTACTTGGATGCAATCTCAAAAATGACAGAAGAATCTTGGTTTGTTTCCAAGGCAAACCATTCAACATCATAGTAATTCAAACCTATGCCCTAACCATTAATGCTGAAGAAGCTAAAGTTGACGAGTTCTGTGACGACGTACAAGACCTTCTAGAACTAACACCAAAAATGATGTCCTTTTCATCATAGGGGATTGGAATGAAAAAGTAGGAAGTCAAGAGATGGGAGTAACAGGCAAGTCTGGCTTTGGAGTACAAAATGAAGTAGGGCAAAGGCTAACAGAGTTTTGCCAAGAGAATGCACTGTCATAGCAAACAACCTCTTCCAACAACACAGGAGATGACTGTATACATGGACATCACCAGATGGTCAATACTGAAATCAGATTGATTATATTCTTTGTAGCCGAAGTTGGAGAAGCTCTGTATAGTCAGAAAAAAACGAGACCTGGAGCTGACTGTGGCTCAGATCATGAGCTCCTATTGCCACATTCAGACTTAAATTGGAAGAAAGTAGGGAAAACCACTAGGCCATTCAGGTATGACCTAAATCAAATTCCTAATGATCATACTGTGGAGGTGATGAATAGATTCAAGGGACTAGATCTGGTAGACAGAGTACCTGAAGAACTATGGATGGAAGTTCATATTTTGCAGGAGGTATGACCAAAACTGTGTGTGCATGTTAAGTTGCTTCAGTCATGTCTGACTCTTTGTGACCCTATGGATTCCTTCTGTCCATGGTATTCTCCAGGCAAGAATACCGGAGTGGGTTGCCATTTCCTCCTCCAGGGGATCTTCCTGACCCAGGGATTGAACCCGCGTCTCTTACATCTCCTGCATTGGCAGGCAGGTTCTTTACCACTAGCGCCACCTGGGAAGCCCATGACCATAAGCATCCCCAAGAAAAAGAAATGCAAGAAGGTGAAGTGGTGTCTGAGGAGGCCTTACAAATAGCTGAGAAAAGAAGAGAAGTGAAAGGCAAATGATAAAAGGAAAAATATACCCATCTTCAGATTCATGCAGAGTTCCAGAGGAAACTTGCATTTGCAAGGAGAGATAAGAAAGCCTTCTTAAATGAACAATGCAAAGAAGTAGAGGAAAATGATAGAATGGGAAAGACTAGAGATATCTTCAAGAAAATTGGAAATATCAAGGGAATATTTCATACGAGGATGGGCATTATAAAGGACAGAAATGGTAAGGGCCTAACAGAAGCAGAAGAGATTAGGAGGAGGTGGCAAGAATACACAGAACTATACAAAAAAGTTCTGTGTATAGATGACTCAGAAAATGACCCAGAAAACCACAGTGGTGTGGTCACTCACCTAGAGCCAGACATCCTGGAATGTGAAGTCAAGTGGGCCTTAAGAAGCATTGTTACAAACAAGGCTAGTGGAGGTGATGCAATTCCAGCTGAGTTATTTAAAATCCCCAAAGATGATGCTGTTATAGTGGTCCACTCAATATGTCAGCAAATTTGGAAAACTCAGCAGTGGCCACAGGACTGGAAAAGTCAATTTTCATTCCAATCCCAAAGAAGGGCAGTGCCAAAGAATGTTTAAATTATGATACAGTTGTGCTAATTTCACATGCTATTAAGGTTATGTTCAAAATCCTTCAAGCTAGGCTTCAGCAGTGCATGAATCAAGAACTTCCAGATGTACTGCTGGGTTTAGAAAGGGCAGAGGAATCAGAAATGAAATTGCCAACTTTTGTTGGATCATAAAGAAAGTAAGAGAGTTCTAGAAAAAAAAATCTACTTCTGCTTCATTGACTACACTAAGACCTTTGACTGTGTGGATCACAACAAACTGTGGGAAACTCTTAAAGAGATGAGAATACCAGACCACTTTACCTGTCTCCTGAGAAAGCTGTATGTGGGTCAAGAAGCAACAGTTAAAACCTTACATGGAACAACAGACTGGTTCCAAATTGGGAAAGGAGTACATCAAGGCTGTATATTGTCACTGTGTTTATTTAACTTATATTCAGAGTACATCATGAGAAATGCTGGTCTGGGTTAGTCACAAGCTGGAATCAAGACTGCCGGAGAAATATCAACAACCTGAGATAGGTTGATGATACCACTCTACTAGCAGAAGGTGAAGAGGAACTAAAGTGCCTCTTAATGAGGATGAAAGAAGAGAGTGAAAAAGCTGGCTTGAAACTTGACATTCAAAAACTAAGATCACTGCATCCTGTCCCATCACTTTATGGCAAATAGAAGGGGGAAAGGCTCCAAAACACCGCAGACAGTGATTTTAGCCATGAAATTAAAAGATGCTTACTTCCTAGAGGAAAAGCTATGACAAATCTAGACAGCACATGAAAAAGCAGAGACCTCACTTTGCTGACAAGGGTCTATATAGTCAAAACTATGGTTTTTCCAGTAGTCATGTATGGATGTGAGAGTTGGACCATAAAGAAGGCTGAGTGACGAAGAATTGATAACTTTCGAACTGTGGGGCTGGAGAACACTCTTGAGAGTCCCTTGGACAGCAAGGAGATCAAACCAGTCAATCCTAAAGGAAACCAACCTGAGTATTCATTAGAAGGACTGATGCTGAAGCTGAAACTCCAGTACTTTGGGCACCTGATTGGAAGAGCCGACTCATTGGAAAAGACCCTGATGCTGGGAAAGATTGAGGGCAGGAGAAGGGGACAACAGAGGATGAGATGGTTGGATGGCATCACTGACTTAATGGACAAGAGTTTGAGCAAACTCCGGGAGATGGTGAAGGACAGGGAAGCCTGTCATGCTGTAGTCCATGGGGTTGCAAAGAGTCAGACATGACTTAGCGACTGAATAACAACTTTAAATGGTACACTTAAGACTTGTGCATTTCTCTGTATACATTTTACTTATACAAATCAGAAACAAGCCAACAGGGGATGGAACATAGGTGCCAGGGATGAACTGACCATGAGCATTTGCAGGGAGTTGGGTGCTGTAGAGGCTGGAGGAGCCCCTCCCTTACAGTAGCTTGGATTCACTGGTTGTCACTGACGAGTTCTGGGAGCCCTTACTGGGAATTGCCACAGAAGCCAGTGATCTCTCTCTGCCAAGAAAATCGCTTCATTGACCTGACCAAAGAGCTACCTATTCCAGTTCAGGGAGAGCCTATGGTTCAACTGGGACACACTTGAGCTATTATTCTTGTTTTGCACTTAAAATACGGGAAGAGACACAAGGAAATTGACTGTTTCTGAGGTGAGAAATTTCCTGCATGAACCTAAATCACTCCAGTTCTAGTTGGCTCTACTCCTGTGCCCTCCTCCTCCTCCAGTTTACTGTTCTCTCCCACTCTGAACAAAGCAGTTGCTAGACTTCTAATTTGCCTGAGGGCTTTCTATTATGATCAGTCCAAACACAATGAGAGAGAAAGCTCTCACTGTTGCATAATTATTTTCAGTAATTAGTAGGGCCAGGGAGTATGAAATAACTTGCCGTGTTTGTGGGTGAAAACCATGACTCTGTCTTATTTGCGACTCTTCTCCAGTGCAGAAGTTCATAGGCCTGCAGGCATAGTCATTATATAAAAGCAATAAAAATAGCTTTCCGAGAAATTGATAGGCTCATGAGAGATACAGCCCAGGGCAAAATTGGGTAGAATACAACCTGTTTAAGGGCAGCCCTGTTTATCTTTGAGATTTATTTATTTATTTATTTATTTTGGCCATGAGTGCTGGTGAATGGTCCACAGTGTTCTCTTTGCAGGTTTTCCCCTCCTTGTTCCTGAAAAGAAGCCAAGAAGCTGAGGAACTGGGTGAGTTCGTAGTCATGTTGTAGGGTTTACACAGTGTGATTCTGGAGATCAGGCTGGTGAAATTCCAAAGCTGAGTTTCCAGGGAGAAGGAGATGCTGGGTCAACCCGTGTTTTTTGGTGGCTGCAAGAGAATATGCTTCTTAACATGGAGCACTTCTCTTTGCATTCAGTGCGACAGTCAGTCTTTGCATTGAAAAGCTCAGACATCTTCCCTTGTCAGTGCTGCATGTGGGCGGGCCAGTGTGACGGGGTGCTGATGTAGCCCTGCTAAGAGCGCCTCTGTCTCTCTTGCCTATACTGACCACAGCTCCCTTTCTGTTGACACCTAGCACCTAGAGAGAGCACTGGGAGTCAGGAAGCCCGAGTTCTAGGCCTGGGCCTCTCACTGACCCACTGTATTACTTTAAAAAAATGTATTGAAGTATAGTTGATTTACATGATGAGTGAATTTCTGCTGTACAGCAAAGTGACTCACTTTTACAGATATATATTCTTTTTCATAATCTTCTCCATTATGGTTTATCACAAGATATTGAATATAGTTCCCTGTGCTACAGCTATATTACTTGGAGCAATAACATTCTATGTCTTAGCCTCATCATTTTGAAAGAGGAGAGGGTAGCACCTATCTTACCCACCCCCTCCCAGGTTGTTATGAGGAGAAATGCAGAATAACATGAGGCAAAGTACTTCATGAGAATATAACACTCATGTAAGCTGGTTTCATACACAGTTTATACGTGAACCACCAATGACACTGGGTTATTAGTTGGTTATTCATCCTGGAATGGGGTGTGAATATTTTTGTGGAAAATAGCTTGAATGAAATTGTTTAGCCATGGTTTGAGCTAATTGCCATCCTGTATACATCTGTGAGCCCAGGAGGGGTAAAGGCAATCCTATTGGCAGATGGACTCTAGGATTTGAATGGCCAACAGCCAAGTATCTGCCAGTCGGTTGCATGTAGTAAAGGAGTCACATTACCTACATATTCCCTCTCCCTCCCTCTGTCCCTCTCTCTTGCATTGTCTGATGCCTGGAGGCGGGTGGCAATAAGGCAGACACTGAGATGAGAGGGTACACCTAGCTCTGGGTCAAAGCAGTTGGTAGACTCTTCTACTCAGTCTTATTGGGAAGTGGAGTGGCTGAGTAACCAACTGGTCTGCCTAGTAGATACGTACTACATGCATGGAAGATGAGGGCTGAGAGGAGTGAGAACAGACATAACTATACTTACTGCTAAAAGCACTTTGGAATCTTTCAGCTTCTCCCAGCAACCACATGAACTTGGGTGGTCCCTAAACTGTAGATAACATTACCTCATGTTTATAAACTGCTTGAGAGTCTGCAGGCATTGCCGAGTACTTTATAGTGTCCCGTCCTCTCATCTTGATTTTAAGTGTCATAACGATGCTGTGCAGTAGATACTGTGATTTTCCTACGTGCTACTATTTGAAAACAGTTCAGAGAAGTAGAATGACTTGCCTCAGGCTCACCTGGCTTGTACAAAAGAGAAAAGATTGGACTTGAACTCAGGTGACATGGCAGTAACAAGAATCCTGGCTTAGTGTGCAGAATAAGCCAATTTCAGCTATGTTACTGGCTGTGTTTTAAAAGAACACATATTTTCCTAAAGAATAGGGGAACTGATTGCTCTTGGTTTTGACTTTTGACCATTAATTTTGGGGGGTTAAATAAGCACTATTACCATTATTCTAAGGGATTTAACTAAGCTTTAGTGCCTTTGTTGCTTCTCCCCTTCTCCGTCTCTGCCTCCTTGCTCAGTCCTGCTTGTTTAAGAGCAAATGCAGGTGTTATTAGAGAAAAACTGACCAGATGCTTATGCTGCTCCTTGGAGGCATTTGAGACTGTCCCCCAAATGGGAGAAGTCAAGGAGTCAAATTGAGTGTTTCCTTTGACCAGCGAGTTTCATCGTCAATAAGTAGTTGAATGCCTTCTGCGCAAATAAAGGGAGAAGTGCTTACAGAGTATGTTTCTAAATCAACAGCAAAAGATAGTATTGGCGATGTCATCAGGCTAACTGAGAAATCTCTCAGCAATGACAAAATAGCAGGACTGTATTCGGTTTATATTGACTTTACTGAAGATGTACACACACTTGCTAAATGGTTGTAAAATATGTTGTGGGCTTAGGAATGATTTCTCGTTTGTTTCATAATCATAAAAAGTTTGTTAAATCAAAACATGTATTAATATTTTGCAGCCCTCCCAGGGCTGTACCCATAGCTGTTCAAAGTCTTTCATCAATGCATGCTTCAAATGGTTATCAATGGATATTTAGAACATTTTTACTCTCCAGTAGGGTGGGGACACAGGGAATTTGTGGCAGTATCCATATAGGATACTGAACTGATGAAGCATTTGACCTCAAGGGGTATTTGGGGTCTGCTGTACTATCAAGGAGAGGAATTCTTTAACCAAGTCTGCAAGTATCCCAGCTCTCATGACCTAATCTTGGGGCCACTGATTGGGGGATTGCATTAGAGATTGTTTTACCACTTAGACTTCCAAGTAAATATGTGGCATTTTGTAAAAAGGTGCTAGAACAAAATAAAAGGATCTGGTCCCAGGTAGTACCAGACAAGCTCCTGTGAAATTACTTTTTGTCAAACTTGATGTGTTCACAAACTTCAGTGGCAGCAAATACAGCCTTTGAGAGGGATTGTATTCATGCTCTGAGATTCACTAGTGTCAGGCAACATGCCCTGCTGAAAAAGATGACTAATTGGGAATGTCCTCTCTGGCTAGTAGTCCCAGGAGAGCTGGGAAAAGTGCAGAGTCCTTATGATCAACCGAGTTCTCATGGGACCCACCAAGAGGCAAAGTCACCAAAAATCAGGAGTCTTTATGAAAGGAAATAATATGGCAGAGAAAAAAAAATCTGCTCCCACAGCCAACCCTTCTAGTCTAGGGCTTCCTGTTTCTGTTTATAAGAAAATCTGAATGCATTTAGGGTCATGATGGTACATTAGTGTTGCTAAGACATTTCTTGAGGCAGATGGATTTTGCTGATGGGGCAAATGTACAGCGAGCATGGGTAATGTTTATGGCTAACATTACTAACTTTCTGGCAGTGCTTATTACAACATTTCATTGGCTTATAAAATGATTTGGATATTGTCATGTGCTCAGGTTACATGTAAAACAGATTTTTCTCCCTTGAGGAAAATTAAAAACCAGACTGAGGAGGAAAATGACTGAAGAGCTCTTAGAGGCTTGTACACCACACACACAAATAAAGAGTATTTGATTGAGCCTTGACTCTGATAAAGGCAGCCTAGTAAGAGAAAAACCCTGGGGAAGAAATCGAGCATTTCCAGTTCATGTGGGAATGTGAATTTTACTCACTAGTGAGAATATTATAGATACCAATACATTTTGTGTGGAATGTGCTTTTCACAGCAGATCCTCAGTTGGGTTTCACTTGAATTTACCTAACAAAGTTAAACACAGGTCTAAGGCTGTCAGAAAGCCTCTATGTTAACCCAGAGCAGCATTTTAGACCAGGAGATCTGTGAGAGTGACCTCAGATGGCCTTCAGAGGATGAAGAGGGATGTGGGAGCCTGGGAATGAAAAGCGAGAAGAGGAAGGTGGTAGGAAGCTTCAAGAACCCAGTGAACCTCCAATAAATTGCCCCAAATGACTGCTCCCTGGACGATTTAGCATGAGATTTTCAATGGAATCTAAGAGCAAATGCTAGATTTCACAGGACCACTGATGAATGACTGAATCCACTGTCTGCTTTATTTGAAAAGAAGATCATGAAATTCCCCTGCTTTCCACCATTGCTTATTGATTATAATGCTCCCAGCCATTTCAAGGCAATATATAATCTAAGAAATATAAAATGCAATTTAATTACAGCATCTATCCCATTCAGAATGGCCTTGGATTTTCTTTCCCATTTGCTCAAGGGCTAACCACAGGTTGGCCATCCTTCACTCAGGCTATTTTTCAAGTGCCCCTTTGTTTGCAACTCCCACATCCAGAAAGTCCCATTGCTTGGCCCAGGGATGTTACATTGGTATCATATCCCTAGCACCAAAATAATAATTCCCCTTTATATCCTTTTTGGCATTCAAATGCAAAAAGCTTGACACATCATGAGAGTGTTAAAGTGATGTGCAATTTGCATGAAGGTAATTGATCCATGAAGCATATATCTTATTTACTTAGCAATGTGGTTTGGTACATCATGCTTATGTTGATTACTTCCTGCACAATAAATATACTAGAAATTTTATCAGTATGAGCAGGAGAGACAGCTTGAAATATGTATTTGATGGTGGTTGCAAGGATGACCAACTGGCAGCTGGTTTGCCACTGCCTGTTTATCTCCAAGCAACCACCTGGCAAAGGGCCTTGCTCTCTCCTCTCACAGACATACATCAGGCAAAGTAGGAATAGAGTTTTATACCAGCAGTGAATTTATTCCTGGAGTAAGCAGTTCCAACCAAAGGAGAGTTGCGGTGAGAAATAGTTTGTTTCCTGTTTCACTGTGAATAACCCCCAGGGAGCCAGTTGGTTTCTGGCCACTGCAAAGCAAAGGTCAACTAGCAACTTGTTTCCAGCAGTAGCCCTTCCAGGATCTATGAATGTCGTCTGGAGAAGGCAAACTTTCTGGGACATTATATTTAGAGGAAAAAGTTTTGTTTTCTGATTCAGAAAAGAACTTCTCGATTCCTTCTTGCCTGTTTGCCATGACATTTTCAAAAGGCAAACCAGATGCTAGATGTTGGGGAAGAAGAAGCCACTCTATTGTCAAGTTGCATTCAGAGCCTGTCACATGTTCCTTTGAATCTCCTCTGTGGTGATAAATCTTTATCCTCTCAGAACAGGCTATATTTGAACAAACAGCCCAAAGTCATTAGAGCCCACACTGGTGGATAAGGTGGGTGATCATGCCCAGCAGTGAATGTTTTGAATTTTGAAATGAGCTCTGTCTCTCTGGTGAGGAGACAGATTTTCCTGTGTAGCTTCAAAGGGCATTTTATAGGCAGTTCTGATAAAGAGGGTTGAAGAAATGTTGGAACACTGGATCAATGCTCATGTCCTTGGAATCAGTATATGTCCTCCCATGGGTGCCACTCAGAAGGTCATCATTCACTTTGATACAGAAGTTCTGGTGGTTGGTTGGAAAGGGAAACCACATTTTACTTTGTTGTCATGCATTGTATGAATGTGGATTATAACACTTGGAGTTCTTTATAATATTTGCCCAGTTCTGGAAATATGATTCTTAGTGGTGGCATGGAGGGACACCAAGGTAATGGACTTTGGAGTCAGACAGACCTAGTTCTATTTACTAGCCACACTAGATTTTGATTGTGTGTTAGACTTAGATTTACTCTTCATCTGTGTCTATTTTACAGCACTTTAAATGAGTATTAAAGAAATCCGTATACATAAATGTACATTTACTACTGTCTGGCACGTATTAGGGGCTCAATAAATTGTTGCTGTTATGACTGTCAGTATTATTACTATTACTACTGCTATTATTGCTGTTAATACAATGAAGCAGATATCCAATGGTAGAGCAATGACTAGGAGACTATTTTGTAAGTATTCACTGATAGGATGGCATTGCTGCAGGCAGGGGATATGGGAGTGGGGGAGATATGGAGGAAGGAGAATCAAGGTCATGGGTAGATGTGAATCTAGGGACATTTTGAGGACAGAATGAAGGTGATCCCCATCTGTTTCTGAGCCTTCCATTTTTAGCAGGATATGTTTGTTTTTCAGAAAAGTTGGTAATGAGAGATTTGTTTAGAGTTTATTATGCAAATGTTAGAGGTCAAAAAACCATATTGATGTTCTCCTCAATTAAGCTGGAAATATTTAAGGCATTTATTCAATTAACTGCCTTGGTTACATGAACACTATGATAAATTAAAACATCCTAGATTGGCCAGAAATCACCGCCCAGCACACACACAAAGGGGATCAACAAGGTGAAATTTTAACCAGAGCTGAGTTTTCTTTTCTCTCGCAGCCACTCTCTGCTCATCAATTTCATGCTGGTCACTTTTGCCTTGGAGTTGCTCTTTTTCACTGATGAGTTTCACAGTAATGAGGATATTTAAAGGTAGGCTCTGCTGCTGCTGCTAAGTTGCTTCAGTCGTATCTGACTCCTAGCGACCCCATGGACTGCAGCCCACCAGGCTCCTCCATCCATGGGATTTTCCAGGCAAGAGTACTGGAGTGGGGTGCCATTGCCTTCTCCGAAAGTTAGGCTCTAGGGTTTTAAATATTTATTATGAACATGTTTCATATGCATACAGTGACTCAGTTGATCCATAAGCTTTAGTTAAAAGCTCACGTGGAATGACTTTGACAGAGCTCCTGGTAATAAGGAAACACAGTAGAGATGAGCAACTGCAAATTCCCATGCACTGTTCCGTAGAGGAGATTGAATATTTCTCAATATCAATTGGAAAGCAATTGGTGGGAAAGTGCTTGTCTCATGCACTTCTGTTTTCTTAGTCCCCTGCCCTGAAGTAAAGCTCACTTGTAGGATCATAAATAAGAAGCTGCAGAAGTCATGGCAGTGGAAGAGACATGTGTGTTGAGTGGTGGGCCCTCAATTCAAAATGAACGGCATTGTAGGAGATGCCTGGGGCTGATGGCTTAATGCTGCCTCACCAAGGCCCTTGGATCACTGTGGAATCTGCATCTTCTAATATTTTTTCATTGTGCTAAAACCAACAAAAAAAATTTACCATCGTAACTACTTTAAGTGTACAGCTCAGTAGTGTTAAATATATTCATCCTGTTGTTCAACAGATCTCTGGAACTCTTTTCATCATGCAAAATGGAAACTCTGTACCCATTCAACAACTTCCCATTTCTCCCTCCCCCTAGCCTGTGGCAACCACCATTCTGCTCTCTGATTCTATGAATTTTACTACTTTATATAAATGGAATCATGGAGTATTTGTCTTTTTGCAAATGGTTTAGTTCACTAAACATAATGTCCTAAAGGTTCACCCACATTGTGGCATGTCTCAGAATTTCCTTCCTTTTCAGGGCTTTATTCATTCATGGTGGATGAACTTTTAAGTCCTTCTCCTAAATTTAAGGGGATGTTTCCTCCACTGCCCCTACCTTACAATCTCACACGGTGTAAAATGCAAAAGATAAGAGGATCTTGGCAATTAGGGAAATACATTACAAGGACTGGCAAAGTGAGGAAAGGGAAAAAGAACATTATTTATTTATCATGATTCCTGCATGCTGAGGGAATCCCACCAGCTATACTATTTTAAAGTACAAGTAAAAGTGTAAGTCAGAAGTGTCCTGGGACTAGGATTTCCAGATCTCAATTTTCACAGACAACAGAACTCTTTCTTATCATTAACACAGCTTCTAGAAAATAATGAAAAGATTTTCAACCTGTAAGATTGAGTTGATGAATAATGTGGTAAAAAGAGAAAATGTGAGTGAAAACACCTCATACAGGGACTAGTGACGTAGGAGGCTCAATAAATGTTGATTAAAGTAATAATTAACTTACTATTTTTAAAAATTTTATTGAAATATAGTTGATTTACAATGTTGTATTAGTTTCAGGTGTACAGCAAAGTGATTCAGTGTGTGTGTGTATATACACGCACAATACTTTTATAATTTATTTTTTATTTTTATGATTTTTAAAAATTAATGTGTTTTAATTGGAGGATAATTACTTTACAATATTGTGATGGTTTTTGCCATACATCAACATGAATCAGCCACACACTATACTTTTTAAGATTCTTTTCCATTTCAGTAAGTCCTTGCTGGTTATCTATTTTATATCTAGTAGTATGTATATTTTAATCCCAAACTCATGATTTAATCCTCCCCTCTTTACCCTTTGGTAATTATAAATTTATAATTAACTTACTGTTAACTATTTCATTAATATGGGTTGTGTGCTTTCTGTGTCCAAGGCCTGGTTGAACAAGTGGAGTGGAGTATAGAACTATGAATTGATATAGCTGCTGTTTCTTGAGCGTGTCAAAGACAAAATGAAGTTACAGACAGAATTAACAAGGGTGCTGATTCATAAACTTGCTGCAGTAACTTTTGTTTCAGCAGGTGGGACACATGTTAGAAAGGAGAGTAAGTTTTATAGAGTATAAAAGAGGAAATACAAAGACAGTCTTTGACTGGCAAGCATTCAATTGGTGTGGGAATTTTGGAAGCAAGGTAACTTTTAATTCAGGTATGGTTGGCAGTCGGTGATTAGCTCCATGGGGGTAAACAAGCATTTTAGGGACATTTCAATAGAGGTAACATTATTCATTGTTAAGAGTGTCAGATTGTCTGTGGCTAGCCATTTCCTGAAACAAAACAGGGTCAATAGGGTGTGTTTTTGTGCTCAAACTGTTATCATGGTCCTTACGGTGATGTACAGAGAGGTTAAATAACTTGTCTGAAGACCCATGTTTGGCAAGTAGCAATATTCTTTAGAAAACATGATCTGTAGTGACAGATGGGAAAGAAGAGACATTGGTTCTGTTACAGAAGAGAAGGCTGAGATGTGTGCCTGGTGGAGAGGTATTTATTCTTATTAAAATCATCATCTTCATCATCATCCCCTTAAGCAATATTTATTAAGTGCCCTGACACCATATGCTGAATGAGGCCTTTGGGATCTCAAGAGAGAAGTAGTAGATCTGTTTTTCTCAGCATAAAGAGGAGCATTTTGTGATATTTTTGTTTGCTCATGCATTTCCCCCTATTTTAAGATAATCCAACTTTATTTTTCTTCAATTGCTATTGCTTCCGAAGGGGAAAATGAAAACAATTGTAGACCAAATGCTTCTCAGCAACAACAATATGTATAATCATTTCTCAGAAGTCCCAACAAGAGATTGGAAAGAGCCTTGTCGGGCCAGTGAAAGAAGAGACGGGGTGACTCATCTCAGGTATCTAAGTAAGGCTTAGATGATTTTGATTTTCAATTTGATGTGTGAGAAGTCAAAATAGCATGTTTCAAAGTAATGTGTTCTGATAAATTCAGATTAGGGCCCTAAGGTCTAAGAGGGAGCCAAGGGGACTTTCTCAGGAAGTTTCCACCTTTCATTTTCCTTGGATTAGGAGAGATTAAGTAGTGTGGACACTAATAGGTGCTGAAGAGCAATGAAGCCGTTGTTCTTCTGCCCCACCTTTTGGGTATTTCTCAGATGGTTTCCAGGGTTGAGAAAAGGAAAGAAATTTCATCTTGGAAACTATTGCCATAGTCTTATCCACAAGCTCAAAACAAGGGATTTAAAACCGTAGGTAGTCAATGTATCATCTAGTCATCATGCTTGGGAAGGGCATGTGTCTTGTTTCTTTTCATCCTTAGAAGAACCTAGTGTGTTAAGGACTACTGGTAGCATTTCCATTTTATGGATGAGGAAATTGGTAATCCAGTAAGTTAGGTAATTTGCTGAAGGTCACACAGGATAGGGGAGGAGTTTGGACTCAAATTCAGCTCTCTCTGCTCAGTCCAGTTCAGTACCTCAGTCGTGTCTGACTTTGCGACCCCATGGACTGCAGCACACCAGGCCTCCCTGTCTATCACCAACTCCCAGAGCTTGCTCAAACTCGTGTCCATTGAGCTGGTGATGCCATCCAACCATCTCATCCTCTGTCGTCCCCTTCTACTCCTGCCCTCAATCTTTCCCAGCATCAGGGTCTTTTCCAATTAGTCAGTTCTTCATATCAGGTGGCCAAGTATTGGAGCTTCAGCTTCAACATCAGTCCTTCCAATGAACATTCAGGAATGATTTTCTTTAGGATGGTCTGATTTGATCTCCTTGCAGTCCAAGGGACTCTCAAGAGTATTCTCCAACACCACAGTTCAAAAGCATCACTTCTTCAGCACTCAGCTTTCTTTATAGTCCAACTCTCACATCCATACATGACTACTGGAAAAACCATTGCTTTGACTAGATGGACCTTGGTTGGCAAAGTAATGTCTCTGCTTTTTAATATGCTGTCTAGGTTGGTCATAGCTTTTATTCCAAGGAGCAAGTGTCTTTTAATTTTATGGCTGCAGTCACCACCTTCAGTGATTTTGGAGCCCAAGAAAATAAAGTCTGCCACTGTTTCCACTGTTTCCCCATCTATTTACCATGAAGTGATGGGACCAGATGCCATGATCTTAGTTTTTTGAATGTTGAGTTTTAAGACAACTTTTTCATGCTCCTCTTTTACTTTCATCAAGAGGCTCTTCAGTTCCTCTTCACTTTCTGCCATAAAGGTGGTGTCATCTGCATACCTGAGGTTATTGATATTCTGTGTGTTCTATTGGTCTTAAAGTTTTGGGATTTCTTTCTGACCCAAATTCCTAATTTTCATATTAAGTACTAATACCTGCCTACTAGAATATGTGCAAGTTCTGCCTGCAAGCATGTTTAGGACAGAAACTTGGGAGTCCTTGGGGTGTTGGTTTGAAAAGGCTGAAACAAATCCACAGCTTATGACTAGCCTCCTTCCTCGAACTTGGGAGACTTGGCTCTTTAAGGGGAAAGTGGCAGCCCAAGGGCAGCTGTATCTTATCCAGATGTTTCAGTGGCCGTACAATGACAGTAAAGCAAAAAACAAACCAAGTTCAAGAGAAACCCTCACAGGTTGTTCTGGAAATCGTCTTTGGACTGTCCTCATTTACTCCTCCCACTTTACTGCTGAAGAAACGGAGGCTGAGAGAATGCCAGTGCAGTTACCAGGTGAGTTAGTGGCAGATCTTGGATTTGTCTCTGAGTTTCCCAGGTCAGAGCTTGAGCATACTGCCTGAATTTGCACTTGGGACATTTCTTCTTTCTTTAGCATCATGAATGGTGACAAGAACTGATGGCAACAGGCCTGGGAGCTAGGAGTGGGTGTTTCTGCACTTCATTAAGATGGAGGGCAAAAGAGAAATGAGGACCATTTCCGAGAGCTAACTTTGAGGAGCAGTAGTGTTCATTATAATCATTTTGCTGTATATGGAATTATCAATTTCACTCCACTGAAAAACTTGAAGTGTAGAAGCGGCCATTTGATGCTGTTTCCTGATATTTAAACAGAGTCTGCAGTACAGACAGTGGTGCATCTCAGGCAAGTCCCAAGTGACTCGTCTCGGTCCCAGAACCTAAGCACATTTGGACACAGTGATCAACATTTCTCTTCTAATGAGTCTGATTAATCCATAGATACAGTTGAGCATATTCCTTATTAACAATCCTCATGCAAACCCTTCACAGAGCTAGTTTGATTTTCTCTGTCAAATGTCATATAAGGTTTCCAGAGAAAGTTTAATACAGCTCTACAAACAGACCCTGGAAAGATCAGCTCATGAAGGTCTTTCCTGGCCATGTTTGCTTTTTGCTGCACGTGTGTTTTCCCCTCCCTGCTCTCACAGCATCTTGTGGAAAACCTTCCCTACCTTGAAAAAGTGTAACAGCAGGTTTGGGGAGATGGGGGAGCATTTTCTGAGGGTTTCTTTATCCTGACTTTTGCATTTACACTTCATTTCTTTTCAGGCTCTGGATGGCTGGGCCAGTGCTAATTGGTACAGCTGGTTTGACGTTTAAATAGGCTGAGTAGCAGGTAGAGCAGCTGATGGGGGACAAGACCTCTGGGAAAGCTAAGGAGATAGCTGCTAAGGAGGAGGAAGAATCTTGTAGAGACAGTCTTCTAGAAGCTGCTAACGATGAGCAGTGAATCTCCCCTCCTCCAGTGCCTGCCAGCCCTTCTTGTTCACAAAGCCACCCAGATTCCTTCAGCCACCCTTAAAACCTGGGGCCACCAAATACCATTGGCACAGCTTGTTTCAAGTAACAGGTAGTTCTTACTCAGGGCCCTGGGCTTTCCTGCTTCTTTCTCTATATCTATGCTCTTCTCTCCGGCCCTGCTCTGTTGTGTTAAATCCAGTGGTCAGTTTTCAGACCTCCTTATCTTAATGTCTCCAGAGCATCTGACCCCAGTGACTGCTCCCTCTTTCTTGAAATTCTTCTTGGCTTCTGGGACACCTCACTCCCCAGAATTTTCTCCTACCTTTCTGGCCTCCATTTTTTTTTTTCTTTATCAGACTCATTTTCTTCTTCTTCCCAGCTTATCAATGTTGGAGTGACCCAGGACTGAGTCCTGGACCCTATTCTCTTTTTGACATTTTCTCCTAGCAAATGATCTCATCTAACCACCACCACCACCAACAACAATTAAACAAAAACAATCTCTCCCAAACAAACAACCAACCAAAGAAAAAAAACCCAACCAAATAACAACAACAAAAAAACCCAAACACCTACAACCACAGCAACTAAAAGTCCTTACAAAGACATAGAGTATGTGAAGGGAGTGTTGCGTATGGGTCAACACAGTTGAGGATGTTGATTGGGAACAAGGAAATAGAAGGAGATAGCTGTCAGGCGGAGGCTTTTTATTTTGTAGGCAGTGTGGTTCAGGATGAGGACACCTAGAGACATGTGAGTAGCTGAGTGGCATGAGCAGACCTGCAGTTTTGGAAGATGTTTCAGGAGGCAGACCATGAGAGCTTATCTTTTCCTTTGAAGAGGTAAAGGCAGTAACAATTGCTCTTCCATTTAGACAGGTAATAAAGAGTTGCATTGAAAAACCTGCTCAAATACTTGACAAAACATGTGGGGTCTTACCTTTCACTGTCCTACAGAGTTCCAATATAGCCATAGTCTTAGGTGAGTCCTTAGCAGCTTTCCTGGCTCTTAATCGTTTTCAAGTAGCCATTGAGAGGGTCAGGCAGACAAATGTCTTCCCTTTCTAGGCCTAGATCTTATGGAGAGCACTCAGACACTAAGATTCTGGGTAAAATTACATATTTGAGCTCTGAAGTCCTTATTTTAACTTTCCTTAGGTTTTTCTGCATTACAGTCACATATTTCAGGTCCTTAAATCCGGGATAGTTATTGCAGCCAATTACAAGAGCAATTTTCCCCAACATACTTACTGACTTTGTTCTGCAAATGGCACATTCATAATTACATTATTTTTATGCATCACCATAAAATACCAAGAGTCATCTAATATATCACTGACAAGAGGTAAGTTTTAGAGAGTTTAAAATAAACTGCTGAAAAAGTTAGATGGCTTTTTATTATTATTATTCCCTTAGAGCCAAAACACTCATGATCAAAAATTGCATCTGATTGGCTGGTATTAGCATTAGGGTTTGAAGTGAGGAAACTGGAAAAAAAAGAGTCTAAGCTCCTGTTTTGTAATAATTTTTTTCCAACTGCTTTTCTGCATTATCCTTTGATCATGGAATGTGGCTGTGGTCTTCTGTGCTGGAAATGTTCTGATTTTCTGTTTTGCCCACAGAGGCCTCTCTCTTCTGTTTCTGATTCATGCACCCAGATAGTATCCTAAACATTAATCTAATGCTATTTGGGGACCCTACTTAAAACCTAGACTTTGGTTGGAGGAAAGGAATAGGATGCAGAAATTTCCTATTAGTGTTCAGCAATGAGAATTTGCCTGTAATAAATAAGAAATGACTGTAAGGTCATGAGATTTTGGCTTTTAAGCTTGGAAGGATGTCTAGGCTGCATGTAAGAATGCATCCATTCCTCAAAAGCTGGCTACAAGCAAGCTTTTTTTGGGATCTGTCTTCAGAGGCAGTTTACGAGCAAAACAGAAGAACCAGGTCTTAGAACATTGGAGTCACAGGTGGTGGTTGTTTTAACTAAAATAGCATCACTTACCTTTTCACCTTTGGCTCCCTCAACCACCCTCTACCCTGAAGGCCCAACAGATGTGGTTCCAAATAACTTATGACTGCAAAACTTTAAGCCCCACCCAGAGGGTGAAGCTGTGTGGCCACTGAGCACACTGGAAATTTGGACTGCAGGTCCTGAAGGCAGTTTCCCAGGAGGTAGTCACACACTTCAGATCTTCTCTGGAGAGTGGAGGGCCTCTGATGGGGTCAGCATAACACAAAGGATAGTCGTGTCTATGGTTAAGGTCTGATATCACCTTTCTTTGGGATTTAAGAATGTAATAACTTTGTTGCTTCCACCCATCCCCAACCGGTTATCCATATTCATTGTGGTAATTTGAAAAACTACAATAACAAAGAAGGGAATAAAAATCTGTTAATAATACCTCCCATCCTGAATGGATACATGTGTATGCATGGCTGAGTTCCTTTGCTGTTTACCTGAAACAGTTACAACATTGTTAATTGGCCATACCCCAGTACAAAATAAAAAGTTCAAGAAAATACCTCCCATCCTGAGATAGTCCCTACTAACACTTGGTGGTTATGTTCCCAGACATTTTCTAGGCAAAACACACACTCACAAATATTCATCCACCCAAAGTCTAGGTTTTAAGTAGGGTCCCCACATGGCATTAGATTAATGTTCAGAGATAATATCTGGGGATGCTATTAAGTGCACGAATCAGAAATAGAAGAGAGAGGCCTCCGTAGGCAAAACAGGAAACCTAAACATTTCCAGCAAAGAAGACCACAGCCACATTCCATGATCAAAGGATAATGCAGAAAAGCAGTTGGAAAAAATTATTACAGAACAGGAGCTGGGACTCTCTTTTTCCAGTTTCCTCACTTCAGACCCTAAAGTTGTCAGTTTGACTTGTGAAATTCATCTTGATATCTTACTGCTACTTCTAGTGTCACTAACATGATCCAAAGATCTCTTTCTGTCACTTGGACATCTGCAGTAGTGTCCTAACTGGGATCTATGCCTTCACCCTGGCCCTTGTCCAAATCATCTTCCCTCCCATGGCCACTGTGACCTTTTTGAAACACAAATGCAATCATCCGCCTCCCCTCTTCGTTAAAGCCCCTCTTAAATATGCCTGTTGTTAGGATAAAGGCAAAACTTCAGTGGCCTACAAGGATCTCATGATCTGTTCATGCTCTTTCAGCCTTATCTTCTGACAGTCTCCCTACCAGGCCCTACAGTAGCCATTCTGCCTTCTCATCATTTCCTCAACAGGTTTTTTGCCTCTGAGCCTTTGCTCTGGCTGTTTCCTAGAACAGTCTTTCATGCTGCTTCCTCCTTCAACATTCCATCTAGATTAGGCCCTCTTTGTTATCTCATTTTCCCCTGATGCTGACTTTGATTAGTCCCTGCACTACCCGTGTTGGTCTGGTAGGAGTTCCTCAAATTAGGAACAAAGGGAGAACACGTCTGGAATTGAGCAACCCCCAAAAGTACTCTTGAAGTCCTGGCTTGTTCCCATACCTTGTTCTGTCTCCATGTTCTCTGAGCCCTCACTGGTCTTCTTGCTGTATCTTACTGGTCTCCAGGTTGTGCTGTGCTGTGCTTAGTCACTCAGTTGTGTCTGACTCTTTGCGACCCCATGGACTGTTGCCCGCCAGGCTCCTCTGTCCATAGGGATTTTCCAGGATACTGGAGTGGGCTGCTATGCCCTTCTCCAGAGGATCTTCCCAACCCAGGGATCAGACCCAGGTCTCCCACATTGCAGGTGGATTCTTTACCATCTGAGCTACCAGGGAAACCTGGTCTCCAGCTTACTCCAGCCCATTTCCTGATATAACCCTAGGGTTTTGTCCTTTTTTTTTTTTTGCTTCTATCATCTAAATTTTGTTCTCTACTTTGTCTGTTGACACTTGGCTCTTCTTTCCTGGGAATTCACAGAAATCTTGGAAAGGCAATGTGTTTTCCAAAATTTATGGAATGGGAGTTGAATAGTCATACAATGGTAAATTGCTCAGCAATAAAAATGAATGAAATGCTGATATATGCAATAGCATGGTTGAATCTCCAAAGTATGTTGAGTGAAATGAGAAAGACACAAAAGATTATACACTGTGATTCCATTTATAAGAAGTTCTATAATAAACAAAACCTATCTATGATGAAAAAATTGTAGCAATCATTGCCAGTGGTGGATAAGTAGCAATTGACTAGGAGAGGCTGCATAAGGAAAGTTACTAGGGTGATAAAAATATTCTACACCTTGTTAGAAGTTTGGTTTACACAGGTCCATGCATTTGTCAAAACTCATTCAGTGGTTTAGATATGTACATTATACCTTTTACAAATTTTAACCTAAAAAAAAGAACCATAAACAAATGTTAAACTTTAGTTAAAAATGCATACTATAGTGTTTAGGGGTGAAAATGTTTGCAATTTACTATGTAGTGCATCCAAAATAAGATAGATTGATCAGTGATGTGATAAAGTAAATATAATGAGATGTTCATTGTATAATATAGGTGATGTGTATGTGTGTGTTCATTGTACAGTTCTTTCAAAGTTTTCTGTATTTTTGATATTTTTCTAATAGAAATATTGGGGAAAATGCTCTAGACTGAAAACCTCTCTACATTATGAAATGTTTTGTGAAGTAAATACACTGAAAATGACAGGGTATTAGAAGTGATTTCCACAAAATTTGTCTGTTTTAGAATACAGAGGGTGTTTTGAAAGAGTAAAGCCCATCTCTAATGCGTATATAGACTAAGAAACAAGGTCTTAGAAGGATTCTTATACCAGCCTGGGGATTCTGGGAGCCAGGGAGATATTTTGCAAATAAGTAAGGAACAGAAACTAGGATGTGTATATATGTATAGAGGGGGTTCAGTGATTCCTGACTCAGAGTCCAAAAAATCTAAAATCAAAGCTTCCCCTTGACCTAAACACCAGACTCAAAAGGAGAGTAGGCTTCACAGCCTTAGAATGGGATTGTTTTACAAGCTAGGAGACCAGTTACCTTAAACTTTGGGGTAAGCGGCCTATGTTTCTCTAGCTAGGAAAGATAGGAGGGAACAGAAGTGCTCAGGGTCTCTGAAAACTCTCCTTGATCATGAACTTTCTGGAAATTCTGCTAGACAGTATGCTTTATGATGACTCATTTTGTCTTCTTCAAAACACTTTCCTTGGCATTCAGCACAGAGCCTGGCATTCAACAAATACCCATTAAATATATGACTGTGTGAATGAATACAATTTGTTGATTCTTGTGCAGCTAACTTCTTTCAGGTCTCAGGTTAGTTGCCACTTCCTCTAGGAGTCAGTCCCGAGAGTATCCCTGGCCATCCCAGACCATGTTAAGCCCTTTCTTTATATCCTGTTGTTGTTTTAACCTTCAGGGCATTTTAAAATTGCAGTTTTAATGTCTGTCTTGCCTACTTTCTTGTAAGTCCCATGAGGGCAGGAGTGGTGCTTGTCTCAGTTACCACTGTTCCCCTCGTGTTCAGTAGAGGAGATCCATAGATTCAACGAAGGAGTTAAGTCCTTCCCTGATCGGAATAAATTACCCTGCTCTGTGTTTGCACTCTGATTTTCCCAGTGGGATTTAGACTTTCTCTCCCTCATTGTGCAGGGCACGGAACAGGCATCAGTCAAGCACAGTTCATGATGGCTGGATCGTCATGCATAACGATGTTTCTTCTCACTGGGAACAGCTGACACTGAAGTTTTGCCTACAATATACCATGGCTGAACAGCTTTAATAAGGACTAAACCAGCAGATGTAAATATCTGTGGCATAGTCTGACTGACAGAATGCTTTTTAATGAATCATATCTAACTGACTCTGGCTCAGTCAACATAAGAGGAGGTTAAGTAGAGATATTGAAGTTGGCCAACGTGGTTTGTGGCCCTTGGTTCTCACCCCTGCCCCTCAAGCGGTAGCTAGGAGTGGTTGCAGAGTTGTCTGTAAGTTTCCAGGTAACTGAGGGCACAGGCTGTAGAATGAAGTGAAAAGTGAAAGTGAAAGTTGCTCAGTCGTGTCCGACTTTTTGTGACCCCATGGACTATATAGTCCATGGAATTCTCTAGGCCAGAACACTGGAGTGGGTAGCCTTTCCCTTCTCCAGGGGATCTTCCCAAACCAGGGATCAAACCCAGGTTTCCCTCATTGCAGGCAGATTCTTTACCAGCTGAGCCACAAGGAAATGAAGTTGCCCCCTTAAAACTGCAGTCTAGGAGAGAGCTGGGGACTGGGGACCATTTGCGCAGGTTATGGCTATAGGCACTGCCCTGCCATGTGGCCAGTGGCCAAAAAGTGGGCAGGTGGTAGAGCTCCAAATAGAATGCCCTCTGAAGTCCAGGAAGGCATCCTGCTCGTGCTGCTATAAGGAGCAGATAGATGCAAATACAGAATAGTTCCTCATGTAAATAAACCCAGGGGTTATGAGACAAGGCTGCTTGTACCACTCTTAATTTCCCTCATGGTCTGCTTCCATGTGCTGTGTGAAGGCAAAAACAAGCCAAAAGAAAAATCACCCCCCCCCCCCCCAAAAAAAAAAAAAAAAAAAAAAACCCTTGTGCCAAATATAAGAAAGATATTTCTCTGGAGAAGAGCCTAATAAGACTTTAACTTGGGGTTTTTTCTTCTTATTGTTATGAAAACAAGTAACTTGAGTAGCAAATATTATATATTCTTGATGAAGCTAACCATAGTATCATTTATTGTGCAAATTATAACCCTCTACTTTAGCCACCTGATGTGAAGAGCCAACTCATTGGAAAGGACACTGATGCTGGGAAAGAATGAGGGCAGGAGAAGGGGGTGACAGAGGATGAGGTGGTTGGATGGCATCATCAACTCAATTGACTTGAGTTTGAGCAAGCTCCGGGAGATAGATAGTGAAGGACAGGGAAGCCTGGTGTGCTGCAGTTCATGCGGTCGCAAAGAGCTGGACATGAACAACAAATAACCCTCTTGAAAGTGAAAGAATACCATAAACATAGCCTGAGACTATCCTACACACTTTGGGATCTGTATGATTCCTCCAGCCTTGACCATCAGCTTGGATAAACTTAACGCTGTCTTGAACCCTGGCATTCAGTAGCATGGAATATTTTCTTTTCTTTTTATAAATTGTTAAAATTGACTTTATTTATTTTATTTTTATGTTCCTTTAACTTTTATTTGTTTATATATTTTTAAAATTTATTTTTTCTTAAATTTTAATTGGAGGCTAATTACTTTACAATATTGTGGTTTTTGCCATACATTCACATGAATCAGACATGGGTGTACATGTGTTCCCCATCCTGACCCTCCCTCCCACCTCCTCCCCATTCCATCCCTCAGGGTCATCCCCGTGCACCAGCCCTGAGCACCCTGCCTCATGCATCGAACCTGGACTGTCAATCTGTTTCACATATGATAATGTACATGTTTCAATGCTATTCTCTCAAATCATCCCACCCTCGCCTTCTCCCACAGGGTTCAAAAGACTGTTCTTTACATTTGTGTCAATTTTGCTGTCTTGCATATAGGGTCATCATTACCATCTTTCTAAATTCCATATATATATGCGTTAGTATACTGTATTGGTGTTTTTCTTTCTGGCTTACTTCACTCTGTATAATAGGCTCCAGTTTCATCCACCTCATTAGAACTGATTCAAATGTATCCTTTTTAATGGCTGAGTAATATTCCATTGTGTATATGTATCACAGCTTTCTTATCCATTCATCTGCTACTGGACATCTAGGTTGCTTCCATGTCATGGCTATTATAAACAGTGCTGTGATGAACATTGGGGTACACGTGTCTCTTTCAATTCTGGTTTCCTTGGTGTGTATGCCCAGCAGTGGGATTGCTGGGTCATATGGTAGTTCTATTTCCAGTTTTTTATGGAATCTCCACACTGTTCTCCATAGTGGCTATACTAGTTTGCATTTCCACCAGCAGTGTAAGAAGGTTCCCTTTTCTCCACACCCTCTCCAGCATTTATTGTTTGTAGACTTTTGGATCGCAGCCATTCTGACTGGCATGAAATGGTACCTCATTGTGGTTTTGATTTGCATTTCTCTGATAATGAGTGATGTTGAGCATCTTTTCATGTGTTTGTTAGCCATCTGTATGTCTTCTTTAGAGAAATGTCTGTCTAGGTCTTTGGCCCATTTTTTGATTGGGTCCTTTATTTTTCTGGAATTTTATTTTCCTGGTCATTTATTTTTCTGAGCTGCAGGAGTTGCTTGTATATTTTTGAGATTAATTCTCTGTCAGTTGCTTTGTTTGCTATTATTTTCTCCCATTCTGAAGGCTGTCTTTTCACCTTGCTTAGAGTTTCCTTCGTTGTGCAAAAGCTTTTAAGTTAAGTTAGGTCCCATTTGTTTATTTTTGATTTTATTTCCAGTACTTTCAGAGGTGGGTCATAGAGGATCCTGCTGTGATTTATGTCAGAGAGTGTTTTGCCTATGTTTTCTTCTAGGAGTTTTATAGTTTCTGGTCTTATGTTTAGGTCTTTAATCCATTTTGTTTATTTTTGTGTATGGAGTTATAAAGTGTTCTAGTTTCATTCTTTTACAGTGGTTGACCAGTTTTTCCAGCACCACTTGTTAAAGAGACTGTCTTTTCTCCATTGTATATTCTTGCCTCCTTTGTTGAAGATAAGGTGTCCGTAGATGCATGGATTTATCTCTGGGCTTTCTATTTTGTTCCATTGATCTATATTTCTGTCTTTGTGCCAGTTCCATACTGTCTTGATGACTGTGGCTTTGTAGTAGAGCTGAAGTTAGGCAGGTTGATTCCTCCAGTTCCATTCTTCTTTCTCAAGATTGCTTTTGGCTATTCGAGGCTTTTGTATTTCCATACAATTTCTGAAATTATTTGTTCTAGTTCTCTGAAAAATACCATTGGTAGCTTGATAGGGATTGCATTGAATCTATGGATTGCTTTGGGTAGTATACTCATTGTCACTTTATTGATTCTTCCAATCCATGAACATGGTATATTTCTCTATCTATTTGTGTCATTTTTTATTTCTTTCACCAGTGTTTTTATAGTTTTCTATATATAGGTGTTTTGTTTCTTTAGGCAGATATATTCCTAAGTATTTTTTTTCTTTTCGTTGCTATGGTGAATGGGCTTGTTTCCTTAATTTCTCTTTCTGTTTTCTCATTGTTAGTGTATAGGAATGCAAGGGATTTCTGTGTGCTAATTTTATATCCTGCAACTGTACTATATTCATTGATTAGCTCTAGTAATTCTCTGGTGGAGTCTTTAGGGTTTCTATGTAGAGGATCATGTCATCTGCAAACAGTGAGAGTGTTACTTCTTCTTTTCCAATCTGGATTCCTTTTATTTCTTTTTCTGCTCTGATTGCTGTGGTCAAAACTTCCAAAACTATGTTGAATAGTAGTGGTGAGAGTGGGCACCCTTGTCTTGTTCCTGACTTTTGGGGAAATGTTTTCAGTGCTTCACCATTGAGGATAATGGTTGCTGTGGGTTTGTCATATATATCTTTTATTCTGGATCATAGAAAAAGCAGTGGAGTTCCAGAAAAACATCTATTTCTGCTCTATTGACTATGCCAAAGCCTTTGACTGTGTGGATCACAATAAACTGTGGAAAATTCTTCAAGAGATGGGAATACCAGACCACCTGATCTGCCTCTTGAGAAATTTGTATGCAGGTCAGGAAGCAACAGTTAGAACTGGACATGGAACAACAGACTGGTTCCAAATAGGAAAAGGAGTTCGTCAAGGCTGTATATTGTCACCTTGTTTATTTAACTTATATGCAGAGTACATTATGAGAAATGCTGGACTGGAAGAAACACAAACTGGAATCAAGATTGCCAGGAGAAATATCAATAACCTCAGATATGCAGATGACACCACCCTTATGGCAGAAAGTGAAGAGGAACTAAAAAGCCTCTTGATGAAAGTGAAAGAGGAGAGTGAAAAGTTGGCTTAAAGCTCAACATTCAGAAAACGAAGATAATGGCATCCAGTCCCATCACTTCATGGAAATAGATGGGGAAACAGTGGAAACAGTGGCAGACTTTATTTTTCCTGGGCTCCAAAATCACTGCAGATGGTGACTGCAGCCATGAAATTAAAAGATGCTTACTCCTTGGAAGGAGAGTTATGACCAACCTAGATAGCATATTCAAAAGCAGAGACATTACTTTGCCAACAAAGGTCCATCTAGTCAAGGCTAGGGTTTTTCCTGTGGTCATGTATGGATGTGAGAGTTGGACTGTGAAGAAGGCTGAGTGCCAAAGAATTGATGCTTTTGAACTGTGGTGTTGGAGAAGACTCTTGAGAGTCCCTTGGGCTGCAAGGAGATCCAACCAGTCCATTCTGAAGGAGATCAGCCCTGGGATTTCTTTGGAGGGAATGATGCTGAAGCTGAAACTCCAGTACTTTGGCCACCTCATGCGAAGAGTTGACTCACTGGAAAAAGACTCTGATGCTGGGAGGGATTGGGGGCAGGAGGAGAAGGGGACGACAGAGGATGAGATGGCTGGATGGCATCACTGACTCGATGGACGTGAATCTCAGTGAACTCCGGGAGTTGGTGATGGACAGGGAGGCCTGGCGTGCTGCGATTCATGGGGTCGCAAAGAGTCGGACACAACTGAGCGACTGAATCTGATCTGATCTGATGTTGAGGTATGTTCCTTCTATTCCTGCTTTCTGGAGGGTTTTTATCATAAATGGATGTTGAATTTTGTCAAAGGCTTTCTCTGCATCTATTGAGATAATCATATGGTTTTTTATCTTTTCAATTTGTTAATGTGGTGTATTACATTGATAGATTTGCAGGTATTGAAGATCCTTGCATCCCTGGGATAAAGCCCACTTGGTCATGATGTATGATCTTTTTAATATGTTGTTGGATTCTGTTTGCTAGAATATTGTTAAGGATTTTGCATCTATGTTCATCAGTGATATTGGCCTGTAGTTTTCTTTTTTTGTGGCATCTTTGTCTGGTTTTGGTATTAGGGTGATGGTGGCCTCATAGAATGAGTTTGGAAGTTTACCTTCCTCTGCAATTTTCTGGAAGAGTTAGGGTAGGATAGGTGTTGGCTCTTCTCTAAATTTTTGGTAGAATTCAGCTGTGAAGCCATCTGGTCCTGGGCTTTTGTTTGTTGGAATACTTCTGATTACAGTTTCAATTTTCGTGCTTGTGATGGGTCTATTAAGATTTTATATTTCTTCCTGGTTCAATTTGGAAAGTTGTACTTTTCTAAGAATTTCTCCATTTCTTCCAAGTTGTCCATTTTATTGGCATATAGTTTCTGATAATAGTGTCTTATGATCCTTTGTATTTCTGTGTGTCTGTTGTGATCTCTCCATTTTCATTTCTAATTTTGCTGATTTGATTCTTCTCCCTTTGTTTCTTGATGAGTCTGTCTAATGGTTTGTCAATTTTATTTATCTTCTCAAAGAACCAGCTTTCGGCTTTGTTGATTTTTGCTATGGTCTCTTTTGTTTCTTTTGCATTTATTTCTGCCCTAATTTTTAAGATTTCTTTCTTTATACTAACCCTGTGGTTCTTCATTTCTTCCTTTTCTAGTTGCTTTAGGTGTAGAGTTAGGTTATTTATTTGACTTTTTTGTTTCTTCTTGATGTAAGCCTGTATTGCTATGAACCTTCCCCTTAGCACTGCTTTTACAGTGTCCTGTAGGTTTTGGGTTGTTGTGTTTTCATTTTCATTAGTTTCTATGCATATTTTGATTTCTTTTTTGATTTCTTCTGTGATTTGTTGGTTATTTCAGCAGCGTGTTGTTCAGCCTCCATATGTTTGCAATTTTAATAGTTTTTCTCCTGTAATGGACATCTAATCTTACTGCATTGTGGTCAGAAAAGAAGCTTGGAATGATTTCAATTTTTTTGAATTTACCAAGGCTAGATTTACGGCCCAGGATGTGATCTATCCTGGAGAAGGTTCCGTGTGCACTTGAGAAAAAGGTGAAATTCATTGTTTTGGGGTGAAATGTCTTATAGATATAAATTAGGTCTAACTGGTCTATTGTATCATTTAAAGTATGTGTTTCCTTGCTAATTTTCTGTTTAGTTGATCTGTCCATAGGTGTGAGTGGGGTATTAAAGTCTCCCACTATTATTGTGTTATTGTTATTTACCCTTTCGTACTTGTTAGCATTTGTCTTACATATTGCCGTGCTCCTATGTTGGGTGCATATATATTTATAATTGTTATATTTTCTTCTTGGATTGATCCTTTGATCATTATGTGGTGTTCTTCTTTGTCTCTTTTCACAGACTTTATTTTAAAGTCTATTTTATCTGATATGAGTATTGTTACTCCTGCTTTCTTTGGTCTCTATTTTCGTGGAATATCTTTTCCAGCCCTTCACTTTCAGTCTGTATGTGTCCCTTGTTTTGAGGTGGGTCTTTTTGTAGACAACATATAAAGGGGTCTTGTTTTTGTAATCCATTCATCCAGTCTTTGTCTTTTGGTTTGGGGCATTCAACCCATTTACATTTAAAGGTAATTATTGATAAGTATGATTCCGTTGCCATTTACTTTGTTTTTTGGGGGTTCGAGTTTATACACCGTTTTTGTGTTTCCTGTCTAGAGAATATCCTTTAGTATTTGTTGGAGAGCTGGTTTGGTGGTGCTGAATTCTCTCAGCTTTTGCTTGTCTGTAAAGCTTTTGATTTCTCCTTCATATTCGAATGAGATCCCTTTCTGGGTACAGTAACTGGGTTGTAGGTTTTTCTCTTTCATCACTTTAAGTATGTCCTGGCATTCCCTTCTGTCTTGAAGAGTTTCTGTTGAAAAGATCAGCTGTTATCCTTATGGGGATCCCTTGTGGGTTAATTGTTGTTTTTCCCTTGCTGCTTTTGATACTTGTTCTTTGTGTTTGATCTTCATTAATTGCTTAATATGTGTCTTGGGGTGTTTTGCCTTGGGTTTATCCTATTTGGGACTGTCTGGGTTTCTTGGACTAGGGTGGCTATTTCCTTTCCTATTTTAGGGAATTTTTCCACTATTATCTCCTCAAGTATTTTCTCATGGCCTTTCTTTTTGTCTTCTTCTGGGACTCCTATGATTTGAATGTTGGGGGCGTTTGACATTGTCCCAGAGTTTCTCTGAGGTTGTCCCTCATTTCTTTTAATTCTTTTTTCTTTTTTGCTCTCTGCATCATTTATTTCTACCATTCTATCTTCCACCTCACTTATCCTATCTTCTGCTCAGTTATTCTACGGTTGGTTCCTCCAGAGTGCTTTCTGATCTCAGCTATTGCATTATTCATTATTGATTGACTCTTTTTTTTATTTCTTCTAGGTCCTTGTTAAACTTTTCTTGCATCGTCTCAATCCTTGTCTCCCAGACTATTTATCTGTAACTCCATTTTTGTTTTCAAAATTTTGGATTAGTTTTACTATCATTATTCTGAATTCTTTTCAGGTAGACTCCCTATCTCTTTCTCTTTGTTTGGTTTGGTGGGCTTTTATCATGTTCTTTACCTGCTGAGTATTTCTCCACCTTTTCATCTTGTTTAGGTTGCTGTGTTTGGGTTGGCCTTTCTGTAGGCTGGAAGTTTGTTGGTTCCTCTTTATTGTGGAGGTTCCTCCTGTGGGTAGGGTTGAATGAGTGGCTTATCAAGGTTTTCTGGTTAGGGAAGTTTGTGTTGGGGTTCTGGGTGGGTGGAGCTGGATCTCTTCTTTCTGGAGTGCAGTGAGGTGTCCAGAGTGAGTTTTGAGGTGTCTATGGGTTTGGTGTGACTTTTGGCTGCCTGTATTTTTGTGCCTCAGGGTTATGTTCCTGCTTTCTTGGAGAATTAGCTAGATATGTCTTTGCTCTCAAACTTGTTGGCTCTTGGGTGGAGCTTGGTTTCAGTGCAGGTATACGAGGCTTTTGGATTGAGTTTTTGTCAATTAACGGTCCCTGGAGTCAGGAGATTTCTGGTGTTCTCAAGTTTTTGGATTTAGGCCTCTTGCCTCTGTCTTTCAGTCTTATTCTTGTAGTAGCCTCAAGACATCCATACAGCACCAATGACAAAACATCTAGGTTAATGGTGGAAAGATTCTCCACAGTGAGGGACACCCAGAGAGGTTCACAAAGTTACATAAAGAAGAGAAGAGGGAGGACGGAGATAGAGGTAACCAGGAGGAGAAGAGAGGGAATCAAAAGGAGCAAGAGCAAGCCAGCCAGTAATCAATTCCCTATTTGCTGTCCACAGTCTGGAACACTCAGAGAGGTTCACGGGAGTTCCATAGAGAAGAGAAGAAGGAGGAAGGACATAGAGGTGACCAGGAGGAGGGGAAGGGGAGTCAAAAGGAAAGAGACCAATCTAGTCTGTGATCAGTTCCCTAAGTGTTCTCCATAGCCTGGAACACCCAAAGAAATTCACAGATTTAAGTAGAGAAGAGAAACGGGAGGGGAGAGATAGAGGTGACCTGGGGGAGAAAAAGGAGAGTCAAAAGGGGAGAGAGCAATCAAGCCCAGTAATCACACTCCTAAGTAAAAATGGGTACTGAAGATTGGATTCTTAAAGGTACAGAATTGATAACGCAATACAAAAAAGCAAAGATTATAAATCTAGAGTAGAGGTTCAGTTCAGTTCAGTTCAGTTGCTCAGTCGTGTCTGACTCTTTGCGACCCCATGAATTGCAGCATGCCAGGCCTCCTGTCCATCACCAACTCCTGGAGTTCACCCACACTCACGTCCATCGAGTCAGTGATGCCATCCAGCCATCTCAACCTCTGTCGTCCCCTTCTCCTCCTGCCCCCAATCCCTCCCAGCATCAGAGTCTTTTCCAATGAGTCAAGTCTTTGCATGAGGTGGCCAAAGTACTGGAGTTTCAGCTTCAGCATCATTCCCTCCAAAGAAATCCCAGGGCTGATCTCCTTCAGAATGGACTGGTTGGATCTCCTTGCAGTCCAAGGGACTCTCAAGAGTCTTCTCCAACACCACAGTTGAAAAGCATCAGTTCTTTGGTTAGACTCTCAAAAATCCAATGTTAAAAAAACAAAACAAAATCACAAAAGGTATATAAAAAAATATGAAATTTTCTTTAAAAATAGGGTCTTTTTTTCCCTCAAGGTAATAGTAGGTTTTAAAAATGAAAATTAAAGGAGTAATATAGAACTTAAAAATTTTTTTAAATTGAAAAATGATAATAGTAAAATATATCTAGAAATTTCTCTGGAGCTGTTGAGGACAGTGTGTTGTCAGTTCAGTTTCAGATAGTTCCTTATTCCACCTTATACTTCTTCTCAAGGTCTATAGGTCCCTTCCAATGTAGCCAGTGCTAACTACAGGGTTTTAATTTGTTGCACCTGTCACTTCCAGAGTCATTCCCTCTTCTTTGTTTGTTTTGACTTCCTCTGTTTGCAAAGTCCCTTCAGTATCTAACTCCGCCTGACAAAGGGGGCGAAAGGTGGTCATTTATTTAGGCTCACTTGTTCAATTGTGCTACGGAGAGGGAGGAACACTGCAAACAAATATCACTGGCGTGTGTGGGGAGTGCTCGCAATGTCTGGGCCACACTGGGTTTGCCCCTGCTCACGGCATGTGTGCTTTTCCAGTCTGCACTGCTCAGGCTCCAGGTTGCTCTGCTGGGGAAGAGTCTAAGGCGGGCCCTGGGTTGTGTGCACTTCCCAGATCTACGCCGCTCAGGTTCAGGGTGCTCCACAAGGCACAGACTCGGTTGGGCCTGCGTTTTGTGCCCTTACCCAGGTCGAGCAGCTCAGGTGACCAGGTGCTTGGCGATGCTCTCTTCCCACATGGGTGTACGTCTTATCACCTCCCCGGTCCCAGCAGCCTTGGTTTCCTGGGTGCGCAGTGGGTGCGCCGTCTCATGTGTGCCGTGTGTCTCTTTGGGGTGCTGATCTCTGGCTGCAACCCTCTAATGGATGTCAACCATCCAGGATCCCAGGAAGACTTGATTAGCAACTGGGAGCCTGCTTGCAGTTTGGTAGAGGATGCCCTTTCCTTCCAGCTCTGGCTGTTTGCCTGCCTGCCTCCCTGCTCCCCGCGGGGGATGGGACGGTCTGCAGCCGGTCTAACTTCCTCTGGTATTTGCTCAGTTCTTTGTTCTGTGAGTGGGCCGCAGTGCCTTAGGTTAGAGCTTTTCGCAGGAAAGTTTTTCTCTCTCTCTCTCCCTTCTTTTTTTCCTCTCTGGCTATCCCACGGTTTGGGTTGCTATCTATATTAGCTCCCTCAGATTGCCCTCGGGTAATCAGGCCTGGTCCTTACCCTAAGCAATGCATCCTGCACCTCCTTGTTCAGCCCCGCTAGCTTTGGTGGACGGGAGATTCTGGGCTACTTCTCCACTGGGAGTTTGCAGTTAGGCGGCCTAATCTGTGGTTTTATTTATTTATTTTTTCCTCCCGGTTGTAATGCCCTCTGAGATTCCAAAAATCCCCACAGACACGCCAGTGAGAGAGTTTCCTGGTGTTTGAAACTTCTCTTCTTTTAAGACTCCCTCCCCAGGACCGGTATCCATCCCTAACTCTTTTGTCTCTCTTTTTATCTTTTATTTTTGTCCTACCTCCTTTCAAGACAATGGGCTGCCTTTCTGGGTGCCTGGTGTCCTCTGCCAGAGTTCAGAAGTTGTTTTGTGGTATTTGCTCAGCGTTCAGATGAATCTTTGGATGAATTTGTGGGGGAGAAAGTGGTGTCCTCATCCTATTCTCCGCATCTTAGGACCTCCTCTGTATGGAATATTTTCAATGGCTGATAAACTGCAGACGTAAGAGAGTGCAAGCAGCAGTCACATAGCCATGGGAACCAACAAATGAAGAGCAGTTGCTATATGGGCAGAGCTGCTTGGTTATCCATCAATCACTTCTCCCACCACACAAAGGTGAATGAATAAGTAGGGTGGCTGGCAGCAGCCTCATTGCCAAGCATAATGATAATAGCTTGCAACCACTGAGAACTTTCTATATTCTAGGCATTGTGTGAAACACTTTCATGCCTTAGGTCATGTGCATATTTGTTGTTGTTGCCGTACACGTGGAAGGTTTTTGTATGTAGTGATTGTTTTTGTATTTACTACTGTGTTTGCTAAGTCACTTCAGTCATGTCTGACTCTGTGTGGACCCCATAGATGGCAGCCCAACAGGCACCCCTGTCCCTGAGATTCTCCAGGCAAGAACACTGGAGTGGGTTGCCATTTCCTTCTCCAATGCATGAAAGTGATAAGTGAAAGTGAAGTATCTCAGTCGTGTCTGACTCTTTGGGACCCCATGGACTGCAGCCCTACCAGGCTCCTCTGTCCCATGGAATTTTCCAAGCAAGAGTACTGGAGTGGGGTGCCATTGCCTTCTCCGTACTACTGTGTTTACTATTTACTTATCCCCCCCCCCCCTACACACAATACAGGGATGTAGGCATTACTATGGGCTTCCCTGGTGGCTCAGGTGCTAAGCATCCACTGCACTGGCAGAATGAACCCAGGTTTCAATCCCTGGGTCTGGAAGATCCCCTAGAGAAGGGAATGGCAACCCACTCCAGTATTCTTGCCTGGAAAATTCCATGGACAGAAGAGCCCGATGGGCTACTATTGATGGGGTCAGAAAGAGTCATACACAACTGGGTAACTAACATACATATACACAGGCATTACTATGCCAATTGCCAAATGAGAAATCAAGGCTCAGAGAGGTAAGATAGCTTATAAATAACTGCTGGAACTGGAACTTAAATCCAAGTCTGTTGAACTCCAAATTAATATTTTTTAATTTCTAACTTAAAAAAATTGAAGTATAGTTGAGTTACAGTGTTAGGTTAGTTTCAGGTGTACAGCATAGTGATTCAGTTACATATACATATAACTGAATATAGTGTGTGTGTGTGTGTGTGTGTGTGTATGTGTGTATTTGCTGTTGTTCAGCTACTAAAGTCCGGAGAAGGCAATGGCACCCCACTCCAGACTCTTGCCTGGAAAATCCCATTGACAAGGGAGCCTGGTAGGCTGCAGTCCATGGGGTCCCAAAGAGTCAGACATGACTGAGCAACTTCACTTTCACTTTTCACTTTCATGCATTGGAGAAGAAATGGCAACCCACTCAATGTTCTTGCCTGGAGAATCCCAGGGATGGGGGAGCCTGGTGGGCTGCCGTCTATGGGCTGCACAGAGTCAGACACGACTGAAGTGACTTAGTCACATCCGACTCACTGCAACCCCATGCATGCCAGGGTTCCCTATCCTTCATTACATTGACGAAAACATATATTCTTTTTCAGTTTCTCTTCCCTTATAAGTTATTGCAAAATATTGAGTATAGTTCCCTATGCTGTATAGTAGGTCCTTGTTGTTTTTATGATATATAGTAGAATGTATCTGTTAATTCCAGATTCCTAATTTATTCCCCTCCCTTTCCCATTTGGTAACCATAAGTTTATTTTCTAAGTCTGTAGATCTATTTCTGTTTGGTAAACAAGTTCTTTCAAATCTTTTTTTTTTTTTTTTTTTTAAGATTTCACATATAAGCAATATCATTTATCTTTTCTCTGGCTGGCTTACTTCACTTAGTATGATAGTCTCTAGGTCCATCCATATTGTTGAAGATGGCATTATTTCTTTTTTTAAATGGCTGAGCAATATTCAATTGGCCTTACCAGGTGGTGCAGTGGTAAAGAACCCCTCCGGCCAATTGCAGGAGACCATAAGAGACTTGGTTTGATCCCTGGATTGGGGAGACCCCCTGGTGGAGGGCATGGCAACCCACTTCAATATCTTGCCTGGAGAATCCCATGGACAGAGGAACCTGCGGGCATACAGTTCATGGGATCGCAAAGAGTCAGACATGACTGAAGTGACTTAGCATGCACACATGCCTACCCCATTGTGTATATATACCCCATATCTTTATCCATTCTTCCTGTTGATGGACATTTAGGTTGCTTCCATGTCTTGGCTATTATAAATTGTTAAACTCAATTTCTATATGCTTTTTGTGATACTACACCTGATTAATGTATTAATTTAACAAATATTTCGTTGAGAAGGCGATGGCACCCCACTCCATACTCTTGCTTGGAACATCCCGTGGATGGAGGAGCCTGGTGGGCTGCAGTCCATGGGGTCGTGAAGAGTCAGACATGGACTGAGCAACTTTACTTTCACTTTTCACTTTCATGCATTGGAGAAGGAAATGGCAACCACTCCAGTGTTCTTGCTTGGAGAATCCCAGGGACGGGGGAGCCAGTGGCTGCCATCTATGGGGTTGCACAGAGTCAGACATGACTGAAGTGACTTAGCAGCAACAAATATTTGCAAATCAGTCCTATGTACCAAATACTGCTAGGTGCTGAGTACAAACATGGTGGGCTCAACTGTGAGAAGAAGACAGAAATAGAAACATTCGCTGTCTCAAAGGGCTTCCCCTTTAGTAGGAGAGAAAGGCACAAAAACACAGAATTTAAATACAATAGGTATTCAATAGGCCTAGATATTATATTCTATTTTATAAAATTTTTTGCAAATAGGAAATATACAATAGCATTATATGATCTATTAATATAACTTAATATGAGCTATACTTATGTATTAGAGAAGGAAATGACAACCCACCCCAGTATTCTTGCCTGGGAAATCCCATAAACAGAAGAACCTGGAGGCTTTACAGTCCCATGGGGTTGCCAAAGTGTTGGACATAACTTAGTGACTAAACCACCACCACATACTTATTATTTTATGTGGTCTATTTCATCAGTAAATGTGTAGCATGTTACAAAGCCACTGTGGGAGCACAGAGGAGAGGCAGGGAAGTTTTTCACAGAGAGACTAACTTTTGAGGTAGGCCTTGAATGGTACCTAGGAGTTTGTCAGGTGAAGTAAGGGAACCGAGCCCACAATAGGCCAGAAGGAACACACTGTGCAGAGACACAGGGGAAAGTAGACATATTTGGAGAACACCAAGCAGGTTGGTGAGTTCTCCTCTGTGAGAACTGCCCACTTGAATATTAACAGGTGAGTGTATGTGAAATCTGGGGTTTGCTCCAAAATGCTCCAGAAAGATAAAAGTCTGTGGGGTGGGGAGGAGACCAAATAGACAAAACAAGAATGACAGAGAGTGGATAATTTTGAAGTGCAATGATAGATATTAGGAAATTAATTGTCCTATTCTTTCTATTTTTGTGTACATCTGAAATTTTCCACAATAGAATTTTAAAACAAAGAAAAAAATAAGAGATTTGTTATAGTTAGGACAAAGTAAAGGTGAAAGTGAGTGTCCAAAGGTGAGGCTGATGAAATAGATGGTATGATCGGGGGGAGAATGTTGGGCAAACTATGAAAAGCCCTTAAATACCAAGCTAAGGAGTTGGGTACTTGCTCCTTGGAAGCTAAGGAGTTGGGTGCTTGCTCCTTGGAAGAAAAGTTATGACAGTGTATTGAAAAGCAGAGACATTACTTTGCCAACAAAGGTCCATCTAGTCAAAGCTATGGTTTTTCCAGTAGTCATGTATGGATGTGAGAGTTGGACTATAAAGAAAGCTGAGCACTGAAGAATTGATGCTTTTGAACTGTGGTGTGGAGAAGACTCTTGAGAGTCCCTTGGACTGCAAGGAGATCCAACCAGTCCATCCTAAAGGAGATCAGTCCTGAATGTTCATTGGAAGGACTGATGCTGAAGCTGAAACTCCAATACTTTGGCCACCTGATGCGAAGAACTGACTCATTTGAAAAGACCCTGATGTTGGGAGAGATTGAAGGCAGGAGGAGAAGGGGACGACAAAGGATGAGACAGTTGGGTGGCATCACCTGACTCGAAGGATATGAGTCTGAGTAAGCTCTGGGAGTTGGTGATGGACAGGGAAGCCTGGCATGCTGCAGTCCATGGGGTCACAAAGAGTTGGATACAACTGAGAGAGTGAATTGAACTGAACTGAAGGAGTTGGGACTTAACCCAATAGATAGTAGGGAACCATGATAGGGTCTTAATCATGAGATTGACAAATTCATGATGTATTTTAAAAAGATCATTGACTCTGTATAGAAAATGGAATATGAAGCATGAGTTGGGGAAAAGCAGGTCCAGGTGAGAGATGATAGGGGCCTAGAGAGATGAGGAAACAGAGGTCTGAGTTATGGACTTTGGGTTTTATTCTAAGTGCAGTGGGAAGCACTGGAGGTGGGGTTAGAAAAGGATGTAATATGATATGATTTGCATATTGTGTCCATACCTCCACTCCCTACAAAAGAAGAGGGACACAAGGAAACTTTTGGAGGTGATGAATATGCTTTTTACCTTGATTTTGATAATGGTCTCGTGTGTATATGTGTATATCCAACTCATCAAGTTGTATTAATTAATTATGTACAGTTTTATATTTACATCTCAATAGTTATAAAAGAAAATTTACAAAACAGTTACAGAATACACAATATAACCCATAACCTTACCTCACTGAATAAATTATCCTTAACATTTTAGTATATTTGTATAATATGAACACATTCATATATGCCAACTATATATTACAAACACTGTAATATTATGTAATTTTGTTGATATTATTCATTAAAATTTGGTTCAATTTTCTTTACCTTAGTATTTTTAAGTACCAAATATCCTAAGTAGAAAATGTGTAAGATCCAGCTCCTCATCTCTACAATTTTGCAACCTAGTGGAAGAGATAGATATGTATACAATAAAGTGTGTGACAATATGTGAAGTGCTATTTTTGCAAAATAAAGTAAGTGCTTCCCCACTTCCATGGGGAAGTGCTATGAGAACTTAGAAAAAAAAGATCCCTTGGGTTGTTATGTAGAAGATAGACTGGGAAGAGTGGGCATGGGTAGAAGTGGGTAGATCAATGAAGAAGACTATTGTCACAGCCCAGATGATGTAGCTTGGACTAGGTTAGTGACTTGAAGTAGGTAAGTGGCTTGGACTAGGTTAGTGGCAGTAGAGTTAGTAAAAGTAAATAGATCTGAGAAATATTTATGAAATAGAATGAATGAGAATTGGTAGTTGGCTGGTTGTGGGGATTGAGAGGGAGGGATGAAGGATATCTCCCAGAAGTATGAAGTGGAGGAAGGTGCCATTTACTAAGATAAGATGCATAGGAAGAAAATGGGGCATCTGCTATGTGAAAGAAAATGGCAGTTGGCAAAGGTTCTCAAGAGGGTGGGATTGTCTTCTGAAACTTTAACTCTATTTGGTAGTACATAGACATTATGGGAAGATGTAATTACACTGTGAAGTCTGCAGTTCCCAGAACCACTGCTAATAATTTAGGGTGTATTATTTATTGCTTTATTGTATAAAAGAGTTAATTATAAACCAAGGCACAGAAATGTAGCAGTTATCCAGCCCAATCCTCTTTTTTCAGTAAGGCCCAGAGAGAAGTGATTTAAACAAAGTTACAAAGCTAGTTAGTAGCACGTCTAGGTCTAGAAGCAAGTCTCTTTACTGGTAGCTTTACATTTCTTCTACCACACAGTTCCTTTTTCAACTGTACAGTCAGAATTGACTCTGTTGGTGGCCATTTTCTTCCAGTCTCTAGGGACCCATTTTCCTTGCCTAAGCATACGTGTATATAGAAATGTATGAGAAATTCCATCTACTTTCTTTATGATCAGGCCACATGTCCTGTGTTTATGAATACGCATTATTGAAAGAGTAACCTGATAAATTTACCATAGCAGAGCCTATTGTTCCTTTGGCTATAAGGGAATGATTCAGATTGCACTTGAACTCCAGTCTTTCCATAGAACAGACCATGGGATTGAGGGCTTCTAGCCTTGTCATTCTGGGGTTTTTGATTAGTCTGTTAAAATGCTTGCCGTTTTTTCTAGACTGAAGTCATCTTCAAAGTATCTTACACCATCCCAAGATTGCCTTGATGATCCAACATTGATTTTGTAGTCTGTCAGGTGAGGAATTTTTATCATTTCCTACTACCTTAGATTCAGTTTCTACTTTCAAGGTACCTCACTGCCCAAGTTTGTCCCCCTCGTTACTTTTTGCAATGCTTTACCATTTCTCACCTCGACCATCTGTACTTGTTGAAGAAAGTATTCTTTAGCGGTGGTGGTGGGGGCGGATAGTTACTGATTTCATTTTTACTAAAAATTATCTAAGCCCATAAAATCAGTAAGTAATGGACCCCCACAGTGCTGATATTAACTATTTTTTTTAGTGCTTATATTAGCCAGAACCTATGCTAAATTTTGCTAGCTGCATATATTATCTCATCACATCCTCACAGCACCTGCTTGTGGAATGTTCTTGGTTAAAACTGTCTTCCCCCAAAATCTACATGTTGCAGACCTAACCTACAGTACCTCAGAATGTGTCCTTATTTGGAAATAGGGCCTTTGTAGAGGGAATCAAGTTAGAATGAGTTTGTGAAGGTGGCTGCAATTTAATATGATCCCTGTCTTTATGAAAAGAGGACATTTGGAGACAAAGACAGACAGACATAAAGGGAGTTGATGTGAAGAGACAGAGGAATAAGATGGCATCACCAAACCATGCAGAGACGTCTGGACTAGATCTTTCCCTCAGAGGCCTCATAAGGAACCAACCCTGCCTAACAAGTCTTAAGACTTCTGGCTGGCTGAACTGTAAGACAAATACTTTCTGTTGTTTAAGTCACTCAGTTTTTGGCACTGCGGTAACATAGTACCCTAGCAAACTCATACAGGGGTTACTAGTTTTATCCCCACTTTACAGATGAATAAACTGAGGTACAGAAATGTAAGTGACATGCACAAGTCACAGAGTAAGGCAGAGCTGGATTTGAACCCAGTTCAGTCTGACCTCAGAGCCTGCTTCTACTGGCCCGTTACCTTCCTGTCTTGGATCTCAGCGCTATACTCCAAAAGGCTGGCTTCTTATTGTGTTGATTCTAAAGAGTTAAATCACCACCACGGATCAGTTCAGTTCAGTCACTCAGTTGTGTCCAACTCTTTGTGAACCGCAGCACACCAGGCCTCCCTGTCCATCACCAACTCCCGGAGTTTACCCAAACTCATGTTCATTGAGTCGGTGATGCCATATAAACCATCTCATCCTCTGTCGTCCACTTCTCCTCCTGCCTTCAATTCTTTCCCAACATCAGGGTCTTTTCAAATGAGTCAGTTTTTTTGCATCAGGTGGCCAAAATATTGGAGCTTCAGCTTCAACATCAGTCCTTCCAATGAACATTCAGGACTGATTTCCTTTAGGATGGACTGGTTGGATCTCCTTGCAGTCTGAGGGACTCTCGAGAATCTTCTCCAACACCACAGTTCAAAAGCATTAATTGTTCTGCACTCAGCTTTCTTTATAGTCCAACTCTCACATCCATACATGACTACTGGAAAAACAATAGCCTTGACTAGATGGACCTTTGTTGACAAAGTAATGTCTCTGCTTCCTTAATATGCTGTCTATGTTGGTCATAACTTTGCTTCCAAGGAGTAAGCACCTTTTAATTTCATGGCTGAAATCACCATCTGCAGTGATTTTGGAGCCCCCCAAAATAAAGTCAGCCACTGTTTCCCCATCTATTTGCCATAAGTGATGGGACTGGATGCCATGATCTTAGTTTTCTGAATGTTGAGCTTTAAAGAAACGTGTACACCTTGGCGGATTCATGTTGATGTATGGCAAAACCAATACAATATTGTAAAGTAATTAGCCTCCAATTAAAATAAATAAATTAAAAAATAATAAATAAACAACCTTTTTCACTCTCCTCTTCACTTTCATCAAGAGGCTCTTTAGTTCTTCTTCATTTATGCCCTAAAGGGTGGTGTCATCTGCATATCTGAGGTTATTGATATTTCTCCCAGCAATCTTGATTCCAGCTTGTGCTTCATCCAGCCCAGCGTTTCTCATGATGTACTCTGCATATAAGTTAAAATTGCAGGCGGTGACAATATACAGCCTTGACGTATTCCTTTTCCTATTTGGAACCAGTCTGTTGTTCCATGTCCGGTTCTAACTGGTGCTTCCTGACCAGCATATAGGTTTCTCAAGAGGCAGGTCAGGTGGTCTGGTATTCCCATCTCTTTCAGAATTTTCCACACTTTATTGTGATCCACACAGTCAAATTTTAGGGTCACAGAGTCATTACAGTGATTACTGAAAGCCATATTAAATTCTTTTTTGCTTTTAAGAACTTTTTTTGAGAGACAGGGAAAAGGAGTCACTGGAAGATAAATGTACTTATTACTGAGAAATTGTTCCTGGCACACCCAAGAGTGGTATTTCTTCACCTAAAGCTGTCAGGTCAATATTGCCTGATGAACTGACTTCTTCAGTCATTGTCACTCTGTGCAGCATGGAACCCTGGGACTCAGTTTAGTCATTCACTCAGGCTGCTTCCTGAGAGACTGGTTAAGCTAGCCCAATCTGATTTCCTCCTTTTAATTTTTATTTTATTTTATTATTTTTTAAATTTTATTTTATTTTTAAACTTTACAAAATTGTATTAGTTTTGCCAAATATCCAGATGAATCCGCCACAGGTATACATGTGTTCCCCATCCTAAACCCTCCTCCCTCCTCCCTCCCCATACTATCCCTCTGGGTTGTCCCAGTGCACGCAGCCCCAAGCTTCAGTATCGTGCATCGAACCTGGACTGGCAACTCGTTTCATACATGATATTATACATGTTTTCAATGCCATTCTCCAAATCTTCCACCCTCTCCCCTCTCCAACAGAGTCCATAAGACTGATCTATATATCAGTGTCTCTTTTGCTGTCTCGTACACAGGGTTATTGTTACCATCTTTCTAAATTCCATATATATGCGTTAGTATAACTGTATTGGTGTTTTCTTTCTGGCTTACTTCACTCTGTATAATAGGCTCCAGTTTCATCCACCTCATTAAAACTGATTCAAATGTATTCTTTTTAATGGCTGAGTAATACTCCATTGTGTATATGTACCACAGCTTTCTTATTCATGCATCTGCTGATGGACATCTAGGTTGCTTCCATGTCCTGGCTATTATAAACAGTGCTGGCGATGAACATTGGGGTACATGTGTCTCTTTCCCTTCTGGTTTCCTCAGTGTGTATGCCCAGCATGGGATTGCTGGATCATAAGGCAGTTCTATTTCCATTTTTAAGGAATCTCCACACTGTTCTCCTATGTGGCTGTACTAGTTTGCATTCCCACCAACAGTGTAAGAGGGTTCCCTTTTGCTCCACACCCTCTCCAGCATTTATTGCTTGTAGACTTTTGGATCGCAGCCATTCTGACTGGTGTGAAATGGTACCTCATAGTGGTTTTGATTTGCATTTCTCTGATAATGAAGTGATGTTGAGCATCTTTTCATGTGTTTGTTAGCCATCTGTATGTCTTCTTTGGAGAAATGTCTATTTAGTTTCTTTGGCCCATTTTTTGGATTGGGGTCATTTATTTTTCTGGAGTTGAGCTGTATGAGTTGCTTGTATATTTTTGAGATTAGTTGTTTGTCAGTTGCTTCATTTGCTATTATTTTCTCCCATTCTGAAGGCTGCCTTTTCACCTTGCTAATAGTTTCCTTTGATGTGCAGAAGCTTCCTTTTTATTCATGACAGAAGGTGGTGGAAAACAGAACAAGCACTAAATCACTTCCGTTACACGTGCTTAAAGACCAGTTTTAAGTTACTTTCTGTGCAACAATTGAACCTAAATTTACTTGATGTGGGTACAAAAGTTTCTCTGTCGAAATATACTGAGTTTATTAGAGACTCTCCTAGGGTAGGACAACAGTTTGGATTATGTAGCAAAGCGTTTCAAACCAAGTACTACGTGCTAACGGTTTATATAAATGTGATGATTAGATAAAAGGGGCTTTTGGAGTTAATGCTCGAAGACACTAATTAAATTCACATCAACAAGTCAACATATTGGTCTCATATGGATTGGAGCACTTTGGAAATGCTTCTTTTGTTTGGATACCATTAATTAAATTCACACATTTTCCTGAGATTGGAACAGTTACCTTAAAACACAGAAGGCAAACGTTAAGGCCTTTGAACAGCACTTGTGAGTGCATTTCTGTGCAGCCGAGTAAATTAGAACAGTTTTTTCTTTTCAAGGAGCTAATTGCCTAGAATTTTCAAAATTTCACGGCAGATAGTGAACAGTTGATTCATTCTCAACAAATTCAATCCAAATGATGCATGCTTTTACTTAACCACTACAGGCTTAACTGCAGTTTTAAATAATTCTCAGTGCAGAGGCAATAAAGTATTTCAGTAAATAAGTCTCAGAGGAGAGTTAGGAGGGAAATGTACCAGTATTCCCCAGTAGCCACTGTTTCAGGTCACTGTTTGAAACCACAAAGCACATGTCAAAGAATTATGACCTACCATGGGCAGTATTTTTCAGTTAGGAGTTTATAAATATCCTGAGGGTCTGAAGAAATGATTCCAAACAGAAAATAAGTAAACCCTACGGGGATATTTCATTTGAAAACTAAGTATCTGTGGCCTTGTCTTGTCAACAGAATTGGTTTTCTCTCTGTTGTTGTGTTGTTCCACTTACGACTACTCCAGAATGGAAATCTAGGGAGAAAAGCTGTGTGTGTAGAGTCGTCAGCATGGCTGTGGCATAATGACAGAAGCCACTTGCCAAAATGAAGGAATTCGTTTTTTGACAGTTTCTCTTGCCCTTGGCTCCCCAGATCCTGAGTTGCATATGGCCATATGGATTTGCTCATTTCACTCAGCTTGAAAAAGTAATCCCAGCTTTAGAACACTATGATGGAGTATTAAATTCACTTTAGTAGATATCGATCAATCTAGTGATGATTGTGTTCAAAGCCCTGCATTGGTGCTGGTGAGGTGGTGGGGATGGAGGCAGAGAGGTGGAGGTGACAAGGATAAAGGATAAATGAAAGATGGCCTCTGCCCTGTTGAATAATCACTAACATTTGTTGAATGCATCCAATGTACCAGGCACTGTTCTACGTTCTTAAAAACCCATTACTTGGGACTTCCCTGGATGTCCAGTGGCTAAGACTCTGTATTCCCAATGTAGGGGGCTTGGGTTCCATCCCTTGTCAGGGAGCTAGATCCCACATGCCACAACTGAGTGTTCACATGCTGCAAAGAAGATCAAAGATTCCTCTGTGCCACAACTAAGACCTGGTGGAGCCTAAATAAATAAGTAAATATTTTAAAAGACCCATTACTTAATTCAGTGACTCTAAGTGAAAGTCGCTCAATTGTGTCTAACTCTGCGACCCCTTGGAATGTAGCCTGCCAGGCTCCTCTGTCCATGGAATTCTCCAGGCAAGAATACTGGAGTGGATAGCTGTTCCCTTCTCCAGGGGATATTCCCAACCCAGGGATTGAACCCAGGTGTACTGCATTGCAGGTGGATTCTTTACCATCTGAGCCATCAGGGAAGCCCTCAGTGACTCTATAGAAGTACTATTTGTGTCCCTATTGTACAGATGAGGAAGCTAAGGCTTGGAGAAACTAACTGCTGCTCTTTCTCATTCTCTTTTGTGGGTTCATCTTCCTGACCTAACTCTGGAGTACCCCAGGGCTTGGTCTTTGGATCTCTTCTTGGTCTAGATTTGATCTCATTTAGTTTCATGGCACCACCATATTTAGATCTCACCATATTTGTTGAATAGGCATCTCAGATTTATGTCCTGAATGGAGTTCCCCTTCCCTTAAAATGCTTTTTCCTTATCTTCCCAATCTGAGTTGATGAGATTGTTGCAGGAAAATGGGGTGCGAGAGAGAGGATGATCATGTCCCAGATTTCCAATGAGTCCCTGGGATGAGCCATCAAGTGAGGGTCCTTGGCTTTGCACAGGAAATTTTACACTGACCTGTAGTAAAATGAAAGAAGGCTTATTTAGAGAGATGCACATTCCATGGGCAGAGTGTGATCAGTCTCAGACAGTGAGAATAGACCCAGGGTCTGGGTGTGGTTTTTATGGGCTGGGTAATTTCATAGACTAATAAATGGGAGGATTATTCCAATTATTTTGGGGGAAGGAGAGGAGATATCCAGGAACTGGGCCACCGACCACTTTTTGGCACTTTATGGTCAGCCTTGTAACTGTCATGACCTGTCTGTGTGTTACTTAGCATGCTAATGTATGACTCAATGGACATGAATTTGAGCAACCTCCAGGAAATGGTGAATGACAGGGAGGCCTGGCGTGCTGCAGTCCATGGGATATAAAGAGTCTGACAGGACTTAGTGATTGAATAACAACAACAAATTGTATCAGTTCAGTTAAGTTTCAGTTCGCTCAGTCATGTCCCGACTCTTTGCGACCCCATGAATCGCAGCACGCCAGGCCTCCCTGTCCATCACCAACTCCTGGAGTTCACTCGGACTCACGTCATCGAATCAGTGATGCCATCCAGCCCATCTCATCCTCTGTCCGTCTCCTTCTCCTCCTGCCCCCAATCCCTCCCAGCATCAGAGTCTTTTCCAATGAGTCAACTCTGCATGAGGTGCCAAAGTATTGGAGTTTCAGCTTTAGCATCATTCGTTCCAAAGAATCCCAGGGCTGATCTCTTTCAGAATGGACTGGTGGATTCCTTGCAGTCCAAGGGATTCTCAAGAGTCTTCTCCAACACCACAGTTCAAAAGCGTCAATTCTTCAGTGCTCAGCCTTCTTCACAGTCCAACTCTCACATCCATACATGACCACTGGAAAAACCATAGCCTTGACTAGACGGACCTTTGTTGGCAAAGTAATGTCTCTGCTTTTCTTTCTTTCTTTTTTTTTGTTTTTTATTTTATTTTATTTTTAAAATTTACATAATTGTATTAGTTTTGCCAAATATCAAAATGTCTCTGCTTTTCAATATGCTATCTAGGTTGGTCATAACTTTCCTTCCAAGGAGTAAGCATCTTTTAATTTCATGGCTGCGGTCACCATCTGCAGTGATTTTGAAGCCCCAAAAAATAAAGTCTGCCACTGTTTCCACTGTTTCCCCATCTATTTCCCATGAAGTGATGGGACCAGATGCCATGATCTTCGTTTTCTGAATGTTGAGTTTTAGTGAGCATATAATGAGGCTCAAGGTTCACTGGAAGTTACATCTGCCATCTTGGACCTAGCTGGTTTAAGAGCTTAGCGTTTCCTGTTCTCTCAGTGGCTGTCATTCTAATTAATGGCTGTGCCCTGCCTTCTTCCCTCCTGTCTTGGGAATCTCTATTCTTCCTGCTCTTGGATCAAAAAACTTTTTTCTCACATTTTCAAAATATATCTTGGAATGGACTATTTCTGTCCATCTCCATGGCTCCGATTTTGGCCTGAACTACTGTCCTCTCTTATCTAAATTGCTACCATTGATAGTAATTGTTCTTTCTTACTGGTTTCCAAGCTTCTTCTTTCCCCGTATTGCTGCATAACAAGTCAAACATAGCAGCTTAAAATGGGCTTCCCTGGTGGCTCAGATGGTAAAGAATCGCCTGTAATGCAAGGAGACCTGGGTTTGATCCCTTTGTTGGGAAGATCCCTGGAGAAGGGAATGGCTACCTGCTCCAATATTCTTGCCTTGGAGAATTCCATTGACAGAGGAGCTGGCAGCAGGCTACAGTCTAAGGGTCACAAAGAGTCAGACACGACTAGCAACTACACTTTGAACAGCTTAAAATAAACATTCATATATTATCTCCAAGTCTTGTATATGTCAGAAGTCTGGAGGGGTTGGCTGAGTTTTCTGCTTAGGATCTCACAAGGCCAAAGTTGAGGTGTCAACCAGACTGGATTCTTACCTGAAGCTCTGGGGAAGAATCTACTTCCAGGTCATTCAGGCTGTTGGAAGAATCCATAAACTTGTGACTGTAGGTCCAAGGTCCCCTGTTTCCTTGCTGGTGGCTGTCAGGGGGAGAACTCCTAAAGACCCAACACATTCCTTCCCATGTGGTCCCTACATCTCAAATTCAGCAATGGCACATCAAATACATCAAAGACTTGTGTTTCAGATCTCTCTGAATTCCTCTTCTGCTACCACCCAGAGCAAGGGCTTACTTGATTGGGTCAGCCCACCCTGATAATCTCCATGATTTATTTTTTTTAAGCTTAGATTTTATTTATTTATTCATTTAGGCTACATGGAGTCTTTGTTGCAGTTTGCAAGCTTCTCGAGTTGTGGCACATGGGCTTAGTTGCCCTGTGGCAATAAGATCTTAGTTCCAACCCAGGATCAAACCTGAGTCCCCTGCATTGGAAAGTGGATTCTTAATCAGTGGACTGCCAGGAAGTCCCAATCCCCATATTTTAATGTCAGTTGTATTTGGGACTTGATTTATGTTAGAAAAATCTTTTCACAGTGCTACCCAGATTAGCAATTTGATTGAATAACCAGGGGATAGAATTCTGGCTGGGATGTATATTCAGTCTTCTGCTTACACATCCCCTTTGCAGTATCTCCCTCTACCCCAGCAGCTAGTGTGATCCTGTTCAGATGTAAGCCAGAACCTGTCATTCTTCTACTCAAAATTCTCCAGTGACTCCCAGGCTCATTCAGAGTAAAGCTCAAAGTCCTCACCATGTCCCACCAGGCCCTTTATGATCTGGACTCTGCTCCTTACCACCTTGACTTCATTTCTTACTTTTCTCCTCTCACTTACCCTCCTCTTACTTATTCTCCCTCTGCTCATATTCATATTTCAAGCATGATCCCGCCTCAGACCTTTGTTCATGTTATTTCTTCAGCTTGAGATGACTTTCCTCTTGATAACCACATGACTAGTGGCTTCATTACCTCAAAATTTCTCCTCAACTGCCCGCTTCTCAGTAAGACCTTCTTGACAGTTTCTGTTCCAAAATTCCTCACCACCCCGTGCTTTCTAAAACTCTCTTACTGTTCATTTTACTCCAGATCCCTTGTTACTATTTGATATAAAGTATGTAAATATATTACCCCGGCTTTCCTGGTGGCTCAGATGGTAAAGAATCCACCTGCAATGTGGAGACCTTGGTTCGATCCCTGGGTCAGGAAGATACATCAGCAGAGGGCATGGCAACCCACTCGAGTATCCTACTGGAGAATCTGTGGACAGAGGAGCCTGGTGGGCTACAGTCCACGGGGTCACAAAGAGTCAGACATGACTGAGTAAGCACATGTAAATATATAAAATACATTTCACTCTTATCTCATTTACTGTTTGTCTTTCTCTCTAGAGGTATGTCTCACAGGGGGCTTTGTTCACTGCTGTATACCTAGCACTTGGTAAGATGTGTGGAAAATAGAAGGCACTCAATAAATATGTATAAAGTAAATGACTAAAGGAGCTTGCCTAAGGTCACACACACTAGTAAGTGACTGAGTTGGAAGTTGAACATAAAGCACATGCTGCCTCCCTGGAGCTCAGAGATGAATAGTGGTAAGGGTGAAGGTATACAAGGTTAGACTATAAGAGAAGGTGTTCTAAGGAAAATGCCCATAAAGGAAGTGCCACTCAGGGATTCTGGAGTTTCCAAGGATAGAGAACATGAGGGTAGAACTTTGGACTGGAACCAGCAGATAAAGTCACATCTGGCTGAGGGAAACAATATTCATTATGAGACAGAAGAACACAAGACACACAGACTCAGAAGGCATGTGAGGATGGAGAACAGATTGTAGCAAGAAGCCACAGTTCAGTTCAGTTCAGTCGCTCAGTTGTGTCCTACTCGTTGTGACCCCATGGACTGCAGCATGCCAGGCCTCCCTGTCCATCACCACTCCCGGAATTTACTCAAACTCATGTCCATTGAGTAGGTGATGCATCCAACCATTCATCTTCTGTGTCCTTTCTCCTCCCGCCTTCAACCTTTCCCCAGAATCAGGGTCTTTTTCAAATGAGTCAGCTCTTCGCATGAGTGGCAAAGTATTGGAGTTTCAGCTTCAACATCAGTCCTTTCAATGGATATTCAGGGCTGATTTCCTTTAGGATGGGCTGGTTGGATCTCCTTGCAGTCTGATGGACTCTCAAGAGTCTTCTCCAACACACAGTTCAACAAAGCATCGGTTCTTCGGCGCTCAGTTTTCTTTATAGTCCAACTCTCACATCCATATATGACTACTGGAAAAACCATAGCTTTGGACTAGACGGACCTTGGTTGCAATTTAATGTCTCTGCTTTTATATGCTGTCTAGGTTGGTCAGAACTTTTCTTCCAAGGAGCAAGCATCTTTTAATTTCATGGCTGCAGTCACCATTTTCAGTGATTTTGGAGCCCCCCAAAATAAAGTCTCTCACTGTTTCCACTATTTCCCCATCTGTTTGCCATGAAGTGATGGGACCAGATGCCGTGATCTTAGTTTCTGAATGTTGAGTTTTAAGCAACTTTTTCACTCTCCTCTTCACTTTCATCAAGAGGCTCTTTAGTTCTTCTTTGTTTCTGCCATAAGGGTGGTATCATCTGAATATCTGAGGTTACTGATATTTCTGCCAGCAATCTTGAAGTCATGAGCCAGGGACAGACAACTGCCAGGCAGCCACCAGAAGCTGGAACAGATTCTCAGTAAGGGAGGTGTGGCCCTGCCAGCACCTTGATCTCAGACTTCTTGCCTCCAGAACTGTGCTTTGTTCGGGCAATCACAGGAAACTACTGAATGAGATGTGAATGATGGGTGTGATTGCTATGGATTCTGTGCTGTACTCCCTCAGTCCCCTTTTAGGTCTCAAGGACTTATTCACCCATCCTCTGAGGTTCTGTTGCATACCAGTCTTTAGCTGCCAGCTTTTTATAGGAATTGCTTCTGTTGAAGAGAGGACCTTGTCCAAGGTCAAGCCTCCTTCTTGGGGACAACTTGCATCCAGTGACTAGTAAACATGCTGCTGCTGCTGCTGCTAAGTCACTTCAGTCGTGTCCAACTCTGTGCGACCCCATAGATGACAGCCCACCAGGCTCCCCCGTCCCTGGGATTCTCCAGGCAAGAACACTGGAGCAGGTTGCCATTTCCTTCTCCGACGCATGGAAGTGAAAAGTGAAAGTGAAGTCGCTCCGTCGTGTCCAACTCTTTGTGACCCCATGGACTGCAGCCTACCAGGCTCCTCCATCCATGGGATTTTCCAGGCAAGAGTGCTGGAGTGGGCTGCCATTGCCTTCTCCGAGTCAACATGAGGGTTGTATTATATATCAATTGAAATGTAACAAATTACCACACACTCTGGGGCTTCAAACAACCACGTTTGAAGGGTCACACTTTATTATCTCACAGTTTCTGTGGGTCAGGAGTCTGGGCATGGCCTAACTGGGTTCTTTATTTAGGGGCTTATAAGTCTACATTCAAGGGGTCAGACAGGCTGAATTCTCATTTGGAGGCTAGACTGCGGAAGAATGTACTTCCAAATGCTTAAGTGTCAGAACTCTACGTTAGCTATTCAAGATCATGTTGCTCCAGGTTTAGGGCTTGAGGTGTTCTGGACCACCCAGATAATCCTAAGCAGGGCTGTAATCCATGTGAGGTATGGTTTATTTCCAGTTCATGCTTATGCCACCTAGTGTTTGGTCTTTTGAGGTCCCCGCCCCAGATTAGGGGTCGTTTACACAGTTCCCACCCTTTGTGGATCCTGGGCTCCAACTTTTGTTGCTCTAGAACTGTCAACAAGTTGCTCACCTTGCAGCTACTTTGATATTGGCAAAATCCCCATGGGGCAATAGTGGGCCAAATACCTATCTGAGTTTTCTAATCCAGCCTGATCTAGGCTTGGTAATTCTAACACTCTTTTATTAGTTCCTTGATAATTTAAAAAATATGTTCTTTATAAAAATACTTTGTTAGTTTTATTTAGCAGAGGTAGTTCTGAATGAGCCTCATCTGCAATGATCAGAAACAGAAGTCTATGTTTTTAAATTTTTATCTCTAAAGAATTACAGAAGCCACCTGTGTAACTCCTCTCTTTTCCAGGAGGAAAGTATTATTCTGATTTTGGTTTTATCATTTTTATACATTAACTGCATAGCTGCATATCCTCAAATAATGTATAGGATTGTTCTGTATGTTTTTAAAATTTTGAAACATGATATTGTGCTAAATACATTCTTCTGTAACTTTCGCATTCTGTTCAACATGATGTTTTTTGAGATTTATCCATTTTTGTTACATGCAGTGCTAGTGCATTCATTTAATTTTAATTGCTGCATGGTATTCATTGCATAATGGCATTCACGATTTTCATTCATTCTCCTGTTGATGAATATTAGGGTTATTTGTGTTTTAAAAATGTGCAATCTGGTCCAAAAAGATTGATGTAAGCAATGGTAGTTCTCTCCAGGCTATTTACTTAACTGAAGTGTTTCTGACTCAACAAGATGAGAAGCAGTGCCTCTTAGGTGTAAGAAAGGCTGGAATGAAAGTTTCATGCCTACAAATATCCAAGGGAAGTTTAAAATTCTCTGTTGACAATGAAGCCCAGAACCTGATTTCACTAAAACTCTTTGAATAAACTTTGAGCAGAGCTGGTGAAGACATGTCCTCCTCCTTGTCTAATGGCTCAAAGTGTTCACTGTAGCATGGTTTTGTGCTAGACAGAGGACAGCTGTATGTGTTGTGGCACTGTGCCTCTGGAGGCTTGCTGTTGAGAAGACTTTGCATGCTATGGGGAATGGACAAATGTGGGTTCCAGACCTTTCTCTGCCACTTTCAAGCTGGGGCCATCATGTGTAGGTCATTTTAACTTTGATTTCCTTACCCATAGCATCGTTTGGATATCTTTTAAAAGACTTGTTCCTTTCTGATAAACTTTAAAATCTATGACTCCTTTCATAGTACTTTCTCATGCTTTGCTTTTTCTTCCAATATTTTTTTATGAAAAATTTCAACACAACAGAAAAGTTGAGAGACATTTATAGTGAACATCTACACATTCATCCTTCCTTGATTTAACAATGAACATGTTATTTTGCTTTATTACATATCTATCCACCTGTGTCTCTTCCATCCATCAGTCCATTTTATGACCTTTGTCTTGATTATTGGAAAATAAGTTGCAGACATCAGCATACATCACTTTCTAAACTCTCAGTGTGAATATCATTAAGTTTAATATTTATTTGTTTTTAATTGAATAATACATTTACATATAGAAAAACATAGCAATCTTTTAAAAGGGTTTAGAATTAGTTTATTTCACTTTAATGAGTATTAAGTACTATTCTTCTAGTGTACTTTCTTACTGCTATACGTGAACACAAAGGATATGTGAGATATTTGTTGCTGTAAAGCCGCTCAGTCATATCCGACTCTTTGTGACCCCATGGACTGCAGCATGCCAGGCTTCCCTGTCTTGCACTGTCAATCGAGTTTGCTCAAACTCGTGTCCATTGTGTTGGTGATGCCATTGAACCATCCTCATCTTCTGTTGCCCCCTTCTCCTATGTGAGACATAGTCCTGTACTAAAAAGTTTATATTCTAGCCAGGGGTCGTGTGATTAACATTTAGGAGTGATTAAAATACAAGGCAGCACATTTTTATTCAGTAAAGACAGAGAGATAACACTAATATTTAAGGATTAGAGACATTTTGAATAATTAGAATTATTGGATGTAAGAACTGCAGAGACTGTAGAATAATCTAGTCAAGGTCCATCATTTTGGCAGAGGCAGAAAAGTTGTACATTGGTTAAGTGTTGCTCAGTGATTCAACTGAAGTACTACATTTGATATAATATATTAACTGCTTTATGAGGGCTCTTTCTAATACAGTCTGCATCCTTGTTAATATCATTTCCCTAATGACTTGAGTGGGGTTTCATGTGCTTATAGCCATTTGTAAATAATCTTTGGTATGAAATGTCTGTTCAAATATTTTCCCATTTAAAAAATTTAATTCGTATTGATTTTCTTATGTTAAATTTTAAGAGCTCTTTCTATAGTTTAGGAACTTTTTTAGATATGTGGTTTGAAAGATATTTCCTCCAAGTCTATGACTTGTCTTTTAAGTCTCTTCACAGTATCTTGGCAGAGGAAAAGTTATAATTTGACAAAATCTATTCATTAATTTTTTCTTGTATGACTCATGACTAAAAAACTAATTGCTAAACCAAGGTACAAAGATTTCTAATTTTTTTCTAAAAAATTTTATAGCTTATGTTTCATTTGTAGGCTTATGATCTATCTTGAATTAATTTTTATTTAAGGTGTGAGGTTTAGGTCTCAAATTCAGACTTAAATTGAAGAAAGTAGGGAAAACCACTAGACCATTCAGATATGACCTAAATCAAATCCCTTATGATTATACAATGGAAGTGAGAAATAGATTTAAGGGCCTAGATCTGATAGATAGAGTGCCTGATGAACTATGGAATGAGGTTCGTGACATTGTACAGGAGACAGGGATCAAGACCATCCCAATGGAAAAGAAATGCAAAAAAGCAAAATGGCTGTCTGGGGAGGCCTTACAAATAGCTGTTGAAAGAAGAGACAAATAGCTGTGAAAAGAAAGAAGAGAAGCGAAAAGCAAAGGAGAAAAGGAAAGATATAAACATCTGAATGCAGAGTTCCCAAAGAATAGCAAGAAGAGATAAGGAGCCTTTCTTCAGCAATCAATGCAAAGAAATAGAGGAAAACAACAGAATGGGAAAGACTAGGGATTCTTTCAAGACAAATCAACAGATACCAAAGGACATTTCATGCAAAGATGGGGCTCATAAAGGACAGAAATGGTATGGACCCTAACAGAAGCAGAAGAGATTTAAGAAGAGGTTGGCAAGAATATCACAGAAAACTGTACAAAAGATTTCATTGACCCAGATTAGTCATGAGGGGTGTGAATCACTGACCTAGAGCCAGACATCCTGGAATGTGGAAAGTCAGGTGGCCGTTAAGAAAGCAGTCACTAATGACAAAGCTAGTGGAGGTGATCGGAATTCCAGTTGAAGCTACTCCAAATCCTGAAAGATGCTTGGCTGTGGAAAGTGCTTGCGTTCAATATGGCAGCAAATTTAGAAAACTCAGCAGTGGGCCACAGGACTGGAAAAGGTTCCAGTTTTCATTCCCAGACCTCAAAAGAAAGGCCAATGCCCAAAGATGGTCAAACTACCGCACAATTGCACTCATCTCACACGCTAGTAAAGAATGCTCAAATTCTCCAAGCCAGGCTTCAGCAATATGTGAACGTGAACTTCCGCTGATGTTTCAAGCTGGTTTTAGAAAAGGCAGAGGAACAGAGATCAAATTGCACATCCCGCTGGATCATGGAAAAAGCAAGAGAGTTCCAGAAAAGCATCTCTTTCTGCTTTATTGACTATGCCAAAGCCCTTTGACTATGTGATCACAATAAACGTGGAAAATTCTGAAAGAGATGGGAATACCAGATCACCTGATCTGCCTCTTGAGAAATTTGTATGCAGGTCAGGAAGCAACAGTTAGAACTGAACATGGAACAACAGACTGGTTCCAAATAGGAAAAGGAGTTTGTCAAGGCTGTATACTGTCACCCTGTTTATTTAACTTATATGCAGAGTACATCATGAGAAATGCTGGGCTGAAGAAACACAAAGCTGAATCAAGATTGCCAGGAGAAATATCAATAACCTCAGATATGCAGATGACACCCACCCTTTTATGGGCAGAAAGTGAAGAGGAACTAAAAAACCTCTTGATGAAAGTGAAAGTGGAGAGTGAAAAGTTGGCTTAAAGCTCAACATTCAGAAACGAAGATCATGGCGTCCTGGTCCCATCACTTCATGGGAAATAGGATGGGGAAACAGTGGAAACAGGGTCAGACTTTATTTTTCTGGGCTCTAAAATCACTGCAGATGGTGACTGCAGCCATGAAATTAAAAGATGCTTACTCCTTGGAAGGAAAGTTATGACCAACCTAAGATAGCATATTCAAAAGCAGAGACATTTACTTTGCCAACAAGGTTTGTCTAGTCAAGGCTATGGTTTTTCCAGTGATCATATATGGATGTGAGGGTTGGACTGTGAAGAAGGCTGAGTGTCAAAGAATTGATGCTTTTGAACTGTGGTGTTGGAGAAGACTCTTGAGAGTCCCTTGGACTGCAAGGAGATCCAACCAGTCCATTCTGAAGGAGATCAGCACTGGGATTCTTTGGAAGGAATGATGCTAAAGCTGAAACTCCAGTACTTTGGCCACCTCATGCGAAGAGTTGACTCATTGGAAAAGACTCTGATGCTGGGAGGGATTGGGGGCAAAGGAGAAGGGGACGACAGAGGATGAGATGGCTGGATGGCATCACTGATTCGATGGACGTGAGTCTGAGTGAACTCCAGGAGTTGGTGATGGACAGGGAGGCCTGGTGTGCTGCGATTCATGGGGTCGCAAAGAGTTGGACACGACTGAGCAACTGATCTGATCTGATCTGCGTATGGTTGTCCAGTCATTCTAGTAGCATTTTTGAAAGGATTATCCTTCCCCCCTATTGAATTTCCTTTGCCCCAACAGAGTGTCCATATTTGTGTGACTCTGTTTCTGAATTCTGCATTCCTGTTCTTTTGATCTATGTGTGTCCTTCCTTCTTTTTTATTTTGAGGTAACCACTATCATCTCTGTGTATCCTTCCAGAGATATTCTATGTGTATATAGCCAGATCTGTAAGTGTACTTTGTTTTTCCTTTTCTAGTTACTAATAATTTACATTAGTTCTGCCACCTTACTTTTTTTTAATCATTTAACCTTATATCATGGAGATGGATCCATATGAGTTCAGTCCAATTAGTACTATCTCATTTATTTTAGTGGCTTGCATAATATTCTACTGTATAAATTTTAACCAATTTATTTAACCAGTTTCTATGCTGAATATGTAGGTTGCTTCCAGACTTTGCTATTACAAAAATTCTTCAATGCATAACTTAACATATTTCAGTCTGCACCCATATGACTATGTGTGTAGGATCAGTTCCTAGAGCTACCTCTAGGAACTGGGTCAAAGAATATGTGAATTTATATTTTTATAGATTTTGCTAAAATTTACCCCTTAAATATTGTTCTTAGAGATTTATTCTTCCATCAGTGATGTATGAGTGTCCATTTTCACCATGCATCATGTACTTTTTTTACCTAACTTTTTACCTAAAAGTTATATGTCATTGTAGTTTGAAGGTATATTTCTTTTATTATGAGTGAGATTGAGTATTTTTTTTCATGTGTTTAAGAACACATTTATTTCTTCATATTAATTTTCTTTTTATCTATAGAGTCATTCTTCTTTATTTGGTTTTACACACACATATAGATATATAGTCCTTTGCCTGTGATACATTGTAGCAGTTAGGAATATTTTTGGTGACAAACTGTAGAAACTTGATTGTAGTGGCATATTGGGCTTCTCAGGTCGGTGTTAGTGGTAAAGGACCTGCCTGCCAATGCAGGAGAAGCGGGTTTGATACCCAGGTCGGGAAGTTTCCCTGGAGGAGGGCATGGCAACCCACTCCAGTATTCTTGCCTGGAGAATCCCAGGAACAGAGGAGCCTGGTGGGCTACAGTCCACAGGGTACAAAGAGTCAGACAGGACTGAAGCGACTTAAGCACAGCAGCAGCAGTGCTATATTCATTTTCTGGGGCTGCCATAACAAATACCATAGACTAGTGGTTTAAACAATAGTCATTTAGTTTCTCACAGTTCTGGAAGCTGGAGGTTCAAGGTCAAGGTGCCCCATAGGGTTGATTTTCTCTTGAAGCCTCTTTCCTTGGCTTGCAGATGGCCATCTCCCAATGTGTCCTCACATGGCTTTCCTCTGGGAATTTCCTCTGGGAATGTGTGTCTCTGGTCTCTCTTTCTCTTGTTATAAGGACACCAGGAATATTGGATTAGGACTCACCCTTATGACTTGACTTAACTTTACCTCTTTAAAGCACCTGTGTCAACATGCAGTCACAAGTACAGGCAAATTCTATTAGATCTTAAAGCTCAAGTATAATCCTTTTTGGCTCAATGCTCTGCCCTCTGGGCCCACTGCAATAGCAGCATCACCTATGTAGCTATGAATGGGGGCCCTGTCCCTGTGACACTGTGCAGCAGCAGCATGGACTGCTGAAACTGAGGAGGAGACAGCCTTGTCCCCTCGGTCTGTGATGGGAGTGGCAACCCTACTGACTTCTGAAACACTTTCAGGGTCATTCTTCCCTCTTCTTGAAAGACAGCACATGTTGATGCTGGACAGCTCTATTGTTTCATCTTATAGAATCCCAGGAGTCTAAGAGCCTTCCTTCATTTTGACCTCTGTCCTCTTTAGACCAAGCCGGCAATATTTCTGTTAATATAATCTCATTGCTATTCCTAGCTTCTGCTGAGATGGCTGATTAAATCTATGAATAGCACCCATAATCTTTTTATCAAATGATTTTCCAGCCATTCTCTTGGTATTCTCTCCAGAACATGCTTTCTCATTTTTCATAATAAGAACAGGCCGAGACATTTCCAAATCTTCAAGTTCTAGTTCCTTTTTGCTTAACAATTACTTCAAATTTGTCTCTCCCTTCTTATTTGACTAAAACAGTAGGAGAAATGAGACTGCACCTTCAACACTTTGCATAGAAATCTCCTTGGTTAAATATCCATGTTTATCACTTTTAACGTTCCACAGAACACTGGAACACGACTTCCTTACTACTTTATAATGAGGATCACCTTTCCTACAGTTTCCAATAACATATTCCTTATTTTCATCTGAAATTTCCTCCCAATCACTTTAAAAATTCCTTTCTTTAAAAATTTTTTTATTGGATTGGATTTTTTATTGGATTTATTATTTTGTTGATTTACGTGTTTTATTATTTTCAGGTGTAGAGCAACAATCAATTACTACATATATCCACTGTTTTTTTTAAGACTCTTTTTGCATATAAGCCATTACAGAGTATGGAGTAGAGTTCCCTATGCTATACGTAGGTTGTTATTAGTTATCTATTTTTTATATGTAGTGTGTTTATGATATATTCCTACCACAATCTCTTCAAGACAGTGTGGGTATTTCATTGTTAAATTTATTCCTATATACTTTTTCTTTTTGATGTATTGTTTGTTGGAATTATTTTCCCTAATTTCATTTGAATTGTTTATCACTAGTGTATAGAAATACAATCAATTATTGTATTTGTTTTTTTATATTGTCAGTGCTTGGTAGAACCATATTTATTAGTGCTAACAGTTTTTAGTGTGATATTCCATTGAATTCATGTCTCAAAATTATTGGTCATTTGTAGTTCAGAGATAGATTTACTTGGTTTTTAATCTGGAAGCCCTTTATTTCTTTTGTTTCTTAAGTGCCCCTGACTAGAACTTCCCAGTACATATTGAATAGGGCATGGCAAGGAAGTGAACATTCCCTGTTTGCCTTGAATATCTGGAAGGAGAGTTTTCCTGTCTTTCACACCATTATGTATGATGTTAGCTGTGGATTTTCCTAGGATGCCCTTTACTAGCCTGAAAGAATTAATTTCTTTTTCTAGTTTGTTTATTTTATTTTAATCATGGAAGGGGTTTTGGTTGTATCACAATGACTGTTACAACACACCTGAGAATGATTCCTGTGGTTTTTTAATATTTATTAACTATTAATTGTTATATTACAATCAGTTTAATTTCTGATGTTGAACCAACCAGTTGCATTGGTTGGGTTAAATCTCAGTCCAGTCATGGTTTACATCTTCTTGTATTATGTTGCTACCGGCATTTATTTATGGTTATTGTGTGTTCTTAGCCTGCGAGAATCCCAGGGCGGGGGAGCCTGGTGGGGGGCTGCGTGGTCTATTGGGGTCGCACAGGGTCAGACACGACTTGAAGTGGACTTATGCAGACACATTTTGTGTAGTCTGGCTAGTATTCTGTGATGGAAAATTTACATCTCAATTCAAAAGAGCTTAGGATTTATAGTTTTCTTTTCTTTTTTTTTTTTGGTTTATAGTTTTCTTTTAAGTCTGTCTTGTTTTTAGTATCAGGGTAATACTGGCCTCATAGAATGAGTTGGGTAGTATCTCCTCTTCTGTTTTTAGAATGAATGTTGCAAGTTTTTTGGTGTTAATTCTTTTTAAGATTTGCTGGTGAGCCATAGGGACCTGGGCTTTTCTTTGTGGGAAATTTTATTGAATTGCTGACTTAATTGCTTTACTTCTTAGAGGTTTATTTAGAGTTCTATTTCTTCTTGACTCATCTTTGCTAGTTTAATGTCTTTCTAGGAGTTTTATACATTTTTCCTGGGTCATCTAAATAATCTACATAATATTCAACAAATTCTAAGTAGGAAAACTCAAAGACAGCGACACCTAGACATATCATAATTAACTGTTGAAAGACAAACAGAGATACTTGAAAGAGTGTGGGACATACAAGGGATTCTCAATAAGACTGATTTCTCATTACACATGCACATGGCTTTCTAGATTCCGTGGACTATGTCAGAACTTGTCAAAGCCCCTGGATATCCATTCTCCCAGTTTTCCTTTCAAACTTGCTTGTTAGCCTATTTTTGAACGTTACTACTCCTAAAGGCAGTCTTGAAGTTTTTCAACCACTTCTTATTATTTTCTATAATTTTCTCTGGGGAAAGATTTTAGGTATTTAACAAGCTCCTAATGGGAAAGACAATGGCACCCGCTCCAGTACTCTTGCTGGAAATCCATGGACGGAGGAGCCTGGTGGGCTGCAGTCCATGGGGAGTGAAGAGTCGGACACGACTGAGCAACTTTACTTTCACTTTTCACTTTCATGCATCGGAGAAGGAAATGGCAACCCACTCTAGTGTTCTTGCTTGGAGAATCCCAGGGATGGGGAGCCTGGTGGGCTGCCATCTATGGGGTCGCACAGAGTTGGACATGACTGAAGCGACTTTAGCAGCAACAGCAGTCTGGTTAATAACAGTGAAACTTGTGAGTGGATCTTCCAGGAAATCACAGATAGGCCAAATAATGACAGTTCTCTTCTCTGGGTTTTATATTTATTGAACCCCATTTTTCCTCCAGTGGCTGCCAGGCTGCTGCTATTCACTGTAATTGCAGGATGTTAGGTTTCAAAGGCTACTCTTGAGCTAGGGAGAGCCATGTGGGGATAAAGTTCAGTTAAAAATGCCTCAAAGCTCACTCTTACACAGAAACCAGCCATTTTCTAAAAAATACAAGTTGCTGCAATCTTTTCATTAATATGCAGAGTTCTTAAAATGTTGATTCTAACAATCCCCCCCCTTTCTCCGCGCCATGTTCTTGTTGATTTTATGGAGGGAGAATTTTTAGATGTCCATACTCTATCATTCCTACTGATGTCAATATGGAGATTCTAAAACGCAAATTTTTTTCTGTTGCCCCCCCCCCATTTTTCTCTGTTATAGTTCTGGATTCCCTTATTTATGCTTTATTTGTTTGCTCATTTATTGTTGGAGACCTTCCTAAATTTATTCATTCATTCAACTATATTGAGTAAATTGTTTTTAAATAAACAAAAAAGAAACAAAACCCTTGCTTTCATGGGAGTTTATATTCTAAGTGGGGATGATGATTATATGTCAAGATGATGATTGGTACATGTTATATATATTTAGGGTGAGGTACAAAAACACTTATAGGAGTCTGTGTGCAGATAAAGCTTGTTGACTGGTAGCCTACAGCTGGTAGTTGGGTGAGAAGCCAGACTTTTCTACTAAGATCCTCACATCTCAGCTGTAAGTATGTGGAGATAGTTTGCTCAGAATAGGCCAGATGTCTCAAAAATATACTTCCATGTCTTGACAGAAGCCTGGCTGGTTGTCATTTTTTTGAACCTAGCAGGGAGGAATCTGGAGGTGGGAGTGAGAATGGTCTCATGATTTTAGAAGCAAAATTTTAAGACATCTAACCACTGCTCTCCAGCATAGTTTGGTGTCTTTTAAGTCATGACCTTATTCATTTGAGTTTCCAGAGATAGAACCTATAGTTTCTTGCCTTACTGCTTGGAATAAGGGTAGGGACATCAGAGGATGTTCAGTTCACACACAGATACTCAGCCATTCTCCAGTATTCATTTCTGAATTACACTCCTACCTTATTGGTGTCTCTTGGGGATTTCACAGAGCAGATCAGCTGGCTTATCCAATATCCTCCTCTGAAGTCTCTACTTCCAAGAATTGTTGAAATCTCACCCATGGCTTCTGGGTGATGGCTTCTGATGATTTCTCTCTTAATCTTTTCGGTCATTTATAGATTTATACCTTAAAAAAATTCCTTTGGTGTCATTTTTAGAAGTTCTTAGGAAGGAAAGGAGATAAATATGTGTTGTCAATCTAGTATCTTTAAACCAAGTGAATATATACTTTTTCACATTATATATGACCCTCTGCAGATTTTATTTCCTTTTCTCACACTGAGAACCCTGGTCAATTATATTAGGCATCTATCAAGGCATTTTAGTGCTCTATTTTTGAGACACACAGACCTGAGTTGCATTTCCACTTATACTATTTACTAACTGTGACCATGGAAAAATCACTTAAATTCCCTGATCCTCAGTTTCTTCATGTTTAAAAAACAATGGTGATAATTATTGTTTCTAATTAATTTCTATTTATATTAGTGTATAGTTGATGTACAAATGTTATATTAGTTTCAGGAGTACAGCCAAATGATTCAGTTATATATATATTACACACACACACACATATATCCATTCGTTTTCAGATTCTTTTCCCATATAGGTTATTATAGAGTATTGGAATAGTTTTCTCTGTGCTATACAGTAAGTACTTGTTGATTAATCTATTCATATACAGTAGTATGTATATGTTAATCCAAAACTACTAATTTATCCCTCCCACCTTTCCCCTTTGGTAACCATAAGTTTTTTTGAACTCTGTGAGTCTGTTTCTGTTTTGTAAATAAGTTCATTTGTATCTTTTTTTTTTTGATTCTACATATAAGTGATATTGTGTGATATTTGGCTGTATCTGTATGACTTACTTGACTTAGTATGAGAATCTTTAGGCCCACCCATGTCACTGCAAATAGCATTATTTTATTCTTATTTATGGCTGAGCAATATTCCATTGTATGTATGTACCACAACCTTTATCCATTACTCTGTCAATGAGCATTTAGGTTGCTTCCTAAATGTCTTAGCTATTGCAAATAGTGCTGCAATGAACATTGGGGTACATATATCTTTTTGAATTGTGCTTTTCTCTGGACATATTGCTCAAGAGTGGGATTGCTCCTACAGTAGTTCTGTTTTTAGTTTTTGAGGAACCTCCATATTGTTCTCTATAATGGTTGTACAAATTTACATTCCAACCAACATTGTAGAAGGGTTTCTCTTTTCTCTATCAGTGGTGATAATATACATGTTCAAAGAGATGCTATAAGACTAACGAGATATTCTACATAAACCTTTAGTACAGACTGTGGTTCATTATCAATAACTGCTATATATTATTATTGAGTCTCTCCTTGTCCTCTTTAACTTCTCATCAATGATCTCCTTCCTCTGGGAGAATAATAATTTGATAGAAATAGGGAGTACTTAAATTCCATAGGCCATAATCACACAGGCTATGATTCTGTAAGTTGTATCTGTTGTTTGTAAATCCAAGAGGACCTGCTCAAGTAGGAGGTATGAAGACTGCCTAGTTAATTTTACCACATAGTAATATTGACAATATTTATTCATTTGGCCATTCACTCTTTAATTTTTTATTTATTGTCCAATGTTTTTGGTCTTGTCCCATATGTCAGGCCAGAGAAGGCAATGGCACCCCACTCCAGTACTCTTGCCTGGAAAATCCCATGGATGGAGGAGCCTGGTGGGCTGCTGTCTATGGGGTTTGCACAGAGTTGGACACGACTGAAGCGACTTAGCAGCAGCAGCATATGTCAGGCACTGTGGTAGGTGCTTGAAGGGTTGAGAGTCAGTAAAGCAGGTAGACAGAGTTCTTGTCCTTAAGGGCATGACTCCAAAGGGGTAGACAGATGAGGAAAGGCAATTTAGAAACGGTATGATTGTGCTCTGTTGAGACACATGCTAGTGTGATTAAATAACTGTTTAATATCTGTCTCTTTCAGTATAAGAGTGAAGACCTCATCGGTCTTATATATTATTGTTGCCTCAGTGCCTAGCATCATTCCAGGCACATATGTGAAAGTGAAAGTGCTCAGTTGTGTCCGACTCTTTGTGACCCTGTGGACTGTAGCTTGTCAGGCTCGTCTGTCCATGCAATTCTTCAGGCCAGAATACTGGAGTGGGTAGCCATTCCCTTCTCCAGGGTATCTTCCCAACCCAGGGGTCAAATCCAGGTCTCCTGCATTGTAGATGGATTCTTTACCATTTGACCCACCAGGGAAGCCCAAGAATACTGGAGTGAGTAGCCTATCCCTTCCCAGGGGATCTTCCCAACCCAGGAATCAAACTGGGGTCTCTTGCATTTCAGGTGAATTCTTTACTAGCTGAGCTACCAGGAAAGCCCAGGCACAAATGAAGTACTCAATAAACTTTTTGTTATTGAATGAATGATGTGCAGTGAAAACCTGTCTTTGAAAGGGTTATACAGAAAAGGTTGTACTTGAAAAGTCCCTTCCATGTTTATGGAAGGGAGCATTTTTACGCTGAATATGTGCTCACTTAGTGAGTGAGTGAATGAATTAATGGCAAAAAGTGAACCAAGGGTAAGAGGAAGTACATCCCAGTTCAACAAGTATTTCCTGAGTGCCAGCTATGTGCCAAGGCATGGTGCTTGACATGGAAGATGAATGAATATGGCCTTTGCCCTTGAGGATCTGCAAATCCAGTCTGGAGACAGACAAGTAAACAATCAATTATAGTACAGTATGATAAGGGCCATAAATAAGGTTCAAATTAGATATGGATCCTAAGCTTGAGGGCTTTGGGTAAGGCTCGAGCTATTAAACATCATTCTGAAGACATGTTTCATTTTCTACAATAATATTTGGCAGGGAAACAATTGCTCAATGAATCTATTATATTTAAGAGAAAGTGTGGAAATCTCATTATGTTAATGGCAATAGAATAGAGAAGAAAATGGAATGAAGAGAATATCTAACTAAAGCTATCATTATATATAAGAAATGGCCATTATATAAGAAATGGTCATTTAGTGGTTAAGTGGTATTTCTTAGGAAGTTCTCTTGGCAGTAGCTTTTGGAAAAAGATGATCAAAAGCACATCAAGAATACCAGTTAATGCCATCATTATTTACTTAATATAAATTTACCGTAACAGGAAAATATGTTTATGAAAAAAAAATCATCTAAAGAATTGAGTATGATTTTCATCTTTATTGTTATGTCACTTTCCTTTAAAAAACAAACAAATCTGTTTATAACTTTACTGTAGGAAGTAGGGACTGAGTGGCTAAAGAAGATATGTATACTTAGGTAGGAAAAACAAATAACTGACTTAGAAGTTGCCATGCTGTCTTAACAAATAGAAAGCTGAGCAAATGGAAAAACCAACAACTCTTCCTAGATCTGTCAGAGAAGTGAGGTCACAGGGCAAATTGCTCCCCCTGAAATTGGATAGACAGACAGACATATACAGAGAATCACTACTTGATGAATTAGAAATCTATGAGGAGAAACCTCCTTGGGATCCAGTGTTGCAGTAGGAGAGTGTGAGCTGGGATCAATGAATTCAGTTACAGTAAACTGAGCTGGGAGGATCAGTGTGGACAGCTCTAGGAGTTAAGACCCCAGAGGGACCCAGTCATATGGGGGCCACCAAACTTCTGTGAGTTTGCTTCTAGGAGCTTGACCAGGCCATCACAGTAAATATCAGAGAAGATTCTTTTGTGTTTCTAGCAGGCAGAGGAGAAAAGAAATTATGTTGGAACCATTATGTTCTTCTTAACAAGGTATGCTCTCAGGAGAAGCTATTTTACCAGAAACTATTTTATTAGAACCTCACATGCTAGAGTTTATAAAAGCCTACTTGAGGGAAGGGAAGCACCCAACTCCAACCCCCACTACCCATCCTGTGAATTTACCATCCAAGGGTACAGGATCACCAAAAGATTATGACCTAATCATAGGGCTATAGAATGCTTCCTCTTCCCCTACACCTCATCATGACATTGCTGCTGCTGCTGCTAAGTTGCTTCAGTCTTGTCCGACTCTGTGCGACCCAATAGACGGCGGCCCCACCAGGCTCCCCCGTCCCTGGGATTCTCCAGGCAAGAACACTGGAGTGGGTTGCCATTTCCTTCTCCAATGCATGAAAGGGAAAAGTGAAAGTGAAGTCGCTCAGTCGTGTCTGACTCTTCTCGACCCCATGGTCTGCCAGCCTACCAGGCTCCTCCGTCCATGGGAATTTTCCAGGCAAGAGTACTGGAGTGGGTGCCATTGCCTTCTCCACGTCATGACATTACTAAATGCCTATTTACCACAGTTCCTTTAACCCAGTTGTCTTAGTTCAGGCTGCTATACAAAATATGATGTAATGGGTAACTTAACAATAGACATGTATTTATCACAGCTATAGAGGCTAGGAAGTAAAAAATCAAGGTACCAGCAGATTTGGTGCCTGGTCTAGTCAAGGCTATGGTTTTTCCTGTGGTCATGTATGGATGTGAGACTTGGACTGTGAAGAAAGGCTGAGCACCGAAGAATTGATGCTTTTGAAACTGTGGTGTTGGAGAAGACTCTTGAGAGTCCCTTGGACTGCAGGGAGATCCAACCAGTCCATTCTGAAGGAGATCAGCCCTGGGATTTCTTTGGAACGAATGATGCTAAAGCTGAAACTCCAGTGCTTTGTCCACCTCATGTGAAGAGTTGACTCATTGGAAAAGACTCTTGATGCTGGGAGGGAATTGGGAGCAAGAGGAGAAGGGGACGACAGAGGATGAGATGGCTGGATGGCATCACTGACTCGATGGACGTGAATCTCAGTGAACTCCAGGAGTTGGAGATGGACAGGGAGGCCTGGCGTGCTGCGATTTCATGGGGTTGCAAAGAGTCGGACACGACTGAGCGACTGATCTGATCTGATCTGATCTGAAAGATCCTCTTCCTGACTTGCAAGTTGGTACCTTCTTGGGTCCTCACACGGCAGAGAGAAAACTCTGGTATATTCTTCTTCTTATAAGGACACTCATCTCATCATGGAGGCCTCACACTCATGACTTCATCTAAACTTAATTATCTTCCCAAGGCTCCATGTCTAAGTACCATCACATAGGGAAGGGCTTCAATATAAATTTTCAGTTCCAAGTTGAGTTCAGTCGCTCAGTCATGTCTGACTCTTTGCGACCACACGAACCGCAGCAGGCCAGGCCTCCCTGTCCATCAACAACTCTGGGAGTCCACCAACCCATGCCATTGTATCAGTGATGCCATCCAACCGTCTCATCCTCTGTCATCCCCTTCTCCTCCAGCCCTCAATCTCTCCCAGCATCAGGGTCTTTTCCAATGAGTCAGCTCTTCTCATCAGGTGGCCAAAGTACTGGAGCTTCAGCTTCAACATCAGTCTTTCCAATGAACACCCAGGACTGATCTCCTTCAGAATGGACTGGTTGGATCTCCTTGCAGTCCAAGGGACTCTCAAGAGTCTTCTCCAACACCACAGTTCAAAAGCATTAATTATTCTTCACTCAGCTTTCTTTATAGTCCAACTCTCATATTCCATACATGACCACTGGAAAAAACTGTAGACTTGACTAGATGGACCCTTTGTTGGCAAAGTAATGTCTTCTGCTTTTTTTAAAAATATAAATCTATTTATTTTAATTGGAGGCTAATTACTTTACAATATTGTAGTGGTTTTGCCAAAATTGACATGAATCAGCCATGGGGCATACATGTGTTCCCCATCCTGAACCCCCCTCCTACCTCCCACCCTATCTCATCCCTCTGGGACATCCCAGTGGCACCAGCCCAGAGCACCCTATCTCATGCATTGAACCTAGACTGGTGTTTGGTTTCACATATGATAATATACATATTTCAATGCCATTCTCCCAAATCATCCCACCCTCGCCCTCTCCCACAGAGTCCAAAGACTGTTCTGTACATCTCTGTCTATTTTTGCTGTCTCGCATTATAGGGTCATCGTTACCATCTTTCTAAATTCCATATATATGTGTTAATATACTGTATTGATGTTTTTCTTTCTGGCTTACTTCACTCTGTTAATAGGCTCCAGTTTCATCCACCTCATTAGAACTGATTCAAATGTATCTTTTTAATGGCTGAGTAATATTCCATTGTGTATATATATACCACAGCTTTCTTATCCATTCATCTACTGATGAATCTCTAGGTTGCTTCCATGTCCTGGCTATTATAAACAGTGCTGTGATGAACATTGGGGTACACGTGTCCTCTTTCAATTCTGGTTTCCTTGGTGTGTATGCCCAGCAGTGGGATTGCTGGGTCATATGGCGTTCTATTTCCAGTTTATTAAGGAATCTCCACACTGTTCTCCATAGTGGCTGAACTAGTTTGCATTCCACCAACAGTGTAAGAGGGTTCTCTTTCTTCTACACCCTCTCTAGCATTTATTGCTTGTTGACTTTTGGATCGCAGCCATTCTGACTGGCGTGAGATGGTACCTCATTGTGGTTTTGATTCACATTTCTCTGATAATGAGTGATGTTTAACATCTTTTCATGTGTTTGTTAGCCATCTGTATGTCTTCTTTGGAGAAATGTCTGTTTAATTCTTTGGCCCATTTTTTGATTGGGTGGTTTATTTTTCTGGAATTCAGCTGCAGGAGTTGCTTGTAAATTTTTGAGATTAATTCTTTGTCAGCTGCTTCGCTTGCTATTATTTTCTCCCATTCTGAAAGCTGTCTTTTCACCTTGCTTATAGTTTCCTTCATTGTGCAAAATCTTTTAAGTTTAATTAGGTCCCATTTGTTTATTTTTTATTTTATTTCCATTACTCTGGGAGGTGGGTCATAGAGGATCCTGCTGTGATTTATGTCAGAGAGTGTTTTGCTTATGATTTCCTCTAGGAGTTTTATAGTTTCTGATCTTACATTTAGATCTTTAATCCATTTTGAGTTTATTTTTGTTTATGGTGTTAGAAAGTGTTCTAGTTTCATTCTTTTACAATTGGTTGGCCAATTTTCCCAGCACCACTTGTTAAAGAGATTGTCTTTTCTCCATTGTATATTCTTGCCTCCTTCATCAAAGATAAGGTGTCCATAGGTGTGCGGATTTATCTCTGGGCTTTCTATTTTGTTTTATTGATTGATATTTCTGTCTTTGTGCCAGTACCATACTCTACTGATGACTGTAGCTTTGTAGTATAGCCTGAAGTTAGGCAGGTTGATTCCTCCAGTTCGAGTCTTCTTTCCCAAGAATGCTTTGGCTATTCAAGGTTTTTTTGTATTTCCATACAAATTGTGAAATTATTTGTTCTAGTTCTGTGAAAAATACCATTGGTAGCTTGATGAAAGTGAAGTCGCTCAGTTGTGTCTGACTCTTTGCTGACCCCGTGGACTGTAGCCCACCAGGGCCTCCATCCATGGGATTTTCTAGGCAAGAGTACTGGAGTGGGTGGCCATTTCCTTCTCCAGGGGATCTTCCTGACCCAGGGATCGAACCCAGGTCTCCTGCATTGCAGGCAGATGCTTTAACCTCTGAACCCATGAGACTCCCTCCTAGAAATTATTCGTTCTAGTTCTGTGAAAAATACCATTGGTAGCTTGATAGGGATTGCATTGAATCTATAGATTGCTTTGGGTAGTATACTCATTTTCACTATACTGATTCTTCCAATCCATGAACATGGTATATTTCTCCATCTATTTGTGTCCTCTTTGATTTCTTTCATCAGTGTTTTATAGTTTTCTATATATAGGTCTTTTGTTTCTTTGAAAGTGAAAGTGAAGTCTCTAAGTTGTGTCTGACTCTTTGCGACCCCGTGGACTGTAGACCACCAGGCTCCTCTGTCCATGGGATTCTCCAGGCAAGAATACTGGAGTGGGTTGCCATTTCCTTCTCCAAGTGTTCTTCCCAACTCAGGGATCGAACCCAGGTCTCCTGCATTGCAGGCAGATGCTTTAACCTCTGAGCCACCAGGGAAGCAGTTAGATATATTCCTAAGTATTTATTCTTATCATTGCAATGATGGATGGAATTGCTTCCTTAATTTCTCTGTTTTCTCATTGTTAGTGTATAGGAATGCAAGGGATTTCTGTGTGTTAGTTTGATATCCTGCAACTTTATTATATTCATTGATTAGTTCTAGTAATTTTCTGGTGGAGTCTTTATGGTTTTCTATATAGAGGATCATGTATTCTGCAAACAGTGAGAGTTTTACTTCTTCTTTTCCAATCTGGATTCCTTTTATTTCTTTTTCTGCTCTGATTGCTGTGGCCAAAACTTCCATAACTATGTTGAATAGTAGTGGTGAGAGTGGGCACACTTGCTTTGTTCCTGACTTTAGGGGAAATGCTTTCAATGTTTCACCATTGAGGATAATGTTTGCTGTGGGTTTGTCATATATAGCTTTTATTATGTTGAGGTATATTCCTTCTATTCCTGCTTTCTGGAGAGTGTTTATCATGAATGGATGTTGAATTTTGTCAAAGGCTTTCTCTGCATCTATTGAGATAATCATATGGTTTTTATCTTTCAATTTGTTAATGTGGTGTATTACATTGATTGATATGCAGATATTGAAGAATCCTTTGTATCCCTGGGATAAAGCCCACTTGGTCATGATGTATGATCTTTTTAATATGTTGTTGGATTCTGTTTGCTAGAATTTTGTTAAGGATTTTTGCATCTATGTTCATTGGTGATATTGGCCTGTAGTTCTCTTTTTTTGTGACATCCTTGTCTGGTTTTGATATTAGGGTGATGGTGGCCTCATAGAATGAATTTGGAAGTTTATCTTCCTCTGCTATTTTCTGGAAGAGTTTGCATAGGACAGGTGTGAGTTCTTCTCTAAATTTTTGGTAGAATTTGGCTGTGAAGCCGTCTGGTCCTGGGCTTTTGTTTGCTGGAAGATTTCTGATTAAAGTTTCAATTTCCGTGCTTGTGATGGGTCTGTTAAGATTTTCTATTTCTTCCTTGTTCAGTTTTGGAAAGTTATACTTTTCTAAGAATTTGTCCATTTCTTCCAAGTTGTCCATTTTATTGGCATATAATTGCTGATAGTAGTCTCTTATGATCCTTTGTATTTCTGTGCTGTCTGTTGTGATTTCTCCATTTTCATTTCTAATTTTGTTGATTTGATTCTTCTCCCTTTGTTTCTTGATGAGTCTGGCTAATGGTTTGTCAATTTTATTTATCTTCTCAAAGAACCAGCTTTTAGCTTTGTTGATTTTTTCTATGGTCTCTTTTGTTTCTTTTGCATTTATTTCTGCCCTAATTTTTAAGATTTCTTGCCTTCTATTAACCCTGGGGTTCTTCATTTCTTCCTTTTCTAGTTGCTTTAGGTGTAGAGTTAGGTTATTTATTTGACTTTTTTCTTGTTTCTTGAGGTAACCCTGTATTGCTATGAACCTTCCCCTGGGTACTGCTTTTACAGTGTCCCATACATTTTGGGTTGTTGTGTTTTCATTTTTGTTCATTTCTATGCATATTTTGATTTCTTCTATGATTTGTTGGTTATTCAGAAGCGTGTTGTTCAGCCTCCATATGTTAGAGTTTTTAATAGTTATTCTCCTGTAATTGACATTTAATCTTACTGCATTGTGGTGAGAAAAGATACTTGGAATGATTTCAATTTTTTTGAATTTGCCAAGGCTAGATTTATGGCCCAGGACGTGATCTATCCTGGAGAAGGTTCCATGTGCACTTGAGAAAAAGGTGAAATTCATTGTTTGGGAGTGAAATATCCTATAGATATCAATTAGGTCTAACTGATCCATTGTATCATTTACATTTTGTGTTTCCTTGTTAATTTTCTGTTTAGTCGCTCTATCCATAGGTGTGAGTGGGTATTAAAATCTCCCACTATTATTGTGTCACTGTTAATTTCGCCTTTCATATTTGTTATATTTATAATTGTTGTATCTTCTTATTGGATTGATCCTTTGATCAGTATGTAGTGTCCTCCTTTGTCTCTTTTCACGGCCTTTATTTCAAAGTCTATTTTAACTGATATGAGTATTGCTACTCCTGCTTTCTTTTGGTCTCTATTTGCGTGGAATATCTTTTTCCAGCCCTTCACTTTCAGTCTGTATGTGTCCCTTGTTTTGAGGTGGGTCTCTGGTAGACAGCATATATAAGGGTCTTGTTTTCTTAATCCATTCAACCAATCTTTGTCTTTTGGTTGGGGCATTCAACCCATTTACATTTAAGGTAATTATTGATAAGTATGATCCCTTTGCCATTTACTTTGTTGTTTTGGGTTCGAGTTTATATACCCTTTCTGTGTTTCCTGTCTAGAGAAGATCCTTTAGCATTTGTTGGAGAGCTGGTTTGGTGGTGCTGAATTCTCTCAGCTTTTGCTTGTCTGTAAAGCTTTTGAATTCTCCTTCATATTTGAAGGAGATCCTTGCTGTGTACAGTAATCTGGGTTGAAGGTTTTTCTCTTTCATCACTTTAAGTATGTCCTGCCATTCCCTTCTGGCCTGAAGAGTTTCTGTTGAAAGATCAGCTGTTATCCTTATGGGAATACCCTTGTGTGTTATTTGTTGTTTTTCCCTTGCTGCTTTTCATATTTGTTCTTTATGTTTGATCTTCATTAACTTGATTAGTATGTGTCTTGGGGTGGTTCGCCTTGGGTTTATCCTGTTTGGGACTCTCTGGGTTTCTTGGACCTGTGTGACGATTTCCTTCCCCATTCTAGGGAAGTTTTCAACTATTATCTCCTTGAGTATTTTCTCATGGCCTTTTTGTCTTCTTCTTCTGGGACACCTATGATTCGAATGTTGGGGCGTTTCACATTGTCCCAGAGGTCTCTGAGGTTGTCCTAATTTCTTATAATTCTTTTTCCTTGTTTCCTCTCTGCTTCATTTATTTCTACCATTCTATCTTCTACCTCACTTATCCTATCTTCTGCCTCTGTTATTCTACTGTTGGTTCCCTCCAGAGTGTTTTCGGTCTCATTTAGTGCAGTATTCATTATATATTGACTCTTTTTTATTTCATCTAGGTCCTTGTTAAACCTTTCCTGCATCATCTCAATCCTTGTCTCCAGGCTATTTATCTGTAACTCCATTTAGTTTTCAAAATTTTGGATCATTTTTACTGTCATTATTCTGAATTCTTTTTCAGGTAGACTCCCTATCTCCTCATTTTTTTGTTTGGTTTGGTGGGCAATTATCATGTTACTTTACCTGCTGAGTATTTCTCTGCATTTTCATCTTGTTTCGATTGCTGTGTTTGGGGTGGATTTTCTGTATTCTGGCAGCTTGTGCTTCCCCTTTATTGTGGAGGTTCCTCCCTGTGGGTGGGGTTGGACGAGTGGCTTGTCAAGGTTTCCTGGTTAGGAAAACTTGCATTGGTGTTCTGGTGGGTGGAGACAGATTTCTCTCTGGAGTGCAATGAAGTGTCCAGTAGGGAGTTTTGAGATGTCTGTGGGTTTGGTGTGACTTTAGGCCGCCTGTATATTGAAGCTTAGGGCTTTGTTCCTGCATTGCTGGAGAATTTGCGTGGTATGTCTTGGTCTGGAACTTGTTGGCTTTTGGGTGGTGCTTGGTTTCAGTGTAGGTATGGAGGCTTTCGGATGAGCTCTTATCCATTAATGTTCCCTGGAGTCAGGAGTTCTCTGGTGTTCTCAGGTTTTGAACTTAAGCCTCCTGCCTCTGGTTTTCAGTCTTATTCTTACAGTAGCCTCAAGACTTCTCTATCTATACTGCACAAATGAAAAAATATCTAGGTTAATGATGAAAAGCTTCTCCACAGTGAGGGACACCCAGAAAGGTTCACAGAGTTAGATGGAGAAGAGAAGAGGGAGGAGGGAGACAGGGATGACCAAGAGAAGAAGAGGGGGAATCAAAAGGGGTGAGAGCAAGCTAGCCAGTAATAAACTCCCTATGTGCTCTCCACAGTCTGGACCCCTCAGAGAGGTTCATGCAGTTACACAGAGAAGAGAAGAAGGAGGAAGGAGACAGAGGTGACCAGGAGGAGAAAAGAGGGAATCAAAAGGAGACAGATCCAGCCAGTAATCAGTTCCCTAAGTGTTCTCCACAAGCTGGAACACACAAAGAGATTCACAGAGTTGGGCAGAGAAGAGAAGAGGGAGGGAGGAGATAGAGGTGAGCTGGTGGAGAAAAGGAGAGTCAAAAGTGGGAGAGAGCAATCAAGCCAGTAATCACACTCCTAAGTAAAAATGGGTATTGAAGATTGGGTTCCTAAAGGTACAAAATTGATAACAAACACCAAAAAGCAAAGATTAAAAGTCTAGAGTAGAGGTTAGATTCTCTAAAATGCAGTATTTAAAAAAAAAGTCACAAAAAATGATAAAATATAAATATATGAAGTTTGCTTTAAAAATACGGTCTTTTTTTTTCTGCAAGGTAATAGGAGGTTACAAAAATGAAAATTAAAGGAGTAATAGAGGACTTAAATTTTTTTTTTAATTTACAAATTACAATAGTAAAAATATATCTAGGAATTTCTCTGGAGCTGTTGTGGGCAGTGTGAGGTGAGTTCAGATAGTTCCTTGATCCAGCTTATACTTCTCAAGATCTATGTGTTCCTTCCAATGTAGTCAGTGCTAACTACAGGGCTTTAATCTGTTGCACCTGTCATTTCCAGAGTGGTTCCCTCTGTTTATTTTAGCTTCTTCTGTTTGCTGGTCTTTTCAGTGTCTAATTTCTGCCCTGAAAAAAGGGGGCGAAGGTGGTCACTTATTTAGGCTCACTTATTCAGTGGTGCTGTGGGGAGGGAGGAGCACTGCAAACAAATATCCCTGGCGTGTGCTCACAGTGTCCTGGCCACACTGGGTTTGCTCCCGCTCACGGTGTGTGTGCTTTCCCAGTCTACACTGCTCAGGCTCCAGGTTGCTCTGCCTGCAACTGTCTGAGGTGGGCCCTGGGTTACGTGTACTTCCCAGGTCTAAGCCGCTCAGGTTCAGGTTCTCAGGTACTCCACAAGGGCACAGACTCAGTCGGGCCTGCGTTTTGTGCCCTTCCCAGGTCCGAGCAGCTCATGGGACCAGGTGCTTGGTGAGCACAATGACCCCCAGGTGTGGTGTGTCTTATCACCTCCCCCATCCCAGCCGCTCCATTTCCTGGGTGGCAGCAGGTGTGCCTGTCTCAGGTGGGCCGTGTGTCTCTTCTGGGGAGCTGATCTCTGGCTGCGACCATCCCAGTGGATGTCAACTGCCCAGGAGAAGTCTTGTTTAGCAAATGGGAGCCTGCTTGCAGTTTTGTCGAGGATGCCTCTCTGGGGCTGAGATTGCCCCTTTCAGGCTCTGGCTGCCCCTGCCTGCCTCCCGGTCTCTCGCGGGGGATGGGCCAATGCACAGCCAGCTAGCTCTCCTTTGGTATTCGTTCAGTCCTTTGTTCTGTGTGTGGGTCATGCAGTGCCTTAGGTTAGGGCTTTTCACAGGATAGTTCTCTCTCTGGCTATCCCACAGATTGGGTTGCTATCTCACGTTAGCTCCCTCAGATTGCCCTCAGGGCATTCAGACCTGGTCCTTACCCTAAGCAATACAGCCCACACCTCCTGTTCAGCCCCCCGCTTGTTGGTGGCAAATATGAGTGTCTGGACTACTTCTCTGCTGGAAGTTGATGTTAGGCACGTAATCTGTGGGATTTATTTATTTATTTATTTATTTTTCCTCCCGGTTATGTTGCACTCTGAGATTCCAAAACTTCCCACTGACCTGCCAGTGAGAGTGTTTCCTGGTGTTTGGAAACTTCTCCTCTTTGAAGACTCCCTTCTGGGACAGATCTCCATCCCTACCTCATTTTGTCTTACCTCCTTTTGAAGAAAATGGGCTGCCTTTCTGGGTGCCTGGTGTCCTTTGCCAGCATTCAGAAGTTGTTTTTGTGGAATTTGCTCAGGGTTCAAATGTTCTTTCAATGAATTTGTGGGGGAGATTGTGGTCTCCCCGACCTATTCCACCGCCATCATAGGACCGTCCCTGTTCTGCTTTTAATATGCTGTCTAGGTTGGTCAATAACTTTCCTTCCAAGGACAAGCATCTTTAATTTCATGGCTGCAATCACCGTGCGCAGTGATTTGAGCCCCCCAAAATAAAGTCAGCCACTGTGTCCACTGTTTCTCCATCTATTTGCCATGAAGTTGTGGGACCAGATGCCATGATTCTTAGTTTTCTGATGTTGAGCTTTAAGCCAACTCACCTAAAGCCGGACATCCCGGACTGTGAAGTCAGGTGGCCCTTAGAACAGATACATACACAACAAAGCTAGTAGAGGTGATGGAATTCCAGTTTAGCTATTTCAAATCTTAAAAGATGATGCTGTGAAAGTGCTACACTCAATATGTCAGCAAATTTGGAAAACTCAGAAGTGGCCACAGGACTGGAAAGGCAGTTTCATTTCCAATCTCAAAGAAAGGCAATGCCAAAGAATGCTCAAACTACCACACAATTGCACTCATCTCACATGCTAGTAAAGAAATGCCAAAATTCTCCAAGCCAGGCTTCAGCAATCCGTGAACTGTGAAACTTCCAGATATTCAAGCTGGTTTTAGAAAAGGCAGAGGAACCAGAGATCAATTGCCAACATCTGCTGATCATTGAAAAAGCAAGAGAGTTCCAGAAAACATCTCTTCTGCTTTATTGACTATGCCAAAGCCTTGACTATTGGATCACAATAACTGTGGAAAATTCTGAAGGAGATGGAATTGCAGAACACCTGACCTGCCTCTTGAGAAACCTGTATGCAGGTCAGGAAGCAACAGTTAGAACTGGACATGGAACAACAGACTGGTTCCAAATAGGAAAAGTAGTACGTCAAGGCTGTATATTGTCACCCTGTTTATTTAACTTATATGCAGAGTACCTCATGAGAAACGCTGGGCTGGAGGAAGCACAAGCTGGAATCAAGATTGGTGGGAGAAATATCAATAACCTCAGATATGCAGGTGGACACCACCCTTATGGCACAAAGTGAAGAGAACTAAAGAGCTCTTTGATGAAAGTGAAAGAGGAGAGTGAAAGTTGGCTTAAAGCTCAACATAAATTTAGGGGGACACAAACTTTCAATCCATAACAGCAGTACATTATGTTCACCTTACAAACAAAAAAACACAAGGCATACTATAAGGCTGAAAACATAGCTCAAAGAGATTGAACAAGCATCACAAACCAAAGTCAGATATGGCAGAAATCTTGGAAGACTGTGGTTAATATTAAGGACTTCAATGGAAAAAGTAGATAATAGGGAAGAACAGGTAGATAATGTAAGCGGAGAGTTGGAAATTCTAAAAAAAAAGAAAAGATAGTGATAAAAACAGTATACAGGAAGAATAATTTTGCTGGCTCATAATAGATTAGATATAGCTGAGAAAATAATTTACTAACTTGATGATGAGAGAACAGAAACTTCAAAACTGAAAAATAGAACAAAGACTGGAATAAACCTAGAATGGAATAGCCAAGAACTGTTAGGGGCAACTACAAGTGGTATAACATATATGTACTGGGAAATATCAAAAAGAAAAGGAAGGGAAAATACAAGCAATATTTGAAACAATTATGACTGAGATTTTCCCAAATTAATGTCAGATGCTAAATCACAGATATAGGAAAGCTCAAAGAACACCAAATGAGATAAATGCCAAATAACAATCACACATATGCATAATATTCAAACTGCAGAGAATATAAAGAAAAAAATCTTGAAAGAAGCCATGGGTTTAAAAAATTCCTTACCTATAGAGAAGTAAACATAAGACTTATAATGATTTCTTCTCAGAAACCATGCAAGCAAGAAGAGATTGGAGTGAAATATTTAAAATGTTGAGGAAAGAAAAACACTAGTCTAGAATTCTGTACTCTGCAAAGTTATTCTTCAAAAGTGAAGGAGACATACTTTCTCATACAAACAAAATTGAGGAAATTTGTCATCAGTAGATGTGCCTCGCATAAATGTTAAGAGAACATTTTCAGAGAGAAGGAAAATTGTATAGATCAGAAACTCTATATAAAGAAAGAGCATTGCAGAAAGAATATAAGAAGGTAAAATAAAAACCTTTTATTTTTCTTATCAATTGATCTAACAGAAAATAGCTTGCTCAAAAATAAAAAAATAACAACAATGTATTTGAATTCTGTATGCTTATGTAAGCAAAATGAACGACAGCAATGATAAATTTGGAAAGAAGGAATATTAGGAAATTAGGAATATTTTGTATATGGTACTTACACTGTGGATTAGTTATAAATGTATATTGCATACTCTAGGGAACCTCTAAAAAAGTTAAAAAAAAAGATATAACTGATATACTAAGAAAAGATGGAAAATAAATAATAAAATGCTCAATTATACTAAGTCTCCTACATGTGAACCTTCAAATTGCAAACTTTCAAAGATGCAAAATGTGCATTCCATTATCCTCAGGTATGAGTGAAATTGCAGCTTACACTCCATCTCCTATTGCTGATGCTCTTTCAGCTCTACCCTTTCCAATCTGCCCTCCCTCCTCCAGCCAATAACTCTTCTTGCCTGTTCACCTGATGACAACCCCTCTATGCCAGCTGTTGTACTGTATTACTATACTTTTCAAGGTGCTGTACTGTAGATTAAACGTCTTTTCTTACTTATTATGTTTATGTTTGTTTTTTTATGTATTAGTTGTGTGAAAAGTACTATAAACCCTATTACAGTACAGTACTATGTTGCTGATTGTGTTAGTTGGGTACCTAAGCTAACTTTGTACGGCTTATGAACAAATTGGACTTAACAAACTCACTCTCAGAATGGAACTCATTTGTATATAGGGGACATGGTATAAAACTACAAAAGGTTCAGCAATTCCACTTTTGGGTATATATCCAAAGGAACTGAAATTATGATTTTGAAGAGATATCTACACTGCCGTGATCACTGCAATATTATTCCCAGTAGTGGAGGCACGGAAGCAACCTAAATGTGCATCAACTGATGAATGGATAGAGAAAATGTGCTATATACATACAATGGAATATTAGTCAGCCTTAAAAAGGAAATTCTGCCATTTTGTGATAACATATGTAAATCTGGCGGACATTATGCATAGAGGAATAAACCAGACACAGGCCAAATATTACATGACGCCATTTATGTGAGGAATCTAAAACAAACTCATCAACAGAGGAATGGGTAAAGAGGATGTGGTACATATATACAATGGAGTATTAGTCATAAAAAAGAACAAAACAATGCTATCTGAAGCAACATGAATGGTCCTAGAGATTGTCATACTCAGTGAAGTAAGTCAGAAACAGAAAGACAAATATCATATGATATCACTTATATGTTGTTCAGCTGCTAAGTCATGTCTGACTGCGACCCCATGGACTGCAGCACACCAGGCTTCCCTGTCCTTCACTATCTCCCAGAGTTTGCTCAAATTCATGTCCATTGAGTTGGTGATGCTATCTAACCATCTCATCCTCTGCCACCACCTTCTCATCTTGCTTATGTAAGAAAATCGTAAAAAAAAGTATAAATGAACTTATTTACAAAACAGAAGTAGAGTAATAAATGTAGAAGACAAACTAATGGTTACTTCTTAACATTGCTGTCAAGGTTTGTCATAGCTTTCCCTTCCAAGGAGCAAGTGTCTTTTCATTTCATGGCTGCAGTTACTGTTGCAGTAATTTTGGAGCCCAAGAAAATAAAATCTGTCATTGCTTCCACGTTTTCCCCATCTATTTGCCATGAAGTGATGGGACCAGATGCCATGATCTTAGGTTTTTGAATGTTGAGTTTTAAGCTAGCTTTTTCACACTCCTCTTTCACTCTCATCAAGAGGCTCTTTAGTTCCTTTTCACTTTCTGCCATAAGGGTGTTGTCTGCATATCTGAGGTTGTTGCTGTTTCTCCCCTGGCAATCTTGATTCTTAGCTCGTGATTCATTCAGCTCTTTATTGTATATATGCCCTAACAACAGAGTGCCAAAATACATGGATGAAAACTGATAGAATTGCAAGCAGAAATAGATGAATTTCACTATTTTATTTTATTTTTTAAACATTTATTTCTTTTTCTTTTTTGGAATTTTATTTTATTTTTTAAATTTAAATTTATTTATTTTAATTGGAGGCTAATTACTTTACAATATTGTATTGGTTTTTCCATACATCAACATGCATCTGCCACGGGTGTACACCTGTTCCCCATCCTGAACCCCTCTCCCACCTCCCTCCCCGTACCATTCCTCTGGTTCATCCCAGTGCACCAGCCCCAAGCATCCTGTATCCTGTATCGAACCTGGACTGGCGATTCGTTCCTTGTATGATATTATACATGTTTCAATGCCATTCTCCCAAATTATCCCACCCTCTCCCTCTTCCCACAGAGTCCAAAACACTGTTCTATACATCTCTGTCTCTTTTGTTCTCTCGCATAGAGGGTTATCATTACCATCTTTCTAAATTCCATATATATGCGTTAGTGTACTGTATTGGTGTTTTTCTTTCTGGCTTACTTCACTCTGTATAATAGGCTCCAGTTTCATCCACCTCATTAGAACTGATTCAAATGTATTCTTTTTAAAGAAGTAAAACATTTATTTCTTTATTTGCCTGCATCAGGTCTTAGTTGTGGTGCATGAGATCTTGGTTGCTGCATGTGAGATCTTTCATTGCAGTGCATGGGCTCTTTGTTGTGGTATGCAGGCTCGATAGTTGCAGTGTGCCAGCTTAGTTGCCCTATGGCATCTTAGTTCCTCGACCAGGGATCAAACTCATGTGTCCTGCGTTGGAACATGGATCCTTAACCACTGGACCACCAGGGAAGTCCTGAGAATCCACTCTTGGAAACTTCAGCATAACTCTATTAGGAATGGACAGATTCAGCAGGCAGAAAATTAGTGAGGACATAATTGAACTCAACAGCACCATCAGTCAATTGGATATAATTGATGTCTATTGAGTACTTTACCCAGCAAGAACAGATAACATATTCTTCTCAAGCTCACATAGAACATCACCAAAATTAACTGTCAATACAGTTTAGGCCATAAAACATACTTTAACCAATTTAAAAGAATAGATATTATATAATGTTTATTCTCAGATAACCACAATGGAATTAAAATAGAAATCAATAACAGAGAGCTGGAAAATCTCCCAAATACTTGGAGATTAAATAGTACACTTCTGTAACACAGACAGACCTCAAGAGAAATTAAAAAACATTTGAACTAAACAAAAAGGAAAATACAACCTATCAAAATTTGAAGGGTTCTGTGAAAACAGTGGTTAGAGGGAAATATATAGCATTGAAGGCATGTATTAGAAAATAAGAAAGATTTAAAATCAATAATCTAAGTTTCCATTTTAGGAAACTACAAAAAAAAAAAGCAAATGAAATTCCATGTAAGCAAAAGAAAAGAAATAATAAAAATTAGAGCAGCTACCTGTGGCTATGGTGGAAATCAGCACAATATTGTAAAGGAGTTATCTTCCAATAAAAAATAAATAAAATAAAAACAAAAAAAAATAGAGCAGAAATCAATGAAATTGAAAACAGGAAATCAGTAGAGAACATCAATGGAAACAACAGTTAGTTCTTTGGAAAGAGCAATAAATTGATAAACATTAGGCAGGCTAAGTAAAATAGAAGACACAAATTACTAATATAAAGAATGAAAGAAGGGACATTACCACAGATCTTATGGACATTAAATGCATAATAAAAGAATATTGTTAACAACTAGATGCCCACAAGGGCTTCCTTGGTGGCTCTGTGGTAAAGAATCTGCCGGCCAGTGTAGGAGATGCAAGTTTGATACCTGTGTCGGCAAGATCCCCTGGAGAAGGAAATGGCCCATTCCAGTATTCTTGCCTGGGAAATCCCATGGACAGTGCAGCCTGGAGGGCTACAATCCATGGGGTCACAAAAGAGTCAGACATGACTAAACAGCAATGACAGATACCCACAAATTTGGTAACCTAGATGAAATCAATCAACTCCTTGAAAGAAATTCAACTGCCAGTAGTCACACAAGAAGTAGGCAATATGAATAGACTGATTTCTATTAAAGAAGTTGAATCAATACTTAATAAACTTTTAAACAAAAAGCACTAAACCCAGATGGGTTTGCTGGTGAATTCTATTTAACATTTAAGGAAGAAATTATACCAATTCTCTACAATCTCTTTCAGAAGATAGAAGCAGAGGAAATGCTTGCAAACTCATTTCGTGAGACTAGTATTACCATTAATACTAACATCAGAGAAGACATTACAAGAAAAAAAAACTACAAATCAGTAATTCTTAAGAATATACATTTAAAAATCCACAGCAAAATATTAGCAAATTGAATAAAAAGTATAAAAAAAGAATTATATACCATAGCCAGTTGGAATTTATCCCAGGTATCTAAGGCTGGTTCAACATTCAGAAATCAATTAATGTAATTCACAAAGTAACAGACCAAAGAAGAAAAATCAAATGATTATATCAATAGATGTGTAAAAAGTACTCGGCAAAATCCAGTGCTCATTCATGACTCTTAGTAAGACAGAAATAGAAGGGAATTTCCTCAACTTAATAAAGAACTGCAAAAACCCTGCAGCTAACATCATACTTGGTGGTGAGAAACTCAAAGCTTTTCTGCAATGATAAAGAACAAGGCAAGGATGTTGCCTCTTATTTTTCTGCAATGATAAAGAACAAGGCAAGGATGTTGCCTCTTATCACTGCTTTTCAACATCTTACTGGAAGTCCTAGCTAATTCAATAAGACAAGAAAAGGAAATAAGAGGTATATAAATTGAGAAGCATGAAATCAAAACTGTCTTTATCTGTAGATGACATGATTGTCTATATAGAAATTCTGAAAGAATTGAGCAAAAAACCCCTTCTGGAACTAATAAACCAAGATTAAAGGATAAAGTTAATATACAAAGTCAATTTCTTTCCTATATGCTAGAAAATAACAAGTGGAATTTGAAATAAAAGGCACACTACTATTTACATAAGCACCTTCAAAAATTGAAAACTTTAGGTATAAATCTAAAAATGGTGCCAGAGGTCCCTGTTGAGCTGGCTAAGACTTTCTATAAGTCACACCAATGTACAAAATCCCTATGATGTACATGTGCAAGATCTATCTATAAAGAAAACTACAAAACTCTGATATAGGATATTAAGGAAGAGCTAAATAAATGGAGAGATATTCCATGTCCATGGATAGGAAGATTCAATATTGTCATGATGTCAGTTCAGTTCAGTTTAGTTCAGTTGCTCAGTTGTGTTCGACTCTTTGCGACCCCGTGAATTGCAGCACGCCAGGCCTCCTTGTCCATCACCAACTCCCGGAGTTCACTCAGACTCACGTCCATTGAGTCAGTGATGCCATCCAGCCATCTCATCCTCTGTCGTCCCCTTCTCCTCCTGCCCCCAATCCCTCCCAGCACTAGAGTCTTTTCCAATGAGTCAACTCTTCTCATGAGGTGGCCAAAGTACTGGAGTTCCAGCTTTAGCATCATTCCTTCCAAAGAAATCCCAGGGCTGATCTCCTTCAGAATGGACTGGTTGGATCTCCTTGCAGTCCATGGGACTCTCAAAAGTCTACTCCAACACCACAGTTCAAAAGCATCAATTCTTTGGCGCTCAGCTTTCTTCACAGTCCAACTCTCACATCCATACATGACCACTGGAAAAACCATAGCCTTGACTAGATGGACCTTTGTTGGCAAAGTGATGTCTCTGCTTTTCAATATGCTATCTAGGTTGGTCATAACTTTCCTTCCAAGGAGTAAACGTCTTTTAATTTCATGGCTGCAGTCACCATCTGCAGTGATTTTGGAGCCCCACAAAATAAAGTCTGACACTATTTCCACTGTTTCCCCATTTATTTCCCATGAAGTGATGGGACCGGATGCCATGATCTTCGTTTTCTGAATGTTGAGCTTTAAGCCAACTTTTCCACTCTCCTCTTTCACCTTCATCAAGAGGCCTTTTAGTTCCTCTTCACTTTCTGCCATAAGGGTGGTGTCATCTGCATATCTGAGGTTATTGATGTTTCTCCCAGCAATCTTGATTCCAGCTTGTGTTTCTTCCAGCCCAGCATTTCTCATGATGTACTCTGTATATAAGTTAGATAAGCAGGGTGACAATATACAGCCTTGATGTACTCCTTTTCCTCTTTGGAACCAGTCTGTTGTTCCATGTCCAGTTCTAACTGTTGCTTCCTGACCTGGATACAAATTTCTCAAGAGGCAGGTCAGGTGGTCTGGCATTCCCATCTCTTTCAGAATTTTCCACAGTTTATTGTGATCCACACAGTCAAAGGCTTTGGCATAGTCAATAAAGCAGAAAGAGATGTTTTTCTGGAACTTTCTTGGCTTTTCGATGATCCAATGGATGTTGGCAATTTGGTCTCTGGTTCCTCTGCCTTTTCTAAAACCAGCTTGAACATCTGGAAGTTCACAGTTCACGTATTGCTGAGACCTGGCTTGGAGAATTTTGAGCATTATTTACTAACGTGTAGATGAGTGCAATTGTGCGGTAGTTTGAGTATTCTTTGGCATTGCCTTTCTTTGGGATTGGAATGAAAACGGACCTTTTCCAGTCCTGTGGCCACTGCTGAGTTTTCCAAATGTGCTGGCATATTGAGTGCAGCACTTTCACAGCATCATCTTTCAGGATTTGGAATAGCTCAACTGGAATTCCATCATCTCCACTAGCTTTGTTCGTTGTGATGCTTTCTAAAGCCCACTTGACTTCACATTCCAGGATGTCTGGCTCTAGGTCAGTGATCACACCATTGCGATTATCTGGGTTGTGAAGCTCTTTTTTGTACAGTTCTTCTGTGTATTCTTGCCACCTCTTCTTAATGTCTTCTGCTTCTGTTAGGTCCATACCATTTCTGTCTTTTATTATGCCTATCTTTGCATGAAATGTTCCCTTGGTATCTCTAATTTTCTTGAAGAGATCTCTAGTCTTTCCCATTCTATTGTTTTCCTCTATTTCTTTGCATTGATCACTGAGGAAGGCTTTCTTATCTCTCCTTGCTGTTCTTTGGAATTCTGCATTCAGATGCTTATATCTTTCCTTTTCTCCTTTGCTTTTCGCTTCCCTTCTTTTCACAGCTATTTGTAAGGCCTCCCCAGACAGCCAGTTTGCTTTTTCGCATTTCTTTTCCATGAGGATGGTCTTGATCCTTGTCTCCTGTACAATGTCACAAGCCTCCGTCCATAGTTCATCAGGCACTCTGTCTATCAGATCTAGGCCCTTAAATCTATTTCTCACTTCCACTGTATAATCATAAGGGATTTGATTTAGGTCATACCTGAATGGTCTAGTGGTTTTCCCTATTTTCTTCAATTTAAGTCTGAATTTGGCAATAAGGAGTTCATGATCTGAGCCACAGTCAGCTCCCGGTCTTGTTTTTGCTGACTGTATAGAGCTTCTCCATCTTTGGCTACAAAGAATATAATCAATCTGATTTTGGTGTTGGCCATCTGGTGATTTCCATGTGTAGAGTCTTCTCTTGTGTTGTTGGAAGAGGGTGTTTGCTATGACCAGTGCGTTCTCTTGGCAAAAGTCTATTAGCCTTTGCCCTGCTTCATTCTGTACTCCAAGGCCAAATTTACGTCTTAGTTCAAGTGTTTCTTGACTTCCTCCTTTTGCAGCCCAGTCCCCTATAATGAAAAGGACATCTTTTTGGGGGGTGTTAGTTCTAAAAAGTCTTGTTAGGTCTTCATAAAACCATTCAACTTCAGCTTCTTCAGCATTATTGGTTGGGGCATAGACTTGAATTACCATGACATTGAATGGTTTGCCTTGGATATGAACAGAGATCATTCTGTTGTTTTTGAGACTGCATCAAAGTACTGCATTTCAGATTCTTGTAGACTATGATGGCTACTCCATTTCTTCTAAGGGATTATTGTCCATAGTAGTAGATATAATGGTCATCTGAGTTAAATTCACCCATTCCAGTCCATTTCAGTTCGCTGATTCCTAAAATGTCGATGTTCACTCTTGCCATCTCCTGTTTGACCACTTCCAATTTGCCTTGATTCATGGACCTAACATTCCAGGTTCCTATGCAGTATTGCTCTTTACAGCATCAGACCTTGCTTCTATCACCAGTCACATCCACAACTGGGTGTTGTTTTTGCTTTGGCTCCATCCCTTCATTCTTTCTGGAGTTATTTCTCCACTGATCTCCAGTAGCATATTGGGCACCTACCGACCTGGGGAGTTCATCTTTCAGTGTCCTATCTTTTTGCCTTCATACTGTTCATGGGGCTCCCAAGGCAAGAATACTGAAGTGGTTTGCCATTCTCTTCTCCAGTGGACCACATTCTGTCAGAGCTCAAGCTTACTTCATTTAGGAAAACTTCCCTGATTAACTTCTATCAACTCTCACTACCCTCTACCCAGTTTCATTTTAGCACTTTTTGACATGGGTGCAGTTGATGAACTTGAGTCCCCATTCTAGTTGTGACCTTTTCAGGTTTATGGCCCTTAAGAAACTTTCAGTATCCTAATTACTAACTTAGCAAAGATATACCTCTCAGAGAGTTGTGGTGAGGATCTAAAGGGGTGCAAGATGTGAGGTACTTAGCACCGTACCTAGCACAGAGTAAATCCCAAATAAATAGCATTTATGATTGTTGTCGCTATTGATTGTTGTTCTCAAATTGTTTCAAATTATGTATGTTTTAGCTTTCCAGGTTATCACTCATCCTCTTGAAAACAAGGACTCGGTCTTTGTTTAGCATGGCTTTACACTGTTTTACACATATATGTACTCAATAAATGTAAGTTTCTTGCTTGCCTAACTGACTTGATTAGTTAAATTTAACACTCTATTTCTTATGACTTATATTTTTCAAAGATTTAACCCAATTGTTAATTTTACTGATGGACAAGAATTTTTCATTTGGATTGGGGGCAAATCCAATATGGATTTATTGCATACATGCCTATCATTAAGTTTGGTGCCGTTGGGGGATGCAAGTATTAATAACATAGTAATGACCATGTAGGACCAAATTGTGATTCCCTACTGAAAAATGAAGAAATTAAGGCTCAAAGAGGTTAAAATATTGCCCATGGTCTCATCTCCCATAGCTAGTGAAAAGTGAAAGTAAGACCAGAAGCCTGGCCTTCTGCCCTGCTGTTTTGTGCTCCTCCCAAATGCCACATGATCTTTCTAGAGGCCTCTCATGGCCCTTTGGGGGCTTCCAGTCCAGGAAGGAGGTAAGACTCTTGCAGGGGAGAGCATGAAACAATAGGAGCCAGGAGTGCATTACTCTTTCACATCAGTTACAGATTGTCAGAGCATCTGTAATGCTCGGTAGGTTCATTGTGCGTCTCAATTGCCCACGCTACTTCCTCAGTGCTGTCATTCACTTGGGGGTCTCCAAGGAGACAGTGCACAATTTGGCAGTCAGGTCTTGGCACCTCCACCTAGAGTTTTAACAGAGATTGCAATGCTAGGTTCATTCCCTCAGATTCAGAGTGTTTTATATAAATCTGGCCTTTCGGTTCATGAGAGATTGAAAATGGGGCTCCAGTTTCTCCAAACCACGATGTTCCCAGAATTGAAGGAATGGAAACAGAAAGAAGATACAAAGAAACACAGCCTTTGTCTCCTCTGGCAATTGCTAATTCTGGGTTCATATTAAATAAACAACCTATTGAGCATCTAAGAGCTCTCTTCATCTACCACTTGTTGTGTCTCCTTTGTTGAAAATCAATGGTGGGAGTGAGGGAGCAGAATTTAGGTGAGAAGAAGGTTTCAGGAGGTACAGTAATTAAGAATAAGACTAAAATTTGAATACCCATTCTACTTTCCCCTGGCATTTGGGCTGATACTTAGCCTATCTGAATTTTAGTTCCCTTTTCTGTAAAAATGCCAGGTTTTTTTTATTATTGGGTAATGGAAAGGGGGTAGCCACAGAGTGAGACAAATGTTAAGTTTTGGAACCAGTGAAGGCAAAAACAATGATTCAAAGGGTAGGAAGATGACAGGAGAGATGGCAGGTGATGAAAGACAAGGGGATGGGGAACTTGCTGCTGCTGCTGCTGCTAAGTCGCTTCAGTCGTGTCCGACTCTGTGTGACCGCACAGACGGCAGCCCACCAGGCTCCCCCGTCCCTGGGATTCTCCAGGCAAGAACACTGGAGTGGGTTGCCATTTCCTTCTCTAATGCATGAAAGTGAAAAGTGAAAGTGAAGTCATTCAGTCATGTCTGATTCCTCCTGACTCCATGGACTGCAGCCTACCAGGCTCCTCTGTCCATGGGATTTTCCAGGCAAGAGTACTGGAGTGGGGTGCCATTGCCTTCTCCATACTTAGAAAGTGGCAAATAGCTCCGCAGTCAACAGGAAAATGCAGAAGAGACATTTAGATTTAGCCAGAAGCAGATCACTGAGAAGCTAAGAGCAGTTGTCATGGAGTACTGAGAAGAACCAGATTGCATGGACTTGAGGATGGAGGGTGGTGGCTTCTTGGTGTTGTGATGACCAGGCTTTAGGGAGTATGTATCACTTCTTGTTTCCCAGTGCCACTTCTAGATCCTATCTATCTCCTCATTTCTTCTTCAGAGTCATTGTCTTCTCATCTGAAAAATAAACAAATTCATTGTTTATTTCATAGGTTTTATAATATTGAAGAAGATGCTTGGTCTATAGAACAAAATGACTCAAAGTTAATTGCTATTATTGTATTATTATTATGTTTTAGAGCATTATTACTATCATTATCTATTATTACATTTTAATTAGTATTATTATGTTAAAGGGCAGGTCAGTCAGAAATGGCTCGAGTTGTGAGTGGCTCAAGGGTGCGGTTGGAGAAGTTTGGCAGTCAGAATCATGCCAAATTCTGTGCTGTTGGGTATATAATAAAAGGAGCAAGACAAACAGTGTCCCTGCCCTCACAGATCTTATGAACTCACTGGGGGAATAGCCAAGGAGGCTGTGGTGGGGCTTAGGACAGGGGTAGCAGAGGGTGCTGTGGACCTAATGTGATCCAGGAGCTTAAGTGAAAGGACTAAGATTCTCATTTGCCCTCCCCACTGCCCCCAGCCAACCCCACCACCATCTTTGGGAGAGAAGCTCTGGATCCAGGAAATACTGTTGGATCAACATGTGTCCATTAGAGTGGGACTCTGTCACATCTGTGAATTTAAGAATTCCTTCAATGGCCTATGCTGTTAACTGATCTATGAAGAAGGATCCAAAGATGGCTCATCCTGCTTAATTTTTTAAATGAGTATGTATTAATGTGGAATGCTCTTAGCACAATTTCTGAAACTTACTATGAATAAAATCACTAAAATAACAATATGGAGACTTTCATAGCAAATCATTAGAGAAATTCTATTTTCTGTGAGCAAACACAATTTAAGCACTTAACAGCTAAGCTTCTTAAGATTCATAGCTGACTAGGGAGCAATTAGACTGGATTTTAATGAATACACATGAACTCAGGGGTTTCTGCCAGGAAGAAAGGCTAAGTTAGTAAGGAGTGGAAACAGCTTTTGGATTTAATTCAGAATATCACTTAGACATCTTCTTAGAATAAAACACAATCATACAAATATTTAACTTATGCACTAATTACAGCATGCTGTATTTATCTCCTCCTCATTTGCAATCCCCTTGTCATTCAGTTTGACAAGTAAAATGTGAGTGTGTGTCAGAGGAGGGGTGGCTACTGCTGATTTTGAAATGACTATTAAACAGTTAAACTGATCAGCTATTAAACAGAAATGGGACCCCCTCCAACTGGATTGCTTAATTAATTTTCATATTCTGATAAACTCTGGCAATTTGAAATTTAGTTCCTTTAGCTTCCATAGGGGAAGGGATTAGAAGGGAAAGACCTAGGCAGTGAATGATTCTTGTATATGAGCGCTTTTCAGAGTTACAGAGTCCCCCTTCCCAATGGCCTTGAGTTTCTGGTTGTTATCTCAACCCCACTGGCTATTTTAGGATCCCTACAGTTTGCAAAGTTCCATACCTAATTATTTCTAGGAGTCTCTGGGGGCTTTTTTTTTCCCTCCAGAAACCATGTGAATACCCAAGTGTTTGTTCTGTTCAGAAACACAGTTTAAGTTTGCAAGTCAGTTTGGATCCTCTGGGAAGACAATATGGAGTTGAAGGGCATGATAGTTATCCAGAATACTCCCCATAAAAGATAAGCAGAAGGGGCCAAAGAGTAGGCAAAGAGAGCCTTCAGGTCATAATGCTGATCTGATTGATACCTAAAAAGGGAGTGGGGAGAAGAAGGAGAACTGGGTATGAAGAGCCTCAGACATAGGTGTGGCTTCTTAAAAGTCTTGGCCAGCCCAACAGGGAACTCTGGCACCACAAGATCCCATAGAGGAGGTCCACATTGGCAGAACTGGCCAGGCCCTAACATCCCCTGTCATTCTGTTACTGACTGGGGGCAGCCTGGAAAAAGCGCGGCCTGGGTTCCAGTGCTGCCCCAGATCCCAAAGGTACTGTGGCTGGAGGTGCTCAGATCAATGAATCAGCCATTGCTTCCTTGACAGACATCCCATCAGCTCCTCTCCATGGCTGCCGGGGGATGGCATCTGGATTACGAACAGTGGGCCTGCAAGGCTTCCACAGGCACAGTTCTCAAGATCTGATGTTTTAAATGATATACTTGAAAAAGGATATTCCCAGTGGCTTTAAAGCTAAGTGGGTTTATTAGAATTCAGAAGAGTACCAGCAAGTGAAAATTTTCTACTAGGAAAATTCTACTGTAGTCAACTGTATTGAATGCAGAGTCCTTCACTAAGATTTTAACAGGATTACTCATTAAGTATATAAATTAAAAACCTCAAGAGAAACAAAGTTTTTGTTTCATTTAAAACAAGATTTGAAACCTCAGACAAAGAAATGCTTTGTTCATAGTGATGCTTCCTAAGGCCCACTTGACTTCACATTCCAGGATGTCTGGCTCTAGGTGAGTGATCATACCATTGTGATTATCTGGGTCGTGAAGATCTTTTTTGTACAGTTCTGTGTATTCTTGCCACCTCTTCTTAATATCTTCTGCTTCTGTTCGGTCCGTACCATTTCTGTCTTTTATTGTGCCCATCTTTGCGTGAAATGTTCCCTTGGTATCTCTAATTTTCTTGAAGAGATCTCTAGTCTTTCCCATTCTATTGTTTTCCTCTATTTCTTGCACTGATCACTGAGGAAGGCTTTCTTATCTCTCCTTGCTATTCTTTGGAACTCTGCATTCAGATGCTTATATCTTTCCTTTTCTCCTTTGCTTTTGGCTTCTCTTCTTTTCACAGCTATTTGTAAGGCCTCCTCAGACAGCCATTTTGCTTTTTTGCATTTCTTTTTCTTGGGGATGGTCTTGCTCCCTGTTTCCTGTACAATGTCATGAACCTCTGTCCATAGTTCATCAGGCACTCTGTCAGATCTACTCCCTTAAATCTATTTGTCACTTCCACTGTATAATCATTAGGGCTTTGATTTAGGTCATACCTGAATGGTCTAGTGGTTTTCCCTGCTTTCTTCAATTTAAGTCTGAATCTGGCAATAAGCGGTTCATGATCTGAGCCACAGTCAGCTCCTGGTCTTGTTTTTGCTGACTGTATAGAGCTTCTCCATCTTTGGCTGCAAAGAATATAATCAATCTGATTTCGGTGGAATTCCAATTGAGCTATTTCAAATCCTAAAAGATGATGCTGTGAAAGTGCTACACTCAGTATGCCAGCAAATTTGGAAAACTCAGCAGTGGCTACAGGACTGGAAAAGGTCAGTTTCATTCCAATCCCTAACAAAGGCAATGCCAAAGAATGCTCAAACTACCACACAGTTGCACTCATTTCACACACTAGTAAAGTAATGCTCAAAATTCTCCAAGCTAGGCTTCAGCAATACATGAACCGTGAACTTCCAGATGTTCAAGCTGGTTTGAGAAAAGGCAGAGGAATCAGAGATCAAATTGCCAACATCTGCTGGATCATAGAAAAAGCAAGAGAGTTCCAGAAAAACATCTATTTCTACTTTACTGACTATCCAAAGGCTTTGACTGTGTGGATCACAATAAACTGTGGAAAATTCTGAAAAAGATGGGAATACCAGACCACCTGACCTGCCTCTTGAGAAATTTGTATGCAGGTCAGGAAGCAGCAGTTGGAACTGGACATGGAACAACAGACTGGTTCCAAATAGGAAAAAGAGTACATCAAGGCTGTATATTGTCTCCCTGCTTATTTAACTTATATGCAGAGTACATCATGAGAAACACTGGACTGGATGAAGCACAAACTGGAATTAAGATTGCTGAGAGAAATATCAGTAACCTCAAATAGGCAGATGACACCACCCTTATGGCAGAAAGTGAAGAAAACTAAAGAGCCTCTTGATGAAAGTGAAAAAGGAGAGTGGAAAAATTGGCTTAAAGCTCAACATTCAGAGAACTAAGATCATGGCATCCAGTCCCATCACTTCATGGGAAATAGATGGGGAAACAGTGGACACAGTGGCTGGCTTTATTTTTTGGGCCTCCAAAATCAGTGCAGATGGTGACTGAAGCCATGAAATTAAAAGATGCTTACTCCCTGGAAGAAAAGTTATGACCAAACTAGAGAGCATATTGAAAAGCAGAGACATTACTTTGCCAACAAAGGTCCGTCTAGTCAAGGCTATGGTTTTTCCAGTAGTCATGTACGGATGTAAGAGTTGGACTATAAAGAAAGCTGAGCACCGAAGAATTGATGCTTTTGAACTGTGGTGTTGAGAAGACTCTTGAGAGTCCCTTGGACTGCAAGGAGATCCAACCAGTCCATCCTAAAGGAGATCAGTCCTGAGTGTTCATTGGAAGGACTGATGCTGAAACTGAAATTCCAATACTTTGGCCACCTGATGCCAAGAGCTGACTCATTGGAAAAGACCCTGATGCTGGGAAAGATAGAAGGCAGGAGGAGAAGGGGATGACAAAGGATGAGATGGTTGGACGGCATCACCAACTCAATGGACATGAGTTTGAGTAAACTCCGGGAGCTGGTGATGGACAGGGAGGCCTGACATGCTGCAGTCCATGGGGTTGCAAAGAGTTGGAAACGACTGAACAACTGAACTGAACTGAACAAAGAAATGCTTAAATATGCCTAGTAGCAGTCTTTTACCATTTGAGTAGAAAGTGATCCAGCTTGCTAAAAATAAATGTTTATAAAGGACTTTTTCTTATTTATGAAAATGTCTAGTCTGACTTACATGTACAGTTTTATTACATGAGTAGTTTGTGCTGTTTTAATGTTTAAAAAGCCTGTTTTCCCTGATGTAATTAGGCACAAGTTTGTTTTTCTCAGACTTAATGGGAAGTATATGTTGATCAGCAAATATAGTACACTCTCCATGGTTTATCACTTATCCTCAAAATGGCCCCAGGAAATAGATACTATTTTCGTACCCATTTTATGGACATAGGGACACACATATCTTTTTGAATTAGTTTTTTTGTTTTCATCTGGTAAATACCCAGAAGTGAAATTGCTAGATCATATGGCAAATCTATTTTAATTTTTTGAGGAACCGCCATATTGTTTTCCAATCTGCCAACAGTACACGAGGGTTCCCTTCTTTCCACATCCTTGTCAACACTTGTTATTTCTTAACTATTTAAAAAAGTGTGTTAATTTATTTTTATTGACTGTTCTGGATTTTTGTTGCTGCGTGGGCTTTTCTCTAGTTATGGCAACGAGGGGGTACTCTCTACTTGCGCTTGGTGGGCTTTTCATTGCAGTGGCTTCTCTTACTGCAGAGCACAGGTTCTAGAGCCCGAGGGCTTCAGTAGTTGTAGCGCGTGGGCTCGGTAGCTGTGACTCCCAAGCTCCAGAGCACAGGCTCAGTAGTTGTGGTGCACAGGCTTAGTTGCTCCCCAGCATGTGGGATCTTCCTGGATCAGGGATTTAACCCATGTTTCCTGCATTGGCAGGCAGATTCTTTACCACTGAGCCACCAGGGAAGGCCTGTTTCTTAACTTTTGATAATAGCCATTCTGACAGGTGTGAGGTGTTATCTTCTGGTTTTAATCTGCATTTTTCTCACAGTTAGTGATGTTGAGAATTTTTTCATGTGTCTGTTGGTCATCTATATATCTTATTTGGAAAAATGTCTTTTCAGGTCCTTGCCCACTTTTTAATCTGGTTGTTTATTTTAGTCTTTGATGTTTAGTTTTATGAGTTCTTTGTATATTTTGGAAAGTAACACCTTATCAGATATATCATATGCAGATATGTTGTCTTTTCATTTTGTTGATAGTTTTCTTCACTGTGAAAAAACATTTTGGTTTGATAAATTATTTGTTTATTTTTGCCTTTATTCCCCTTGCCTGAGGAGACATGTCTAGAAAGATATTACTAAGAGCAATGTGAAAGAGTGTACTACCTATGTTTTCTTCTCGGAGTTTTATGGCTTGGGGTCTTATATTTAAGCCTTTAGTCCATTTTTAGTTTATTTTTATATGTGTGTGAAAAAGTAGTCCAGTTTGATTCTTCTGCATATAGATGGTCCAGCTTTTCTTCTTTTTCCTGTGATTTGATGACTATCTTTAGTATTATATTTGGATTTCTTTCTTTTTGTGTGTATCTCTTATGGGTTTTTGGTTTGTGGTTACCAAGAAATATATATATACCAAGAAATATATATATATATATATATATATACATATATATAATATATATGTAATTATTATTGTTGTTTAGTTGCTCAGTCGTGTGCACCTCCTAAACAACTCCACGGCTGTAGCCCACCAGGCTCCTCAGTCCATGAAATTTTCTGGGCAAGATTACTGGAGTGGGCTGCCATTTCTCCTCCAGGGGATCTTCCTGACCCAGGGATTGAACCCATGTCTCCTGCATTGCAGGCAGTTTCTTTACTGCTGAGCCACTGGGGAAGCCCATATATATGTGTGTTCGTCGCTCAGTCATGTCCAACTCTTTGTGACCCCATGACCTGTAGCCCGCTAGGCTCCTCTGTCCATGGAATTCTCCAGGCAAGAATACTGGAGTGGGTAGCCATTCTCTTCTCTGGGAGATCTTCCTGCCCTAGGGATTGAATCTAGGTCTCCTGAATTGCAGGCAATATGCCTGTATTTAATTTGATGATCTCTAAAATTTAATGCTTTCTAAAACTCTGCATTTTTACTTCCCTTCAATGTTTAATATTTTTAGCACCATATTTTACATATTTTTCTTCTGTGTATCCCTTAACTACTTACTGTGACTATAGATGATTTTACTACTTTTGTCTTTTAACCTTCCTGCTAGCTTTGTAAGTGGTTGATATATATTTCCCTTACCTTTTCTTTCATAAACTTCATATTTCTAGTTGTGGTGTTTTATTTTCTGCTTTGAGAAGTTCCTTTAACATTTCTTAGAAAGTCATTTTAGTGGTGCTGAATTCTTTTAGCTTTTACTTGTCTGTAAAACTCTTTATCTTTCCTTCAAATCTGAATGATATCTTTGCCAGGTGGAATATTCTTGGCTATAGGTTTTTCTTTTCATGACTTTGAATATATAGTGCCATTTCCTTCTGGCCTGCAGTGTTTTTACTTAAAAATCTTATCATGGTCTTGTGGGAGTTCCTTTTTATGTAACTAGTTGCTTTTCTCTTGCTGCTTTTAAGATTCTCTGTTTATCTTTAATTTTGCCATTTAAATTGTAATGTATCTTGGTGTGGACCTCTTTGGGTTCATCTTGTTTGGGATTTCCTCTTCTTTCTGGACCTAGATGTTTCCTTTCCCAGGTTAGGGAAGTTTCCAGCTATTGTTTCTTCAGATAAGTTGTCTGCCTCTTTCTCTCTCTCTTCTTCTAAGACCCTCTTTAAATTTATTCTGTTTAGGATTTGCTTAATCTCTTTAATATGTAGTTTTATGTCTCTTTCAAAATTTGGGAAGTTTTTAGCCACTATTTCCTTGAGTACTTTTTCAGTCTTGCCCTTTTTCCTCTCTTCTTCTAGGACTCTGATCACATTGAATGTTAGATATTGTGTTATATGCCCATAGGTTCCTGTGGCTTTTGTTTATTTTTTAGTCTATTTTCCTCTGTTGTTCAGTTGAGTAATTTTTATTGTTCAGTCGTTAAGTTCACCAGTTATTTCCCTGTCACGTCCATTTTTCTGTTGAGCCTAGTGACTGAACCTTTAATTTTAGTTATTGTAATTTTTAGTTCCAAAATTTCCACTTGGTTTTTGTTAACATATTCTGTTTCTTTGATGAGACTTTCTATTTCTTTTCTGAGGCTTTTTTTTTCTCATTTGTTTTAAGAGTGTTCGTAGTTGGTACAAAGCATTTTAGATCATGGTTGCTTTAAAAATTTTGTCAGATAATTCTAACATTTCTGTCATTTTGGTGTTGAAAGCTATTTCCTTTTTACATCCAGTTTGAAATCTTCCTGATTCTTGGAATGACCGGGTTTTTTGTTTGTTTGTTTTGTTTTTGTGTTTTTTTTGTAACCTGGTCAGTTTTGTGTTGTAAGACTGTGAATCTTCTATTCTAGTTGTCTTTTTTTGATATTATTCTGACAGGGACAGGTGAGGGCACTGCCTTATTATTGTTAGGTGGTGACAGAAGTCCAGGTTCCCTACTTGGCCTCCATTGACACCCAGGGGACAGGTTCCTTGTTGCTGATGGGTGGAGGAGGGAATTCTAGCTTCACACATGGTCTTTATTGACACTGTGGTGGGGATGGTTTTGTAACCACTGGCCAATGGTGAAAGTCTTGACTCTCCATTAGGCCTCATCTGACAATAACCTGGCAGAGAAGGAGAAGGGCACCCCATAACTTTCAGTGGAGGTAGAAGTACAACCTTCTCAGGGGGTGTCCAGTGACACTGTGTGGGTAGGAGGTCATTACTTACCAGCAGAAATGAAAGTTCTGGCCTTCTCTGACAGAGTCCTGATTGGGATATTGTGGGGCCTTGTTATAGCCTTCCAAGAATGAAAGTCCAGTTTCCTTATCTCTATGGGGCATAACAGGGAGAGAGTCAATTCTTAGGTAGGTTGATAAGAAGTCAAGGGTCCCTGAGGAGGAGAAAGGGGTCTGGGGCTTTCGAGGAAAAGATAGGGGTCTGGGGTTCTTAAGGAGAAGAAAAGGACAAACTTTTTTTTCTACATTCCTTAGTCTTAGTCACATAAAACATTTTTTTTCTTTCAGCCCAGAGCTGAACAACAAAACAACTCAGTTTAAACTCTGTACTAAGGATTATTGTGGCTCAGCTGCTAAAAAATCTGCCTGCAATGTGGGAGACTTGGGTTCGATCCCTGTGTTGGGAAGATACCCTGAAGAAGGGAAAGTCTACCCACTCCAGAATTCTGGCCTAGAGAACTCCATTGACTATATAGTCCATGGGGTCACAAAGAGTTGGACTGAGTGATTTTCACTTTCACTTTCAAGGATTATATAACAACTATGTATCCTGCTTGAGGATATACTTATCCTTCTTAAAAACCTTCTGACTAATCCTGTTATCTTAAAATATATATTGTGGGAGTGGGTCTGGTAAGATCTTTCTATTAGTTCTAATCCTGCCATCTTAAAATGTAAATTGTGGGAGTGGCTCTAGTAAGACCTTTACAACTTTGAAACATTCTTTTGATTTTCTGTAATAACCAATTGAAAAAGTATATAGCTCCCTTGCTAAGACTGGTGAGGGCGTACTTTCTGCCCCCTTCTGATGTCTAAGTCAGAAGCTTTCTCTGTCCTTTTTCACTGTAATAAAACTTCTGCCACACAAGAGTCCTGAGTGGTCAAGCCTGGTCTCTGGTCCTGAAGCTAAATTTTCTTTGGAGATCATGAATCTGACACCGTTCACCATAACTATAATGGGACCACAGTTTTTTCTGTTACATTTGGCTGGAGTAGAGTGATTGTTGTTTAAAATTCTTCTTCCTTACTAAATCTCACCTTTCCTGATGTCTTATAAAGAGAAAGAAAGCTTATGGTGGGAATTTTTTTTTGTTTGCTTCAGTTGGTGTTTCCAGGTTATCAGCTTCTTCAGTTCTGGCATATCTGAGGCAAAATGAAAACCAAAGGAACTTACTACTGTGTTGTTCCTTGGGTTCCAAGTTTTCTAACCTGCTGCTTTCTTCTCTGCATGTTTCAGAGTCTTCTTATGGTTGCTTCATATATAGTATGCAGTTGTCCAGGGAGTTATTTTCACTTAGTGAGAAGAACAGGGAAATGTACATCTACCCTACCTTCCGGGAAGCAGAAGTCGAAAATTGTACTTTTAAAAAGTTTCTCATGAATAGATGTTCCCACTTTCCTGGTATATGGACTCCTGAAATATCTCTCCTGGTGCTGTCTAGAACTTTTTGTTATATTGCCTGCAGTTTTACCAATTAGAATATCATTTAAGGTAACCAGAGTTCTTCTGAAAAAATGAATTTATTTCTGATTAACAGGTCACTTATTTTTCCAAACTGCATTGCCTAGGAGTTTTGATGGGGGATAGGGCAGAGAAGAAAAACTTCATGTGTTTTTATAGCATGGAACACTAATCCAGGGAGGGCACTTTGGTAAAGTGTCCTAGTGGGTAATTTAGAGCAGAGATAAAAGCTATGGGTACTCAGGGATCTAGGACAATACAAAGAAAATGCTGGGTAAAGGAAGGCAGATAGAAGGATATTAAAGATAAACACCACTGGTTTTTGAAGTTTTGTTTGAGGCCAGTTCTGCCCCTAACAACAGTAGTTATATTTTATTTTCTACCAAATGTCAGACACTTTTGGTGTATTATCTTATTAAAGTTCACAATGACACTGTGAAATAGGAATTATAATCCTCATTTCACAGAGAAGGAAATGAAAGAAAAGAGTTTAGGTGATTTTCCTAGGGTCTCATAGATAATAGATGGAGGGGTCCAGATGCAAACCCAGATCTGTCTGGCTCTAAAGCCCAGTTATTAACAACTGCTTGTCTACTCCTCCTCTTCTTTCTTTAAGCAGAACATGAGGCATTTCCCTGACAGCACTTGGGTTCATGGAGATGGTAACCAAATGCAGGATGATGGGTTTTGCAGGGCCATCCTAGGACCCCCTCAACTGTACAGCTTATTGTCTTTGTGGGAAACATATTCTAGATCCAAAGCATGCTAATGCTAAATTGTTTCAGTCATGTCCAACTCTTTGCAGCACTATGGACTGTAGCCTGCCAAGTGCCTCTGTCTGTGGGATTCTCTAGGCAAAAAAACTGGAGGGTTGCCATGCCTCCTCCAGAGGATTTTCCCAACCCAGGGAAATAACCTGCATCTCTTACATTTGCTGCATTGGCAGGTGAGTTCTTTACTAGCCCCACTTGTGAGGCCCCTAAGCACTAATTTGTAAATGACTTTTTGAGGAGACTGGTTCAAGATGGTGGAGTAGAAAGACATGTACTCATATTCTCCTGCAAGAACACCAAAATCGCAACTACCTAGTAAACAACCATTGACGGGAGGATGCTGGAACACACCACAAAAAGATACCCCAATGTCCAAGGACAAAGGAGAAGCTGCAAAGAGATGGTAGGAGGGGTACAATCATGTTAAAATCAAATCCCATACCTCCCAGGTGGGTGACTCACAAACTGGAGAATAGTAATACCAAAGAAGTTCTCGCACTGTTGCAAAGGTCCTAGGCCCCACATGAGACTTCCCAACCTGAGGATCCAGCAAAGGAACTGGGAATCCCCAGGGAATCTGACTTTGAAGGCCAGCGGGATTTGACTATAGAACTTCCTGAGGACTGGGGGAAACAGAGACTCTACTCTTGGAGCACACAAACAAAACCTTCTGAACACCAGGACTCAGGGGAAAGGGGCAGTGACCCCACAGGAAACTGAGCCAGACCTACCTGTGAGTGTTTGAGGGTCTCCTGTGGAGGCGTGGGTCAGTAGCAGCCTGCTGCGGGATGGGGGCACTGGCAGCAGCAGTCCTGGGAGGTGAGTCTTGGTGTAAGTCCTCTTGGAGGTCTTACCAATAGCCCTACCATAAGGCCTGTAGGGCTTCCCTGGTGGCTCAGAGGGTAAAGCGTCTGTCTGCAATGTGGGAGACCTGGGTTCAATCCCCGGGTTGGGAAGATCCCCTGGAGAAGGAAATGGCAAGCCACTCTAGTAGTCTTGCCTGAAAAATTCCATGGACGGAAGGGCCTGGTAAGCAAGCTACAGTCCATGGGATTGCAAAGAGTCGCACATAACTGAGCAACTTCACTTCAAAGCCTGTAGACCCCATGACTGGGTTGCCTCAGGCCAAACAACTAATAGGGAGGAAGCACAGCTCCACCCAGAAGCAGACAATTGGATTAAAGATTTACTTAGCAAGGCTCTGCCCCACCAGAGAAAGACCCAGTTTTCCCCACAGACAGTCCCTCCCATCAGGAAGCTTGCACAAGCCACTTATCTTCATCTACCAGAGGGCAGACAGATGAAGTAAGAACTACAGTCCTGTAGCCTCAAGAACCACAATCACAGAAGGCTAACCAAAATGAAAAGAAATAGGATTATATTGCAGATGAAGGAACCAGATACCTCTCCAGAAAAACAACTAAATGAAGTGGAGGTAGGCTGCTGCTGCTGCTGCTAAGTCGCTTCAGTCGTGTCTGACTCTGTGCGACCCCATAGACAGCAGCCCACCAGGCTCCCCCATCCCTGGGATTCTCCAGGCAAGAACACTGGAGTGGGTTGCCATTCCTTCTCCAATGCATGAAAGTGAAAAGTGAAAGTGAAGTCACTCAGTCATGTCCGACTCTTAGCAACCGCATGGACTTCAGCCTACCAGGCTCTTCCATCCATGGGATTTTCCAGGCAAGAGTACTGGAGTGGGGTGCCATTGCCTTCTCTGGAGGTAGACAACCTTCCAGAAAAAGAATTCAGAATAATAATAGCGAAGATGATCCAGGACCTTGGAAAAAGAATGGAGGCAAAGACTGTGAAGATGCAAGAAAGTTTACCAAAGACCTAGAAGAACTAAAGAACAAATTAACACGGATGTACAATACACTAGAAGGAATCAATAGCAGAATAACTGAGGCAGAAGACTGGATAAGTGACATGGAAGACAGAATGGTGATCACTGTCACAGAACAGCATATAGAAAAAAGAATGAAAAGAAATGAAGATAGCCTAAGAGACCTCTAGAACAACATTAAATGCACCAACATTCACATTATAGTGGTCCCAGACGGAGAAGAGGAAAGGCCTGAGAAAATATTTGAAGAGATTATAGCTGAAAACTTCCCTAACATGGAAAGGAAATAGTCAACCAAGTCCAGGAAGCACATAGTGTTCCAGGAAGGATAACCCAAGGAGGGAACACACCGAGACACATAGTAATCACACTGACAAAAATTAAAAGTGAAAGTGACGTGGCTCAGTCGTGTCTGACTCTTCACGACCCCATGGACTGTAGCCTACCAGGCTCCTCCGTCCATGGGATTTTCCAGGCAAGAGTACTGGGATGGGCTGCCATTCCTTCTCCAAGGGATTTTCCCGACCCAGGGATCAAACCCAGGTCTCCTGCATTGCAGACAGATGGTTTACCATCTGAGACAAAAATTAAAGACAAGATAGAATATTAAAAGCATCAAGGGAAAAAAGACAAGTAACATACAAAGGAAATCCCATAAGGTTATCAGCTGATTTCTTAACAGAAACTCTACAAGCCAGAAGGGAATGGCATGATATATTCCAAGTGATGAAAGGGAAGAACCTACAACCAAGAATACTCTACCCCAGCAAGACTCTCATTCAGATTTGGATGGAGAAATCAAAAGCTTTACAGACAAGCAGGAGTTAAGAGAACTCAGCACCACTAAACCAGTTTTATGCTGAGCGCCGAAGAATTGATGCTTTTGAACTGTGGTGTTGGAGAAGACTCTTGAGAGTCCCTTGGACTGCAAGGAGATCCAACCAGTCCATTCTAAAGGAGATCAATCTTGGGTGTTCTTTGGAAGGAATGATGCTAAAGCTGAAACTCCAGTACTTTGGCCACCTCATGCAAAGATTTGACTCACTGGAAAAGACTCTGATGCTGGGAGGGATTGGGGGCAGTAGGAAAAGGGGACGACAGAGGATGAGAGGGCTGGATGGCATCATTGACTCGATGGACATGAGTCTGAGTGAACTCCAGGAGTTGGTGATGGACAGGGAGGCCTGGCATGCTACAATTCATGACTGAGCGACTGAACTGAACTGAAACCAGTTTTACAGCAAATGCTAAAGGAACTTCTCTAGGCAGGAAACACAAGAGAAGGGAAAGGCTTACAAAAAGTAAACCCAAAACAATGAAGAAAATGGTAATAGGATCATAGTGAGTGAAGTGAAGTGAAGTGAAGTCACTCAGTCGTGTCCAACTCTTTGCAACCCCATGGACTGTAGCCTACTAGGCTCCTCCGACCATGGGATTCTCCAGGCAAGAATACTGGAGTGGGTTGCCATTTCCTTCTCCAACATACATATCAATAATTACCTTAAATGTAAATGGATTAAATGTACCACCCAAAAGACATGGACTGGCTAGGTGGATACAAAACAAGACCCATATATATGCTGTCCACAAGAGACCCACCTCAGGCCTAGGGACACTTACAGACTGAAAGTAAGGGGATGGAAGAAGGTATTCCATGCAAATGGAATTCATGAGAAAGCTGGAGTAGCAATACTCATTTAAATGACCTTGTGAAACACAACTCATTTATAATGCTGGAGCAGCTTATATTTTTTCAATCACATATAAGTACTTCTCTCTCTTTCTCTCAAGGCTGCATTTTCATGTAACTTAAAGAGACTATCTGATTAGCAATCTTTTTATTTCTCCTTCAGGTAATAACCCAATATTTTCCTTTAGGCTCATCCAAGCTCTGATGACTATTGGTATCATTTCTAAGATATTTGTTTTGGTCAAGAAATATTTTTGTCTATATTCTGCCATGTGATCTAGTAATGGGAGTAATTGATTCAGTAATCACAATAGCATGGACCTCAGGGGACCATTTAAATGTGGCCTGTGCTGACGTGGCTGAGGCCTCATTGGAGCTGGGATCATAAGAGATTGTGTTTTTCATTTCCAAAGACAAAAGTATACTTTACCCCTTGGTATTATATTTAAGAGTCTCGCAATACTTATACTACTGGGGAGATGGGAAACAGACAATAGCAATGCAGATGGGCAAAGGAACAAAAACCTATCAAAATCTTGATGAGTTGTGTTTTTATTCCAGTTTTGATGGAAAAAAAAAAAAAAAAACAGCAAGATTGAAGCTGTATCAAATGGGCTATATAAATGTAAATTCAAGGGCTCTCATTCTGTGAGCAAAGGTCACTCATGAGTGCAGTGTAGACAAACAGAGGTCAAGGTCTCTAACAGCACTCAGGTTTGCCTGAGATGGAAATCCAGGCTCTACGGTTTTAGTTCATATCCAGGAAATTTCTTATTGTCACATTTGTCCTGAATAGAGTTCTGGGGTTACTTTGGACAGTTTTATAGTTACAAGAAATAACAAAAATTGTTACCAACCTGTTGTCTTTGGCACCCCACTCCAGTATTCTTGCCTGGAAAATCCCATGGACGGAGGAGCCTGGTGGGCTGCAGTCCATGGGGTCACTAAGAGTCGGACACGACTGAGCGACTTCACTCTCACTTTTCACTTTCATGCATTGGAAAAGGAAATGGCAACCCACTCCAGTGTTCTTGCCTGGAGAATCCCAGGGATGGGGGAGCCTGGTGGGCTGCCGTCTATGGGATCGCACAGAGTCGGACATGACTGAAGCGACTTAGCAGCAGCAGCAGCAGCAGCAGCTGTTGTCTTTTAGAGAAAGTTGGAAAAGTTCAGAGCAGGACGGAGAAGGATGGAGAGTAGAAGATGAATCTGGAGAGGCAAACAAGATATCCAGCACAAGATTATTTTTTCTAATCTTTTGGACCATGAGGTTATGGTCTTATGTGCAATATCACCATTAACATCTTACTAATCATTTTTTCCTGAATCTCTCTTCACACACACACATACTATAAATCTATGTGCATATGTAGATTTAAACATATATTTAATATATTATATATAGAAATATCTTCCCATATATTAAAATAAATATCTCCATGCCCATATAATCATATGCAAACACATGCATGCAAAATTTTCCTGGTTATTACTTTAAAAAAATAGAATCATGAACAGAGTTCTTGCTTTTTTCACTCTTCAGTATCCTATGGAAATCCCTTCAAGTCCGCTGGTATAGCTGTTATCCCCTCTCTCTCTGATGTGTGCGTAGTATTTCATGGTATAGATGTGTATATACCTAAATTAATTCTATCACTTCCCAATTGACAGACATCAATTTGTTTAAAAAATTTGCCACTGAGAACATCATTGCAATAAACATCCTTGCATGTATATCATTATGTATTGGTGTTTTTAATCCACATTATCTTCTGAGAAGTGATTGCTCAGTAGATGGGCACATATATTTTACATTTTATAGCCATTGCCAGATTGTTTTATCAAAAGGCCATAATGGTTTTTCAACTAACACATATAAGAAATAGATGTCGCTACACTATGTTGCCAGTCTGCTGAACATAATGTGCTATGTCAGCATTACATTATTTCTCACTTCTCTAAGACTGAGTTTGAACATCTTTCCATATGTTCGTTGGCCCTTTGGATTAGCTGTTATCTAAACTGACTGTCCGTATATTTTGCCAATGTTATGTGGAATTGTGTGCCTTGTTCTTTTCAGTTTTCAGAAGCTTCTTATAAATGATGTAATGAACTCATTTGTCATCCTTGTTGCAGATATTTTCTAAATCTGTGATTTATCTACAATATGTACCTTGTTCTATATTGGGGTAAGCATATGTGTCAACACTCTTAATTTGGTATCTGTACTCTTTGAATTTGATAGCATGTTTGCAGGCTGTTTTTCTTTAAGGGGACATTCTGATTGATTTGCATTAGGATTTTCTGATCCAGAGGAAGCTTTCTCTAAAAGCATACATTTTGCACTAATATTTCCTTCTTCCTTTGCAATCTAATTCACTGCATTAGTTGAGAACAGGTTTGCCTAAATGTGAGACACTCAAAATAACATGAGCTTAAGCATAAAGGCCTGAGCTGCCTTGGTGACCTTGCTCTGGTGGGTCTGTCTACGGCCCAGGCTCCTTTTTTTTTTTTTTGGCTTAGCTTTCCCAGAGATGCTGTCATCATTCTTATGACTAGGTTTCCATTCCTGCCAGTGAGAAGGGAAGAGGTGCTACTTCTCTTTAAGGGCACACATTGTAAGTTGCATAAATCACTTCTGTTCATGTCCAGTGAGTCATGACCTTATCACATAGCCTCACTTAGCTGCAAATTGCGATGGGAAATGTAGTTTTTATGCTGACTGGCCATGTACTCAGGTAAAAATTGGACATTCTGTTACTACGGAAACAGGGGGAACTAGCAGTTTCCGCACATTCATGAAGCACTACTTTAGAATTCCTTCGCATCTAGAAATCTTAGAAACACTCCTCACCATGATCCTCTACAACTTCCTGCTTCTTCAACTCTCTGTTGTAGCGCCTCCTCTCTCTTTTGCATTATTGATAACTGAGAGTTTTAGGGAAAATATGAAGGGACTATGTCAGCAAATACACTTCTTAAAAACCTTTGTTATAAAAAAATCTCTAAAATATGCAGAAGTATATTAAATGGTATAATAAACTCCTATATACCTATCATCCAGCTTCAACAATTACCAACTCATGTCCAGCCTTGTTTCACCTATAACTTATTTATTCACTTTGAGATTATTTTGACATAAATACCACATATCACATCACTTCATGCAAATACAGTAATGCTTCAATCTGTTTTTCTTTAAAAGCAACAGATTTATGAACTGCAATGGAGAAAGCTAAAAATGTTAAATTTGGATAAATTTGGACTATCATCCACCCATAGCAACCAATAAATACACTTAAGTCAATCTTTATTAAACTCCTATTCTTTTTTTTGTTGTTGTTATGTTCTGATTTTATTTTATTTTTTTTTTACTTTACAATATTGTATTGGTTTGCCATACATCAAACATGCATCCGCCATGGGTGTACACGTGTTCCCCCAAACCTGAACCCCTATTCTTCACCATCCAGCCATCCTCATCCTCTGTTCGTCCCTTCTCTCCTCCTGCCCCCAATCCCTCCCAGCATCAGAGTCTTTTCCAATGAGTCAAGTCTTCGCATGAGGTGGCCAAAGTACTGGAGTTTCAGCTTTAGCATCATTCCTTCGCAAAAGAAATCCCAGGGCTGATCTCCTTCAGAATGGACTGGTTGGATCTCCTTGCAGTCCAAGGGACTCTCAAGAGTCTTCTCGCAACACCACAGTTCAAAAGCATCAATTCTTCGGTCGCTCAGCTTTCTTCACAGTCCAACTTCTCTCATCCATACATGACCACTGGAAAAACCATAGCCTTGACGAGACGGACCTTTGTTGGCAAAGTGATGTCTCTGCTTTTCAATATGCTATCTGGGTTTGGTCATAAGTTTCCTTCCAAGGAGTAAGCGTCTTTTAATTTCATGGCTTGCAGTCACCATCTGCAGTGGTTTTGGAGCCCCACAAATAAGTCTGACATTGTGTTCTTTCTATTTCCCCATCTATTTCCCATGAGGTGATGGGACCGAGATGCCATGATCTTCGTTTTCCTGAATGTTGAGCTTTAAGCCAACTTTTTCACTCTCCTCTTTCCACTTTCAACAAGAGGCTTTTTAGTTCCTCTTCATTTCTGCCAAAGGGTGGTGTCATCTGCATATCTGAGGTTATTTGATTTCTCCCGGCAATCTTGATTCCAGCTTGTGTTTCTTCCAGCCCAGCGTTTCTCATGATGTACTCTGCATAGAAGTTAAATAAGCAGGGTGACAATATACAGCCTTGATGTACTCTTTTTCCTATTTGGAACCAGTCTGTTTGTTCCATGTCCAGTTCTAACTGTTGCTTCCTGACCTGCATATAGGTCTCTTTCTTTAGGTCTAGGTAAACATTACCCTCTCTTATTCTCTTTTATAGGACACTGTTATTTCCTTTGTATCACTTATCACAGTTTAGAATTGCTTTGTTTACCTGCGTGTCACTCCATCAGAATATAGGCTCCACCAGGTTAAGGACTACCATAATGGCTGGCAGAAATTAGGGCTTGAATATGTGCTTTTTGAGAAGCAGAAAGGAGGGAAGGAGGAGAGAAAGGAGGAAGGAAGGAAGGAAAGACTCACTGCAGGTTCTTTATTACTTGTAGGATGGAGTGAGACTGTAGAGATGACTATAACGTGGAGCCTGTCTGTCAAGGACTACCAGCTCAGTAAGAAGACAGTTATACAAGCGACTCTAGCACTCATTTATTTATCCATTAAGTGAATATCTACAGTACATCTATTAAGGGAAAGGGCCTGTGCTAGAAAGGCAGACTATGATAGTTGCTAAAACATATATAGACAGGGTGATGGAGAGCGGAAATTTTCTCTGAGGGAGGCAGGACTCAAGCAGGGCTTTGAAGAAGGAGTAGGAAGGACATTGACATGGGAAAGGCATTTTAGGCAAAGAGGATAGAAAGAACAAAGGCCAAGCAGTTGGAGGGATTAAGACCTATAGAGTCTTATGATATGCAAGCACTGGTATCAACTTGTGATTTTGTACCCAATTTCAAAAAGATGGATAATGGGAAACCACAATAGGAGCTGCTGCCCTGGAATTACAACTTTTTAAAATGAAGGTTTCAGAGAATGAAAAACATCTAACAACTTTTTTTTTTTTTTTTTTTTACTGAGCATGACTTCTTCATTCTTGCAATAAAACAGACACTTCTTTTATTTGGATAATGGTTATGATAATAACATAAATACCTCAGGGGTGAATCATGGGAAATCAAAGTATATCCAGCCTTCACCAGGATTTGCATCCTTGGCCAAGTGGAAAAAGCTATTTCTGTTCCCATGAGTGGTGGATTAAAAATTCTTTGCTATTTCTCCTATCAAAAGGCAGAGTCTGATTTTCCTCCCCTTGAATCTGGGCTGATCCAGGTAATGTTCTGGGACTTTTGCTTCTAAGTTATAAAAAAACCTTCCAGCTTCCACCTGGGTTTCTTGGAACCCAGCACTCTGCTGTGAAGACAAGAAGGCCTGTGGAAAATGTCCATGAGAAAAAGAAATAAGACTCCTGGCAAACAGCCCTAGCTGGTAACCCACATGGCAGCTACCAACATTTTGCCAGCCTTGTGAATGTGTCATTTTGAAGGTGTATCCTTCAGCCCCAGTTGGGCTGTCTCAGCTAGTGCCACATGGAGCAGTAACAAGCCATCCCTACTGGGCCCGCACAAACCGCAGAATCATAAGAAAAAGAAATGATTACATAAGTCAGCTAAGGAAATGTGTGGTTTGTTAGTTCCTGTGTGTAAGCAGTTCTGCTCCAATGGCAGCTGCTGGCATGCTACTCGTAGCTAACTTCTACCAACCCTTTCTGATACGGTGTGTAAGTCTCTTAGTATTGTTTGTAAATATAAAAGCAATGTAAATTTCCTGCTGTAAGAAATTAGGAATATAGATTTAAAAGTCACCCATCAACCATCACCTACAGATTTTGCTGTTGTTCACTCACTAATTAGTGTCTGACTCTTTGTAACCCCATGGACTAAGCAGTACCAGCTCCTGGTCCTTCAACTGTTCTCCCAGAGTTTGCCTCAAATTCATGTCAATTGAGTCAGTGATGTTATCCAACTGTCCTCATCCTCTGTCACCCCACTTCTCTCCTTCCTCAGTTTTCCCAGCATAAGGATCTCTTCCTATGAGTTGGCTTTTCACATCAAGGTGCAAGGCATTTGTGCTTCAGCTTCAGGGTCAGTCCTTCCAATGAAAATTCAGGGTTGATTTCCTTTAGGATTGACTGGTTTGATCTCCTTGCTGTGCAGAGGAATCCTCAAGAGTCTTCTCCAGCACCACAATACAAAAGCATCAAGGTTTTTGCACTCAGCCTTCTTTATGGTCCAACTCTCACATCCGTACATGACTACTGTAAAAGCCATATCTTTGACTATATGGACCTTTGTTGGCAAAGCGATGTCTTTGCTTTTTAATATACTGTCGAGGTTTGTCATAGCATTTCTTCCAAGGAGCAGCATCTTTTAATTTTATGGCTGCAGTCACTGTCTGCAGTGATTTTGGAGGCCAAGAAAATAAAAACCTGTCACTGCTTCCATTTTTTCCCCTTCTATTTGCCATGAAGTGATGGTACATGATGGCATGATCTTCATTTTTTTCATGTTGAGTTTCATGTTGAGCCAGCTTTTTCACTCTCTTCTTTCACCCTCATCAAGAGGCTCTTTAGTTCCTCTTCACTTTCTGCCATCAGAGTGGTATTATTGGCATGTCTGAGGTTGTTGATATTTCTCCTGGCAATCTTGATTCTAGCTTGTGATTAATCCAACCCACCATTTTGCATGATGTACTCTGCATATAAGTTAAATAAGCAGAGTGACAATATACAGCCTTGTTGCACTCCTTTCCTAATTTGGAGCTAGTGAGTTGTTTCATGTCTGGTTCTAACTATTGCTTCTTGACCATATACAAGTTTCTCAGGAGACCGGTAAGGTGGTCTGGTATTCCCATCTCTTTAAGAGTTTTACATAGTTTGTTGTAATCCACACAGTCAAAGGCCTTAGTGTAGTCAGTTAAGCAGAGTTAAATGTTTTTCTGTAACTTCCTTGCTTCTCCTCTGCCTTTTCTAAATCTAGCCTGTACATCTGGAAATTCTCAGTTCACATACTGCTGAAGGCTAGCTTGAAGGATTTTGAGCATAACCTTCTTAGCATGTGAAATGAGTGGCAATTGTATGGTAGTTTGAACATCTCTTAGTATTGCCCTTCTTTGGGATGGAATGACAACTGACCTTTAAGAGTCTGTGGCCACTGCTGAATTTTCCAAATTGCTGACATATTGAGTCCAGCACTTTAAACAGCATCATCCTTTAGATTTTAAAATGGCTTGGCTGGAATTCCCGTCACCTTCTCTAGCTTTGTTTGTAATAATGCTTCCTAAGGCCCCACTTGACTTCAACACTCCCAGGATATCTGGCTCTAGGTGAGTGACCACATCACTGTGGTTATCCAGGTCATTAAGACCTTTTTGTATAGTTCTTCTGTGTATTCTTACCACCTCTCTAATATCTCTGCTTCTGTTAGGTCTACTGGTCTGCCTATATTGTGCCCCATCCTTATATGAAATGTTCCCTTTGTATCTCCAGTTTTTCTGAAGAGATCTCTAGTCTTGTCCATCTAGTAGTTGTTCCTCTATTCTTGCACTGTCGATTAAGAAGCCTTCTTATCTCTCCTTGCTATTCTCTGGAACTCTGCATTTAGTTGAGTATATCTTTCCCTTTCTCACTTGCTTTCACTTCCTTCATCAGCTATTTGTAAGCCTCCTTAGACAACCACTTTGGTCTTCTTACATTTCTATTTCTTGGGGATAATTTTGGTCACTGGCCTCATGTACAATGTTACGAATTTCCATACATAGTTTTTCCAAGCACTCTGTCTACCAGATCTAATGCTTGAATCTATTCATCACCTTCATTGTATATTCATAAGAGATTTGGTGTAGGTCATACCCGAATGGCCTAGTGGTGTTCCCTACTTTCTTCAATTTAAGCCTAAATTTTGCAATAAAGAGCTCATGATGTGAGCTACAGTTAGCTCCAGGTCTTGATTTGTGCTGACTGTATAGAGCTTCTCAGCTTCCCAGGTGGCATTAGTGGTAAAGATCTTGACTGTCAGAGCAAGAGATGTAAGAGATGTGGGTTGATCTCTGGGTTGGGAAGATCCTGGGAGGAGAGCATGGCCAACCCATTCTAGTATTATTGCCTGGAGAATCCCATGGGACAGAGGAGCCTGGTGGGCTATGGGTTCATAGCGTTGAAAAGAGTCAGATATGACTGAAAGCAACTTTGCACACACACGCACACACAAGGAGCTTCTCCACCTTTCGTCTGCAAAGAACATTAATCAATCTGAATTTAAGTTATTGACATCTGGTGGTGTCCATGTGAAGAGTCATCTTTGTGTTGTTGGGAGAAGGGTGGTTTGCTATGACCCAGCATGTTCTCTTGACAAAACTCTCTTAGCCTCTGCTGTGCTTCATTTTGGTACTCCAAGGCCAAACTTGCCCTGTTAATCCGAGTATCCTCTTGACTTCCCCTAATTTTGTAATCCAATCCCCTATTATGAAAAGGACTTTTTTTTTTTTAGACTTTTTGTTTTGTTTTTGTTTTAGTTCTAGAAGGTGTTATAGGGTCTTTGTAGACCCACTCAACCTTTAGCTTTTTTTGTATCAGGAGTTGGGGCATATACTTGCATTACTGCGATGTTGAATGGTTTGCCTTGGAAACAAACCAGAGATCATTCTGTCATTTTTGAGGTTGCACCCCAAGTACTGCATTCAGACTCTTTTGTTGGACTATGAGGGCTAACTTCATTTCTTCTAGAAGATTCTTTCCCACAGTAGTAGATGGTCATCTGAATTTAGTTAGCCCCATCCTTATCCATTTTTAGTTTGCCTGATTCCTAGATGTCAGTGTTCATTCTTGCCATCTCCTGCTTGACCATGGTCCAATTACCTCGATTCATGGCTAACATCTAGATTCCTATGCAGTATTGTTCTTTACAGTATGGACTTTACTTTTACCACCAGACACATCCACAACTGAGTGTCGTTTCCACTTTAGCCTGGCTGCTTCATTCTTTCTGGAGCTATAGTAATGTCCCTCCACTCTTCCACAGTAGCATATTGGGACACCTTCTGACCTGGAGGGCTCATATTCCTGGTGTCATATCTTTTCAACCCTTTCATACTGTTTATGGGGTTCTGAGACAAGGATAGTGAGTGGTTTGCTATTTCTCCTCCAGTGGACCACATTTTGTTCAGAACTCTCCATTATGACCTGCCCATCTTGGGTGGCCGCTGCAAAATATGGCTCATAGCTTCATTTGAATTTATGCAAGCCGCTTGCCGTGACAAGGCTTGTGATCCATGGAGGTCACCTACAGATAACCACCATTAATTATCTTGGTGCTTTGACATTCCAGATATCTTCCTATATGATATATTTGCAACATATATTTTTTTAAAAAGGAGCATAAACATATTTGCTGCTTTGAAACCTGATATTTTCAATGAACAATTTTAATCCACAATATCTTCAACTACCAGTAAATATAAACCTATAGTCTTGTTATTAAGGACTATAGTATTCCATCTCATGGAAATAAAAATTAATTGATGCTTTCTACTGGGCATATGGTTTCCTTCCATTTTTCATTTCTTATACATGATGCCGTCAATGAATAGCCACTTGAAGCTAAATCTTTGCATGCATTGTTTTCTTTAAGATGATTCAAAGAAGTTGATCATTGAGTTCAATGAACATATACATTTTAAGGCTCTTGATCCAAATTGCCAAGTTTGCCATAGGTCCCTGTTTTATATGAAGTGTACAGGTCTTCTATTGGAATGTGCAAACCAAGTGAAGAAAAAAGATTGAAACCACGAACCCTTTTGAGTAAGTGGTGAAAAATGAAGTATGTATTGACATGAATGGATGAAGTTCTAATTGAATCCAAATCTTCTGTATCGAATCAACAGAGTCTGTATTGCACCTTTCAGACTGAATGTGGATGCATGACTGAGCACCTGAATGATGACCTGGAAAAGAGCAGGGTGATACCAAGTTCTGGGATAAAAGATAGATTATATGCAAAGAAAACATGCTGTTAGGCTGAGTGGCAAAGGTGCCATATCAAATTGAAGTCATATTCAGACTGAAATCATGTGTACCTCGTGAGCGAGACTATCAACAAAAACTAAGGCCAGTGTCCCCTGGGAGAAGCTGGAGATTCAAGACAAGAGGGAGGTAAGAGTGCAGGTAAGGCCCTGACATGAAAGTGAGACAAAAGAAGAGCCTGAGAAAGTGTGAAGTAGGCCTTTTCATTCTAGACACCCTGCATCCCTCCATCTCAAGGGCTCTTGGGCTCTTGACCACTGCCCAGCCTCATGCACATGGCATCTTCTGAACTCTGCATGTTAGCACAAGGTCTAGAAGTGCTAGAGTGTGGGCATGCACATGGTTGAAACCTCTACTCAGTTTGTAAATCAAGATTCTTGTTGATGATTTTGTACAAGTCCCAGGACTTCATGAGAAAGAAGCACATTTGCTTTGCCTTTCCACAGCAGGATAACCTGTATGGTAAACTGTTAAAGCCCATAGGACTGTGACAGAGTCAGATTTGTTGTGACTAGATTTTCTTCTAGCTAAAGTCTCTATCTTACTGCAAACCAAGGAGAATTCCAGCTTTGCAGGGCAGCAGGACTAGCATACCATTGAATTCTCTTCCAGCCTCCAGATTTTATGAGTCTGTCGACATATCTGCATATAATTTGATCATAAATGGACAACATCTGGCAAAAACCCAGGGCTTTTCCATGGCATTGATAGAGCTCTAGTGTATGCATGTGGGTATCTGTCCATTGTTAGGAGAGGAAAGGCTTCGCTTTGAGGCTGGAAAGCAGAAAAGCAAAACTGAGAAATGAAGGAGTTAAGAGGAAAAGGAATACTTGAAAGTTGGGGGTGGGGCTCAGTGGGGAAAAGAGCCTTTGCCTCCCAGAAAAATGAGCTTAGTAATAGGGGGTTTGGGAGTTAGTGAAGCAGTCTGGTTCACAGCTGGAATGGTAGGTGACCTCTATGTGGCCCCTCCCAGATCCCACAGAGAGATGATCCATTGAAGAGTTGAAGTAAGAAAGTCAGGAGAGCATGTAGCAGAGGCAGTAAAGCCTGAGTGGAATCACGCTTGGCTGTAAGAACAGGAATTTGGCAGCGTGGGGGAAGAGGAGCTTGCCACTTCATCTAACCAAGTACTGAACAAATGTTGTTAAATATTGCTGTGCTGTGAATTAAACTGCTTCTCAATATAACTCTGTGCCAAGAATGTTCAACAAGACAGTACACGGGGCAAAGATTTTGATTTACTTGGTTTAGTGGTAATAAATATGCCCAAGTATAAACATCACTAAAAGTAGAATATTCATTAAATTTCTTACTCTGGGGTGTTACATGGTAGTCAGAGACAGTCAAAGGAGAGTGGGTATGTGTGTTGCTTCTCAGAAAGAGTTAGAGGTATAGGGTTAGAGGCTTACAGTTTAAGAAAGAGAAGTCAGAAAATCTTTCTCAACAACATAATTCAGTAACGTCTATTGAATACCTATCTGTACATCAGACACTGTCTGGGCCCCATATTCACATAGATTAATAGAGCTGGAGTTTGGCCCTGAAGGTATGCATAGTCAGTGGGTGATGAGGAGGGCAGTACAGTGTTATAAATACTGATAGAAGGTTAGCTCAGTAGCTGTTGGGGGTGGGGGTTAATCCCACTCTGAATATGGAGTAAGAGAATTCTCTGGGCTGCTGCTGCTGGCTGCTGCTAAGTTGCTTCAGTCCTGTCTGACCTGTGAACCCATAGACGGTGAGCCCACCAGGGCCTCCCCCGTCCCTGGGATTCTCCAGGGCCAAGAACACTGGAGTGGTTGCCCATTTTCCTTCTCACAATGCTATGAAAGTGAGAAGTGAAAGTGAAATCACTCAGTCCCGTGTGCGACTCTTAGCGACCCCATGGACTGCAGGATTTTCCAGGCAAGAGTACTGGAGTGGGGTGCCATTGGCTCTCTCCATCTCTGGGCCTGGTAGGGGTTTAATAAAAAGCTTTTGGATGAAGAGGTATATAACCCAGTGGAAGGCTAAAAACATGTGTGGTTTTCTCATTCCGTATTCAATCTTTGTGATCCCTGGAATCCGGTATCCAATTCTTTGCGACCCCCATGGAGGAGCCCACCAGACTCCTCTGTCCATGGGATTTCACAGGCAAGAATACCTGAGTGGGTTGCAATTTCCTTCTCCAGGGGATATTCCCAACCCACAAATCAAACCTGCTTCTCCCGGGGCATGCCCATCCCCTGCATTGTAAGCGGATTCTTTACCGCTGAGCCATCAGAGCTGGGGTGGTGGTGGCGGGGGGGTGTTAACTGGACCAGCCACTAGGGGACGTGTGAGTCAGAGTCTGTAACTGAGAATGGAGCAAAGGAGGATGTTGTTCATGGCTTCTGGTAGCAGAGGGGAGATTGTTCCCCATACATAGGAAACTAAAGAGAAAAGGAGAGTTCTTCCAGTTCATCTCTCCATCAGAACTAATTTTACAGGCAGGTTGACAGGTATTTGGTAATTCAGGGGAAATGATGAGGGGGTTCTCGAGGTGAGGGTTCTCACCAGTGTGGGTCCCAGTGGAGTTAGGCTAGGAATACATGGCTGGAGATCTTGGTGAGATGGGAGACCTGATAGCATGACACTGGCAGCAGGACATGTGCCAGGGACCGCAAGAAGACTCCTGCGTCTCTAGGAACCAGAGAACATGTAAGGGGTCAAGGTGATGACAGGGGTTTCAGTTTCTATGTGTAATCTAATTTTTGTTAAAGTAACCCCATTTTCAAAATTGTTTAATCAAATTTTATTGAAAATTGCATATAATAACATAACATCTTCCATTTTCTGACATTCTAAGAATTATTGATTTTTTCATTTCATCCTTGAAACAACTTTGTGTGTTACTTTTATCAGGTTCATTTATAAATGAGGAAAAATAAAATCCAGTGGGCTAAGTTACTTCTTTAATGTCACACGTAACAAGTGACAAAGGTCAAGTGTAGAACCCCATATTGTGATTCCAATTTTCGTCCTTTCTCAATAACCTCATAACCCAGTTTCTATATCAAAAAAAGTAGTTTGCACTTTGTGAAGGTGTACAGTTTAAAATGATACAAAACAAGCTCAACTCTTTACTGTGAAAGGAAAACATTAAACAGTTTTTTTCAAATTATTAGCTGGTGGTTTGAAGTAACCCCATTGTATATCATGCTGTAGCTCCAATTTCTCCTGGCCTCTCAAGTGCATGAGCACTAGTAGGTTGTATTAACAGAGATAATTTAAATGTCTCTGGCTGCTGCCTCCATCTACCTAGTGCTATACCCCAAGTCTCTGGCCCCATCATGTCTAGATCCAGGGATTCCCAAGGAGACTCACATGTACTCATATGCAGGCTTGTCATGGTGTTTCACTTTAGGCTCCAGGGTGGTCTTCTGTTGAACTTGTGTTAAAAGTGTTCTTAGGAACATAGGATATTTTATTTAATGTTGTATGTGATAATGGTACTGTAATTTTGTTTAAAAAATGAGTCTGTACCCTGAAATATTTATGGATGAGGTTATCTGATGTACAGGATCTATTTTGAAATAATATATGAGAGTGAGGTATATATGCTGCTGCTAAGTCTTTTCAATCGTGTCTGACTCTGTGGGGACCCAATAGACGGCTGCCTACCAGGCTTCCCCATCCCTGGGATTCTCAGCGCAAGAAAACTGGAGGTGGTTGCCCATTTTCCTTCCTCCAACGCATGCAAGTGAAAAGTGAAAGTGAAGTCGCTCAGATCGTGTCCCGACTCTTAGCGACCCATGGGACCTACAGCCTACAGGCTCGCCTCTGCTGGTGGGATTTTCCAGGCCAGAGTACTGGGAGTGGGCGGTGCCATTGGCCTCTCTGAGGTGGTATATAGGTATATCAGATAAAATAAGATTGGGGCAGTCGATAATGGTTAAAGGTGAGATAGATTATATAAAGGTTTATTATACTATTCTGCCTTCTCCCTGTCTCCATCTGTCTGTCTGTCTGTCTGTCTCTCTCTCTCTCTCTATCTGTCTCTCTCTCCTCTCTCTCCTATATATAGTATATAAGAATCCTTGGAATAAAAAAAGAGAGGAGTGCTGTCATGTGAGTTGATCAGAATAACATATTTCCTATATAGCTTGTTGGGGACCAAGTGAATCAGGATTTCCCATTTCCTCTGCCCAACAGTAGCCTGGACTCTGTTGAAGAAGTTATTTAATACAAGAGTTACATCAAAGTAACCCTTAAAAAAGTGAGGAATAAGTTACATGTATCAGAAAATGGGAAGAGCAGAAGGATTCTGGAGTAAGAACTTAGCAAACTAAGTCTCCAAGATCTGCCTTAAATAAGAGGAAATAAACACCCCAAGAGTCTATTGATAAAGTATCCAGAAGTGATCTTCCCTAAGAGCTGAGGTCTATGACAAGGAAAATTTCATTGATCTAGTGAAATTTTAAATGTTTGGGTGCCAAACCACTGGGACAGCAAATACAGCATAATGGCAGTTTTATTTCCTGTGTGTACTGACAAGCCACTCAGGGTAAACATAAGGGCTCTGTTGGATTCACATATTTGCTTCTCATTACTAAACACTAGTGAGCAGGTGAGGTGCTTGATGCAGCACCCTGTGAATGTTGCAGTCAGCTGCCATGCTGAGGGCCAAACCTTGCCTTGCTTGCTCTAGCACCAGTGGTGGTACCTCTCCTGGTATCTTAAGTGGGGCAGGAATGCCCCAAGCAGAGTATCAAGTAATTCCCTGGATGTGGTTTCATGCCTACTGAGAGTTAAGATTGCAGCTGGGCACATCGTTAGTGTGATTTGTTTGTCCAGTTCCCAAGAACAGCTGTGTGGGAGTGTTGGCATGGTGAAGGTGTGGCTGGATTCTGAAGCAACATCTGTGGCAAGAAAATAAACGTCTAAAAATGCCAGATGGTTAGTAGAGACCCTCCTTGTTTCTCTGGACCTGCGATGAAGGCTGCTTGGTTCTCCTCTGTTCTCCCTCCATTGCTGCCCTGGCTGCTCTCCCATCACATTTGAACCCTTCAAAGGGTAGCTTCCTGCATGTTTAGTAATTGGTAAGTAAAGAGGGTTTGCCTGGCCAGAGTCTCCAGCGGACTGGAATTTACAAAACTACTGGTTACAAATCAGGACCATGGAAAGGGCAGCTGCACTCCAAACTGCCGGATTGATCTTCCAGATAGCTTCTTCCCTGGTCAGATTCCTTACAATATCCGTGAAGCGAAATCTATCTGACATCTCAGTCAAGTCACACCTGCATATTAGAGTACAGTTTTACCTCTCCATAGTAGTTTTACAGAGGAAATATTCTGAGTGTCTACCCATCATCCACAACAATAGCCAGTAAAATTTAAAACAGAAGATCATCAGAAGAGGAATAATTTGGCAGAAGGTCCTGGTTGTAAAATCCCCTCACTCGAATGCCTGATTTCCTGGCTGTCTTGCTCCATTAGACAAGGTTGTGCAAGGAGGAACAGTCATGTCACGCTCTCCTAAGGCGGTTGACTGCTGGTGCAAGGGGAGAGTGAGAAGTTTCCACAAGAAGCAGATAAGAAAAAAAAAAAGTCAGAACACGGAATCCTACCCCTGAGAAAAGAATTTGGAACAGAGAAAATTACTTCTCTTGGTTTCTTTCACTTGTTTGGGAGCCGCACAACCTTGTAAGGAAACTGTCAAAGATGAGTGATCTTATGTGGGCTCCAATCAATTAGATATGAAGTTGCTTCTTTGGAGTTCTAATGCCAACACCAGAGATCCACCTATAATCACCTCCTCTGGGCTCCTACAGCACTCTGTACTCTCATTACACACTCATCACCTGGTGTGGTGATGATTTATTTGTCTTCATGTCTGTTTGCTAGCCAGATTGTACCCTCCAGGCAGATGCGTTATCTAATTAATTTCTGTATCCTCAGCACTTAACACCGAGACTGAAATAGGGTAATAATTCATAAAATGTTTTCCAGTGAATGGATGGATGCATGAATGGATGAAATGAAATAAAATGCCATTCTCTCTATTGAGTGGCTAAAGCTAGGAGTGGGTAGATGAATTATTTCTGATCTAAGGTTCTCTGCAATGGAAATCTAACAAATGTTCAGTTCAACTCAGGAAGCACATGAGCTTCCTGTATATTAGAGCAGCTGTAGAAGCAGTGGCAGGGCTTCAAAGAGTTACAAGGTATGTCTCTGTCCCTTACCATGTCACTAGCATATAAAGTAATAAACTTGTGAAATAGTCAAATAAAAAAGCAATCTGATGGTTGTTATTAACATGTTCTACAGAAGTTTCAAGAAATGAAAGGAGGATATAGGCCAAAATAGAACAAAGGAGAACAATAAACAGAGATGAGGACAAGGCCCAGGAGCAGATAGAACATAGTGGGCATTTATGGCATCTCTGTACCTTCCCTTTTCCTGGAAATTGCCTGTTCTCTCTCCAACCACAAGATTGTATTAAGTCTCTCAGCTGGGCAGATGGAATTCTTCCCTAAGGTATTTTAAACTAAGATTGATAGATTTAGTATCTGTTGGTGGATGTAGTAACAGATAAAAGTCAAGAGGTGCTCCTGGTTATAGTTTTCATCATATAAAGGATGCTCATAAGCAATGAAAGACAATGAGGCTAAAGTTTAGCAGAAGCTGGGGTGAGAGACAGGACAGAAATGGAAGTGAGAGAGAGAGAGAGATTGAGAGAGATGGTGTTTGCCTGGGTTCATTTATCTCTGAGATAAAGGGCAGCTGCATCCCTGTCCTTCCCTCAGCTTTATCCAAGTATCCTTTCAGTAATTTTCCTTTTTTTGGTCTAAACTTGTCCGAGTTGAGTTTCTGTTATGGCAGACTCAAAGAATACAGATTAATAGATGTACTACTCACTAAGAGTGTATGTTCAGAATGGCTTATAATTTGGTGGCTAAAGGGTAGGGTGTGTGGGAGTGACTTGTTGAACCACTGAAGCATTTAACCAGAATACCCTATGGTTCAATGTGTTCTTGGGAAGATCACTGTGGAAATGTGTGTGATGCATGGATGAGGAAAAGACTAGAAGTAAGGAGACTAGTTGTCAGAGGAAGAACCTCTTGGAACTTCTAATTTGCTTCACGTTGTAGGAATCAACTCCTGGAAAATAAAAACTTAGATTATTTTAAAAAGAATCTTAGGACATAAACTAAGCAAAATGTTTATTTCCCAGGTGACTCAGTTGTAAAGAATCTGCCTGCCAGTGCAGGAGACACTGCAGACCCGGGTTTGATCCCTGGGTTGGAAGATCCCCTGGGGAGGAAATGGCAACCCACTCCCGTATTCTTGCCTAGAGAATCCCATGGCAGAGGAGCCTCGTGGGCTACAGTGCATTGGGTTGCAGAGTTGGACATGACTTAGCATGCACACACACACACACACACCTGCAAGCAAAAGGAAATTGATTACCATTCCTGTACACACGCATGAAACAATGCCACTCCAGACTTTTGTAGGAATACCCTCAAAACTACTCTGTAGCTTGTTTTAGGTTATTTTTAAAATGGTCTTTGCAACTGTTACTCTTAAACTAAAATAGTTTTGGCTCCTCTTCCTCCTCCTCCTCTGTCTCTTCCATATTCTGCCCCATTTTTCCCTATGTCCAGTCCCAGCTAACCCTACACTAGGGTTACTAATTCAGGGTAAAACAGACTTGCATCTTAAGAAGGGGCACTCCCCTCTCAATAATCAGGATTTGTATGGAAATGTCATTGTGGATTTTAATGGCACAAAGCCTAGTTCACCTACTATCCAACATCTAGTGTTGAATCGCAAATATAGAATGAGATCCAAGATTACTAATGAGCTGCCTTAGCCTGCCAAGAAGCTAACTTGATATCAGAAAAAAAAATCTATTGCATGGCATCTGTCTGTAGTGCCAGCCAAAGAGTAGTACAATGGGCAGTCACAATTGAAAATGACCTTCATTATGCTGAATTCATTTCTCTAATGTGTCCATTTTACCTCATCTTATATCCCGACAGTAATAATAGACATGGAAATAAATCCAAATTGTGATTCAAATTTCAAAATGTGGGATTCACAGGTGCGGTGGCTTTTCTCAGCTGAATGTGGGGGGTGGGGGTAGATGAGTAAGAAATCTAGGAAGATTTAACAAAGTGAGGAGTATTGTTCAGAAAATCAGAGACGGGCACAGTATGGGCAAGATTCTCTGTCTTACTCAAACAAGAATCTTTACATAACGCACCAAGAATTTAAGTCAGTGATCTGCAGTTCAAGAAGAAAAAGTTAACTCTAAGGAACAAAAACCTGACTTTATATACATGTCCCCAAATATCCTTGAGCACCTGTTTCTACCTTCTTAGTGTTGTATCCATGGTGCCATTAGGGCCACATAATTGTTTGGCTGCTGTTTGTTTAGACTGGCTATATAGTTAGCAGAATGAGAGCTGGACTCAGAAGCAGGAGATCTGGGGCAGAGCCCTGGCTCTGCTACTTACTGTCTGTGCCATGTTGAGAAATAACTTGGAGCCTCCTGCACTTTAGTTTCTGCAGCTGCAAAAGGGGACTCTAATCACTGCGCGACCTACCTTGTTGGATTGTTAGGATCAAATGACAGAATGGATGTGAAGGGATTTTGTCAGTTATATATAAAAAAATTATTGTTGTTGTCAAAGTGATTCTTCTTCCTTATTTCAGAGGATGCTAGAAGAGCAGAAAACCAGTGTCATGGGTCATAATTTTCCCTCTATGAATATTCCCACTTGCCCATCGCCTGATATTTTTAAATTTAATTTTTAAATTGAAGTATATATATTATTTTTCATATTCTTTCCCATATTCTTTTCCATTATTGTTTATTTAAAGATATTGAATATTGTTTCCCAGAGCCTGATATTTTTATGCAATAACAAAGGAGTTTCTCTTTCTCTCTCTCTCTTTTCCCTCCCTCCCTGTTTCTCCCTATAAGCTTTCTCCCTGAGAATCCTCAGGCTGGGTTGTACTATCTCTCTTTTCTCTCTCTCACTACTAAAGTGTGTGTGCTGTGTGGTTTAATATAAGGACTTTGTGGTTGATTGGGAGACCCAGGCTCGGTCAACACAATACCAAATCAGGATCAATTCAGCTCAGAAGTCATCAAAACCCCTTGCTGCTACTGCTGCTAAGTCACTTCAGTCGTGTCCGACTCTGTGGGACCCCATAGACGGCAGCCCACCAGGCTCCCCCGTCCCTGGGATTCTCCAGGCAAGAACACTGGAGTGGGTTGCCATTTCCTTCTCCAATGCATGAAAGTGAAAAGTGAAAGTGAAGTCACTCAGTCGTGTCCCGTGTCCGACTCTTCGAGACCCCATGGACTGCAGCCTACCAGGCTCCTCCGCCCATGGGATTTTCCAGGCAAGAGTACTGGAGTGGGGTGCCATTGCCTTCTCCTCAAAACCCCTTGATTGGTCTTTATATAGGTAGAACTTTGGCAGTGGCAAGGTTGTGGCCTTTTGCTTAATGCAATGCCTTGCTGCCCACTTCCACTCTGGGTATCAAAGGAAACTGCCCAATCAAACTAAGGGAGTAATTTCTTAATGAGATCTCTGAAAACATATATGAATGGACAGTGCTGCCATTTCCATGAAAACAGGAATAATAACAGGAACTCCATTTCCTTTACCTAATGACTCATTGACTTGCTGGTGGGAGTGCCTTTTTTCTTTTTTGGAGAACAGCCCTTGCCTATCGGAATAACTGTCCTGTGAATTTGTTTTATAGAACTTTCATATGCATTATCTCACTTGGACTCATTTTATTCTTGCAACCAGTTCCCTGCTCAGTCCTTTCATCAAGCTTTCTAAGAGTATTTCACCATTGCTGTATCTTCATAATTGCCTTCCGGTCACTTTTCAGCTCTCTCTCTCCATCAGCTGAAATTGCCTTAGACCTGGCCGTGACCAGACACTATTTAATTGTTAACCCCAATAATCTGTTCTTCATTCTTATCCTACCCACACTCATGGGTGGACAGCTATTTGGTTCTTTTGAATGTTCCCTGCTTCTTAAAATCTTCTCTACTGAACATCCTTCCTGGTCACCCTGTGTCAGTCTCCTCTGTGTGTTCCCCTCCTCTGCTCCTTGGAAACTCCTATTGCTCAGGGCTTACTACTGGCACCATTTTCTCACTCTGCATTCTCTCCTTAAGTTCCCTCAGTTGGTATTATGCTTCGGTTACCATCTCTAGTTGGACAGGACTCTTGAGAGTCCCTTGGACTGCAAGGAGATCCAACCAGTCCATTCTAAAGGAGATCGGTCCTGGGTGTTCTTTGGAAAGAATGATGCTAAAGCTGAAACTCCAGTACTTTGGCTACCTCATGCGAAGAGTTGACTCATTGGAAAAGACTCTGATGCTGGGAGGGATTGGAGGCAGGAGAAGAAGGGGACAACAGAAGATGAGATGGCTGGATGGCATCACCGACTCGATGGACGTGAGTTTGAGTGAACTCCGGGAGTTGGTGATGGACAGGGAGGCCTGGCGTGCTGTGATTCATGGGGTTGCAAAGAGTCAGACACAACTGAGCGACTGAATTGAACTTAACTGAACTGAACCATCTCTAGATACTTATAATTAAATCCAGTCCAGATCTCTTCTTGCCCCTTCTCTTCAAGCTGTAAATACCTATTTGACTTTTCTAGGCTTCTCTAGATGGATGGGCTGTGAGCACTTGGAGCTCAACATATCCCAAACAAAATTATGTGCTCTCAAGCCTTTTTTATCCCCTCTCTTGTTAATGATTCCATAATTCATCCACTTGTCTAAGTTAGGGTCCTTTACTCCTCCCGTTGCACATCCCCCCATATTGAATCACACATCAAGCACTCTCCATTCTTCCTAAATACCACCCACATTTGTCTTTTCTCTACACTAACTACCACTATCTTAAGTTTGTATGAGATCAACAAATCGCTTCCCACCTGCTCGTAACTGTTATTGGTCTCTCTTTCTTCTCCCATTCCCCATACTGCTGTAAGAGTGATCTTTCTGAACAACACAGATAGGAGTCAGTACCCTTCTGCATAAAAGTTCTCAATTTTGACAAGATCATATTTAAACTCCTTAGCATGGCGCTCTAAGCTTATAATTAGGCTCTCTATTGGAGCCTTGTTTCTAATCTTCTCCACTTGTGCTTTCACCCCCCCTCTCCTGCAAGTAAACTATTCACTTTTTCCTAAATACAACATATTCTTTTAGTTAGGTTTTATACGTAGCAAATAGATGGGGGGGAAATGGAAACAGTGGCAGATTTTTTTTCGTGGGCTCCAAAATCACTGTGAACAGTGACTGCAAACACAAAATTAAAAGACACTTGCTCCCTGGAAGAAAAGCTATAACAAATCTAGACTGCATATTAAAAACTGAGGCATCACTTTGCCAACAAAGGTCCATATAGTCAAAGCTATGGTTATTCAAGTGGTCATGTACGGATGTGAGAGTTGGACCATAAAGAAGGCTGAGAGCCTAAGAATTGATGCTTTTGAACTGTGGTGTTGGAGAGAACTCTTGAGAGTCCCTTGGACTGCAAGGAGATCAAACCAGTCCATCCTAAAGGAAATCAACCCTGAATATTCATTGGAAAGACTGATGCTGATAGTCCAATAATTTGGCCACCTGATGCAAAGAGCTGACTCGTTGGAAAAGACCCTGATGCTGGGAAAGATTGAGGGCAGGAGGAGAAGGGGACTACAGAGGATGAGATGGTTGGATGGCATCACTGACTGAATGGATGTGAGTTTGAGCAAACTCCGGGTGATAATGAAGGACAGGGAAGCCTGATATGCTGCAGTCCATGGGGTCACAAAGAGTCAGACATGACTGAGTAACTGAACAATAGTTAACTAACAGTGCAGCGTTGCCACAAACCTTCAACTTGTAACAAATGCAGTATCTGTGAAGTGCAGTAAAGTGGAATGAAATAAAATGAGGTGTGCCTGTATTTCCTCCACTTGTTTTTGTTTAGTCGCTCAGTCATGTCTGATTCTTTGTGACCCTATGGACTGTAGCCCACCAGGCTCCTCTGTCCATGGGATTTCCCAGGCAAGAATACTGGAGTGGGTTGCCATTTCCTTCTCCAGGGATTTCCTCCACTACACAATTCAATTTAATCAAGTATAGTCATCATTTTCATTTTAAAGATATGAAAATTGAGGCACAGAGACTTGCCAGTAACAGCATAGGTAGGACTGAGCTCACACTGAGCCATGGTTGAAACTGAGGTTTTATGACTATTGATTCTGGCTTCTTTCCACTCTCCTGGAAGAGGATTACAAAGCTGAAAGGAACACACTAAACATTCACACATTTCCCCCAAGACAGGAAGTCCTCCAAGTGTATTGAATTAAGTCAGTTGTCTCATCCTTAACTATTGCTGTGACCTAGAATGCTGGACGGAGAAGGCAATGGCACCCCACTCCAGTACTCTTGCCTGGAAAATCCCATGGATGGAGGAGCCTGGAAGGCTGCAGTCCATGGGGTCGCTGAGGGTGAGACACAACTGACCGACTTCACTTTCACTTTTCACTTTCATGCATTGGAGAAGGAAATGGCAACCCACTCTGGTGTTCTTGCCTGGAGAATCCCAGGGACGGGGGAGCCTGGTGGGCTGGCGTCTATGGGGTCGCACAGAATCGGACACGACTGAAGCAACTTAGCAGCAGCAGCAGCAGAATGCTGGAATCCCCCTACTGATTGGAGTATCCAGCTATAGAACTAGAAACATCAGGATAACATATCTGTAGCGAAATACACTTATTGGGAAACTATATCAATTATTAACTGAATGAAAAACTGAATATAACAATTAGTATAAGTACAGTCTCCTGTCTTCTTCATGATCCTGAGACCCTCACTGGCTGCCTGTGTCAACATCTATGTGGTCATGCCCTCAAAGCTGTAACATGGCCTGGGGAATTCAGTGTTTGGTTTTATGTGCAACTACCTTCTTCCCTTCAATCACATTGTTGAAATAATCACATGCTATTGATCAGGTATTTCTGCAAAAAGGCCAGTGAGTGACAAAGAAAATAAAAGAAAGTGTTAGGACTTAGATGAAAGTCTATGGAAGTCTTATGGTACCTTGAGGCTGATGAAAAACTTGCCAAACTGCTAAGACTGTATAAGATTGGCTCTTCCTGGAGTGGGAATGCTCTGTGTGGTCAGAAGGGGCTGGGAAGTCCATGACTAGAGGTTTCCTTCTATTTCTGTTTTACTATTTCCATTTTGCAACTAATTTAGGGGAACAGATAATATTTGGGGTTGTTGATATTCTGCTATATTTTATCAGAATGTAAATAAACCTGTTTAGAAGATTTGTAGCATTTTTGACTATGCTTTGCTTAGATTCAGTGGTCAAGTTTTCCCCCTGGAGTTTCAGCTCCAATTTTATGAGAAGTTTAAAACAAAGTTTGCTGGAATGTTAGCTTTTGCAAGGAACATCTAAACATTTAAATAGAAATTTTGGAATTCCTTTATTTTAAAAGGTTTCCTGGCCTACATTTGCAAATCCTACATCTGATAAGGGAACTGTATCTAGAATACACAAAGTGCTCTTACAGTTCAATAATAAAAGAGATTTTTAATTCAATAATAAAAGATTTTTAATTTAATTATATTTTTTATTGGAGTATAATTGCTTTACAATGTTGTGGTGGTCTCTGCCATACACCAACATGAATCAGTCATAATTATACATATATCCTCTTCCTCTTATGTCTGTACCCTCCCATCCCATCCCTCTAGATCATCACAGAGTGCCAGGCTGGGCTCCCTGTGTTATATAGCAACTTCCCAGTAACTGTCTCTTTTACACTACATGTCAATGCTAGTTTCTTAATTTGTCCTACTCTTTCCTTTCCCTGCTGTGTCTACCAGTCCATTCTCTACTTCCACTCTCCATTTCTTCTCTGTAAATAGGTTCATCAATACTATTTTTCTAGATTCCATATACATGTGTTAATATACAATATTTGTTTTTCTCTATCTGACTTACTTTACTTTGTATAACAGGGTTTAGGTTCATCCACCTCATTAGAACTGATTCAAATTCATTCCTTTTTGTGGTCGAGTAATATTCAATTGCAGATATGTACTATTCATATGTAGATGGACATCTAGGTTGTTTTCATGTCCTGGCTATGGTAAACAGTGCTGTAATAAACATTGGGGTGCATGTCTTTTTGAATTATAAAAAAATACACAAAGAATTTGAATAGATATTTCCCCAAAGGTACTATATAAGTTCCTAATGAGCATAGGAAATGATGCTCAACATCATTTGAGTGTCATTAGTCATTTGGGGATAGAGAATAAGTACTGCAATGGGATTCTACTTCACACTCATTAAGATGGCTGTAACGAAAAAGTCAGACAGTTACAAGCATTAGCAAGAATGTGGAGAAATTGTAGTCCTCATACATTTTTGGTGAGAAAGTAAAATGATGCAGTTTTTATAAAAAACAGGCTGGCGGTTCCTCAAATAGTTAAACATAGAGTTACCATATGACCCAGTAATTCCACTTTTGGGAATATACCCAGAATGATTGAAAGCAAGGTATCAAACAATTAGTTCTACACCATTGTTAACAACAGCATTGCTCACAGTGGAAACAACCCAAATGTCCATCAGCTGATGAATGGATAAAATAATATAGTATATCCATATAATGGAATATTATTTGGTCATAAAAAGGAATAGAGTACTGCTTTGTGTTATAACATGGATGAACCTTGAAAATGTAACTGGGAAGGGTTAATTTTGAATTTATTTTGGATCTGCTTCTGTGACTTTAAGAGTCATCTTAAAGTCTTAGACTTTAAGACTTCATCCTGCTACTTTTGTTATTGTAGGCATACATAATGGTCTGCCTCATGAGATAATCTGAGCTGCCCACCTGGAAGGACTGTAAGGAAACGGAACTAACACATCCCCCTGCCTGAGGCTTGCCATTCAAGGGGACATTTGCAAGAATTGAGTAGTCTGTTTACTTTGTTTCCTCACCTCCCCCATCTCTGATCCATAAAAGAACCCAACATGCAGGCCCCAGAAAGATGGTTATTTTGAGCCACTAGCCTGCCATCTTCTTGGTCAGCCAGCTCCTGAATACCGTCCCTTCCTTGTCCCCACACTTTGTCTTGGATTCATTGACCTGTCTTGCAGCAAGCAGAGTGAGCTTGGACTCGATAACAAAAACATGTTAAGTGCAAAAGTCAGGCACAAAACATCACATATATGATTCTATTTATATGAAATATCTAGAATAGGCAAATCACTAGAGGTAGAAAGTAGATTAGTGGCCACTTAAGGCCAGGACGGGGGTGGGGGGCAATGAGGAGTTATGGGGTGATAGTTACAGGGTATGAGATTCCTTTTTGAGGTAGTGGAGACATTTTAAAACTATGATGATTGTTGCACAACTCTGTGAATATACTAAAAACCATTGAGTTACACACCTTAAATGGGTGAATTGCATGATATGTGAATTACATCTCAATAAAGCTGTTCTAAAAAAATGCGTACTGGCCCAGTTTTCTGTGGCTTATGCTTTACTAGGTGCTCGGGGTATGCATATGGAGATAACTAGGACTCAGGAGCCTTCAAGGGGTTTATGATGGAGGCAGATGGGAAAGGAAGCAACTATCATGATGGAGTACAGGAAAGGGCTATAATAGACCTTGGGGCTTCTGGCAGAAAGAATGAATAATGACTGATGCAATTAAAGAATGCCTCAGCTCTAAGGCAGAATTTTAATCTGGATCTTGAGGTATGAATAAGAATTCAATTCAATAAACAAAGCCTCAGGGTGTTTTTTGGGAGCTTCCCTGGTGGCTCAGGTGGTAAAGGATCTGCCTACAATGCGGTAGACCCCGGTTTGATCCCCGGGTTGGGAAGATCTCCTGGAAAAGGAAATGGCAATCCACTCCAGTGTTCTTGCCTGGAGAATCCCACGAACAGAGGAGCCTGGAGGGCTACAGTCCACAGCGTAGCAAAGAGTTGGACACCACTGAAGCGACTTAGCATGCATGCATGCAATGTATTGATCAAATGAAAGGGGAACTTGGCAGACACTGTGAGCTGAATAATCCAACATCTGTTCTCAACCCCAGACTCTCTTGCCTGCATCTGAAACAGAGCTTGAAAAACCAAATACATGGTTAGTCTCCCTTAGAGCTCAAGGTGGCCACCTGAAAGTAATATTCTTATGGCTAATGATACATAGACAAAAGGCTGCTGAGGGGCATCTAGCAGCATTTTTCTTTCCTGAAGAAAATATACAGACATTGCTAATGCTGTCTGTTTCACTCTAGTTTCTGCTTTGAATGCAGACACGATACCTGAGGCTCTAATAGTCATCTTGTAGCTGAATTATTGGCATCAATGAAGATAAAAAGCAGCATGTTGAGGATGGATGGCAGTGCAGAACTATCAGAAGAGAGTCTGAGCCCTTGATGGCACCAGCAAATGAATGCCAGCAGCCAGTTACCTCTGGACTTATTCTTATGTGAGAAAAATAACCCTCTATTTGTCCAAGTTACTTGGGGTTTCTTTTACCTGCATCCAAAATCATTCTTTTCTGATACACAGTTTATGAAAGAACTATAGAAGTCAAAAAGTGATTTATATAAATAATGATTTTTGGAGAAAGACATGATTCAGTTATATTTTGATAACAGTGTGAAAAATAAATTAGAGAGATGAATTGTCTGTAGGGAATGTCAGTTGTGGTAGTAATGACAAGAATCCAGACAATAAACAATGGAGGCGCGCGCAGTGAGGATGGTGAAGACGAGACAGATGCCCAAGATAACGTGGAGGGAAAACTGATAGGCCTGCCAAGCAGGGGAGGCGGGCACATTGAAGATGCTTTTGAAGGTTTTAGCCCTAGTGGCAGAGGAAGGGCTAGTGGGACTGTAAACCTACATTCTTAACAGGAATGAATATGACTTTAAGGAGAAAGATGAGTTCAGCTTTGGATGTATTGACTTGAAATCCCTGCAATGTACCTGGGAGAGTTCCTACAGGCAGTTGAAAGATGGGGCTTAGAGAAAAGAGATAGGCAATTTGGATGTTATCAGTGTACAGGTGACAGGTGAAGCTGTGGGAATAGTCAGGATTCACTCTTGAGGAGCAGATATAGTAGAAGAGAAGACAGGCAGCAATGGACACTTGGATGAAAACAGAAGAGTTTCAGTGGAGAAGAGATTAGGAAGCATTTAATTCATCCAGAAATATTTATTGAAATGACTACTATGTGCCTGATCCTTGGCTAGAAGCTGAGCAGTCAGAGAAGTCAGAAGGGAACCAGAAAGAGTGCTGTGCTGGGTACGGTAGGGAGCAGGTTCAATGGTGTCAACTGCTGCAGGAAAGTCAAGGAGGGGTGAGAAATGCAGAAACTCCTTTCTTCAACCACATTCATCTGAATTCCTTAACGGGAGTTTATTGTTAGCTGTAATAGCCTGTCTGAAGATAAATGCTAAATTAATTTGAGAACTGACTTGTAAAACTCTCAAGTGGCCTAAATCATTTAAAAGAGTTCAAATTCTATTATGAGATTGAATTGGTTTCTGCAGGTGGTTGTGCAACCTTCTCCCCTAGAGAGATGTTTGTCAAATATGGTTCCCATCCAGTTCCTCCTATGAGCAAGAGCAGTGGTACTGTGAGAGCAGCATAAACTCCATCAAGTCTCTCTTGATGCCTTTCTCTGTGAGTGTAAGTTAGAGCTCTTGCTCTGGACTCTGATAGACCTTAGTGCTCTCTGCTTTGACACATATGCTTGATTCATATGGTCTTTTTTCTTTCTTCACTTGTGTCTTGAGTGTTACTTTTGTCTCTAAATAGCTGAAATTTCTTTAAAGGTAGAGATCTTATCTTTTGAGTTTCTCCTGTTCCACACAGGGCTGTGCAAAGGTAGGCATTCAATAGATATTTGATTAAGTCATGGATATGTGGTCAAAGTAATTTTATAAAATGCCAGCATGGGTTTTATAAAATGTATATTGTGTGTCTTTCTTTTAAAAAACTAAAGTTATTTTAAATCATAATACCAGGACTCTAGCTATCTAATTCCATTTGGTAGAAGTAGAGTTTGGAAGGGTGTAAAAGAAAGTACTTTACACCCTTCCCTGGTGGCTCAGATGGTAAAAAAATCACCTGCAATGAGGGAGAACTGGTTCAATCCCTGGGCTGGGAAGATCCCCTGGAGGAGGGCATGGCAACCCACTCCAGTATTCTGGCCTGGAGAATCTTCATGGACAGAGGAGCCTGGCAGGCTACAGTCCATGGGGTTGCAAAGAGTTGGACAGGATTGAGCGACTAAGCACAGCACAGCACAGCACAAAGAAAGTACATGAGTAAACTAGTCTGTGTGGATTGTATTCTTGAGCTGAAGAAGAAATCAAGAGAGAAACAGATGTAGTGTGAATGAGCTCAGTACCACTTGGCATTCTTCCAGATCTCCGTGGGAAAGCCTGGATTGGTGCCAAGTGGATGGAGGCTATTCCAGGCCAGATTCCACTCTAGCATTTAAAGATATGTGTTTGGGATCTCTGTAGGTTCAGTCATCAACAACGGGTGCATCAGAAACCTTTTTCATAAGAGTAGTTCAATAAACATTTATTGAGCCTATATCATGAGCAGGCATATGTATCCAGCTGTTAAACACTGAAGCTCCTCCGTGCTCAGTTCTAGGCTATTCATCTCTCTTACTTTAGACTCTCTCTTTAGGTAATTTCATTTACAGCCTCTGCTTCAATTACCACCCATAGGCAGATGACTCACATGTTTGTATCTACAGACCAGAACTTTTCTCTGAGACCTATACATCTAGCTGCCAGCATGACATCTTTCCTTAGGTGGTTCCAGAAATTTCAAATGAAACAGATCTTCAAAAGAACTTATGCTTTTCTCTCTCTCTATCATCCCCTTCAACCAACCCTGGCCTTCTTCCAGTGTTCTCTGTCTCACCTGGTGAGTCTCAACTGATGACACCTTCATCTGTCTTGTTCCATTAGCCAGAAACCTAGCAGTCACAATGACACATCTCACTCATTCACCCTCATATCCAGTCCCTCAGGAAGTCCCAGCCACCAATTCAACCTGCAAAATATCGCCATATCTGCCCACTTCTCTCTACTGCCATTACCACAACCCTAGTCCAGCCACTATCTTTTCTCACCTGGTCTGAGCCATTTGCAAGTTTTTTTTCCTTTTGAGTGATTTTTACTTTTTTAAGTTTTTAAGATTTAATTTTTAAAAATTGGGGGGTTGAATAGAATTTATTTTTCTACTTAATTTAATAAAAATATTTAACCAATATTTTTTAATGAAATGTAGTTGATTTACATGTGTTAATTTCTGCTGTAAGCAAAGTGATTCAGTTATATATATGTGTGGATATGAATATATATTATATGTATATTACATATGAATATGTATATACATACATATATATGTACATTCTTTCTTAAAATATTCTTTTCCATTATGGTTTATTGTAAGATATGAATATAGTCTCTGTGCTTGAAAGTTTCTTAATTGGTCTTCCACTTCCATGTTATCTCCCTCTGTTTTGATATCCACCCAGAAGGCAGGAATGATCACATTGATACACAAATCTGATCATGTTACCCCTTGCACAAATCCTTCAATGGCCATACCATTTCTTAGAAAAAGAACAAAATAATTTATTTAGTCTACAAAGTTCAAAATGATTCCCAGGTTTTAACTTGGGCTTTCATTTAATATGGAAGGCATATTTTTGATAGGTCAACCCAGACAGAATTCTGAAACCTCCTTTAAGCACTGTATCCCATATTTATGTTTTTTATTATGTAGAATATAAATCAACCTTTTTCATGATGATTTTGGTGATTCTGGCATCTTCTCTCTTAGTATTAACTGGGCTTCCCTGGTGGCTCAGTTGGTAAAGAATCCACATGCCGTGCAGGAGACCTGGTTTCGACCCCTGGCTTGGAAAGATCCCCTGGAGAAGGGAAGGGCTACCCATTCCAGATTCTGGCCTGGAGAATTCCATGGACTGTATAGTCCATAGGTTGCAAAGAGTCAGACAAGACTGAGCAACTTTCACTTTCACTTATTGGTATGTCAGCTTCAAACATTCCCCCTCATTGTCTCCATTTTAGTGTATTTTTGAATGAATGTATGTGTGTGTTTATATGTTATATACATAAAACATGTATTTTATATATCTGAAATAAATAATATGAATTGACTTACATGATTATGGAGACTGGCTAGGCAGGTGTAAAATGTGGAGGGGCAGGCCACCAGGAAGGGCAGGCTGGAGACTCTGGGGCAGCAGGAGCTGACAGTATAGTCTGCAAGCAGAATTTCCTCTTTCTCAGGGTACCTTCAAAGAATTTCTTCTTCTCAGCAAACCCCACAAACCTGGGGATTGTGGCCTAGCCAAGTTGACACATAAATCTGGCCATCACTTTGTGAAACAAATCTCATACTTGACACCCATTCTGATCCATAGGGCTGAAGGAGGCTTTTCCCTGGGTATGGGCCTCAGTGGTCCTGGGACCTTTTTTGTTTCTTTCTGGGTTTAAAGCCATATTCTCGATGGTCAACGCTGCTGGAAGTTCCACCTTCAGGTAACTGAAGCAGTTCTACATGGTTCTTGTAATTCATTAAATTAAATTTAAACATTTTTTTAACTAATTCATTTTTAATTGAAGGATAATTGTTTTACAGAATTTCGTTGTTTTCTGTCAAACCTCAACATGAATCAGCCATAGTATACATATATCCCCTCCCTTTTGGAACTCCCTCCCATCTTGCTCCCCATCCCACCCCTCTAGGTTGATACAGAGCCCCTGTTTGAGCTTCCTGAGCCATACAGCAAATTCCCGTTGGCTATGTGTTTTACACATGGTAATGTAAGTTTCCATGTTACTCTTTCCATACACCTCACCTCTCCTCCCCTCTCTCCATGTCCATAAATCTATTCTCTATGTCTGTTTTGAAACCAAATCATTAAGTGTTTGACAAATACAGTCAGAAATGTCTAGGTGATATGCAGAGAACTAGAGGTCTTCCAAGTCAGATGGGGCCTGCAGTGTACAACAAAGGACGATGAAGAGAAAAGGGAAGAGCTCTGGGATTTAAGTAATGAGAACCTTCATGCCATGATAGGGCTAATTGTTTACAGGAAACTTTATGAGAAGTGCCTCATGATTTGAGGTTTAGGTATTTATACATATAATCAGGAAACAAATACCCTAAATTAATCTATGGATTTGGGCATGGTGATGTGAAATTGAAGAAATGTTATTGAGAAATAATGATAATCACCAAGCATTATGCTAAGTGTTTTACAGAAGGATGATGACTTGTTTTTCTCAGACAAGATTTTATAAAGGTAGGAATAAAGAGATCATATATCATGCTCCTGATGCTGTAAGCACTCCTTCAGTAATACTGTAGATGAAAGGGAAAATCTCAGTTGAGTAGACAATAGTAACTAAAATACACAGTTGAAGATGTGCTGATGTTTGTTTAGAAAATACAATAAGGTCTAGAAAATATGAGCTTCTTGCTACCAGGAAAGCTGATGACTAAACTTTATTACTGTGCCAACAGAGGTCCATCTAGTCAGGCTATGGTTTTTCCAGTGGTCATGTGTGGATGTTGAGAGTTGGACTATAAAGAAAGCTGAGTGCTGAAGAATTGATGCTTTTGAACTGTGGGTTGGAGAAGCTCTTGAGTCTCTTGGAGTGCAAGGAGATCCAACCAAGAGGTGAACCATGTTTGGATCAGGAATCCCAGCAAACATAATCCAGAGACCCCTCTGAGTCAGCCTTCGGGTGGCTGAGACTGAAGGTAAATATGGGCTCCAAACCTAAAGGCCCTTGCTTCCCAATGCTAAGGGAACTACCTTTGGACTGCAATTGATAGCAAGGATGGGCGAGAAAGTAAAACTAGGGAGATCTGTTAGAATCCCATTCGCAGTTGACAGAGTTTGAATGTCGTTTGCTTCAGGAGTTCCTCAGAGAATCTAGCCCCAGCTTATAATTATAGTGTGTTAGTTGCTCAGTCATATCCGACTCTTTGTGACCCCATGGACTGTAGCCCACCAGGCTCCTCTGTCCATGGGATTCTCCAGGCAAGAGTACTGGAGTGGGTTGCCATTTCCTTCAAACATCCCTTACAGATGAATCCTAAATTATGAACATCCATTACTTCTGACTGGCTTCCCTACCTTCCTCTTTCCCCTCTGATGCTGCCAACTGTGAGTCTCTTTTCCTTCCCAGGCCTTGGGTCCCCACCTTCCCCATCTACCATCCATCAGTAGCAAAGATGTTTGACTCATGCACTCATCCCCTGATCCCATAAGTGTCATCTTTCTCTTCTCCCTCTATCGCTCCCTCCCTATAAGAGCACCAGCATCATTGTTCTCCTGGTTTCCCTTCCTCAAAATTTCCCCCCATTGGAGACAGATCTCCTCATTTTCAGCTCTTCCTCAGCCTAGGTTCTAGTGGTGCATGGCTCCACACTTGGGGATGAAGTCACAGGCTGTGGTGGAAAGTGAATGCAACTTTGACTCAGACTTTCTTGGGTTTGCATCCCAGCTCCATCTCTCTGAGTTTGATTTACTTATGTATAAAGTGTGAATAGTAATGCCTGTTTTGCCTACCTCAAAGGGTTTTTGAGACTAGCAAAATCAAACTGAGTTAATGGAGAAGAAACTACTTTTTCAAATCCAAACACATATACCCTTATCCTGAGTGGAGACAGAAAAACATAGAGCTCCAGACAAAGACACACTGAGAAACCCAGGACCTAGGAGAGAGTAAACAAAATTATCAAATTTTGCTTTGAGGCTTGGGGCAATTTTTTGTTGTTTCTGAGTGAAAGCAATGTTCTTTTGTGAGCTGAAAACAATCTTGATCAAGGCTAGGTAAGAGCAGCACTAGTGATGTGTCCATATCCATAAGCTTTGAAGTAAAATTAGACATTAAAAAAAAAGCAGTGCATAATCTCTGAAGCCCTGGGAAGTGGCCCAAACTCACCTTCAGCCTCTCCACAGAAGTCTCATCTGCCTCCTTATTTTTCTTAATTACATCTGACTTACTTTTAAGCAGTCTTCAAGAAAAACAAGCACTACTTCTGCAAGTATATAGCATTTCATTTGCTGATATTAGAAAATGGTAGAGAACTGGTACATATGCATTTTTAAAAGTATCTACATGGAACCTGGACTGGTGATTCGTTTCTTATATGATATTATACATGTTTTAATGCCATTCTCCCAAATCATCCCCCCCCCACAGAGTCCAAAGACTGTTCTATACATCTGTGTCTCTTTTGCTGCCTCGTATACAGGGTTGTTGTTACAGGAATCTTGGGGCTGGTGCACTGGGATGACCCAGAGGGATGGTACGGGGAGGGAGGTGGGAGGGGGTTCAGGATGGGGAACACATGTACACCCGTGGCAGATGCATGTTGATGTATGGCAAAACCAATACAATATTGTACAGTAAAAAAAAAATAATAACAATAAAAAAATAAAAGTATCTATATATGCCCTTTTAAAATATACTTTTTGATGTTTAAAATATAAAGTAGCTCCATAACCACTTTTGTATTTCAATTTAAAATAAAAAGTTTTGGACATACAATATTTCAGCCATCCAATGAGTGGGCCTATGGTTTTGTGGCCTGTGGTTTTGTGACCCTAACTAGAGACGCAGCATATTGATAGTAGAGCATAAGTTAGAAGTCAGAACTTGGTTTGAGTCTCAGCTCTGTGACCTTAGTTTTTGTGAAGCTCAGTTTTCTACTCTATAAAATGGGGATGATGCCTACCTTTCTGGATTGTAGTAATGCCTGTAGATCATGTATATTCAGTTCCTATTCCTACCATAATGAATGACCTCTTAAGACAACACACATTTTTTATCTGACAATTTCTGTAGGTTAGGAGTCTGATCTGGGTCTCAGTGGGCTAAAATCAAAGTGTCAGCAGGGCTATATTCCCTTCTGATTCTCTCTCTAGCAGAATCTGTTCACCTGCCTTTTCAGCTTCCAAAGGCTTCCTGTATTCTTAGCTCCTCCCTCCATCTTCATAGCTAGCAGTGTTGTATTTCTTGGGGGCATTCTTTCATAGTAAACTTCCTCTTTCTCTTTTCTGCTCTTCCACTTTTGAGGACTCTTCTGATTGTATTGGGCTTACATGGATAATCCAGGCTACTGTCCCCACAAACAAAGGGCAGTTTATTAGCAATCTTAATTCCATCTGCAACCTAATTCCCCTTTCCATGTTATCTAATATATTCACAGTTTCCGAGGGTAAGGATGTAGAAATGTGGGGGCTCATTATCTTTCCTAACATACATACATAATAAACTGAAACATTTTTTAAATAAATTTAAATTTGCAGAAAAAAATATGAAGGCAATACAGTGGGTTTCGAATCCCCGTACCCATTTTTCTCCTAATGTTAGCATCTTACATCACCATGGCACATTGTCACAATTAAGAAACAATATTAGTATATTACTATTACCTAAACTGCAGACCTTATTAGGATTGCCACTAATGTCCTTCTGGTGTTTCAAGATCCAATATAGGATACGATATTGCATTTAGAGAGCTATTACTTTTAATTACAATCTTATATACTATTATTTCTATGACAAAATATGTACCTATTTCCAAGAAACTGATTTAATTCATTTAAAAATTTCCCATGGAGACAAATAGACTGATATCCTTTGCACTTTAAGCGTTTCTTTTCTCTCTCCCTGCCTTAAACATATTTCTTAAGTTCTTTCTATGATCTAAGGGTCTTTCTAGGCTCTGGGGATACAGAAGTGAATTAAGCAGACAAAATCCCCTGACCTCATGTAGCTTTTATTCTAGTAGAGATGGTGGTGGTGGGGAACAGACAGTAAACAGAACAAACAGGTGGAATATATGGCTTGTATGATGATAGTAAATGCAGTCCAGAAAAGAAAGCGGTTAGTAATATTTTTTAAGAAGCAGGGAAGAAGATAGAGAATTCTCTGTGTGTAGAGCAATTTAAATTAGTGTCTCATGTATGTAAAGCCTGAATGAGAAGAGTGAGTGAGCCTTGGGGATCCCTGGGATAAGACCACTTAGGCAGAGAAAATAGTTGGGGCAAAGCCCCTAAGGTAGGAGCTGACTGTAAGTTGTACAAAAGAACAAGGAAGCCAGGACTGTTGGAATAGAGTGAATGAGATTATGTAGTCTTTAAGCCATTGCAAGCACATTGGCTTGACTTTGAGGGTGATGGGAAGCTTTGGGGAAGTTTTGAGCGGAGAGACATGATCTGAGTTTTCAGATTTTCCAAATCGACTCTGTATGCTGTGTTGAAAAACAAACTGTAATGGGGTAAAGGTTGCAGGAAAACCAGTTAGGAAGCTATTGCAATAATCCAGGCAAGAGATAACAGTGGTTTAGATCATGGTGGTAATAAGGGAGATACTGAGAAGAGGTTAGATTCTAGTTATATTTTGGAGGCGAGTCAACAGAGTATACTCATAAATGGAAGTGAGTATTTGAGAAAGGGGAGCTTCCCAGGTGGCTCAGTGGTAAAGAATTCATCTGCCAATGCAGGAGATGCAGGAGACGTGTACTTGATCCCTGAGTCAGAAAGATCCCCTGGAGGAGGAAATGGCAACTCACTCTAGTATTCTTGCCTGGAGAATCTCATGGACAGAGGAGCCTGATGGGCTACAGTCCGTGGGGTCGCAAAGAGTCAGACACAACTGATCGACTGAGCACACACATTTGAGAAAGGGAGGAATCAAAGGAGATACCAAGGTTTGAGGTCTGAGCAAACTGGAAGAGTGGAGAAGCCATTTACTGACATAGTAAGACCATAGAAGGAGCAAGCTTCAGCAATAGACATGTGTGGAGTAGGTATGTCTAGAGTTTGATTTCGTACATGTTAATCTTGAGATGTCATATATCTCAGTGGAGCTCTGAAGTATAGGAAATTGGTTACATGAGTCTGAAATTCAGGGAACGGATCGAGGCTGAAGATCTAATTTTGCGAGTTGTCAGTGTGTAGATGGCATTTTAAGTCATGAGGCTGGGTGAGATCACTAAGGAAGTGAGTGTTGTTTAGTCGTTAAGTCCTGGGCCACCAGGGAAGCCCAAGGATATGAGTGTAGAGAAAGAATAACGGGCCCAAGGAATGATTGCCAGTGAGGTGGAAGAGGGCCAGGAGAATATGGAGTCCTGGAGACCAAACACAGCAAATATTTTCAGGAGGAAGTGGTACTCAGAGTCAAATGCTTCTGGTAAATCAGATACAATGAGGACTGAGAGGTGACCACTGGAATCATCAAGGCAGAGGTCCTTGATAACGGTGACAAGTTTAGTGAAGTCATGGAGATGAAAGTCTGATTGCAATGGGTTTAAGAGAGAATTGGGGGGAGGAATTGGAAAAAATGGGTAGTAGTAATAATTGGAGGACAATATAAAATTAAAAAGCATTTTTTTAAGATGGGAGAAATAACAACATGTTATTGTATTCTAATGTGTGGACCCAGTAATGATGAAAAAATTGATGATGTAGGAGAGAGAGAAGTGAATTGGTGGAATCGGACTTTAAGTAGGTGAGATGGAATGAGGGGTTGAGTACACAAGTGAAGGAATTGGTCTTAGCTCGGAGCACAGAGAGTTCATCTATAGTAATGGGGGTGTGTATGTACAGGTGGAGGTCAACTGGTGGTGGAAGGATGGGAAACAACTTCTCATCTGACTGCTTCTAATTTCTAGTGAAATAAAGAAGGTCATCAGCTGAGAAGGATGAGAGAGGTGCTCAGAATTAGGGAAGAAATGAAGGTATTATATGAATAGAAGAGTGGGAGAATAAATGAATGAGCAAATGGAATAAAATTATTAAGCAGCTTTAAAGGACCACTTGAGGATGGTGGTCATGAAATTAAAGTGAAACCAGTAGGCATTTGGTATGTTTCCCCCAGGCATGTTTAGCTGCATAGATGCAGGTTTAGAGGAGGCAGAAAATCTGGTTATAATAGAGTGGAGACTTGGCCAAATGGGTGTGGTGAAGCAGCACAAGGGCAAGGGAGTCATGGGTATAGATATGCAAGAGAGAAATTACAGTGATTGGCCATAGAATCTAAGTTGTATACTAAAGGAAGTGAAAGAGGGGATAAGAAATAGTGAAAAGGTGAGAAGATGAATGAATTTAATGTCTTGATTGGATCGAAGGATTGATGGAGATGGGATACTAGAGGGAAGGAGTGGAAAAATAAGCGGTGATGAGATAGTGGGGTGCATACAGTTCAGATCATGGAGGCAGTGTCATTACTGATAATGACTAGTTCTAGGGTTAGGTCATGAGAGTCAGTGGCTGAAGTGGTAGGGGAGGGCAAGGTCCCTGGAGAAGAGGAGGCCAAGAAATGGAGAGTTCAGGGTGCAGGTAGCATTATCTGTGTGCATTATTGAAATCACCAGGAATTAAGGCAGATGCAGCACTGGAGAGAGTGACAGTGTGCAAGAGCTAAAATATTCAAGGAATCAGGGGCCTCTGGATGACTGCACCAAGTAAGTAGTTTGGTCTGATGACATGAGATTCAAAATTAAGGTGTTTTGCTGGAGGGAAGGAGAATTGTCTGGAAAATGGCAATAGAAAACAGGATGGACACCTGTGCCCCTCCAGATCCAGTCATATGGAGGAGGGTTTGGTAGAAAAAGAAAAACCATCACCTAAGAAGGCAATGGAGGAAAGGACATTCTCAGGGGAGAGCTGCATTTCAATTACAGCTAGAAGGGGAAGGAAATTTTCAGAGAAGAGACTAAGATTATAGGAAAGACAGTTGAGTGAAAGGGGAGCGGACTTTGATGTGGAAATATTAATATTTGGCTCATTGGATGGTGGCAGCAGAATAATGTCTGTGTGTCCTGAGCTATGTTTCATATCACATAGTTTTCTTAGAGACTTGACAAAGGAGTGCTGTAACTCATAGTCACTCTCCAGCAGTAGCCATAAGAGAGGGATCCCTAGTCAATCAACATAAATCCTGGGATCTGCTGGAAAGGTCTGTCACTCCATTAGAGAAGCAGAACTCAGCAGGCTGCCATAGCATGGTGAATATACTTTGACTCCATCTAGTAACTCTTGTCCTGATTTCTTACTCTTCAACCTTTGGACTTCAGTTTGATTTTTCAAGTTGTCTTTTCTTCTGGCAGAGAATGCACTGGCTAGCTGGCAGTTCTATTTTTCAGTTTAAATTAATCAATTGGCTTCCTGTTTAATCAGTTAGTCGCCTGTAAATTTGGTTAGCATGAGTCAGTCCCCTGAAGCCTGATCACCACAGTGTGAATGCCATAAAAATCAAGTTTCTGAATTTGTTAAGCTGGAGGACCAGACGCTAGCATTCATGGTGACCTCAGTAACGTTGCCCAGCCTGAAGCAACTGCATCTGCTTTCTCTGCAGATTTACCTTAATTCTGTTCTACTAAGGATGACAGCATATTCAAAAGCAGAGACATTACTTTGCCAACAAAGGTCCATCTAGTCAAGGCTATGGTTTTTCCATTGGTCATGTATGGATGAGAGAGGTTGGACTGTGAAGAAGGCTGAGTGCCGAAGAATTGATGCTTTTGAACTGTGGTGTTGGAGAAGACTCTTGAGAGTCCTTGGACTGCAGGGAAGATCCAACCAGTCCATTCTGAAGGAAATCAGCCCTGGGATTTCTTTGGAAGGAATAATGCTAAAGCTGAAACTCCAGTACTTTGGCCACCTCATGCGAAGAGCTGACTCATTGGAAAAGACTGTGATGCTGGGAGGGATTAGGGGCAGGAGAAGACGGGGACGACAGAGGATGAGATGGCTGGATGGCATCACTGACTCGATGGACGTGAGTCTGAGTCAACTCCGGGAGTTGGTGATGGACAGGGAGGCCTGGCGTGCTGCGATTCATGGGGTTTGCAAAGAGTTGGACCACGACTGAGCGACTGAACTGAACTGAACTGAAGGATGTGTCAAGGAAAGAATAAGGGCTGAACCCTTTACAAATGCCTTGTTGTTTAGACAATAAAGACAATTGACATCAGATCATTTATTCTTATGCAAATATGATATGAGGTGCAAAGGAACAACATGCTTTGGCAAATATTTTGGTGAAACTGACACACTTTCTCCTCATTTCCTTAACAACACTGGCTAGGGAAGTTGGATCCCTTATTATTATTATTTATCATTAAATTGGCTGGCCTTATTTCAGAAAAGTAAAGCTAGAAAGTAAAACCCAAGTGTCTAAGGGAATTAGTGTAATGAAGGATTAGAATTCTCAGTCTGCAAATGCCAGGACTCATATTCTAAAGAGAAATATTTCTGTCTGAAGCACAACATGAGAACTAGCTAAGTTCCATCGGATGGAATGATCTGCATGAATGAATATTCTAATCCTTTTTGACTCTAAAACTTATACTTTCGGGATTAGGACATACTGCTTGCCTTTCTTGTCTAAAGACAGACTTTATTCCTTGTCTGGAGTACCAAAATTCAAAAAGTTAATGGACTAAGCCAATTCCAATTTTTCATAGTAATAAAGATAGTTACCTCGATATCTCTCTTAACTTCCGTGTGTGTGTGTGTGTGTGTGTGTGCGCGCGTGCGTGTGTGTAGCTTATATCATTGTTAAGTTAAAAATAAAATCATGACTAAGAACAGTCAAAGTAAAGCAACAATGCTGGGGCCAGTCTATAAGCTTCCAATATGTATGCAAATAGGCCTAAATGAGGCTAAGTAGAAAGGAAGCAACAGAAAGGGAACACCTGTGATCTCTTCCCAAATATCCATTAGTTGATGATGAAATTTAGGTGAAAGAGGAAGAGCTATAAACACTGCAGGGTTTGTCTGGCTAAAACAGGCACTGAAAATAATAGCTAGAACAGAGGTCAGCAGACTATGGCCGGCAGATTAAAACCAGCCTGCTACCTAATTTTATATGGCCAGATTAGCTAGAATAGTTTTTACATTTTTTAAATAATTAAAACAAATAAAAGGAAGAGTATTTCATGACCCTTGACAATTATATGAAATTCAAATGTTAGTGTTCTTAAGTAAAGTTTTATTTACTTTAAAGCAAATGACACATCCATTCATTTATGTATTTCATATGGCTGCTTTTTACCCTACAGTGGCAGAGGAATTGCAGGCAGAGGCTATATGGCCTGCAAGACCATAAATATTCAATATATGACCCTTTTGAAAGAAAACATCAATTCCTCTGCTAGACTGATTAATGCTTATTTGGTTTTTATTGGTAACTGTTTATCAGTTCACATCATCAAACTCCAAACCTGAAGTTATTTAGAGGAGGATGAAATGAATATGTATCATTTCAATTAATTGATTCTTTAATAAAAATCTTTACCAGTGACTTTAATGTAAAGTATTAACTCAGCACCTGCTATTTTCTCTGTCCCCAAGGGACTCACAGAGATAGAGCACTAGATAATAATTTGGAAGCTGAGATCCAGAATTTTGGTACTCTGTGAATACTAAATATCCATTTAGAGCAGAGCTGAGCAATAGGAAGAATAAGAGCTTGTTACAATGTTTAATCTACAATCAGATTATACCATTCTCAAGGTATAGCTTCTATCTACAGTTTACCTCACAGTACATTGTAGCTACTGGGGCTCCAGCCATCTTATCCATGTTCCAAACAACCAGATGAAAGAAGCAGGAGAGAGAGTAGAGGAAGACCTCTCAATTTTGACAGGTCTCTTTAAGGAGGCTTCGTAGAAGTTCCACTCAGCATTTAGTATTATGTCATTGGCCAGCTCCTGATCTTGTAGCCACACTTGGCTAAAAAAAAATGAGTGACAAATATAGTATTTACTGCAAGAAGCAGTGTACTATGCTGAAAATTGAGGTTTAGTTCCTAAGGAAAAAGGGAAAACTGGACTTCACTTAGGCAATTAGCAGTCTCCTCAATAAGTCCTATTATTAGGCAAACTGGCATTCAAGTATGAGGGCAAATACATACTTACAAGATTTATCATTCATAGACCCCTCTCTGAAATACTCAAGAGTGTGCTACAGTTAAAAAGTAATACAATAAAGAGAAAGACGTGACATACAAGAAACCAGTGGTGTGTTGATAAATGTTTAACAACTGATTCCCTGGGGGGAAAGCCCTGATTTGTAGTGTTTGCTGATTTATGTGGTATACATTTTCCCATGATGGCTGACATCAAACTACCAACATGATGTCACTGAATACAGAATTGAAAAGAATTGGTAACAAATTGGTTCTTGTGAGTCAGTGCAAGCTGGCTCCATCACACGATTGCAGGAAGCATTGCTGAACAACAACAACAACAAAAAGGCAAAAAATTGAGTTAAGTCTAAATAATTGTGAATGCCTATGGCAAAAGCAACTCATAGGAATCTGGGATTAAATCTCCAGTTATCACACTTTGAGAAAAGGCAAGGGGACAATGAGGACAGAGAGGTTAGTGGTAGCATGCTAAAGATCAAGTGCTGGTGAATGAAATTATAATAAATATTGTGGACTTCTTCCCTTATTTAGAGAAAGGATATAGAGGCTTATTAATTCAAATGTTTTAGAATAGTATAAACTTGAGAGTTTAAAATTTTAAGGTAACTATTAGAGAGATAAAAATAGGATGCTTATTTTCAAAACCACTAGAGGGTAAACTCAGCTGGTAAAGAATCCACCTGCAATGCGGGAGACCTGGGTTTGATCCCTGGGTTGGGAAGATCACCTGGAGAAGGGAAAGGCTACTCCAGTATTCTGGCCTGGAGAATTCCATGAACTCTATAGTCCATCGGAGAAGGCAATGGCACCCCACTCCAGTACTGTTGCCTAGAAAATCCCATGGACGGAGGAGCCTGGTAGGCTGCAGTCCATGGGGTCGCTAGAGTCGGACACGACTGAGCGACTTCACTTTCACTTCTCACTTTCATGCATTGGAGAAGGAAATGGCAACCCACTCCAGTGCTCTTGCCTGGAGAATCCCAGGGACGGGAAGCCTGGTGGGCTGCCGTCTATGGGGTCGCACAGAGTCGGACACGACTAAAGCAACGCAGCAGCAGCAGCAGCAGCAGCAGCAATATAGTCCATGGGGTCACAAAGAGTCAGACACGACTAAGTGATTTTCATTTCACTTCACTTCAGAGGGTAAAAAATGGAAAAAAGAAAATCAATCAGTGCAACTGTAGTAGACATTCATCATTCTTTTTGGATGTCCAGTACCTTTGAGTAGTCTTCCTATGTGGGAAATTACCTCACCTCAAGTCTGAGCCTTTTAATGCAGAAGTCACAAAGATGCTTTCCCAGCATCCCTTGCAGCCAGGGCACAGACAGGTGACCTTGATTCAGTCAAATGCACCCACATGACACTTTTTGAATCAGAAGAAGGAGGCACTATGCAGACATTCTAGGCAGGACTGTGGTAGATACATCCATCCAGTTTGCCAGAGGTAGTATGGTAAATGTTGAGTGAACTGAGTACTCAGAGCTCAGCAGCAGCAACAGAAAGGTCTCCACTGAAGGACTTCTGCAGTGTGATTTGAATGTTGTTACTATGTTGACTCTAAGCTTGTTTCTCTTACTTTCCCAGAGATTCTGTGATCTATCTGAAATACTTAAATAAATTCATTTGTTATGGTTTTAAACTAGCTATAGTGAATTTCTTGTTTTTTGCAACTAAAAGTTTTTTGATTGCTATACTAAAAAAAGTAGAAGAGGAAAAGAAATGAAAGAAAAAAGAAATGAAAGTCATGATAAAGAGGAACATGATATGGGAGGCATGAGTTCAAACATATCAATAGTTCCAATAAATGTGAAAGAATTAGATAATTAGAGGTCAGGGGCGGCAGCTGGGAGGAGCTACCCCATGCCCCCATGCCCGAGGCCAGTAGTAGTTATATCTACTACTGCCAGCAGGAATCCCTCAGAAGAAATGGAGTAGCCATCATGGTCAACAAAAGAGTCTGAAATGCAGTACTTGGATGCAATCTCAAAAACGACAGAATGATCTCTGTCCGTTTCCAAGGCAAATCATTCAATATCACAGTGATTCAAGTCTATGCCCCAACCAGTAACACTGAAGAAGCTGAAGTTGAACAGTTCTATGAAGACCTACAAGACCTTTTAGAACTAACACCCAAAAAAGATGTCCTTTTCATTATAGGAGACTGGAATGCAAAAGTAGGAATTCAAGAAACACCTAGGGTAACAGGCAAATTTGGCCTTGGAACACAGAATGAAGCAGGGCAAAGACTAATAGAGTTTTGCCAAGAAAATGCACTGGTCATAACAAACACCCTCTTCCAACAACACAAGAGAAGACTCTATACATGGACATCACCAGATGGTCAACACCGAAATCAGATTGATTATATTCATTGCAGCCAAAGATGGAGAAGCTCTATACAGTCAACAAAAACAAGACTGGGAGCTGACTGTGGCTCAGATCGTGAACTCCTTATTGCCAAATTCAGACTTAAATTGAAGAAAGTAGGGAAAAACACTAGACCATTCAGGAATGACCTAAATCAAATCCCTTATGATTATACAGTGGAAGTGAGAAATAGATTTAAGGGCCTAGATCTGATAGATGGAGTGCCTGATGAACTATGGAATGAGGTTCGTGACATTGTACAGGAGACAGGGATCAAGACCATCCCCATGGAAAAGAAATGCAAAAAAGCAAAATGGCTGTCTGGGGAGGCCTTACAAATAGCTGTGAAAAGAAGAGAAGCAAAAAGCAAAGGAGAAAAGGAAAGATATAAGCATCTGAATGCAGAGTTCCAAAAAATAGCAAGGAGAGATAAGAAAGCCTTCCTCAGTGATCAATGCAAAGAAATAGAGGAAAACAACAGAATGGGAAAGACTAGAGATCTCTTCAAGAAAATTAGAGATACCAAGGGAACATTTCATGCAAAGATGGGCTCCATAAAGGACAGAAATGGTATGGACCTAACAGAAGCAGAAGATATTAGAAGAGGTGGCAAGAATACACAGAAGAACTGTACAAAAAAGATCTTCACGACCCAGATAATCACGATGCTGTGATCACTGACCTAGAGCCAGACATCCTGGAATGTGAAGTCAAGTGGGCCTTAGAAAGCATCACTACGAACAAAGCTAGTAGAGGTGATGGAATTCCAGTTGAGCTATTCCAAATCCTGAAAGATGATGCTGTGAAAGTGCTGCACTCAATATGCCAGCACATTTGGAAAACTCAGCAGTGGCCACAGGACTGGAAAAGGTCAGTTTTCATTCCAATCCCAAAGAAAGGCAATGCCAAAGAATGCTCAAAGTACCACACAATTGCACTCATCTCACATGCTAGTAAAGTAATGCTCAAAATTCTCCAAGCCAGGCTTCAGCAATACATGAACCATGAACTTCCTGATGTTCAAGCTGGTTTTAGAAAAGGCAGAGGAACCAGAGATCAAATTGCCCACATCCGCTGGATCATGGAAAAAGCAAGAGAGTTCCAGAAAAACATCTACTTCTGCTTTATTGACTATGTCAAAGCCTTTGTGTGGATCACAATAAACTGTGGAAAATTCTTCAAGAGATGGGAATACCAGACCACCTGACCTGCCTCTTGAGAAATCTGTATGCAGGTCAGGAAGCAACAGTTAGAACTGGACATAGAACAACAGACTGGTTCCAAATAGGAAAAGGAGTACGTCAAGGCTGTATATTGTCATCCTGCTTATTTAACTTCTATGCAGAGTACATCATGAGAAATGCTGGACTGGAAGAAACACAAGCTGGAATCAAGATTGCCGGGAGAAATCTCAATAACCCCAGATATGCAGATGACACCACCCTTATGGCAGAAAGTGAAGAGGAACTAAAAAGCCTCTTGATGAAAGTGAAAGTGGAGAGTGAAAAAGTTGGCCTAAAGCTCAACATTCAGAAAACGAAGATCATGGCATCTGGTCCCATCACTTCATGGGAAATAGATGGGGAAACAGTGTCAGACTTTATTTTGGGGGGCTCCAAAATCACTACAGATGGTGACTGCAGCCATGAAATTAAAAGACGCTTACTCCTTGGAAGGAAAGTTATGACCAACCTAGATAGCATATTCAAAAGCAGAGACATTACTTTGCCAACAAAGGTCCATCTAGTCAGGCCATGGTTTTTCCAGTGGTCATGTATGGATGTTGAGAGTTGGAGTGTGAAGAAGGCTGAGCGCTGAAGAATTGATGCTTTTGAACTGTGGTGTTGGAGAAGACTCTTGAGAGTCCCTTGGACTGCAAGGAGATCCAATCAGTCCATTCTGAAGGAGATTAGCCCTGGGATTTCTTTGGAAGGAATGATGCTAAAGCTGAAACTCCAGTACTTTGGCCACCTCATGCGAAGAGTTGACTCATTGTAAAAGACTCTGATGCTGGGAGGGATTGGGGGCAGGAAGAGAAGGGGACGACAGAGGATGAGATGGCTGGATGGCATCAGTGACTCGCTGGATGTGAGTCTGAGTGAACTCCAGGAGTTGGTGATGGACAGGGAGGCGTGGCGTGCTGCGATTCATGGGGTCGCAAAGAGTCGGACACGACTGAACTACTGAACTGAACTGAGAATTAGATGATAAAGAAAGTTTGAAAATGAAGACTTGGGAAAAACAGAAGATAAACAACTTTTGGAATTGAATGAAACTAAAGGAACTACAAGGGCTTCCCTGGTGGCTCATATAGTAAGGAATTTGTCTGCAGTGTGGGAGACCTGGGTTTGATCCCTGAGTCAGGAAGATCCCTTGGAGAAGGGAATGGCAACCCACCCCAGTATTCTTGCCTGGAGAATTCCGTGGACAGAGGACCTGGTGGGCTACAGTCCATGGGGTCCCAAAAAGTTGGACACGACTTAGCAACTAACACTTTCACTTTTCAGAGGAACTCCATATTAAAATCTTTCATGGGTGGCTTAAAGAGGACAGAAGAAAAGTGCTTTTAAAAGAAGAAAACCTGGAAATTAATGGAATAAGTAACTCAAAATGCTTGGAGAAAAACAGTAACACATACCCAAGGAAAGTAGATGGAAGGAATTAAGAAAGATACAAGCATTACTAAAATGGAAAATAAACAAAAGTGATCTGACTAATAAAACCAAAGACTAATTCTTTAAAAAGACCAACAAACCAGTTAACCAACCAAACAAAAACTCCTGAACCTTCAGCAAGTCTAATTAACAAAAAAAGGAAGAGATTCAAGTAAGCAGTCCTTGCAACAAGAAGGTGCACATAATAGAAATGGAAATATCAAAACATTTTCAGAGACCTGAGTGTACCTTTTTGGTATAGTTTTGATTTTTTAAATCATGTTAATATTTTATGCATTCAAAAAGTAAATTAAATCAGTAAGAATTAGAAAAACACTAAAATTGAATACAAATGAACTAACCAGATCCCAAATTGATAACATAACCAACACAGAAAAAAAAAATAATCCAAGTAACTTTTGACCATATACCCTCAGTCTAAAGATAAAAAAAACTTAAGCACATTTTGAACTTTTCTTGGGTTTTTTGATGGTAGTAATGTCAGTGTAGCAATTCCCAAACTATTTTGTGTGTGTAGGATTGAGCAAATGAGTGATTATATTAATGTTGAGAACTAGGGCTATCACTGTTGGCAGAAGGAAGATACAGCTTTGCAGTGCGGGAAAAAGAGTAAGAGCCCTGTGGCGTTGGTTGGATTTAGAGGTATCAGTATGAAGTCATCCCTAACTGTGTTCACTGAAAGTACCTAAAAGTAGTAACACCCCAGTAGCAATAAGCACAATTAGTGCCAAGTACTTGGTTTCTAAATACCATTCACCAATAAAAGGAACCAGAGCCTTTTCGTGAAATGGCTGGTTTCCATAAGGCTACGGAAACTGGGAGCATCTCATTATGCAAAAAAGTAACACAGTGATGAAACATTCATGGGACATGTCAAAAGGATATAGGGGCTGGCTTTAAGGGCATCTACAACCTAATTGTGGACAATTTTACCACCAAAATGAATCATGAAAGTAACAGATTTAACATATTGAATAGAGTAGAATCCACAAGTCCAAACTGATACTGAAAACTAAAAGCAAAAAATAATGAATCAGTACATTAAAAAAGGAGAGAGGGAAAAATGCTTCTTCACAATAAAATGCTCACTAATAAATGTAGTGGGAATAATAGAGTTTGAAATCAGTGTTTTGCAATTAACATGGTAATAATTGATTTAGGCAAGAAGCTAAAATCATTGGGTGCAAGTTTGTTGAAGAGAATGAGTTATTTCCCTACAGATTACTTATTAATTATAAAGGGAAGAAAGGTATAACTATGGTGGAGAAATCTGATAGACACCACCTTAATGAAGTAATTAACGTGAACATCCACCAAAAAAATGGGACAAACTGATAGCATGTGTTTCCTGCTGTGATGCACTGAGAAAGGCACAGCATCACTTCTGTGGTCTTCCTGATTAAAATGCATCACTTGAATACAGTCATATGGAAACTTTAGACAGAACCCAACTGACAGCCACTCTACAATACCACTTACTTGTACTCTTCAAAATGACAATGTGATGAAATATAAAGAAAGGATGAGGAACTATTCCAGGAAGTTAAAGGGACAGGACAACTAAATGCAATGTATGAGCCTGGATCGGAAAATTAATTGCTATAAAGGCCTTAATTGGAAGAACTGTTGAAATTATAATTTGGGATATATGTTAGGTATTTTATCAGTGGTAAAGGTCTTGAATTTGATCATTTTATTGTTGCTACATGAAAAAATTCCTTATTTTTAGTAGATATATGCTGAGGTTTGGGGGTGGTAAAGGGTTATTAATTGCTGCTATTCAATCTTACCATGGTTCAGGCAAAACATAATACATACAGATATTCATGAAGAAGTAAAGCAAATGTAGAAAAATGTTGCCAAATTCTTTTTTTAAAGAATTACCATTTACTACTGCGTGCAAATAAATTTGACTGTCTAGGGACGAGTTTCTTGGAAAATATAGTTCTGAAGTTTACTCCAGGAGGGCTTTAAACTCTGTTATCATAGGAGAAATTTAGAAGATTCCTAAGTTCTTTCTTATGTAAAGTCTCCCTGAACATGAAGGAGAAGACACAGAAATGAAGGTCTCATGCCAATGTAAGGTACCTACATAAGTTTCCACTTTATGTCTTTGCACTAGCACGTCATTATAATACACAGACAGACCATGCGACTGAGGGTCAGTGGAGCATGGTATAGTCCGGCTCTGCCTCTCAGAGCAGTGGGATTTGAGCAAGTCATGTAACTTCCCTGAACTTCCATTTCACCCTGTAAAACACTAGCCCCTCCAAAACGCAGCTCGTGATGTTTGCTTTTCCTACCTCACAGATCTGTAGTGTGAATCAGATAAGCCAACACTGTATGAAGTGAAAAGCCCTGGACGCATATAAGAAATGCTAGATGAGAATTCAGGGAAGTCCGTGTGCATCTTGGGATTTGACCTGTATTTGTAATTTCTTTTCAACAAATGTCTTCTGTTAAAAATAGTTACATTTAGTTTAGGTTGTGAATTTGAAAAAGGCCAATGGTGGAATTTCCTAAACTTATATATGTTTGACATTCTCTCTATTTATATAACCAAGGAATTGTCTCTTTCTTAAGGATATGTACTCATATGGGTGCATAAATATATAATTACTTCTTAGCTTTAATGATACTTTATTTATTAACTTTAATTTAATTAATGATACTTTAAATTCAGATTCATGATACTTCCAAAGAGCTCTCCTGACCATCCTGGATCAGGACAGGCAGCTCTGCCCCATAGCACTTTGTATTTATTTGTCTCTTTACTCATCTCCTCTCTGCTAGATGTAAACTCTAAGAGGGCAGAAACTTGATCTTCCTTACTCATCCTTATAGCTTCACTACATAGTAGGCACTCAATAAATATTTCTTGAAAAGCAGCTCTAATTGAAGAAAGATAAACGAATAAAAATCCTTGCTGAAAGGAGAATTGTCTCTCTTTTCAGCAAGTATTTTTGAGCATGTACAATATGCAGTGCCCTGTGCTAAACAATGTGGGGGCAAAAGAGATGATCTATCAATCTCTGACAACTACCCAGCAGCCAGAGTCATTTTCTCCTCTGGATGCTGGGAAGTGATTGTTTACAGACTGACTCTGCCACCTTTTGGCTGTACCTAGGAATTGCACCTTCTCTGGCCTTTCCCAGCATTAAGAGAGGAAATGCAATCCTAATTGTTTTCTATAGCCCTAGGGCAGCAGCATCAATCACTCATCCACTCTACAAACATTCATGCCTCAGGCTAGGTTCTGTGCCAGGCCTAGAGATATAGTGGTGGAAAATGGCTCTTGCCCTCAAGGAGTTTGCAGTCTGATTTAGGGGGAGAGACGATAATAAACTAATTAATTATACAAATGTTGCCATTTCCTTCTCCAGAATTATACGAATAATTACCTACAAATGTGTTCCATACTCTGGCGGAGAAATAAAGCTGCTGTAAGACTGTCCTAAGTCCTTTTGCTCCATCTTCTTTCTGGAGAGAAAGCTAGCATTGGAAATACAATACATTTTGCCACCCCAACCAGAAAAGCAGGAAGATCAATGCTTAGATCAGATGGAGGTGGAGAACCATTATCAGAATGGCTAGGATGATTTATATGGCTTGGATCTTCATAATACTGAGGCTTACCTCTTGTCCAAACCCATAATACCTATGAGGTAGGTATTATTATCCTAAGGACAGTAATGTTGAGGAGTACAAGGTCTGGAAGAGGACTCCCCACTTTGAACCCAGTGGTGCTGTCATCTAGCCCAGTAGATCTGGGCAATTTACCTAAGTTCTCTATGCCTCCATTTTCTCATCTATAAAGTGGATAGATGTAACCTATCCATTAAAGAAGTAATAAAAAGTCACCTACTTTATAGAGTTAATGTGAATAGTGAATGATTTAATATATGCAAAGTACTTAGAACAATGCCTGGCACATAGAGGGGCTCAATAGGTATTAGATATCTTTTACAGATGTGAGCATCTGGACTTAATAACTTGTTTAGCCTCCCACAGCTGCTGAGTGGTGCAGATGATGAAAACAGGTAGTCTGATTCCTGAGCCTGGCCTGTGCACTTGTCCACTACGCTATTCTGAATAGCCTGTTCCTGGGTACCTTCTATTTTTCTGGCAACTGAAGTCTCAATTGACTCTGCACAGTAATATTCTGGAATCATTTTGCTGAGCCTTGGTCTTAGCTGAACACTGGCAAAAAGTAGCTTTTCAGTAGGCACTTGCTATTTCATTCCCCAGGAGAGGATCACACAGGTGCATTGTGGAAGTAATCTCTCCTTTTGATATTGATGGAAGCACTGGAGCAGGGAAGCTTTCAACAACACTATTGTCTGCGTGCGATGTCCTTGGGAACATGATGTAGTCATACTGCAAAGGACAAGAGCTTTAAAGCCAACTAGAAGGCAATGGCACCCCACTCCAGTACTCTTGCCTGGAAAATCCCATGGGTGGGGGAGCCTGGTAGGCTACAGTCCATGGGGTCGCAAAGAGTCACACACGACTGAGCAACTTCACTTTCACTTTTCACTTTCATGCATTGGAGAAGGAAATGGCAACCCGCTCCAGTGTTCTTGCCTGGAGAATCCCAGGGACGTGGGAGCCTGGTGGGCTGCCGTTTTTGGGGTCGCACAGAGTTGGACACGACTGAAGCGACTTAGCAGCAGCAGCAAAAGTGGACATAAATCCCAGCTCTATGATTTGACCCCAGGCCAGGCCTTGCTTTTATCTGACCCTCAGTTTCCTCATATTGAAAATAAGAGTGATAATAACTAGCTCGCAAGGTTGTTATAAAAGAGTATCTATCTATCTATTTACCTCAAACTTAGTACAGTACTTGAGTTGAAACTTAACAAATGCAAACTGTATCCCATTATGGGAATAGTGGTTGTGAATAAAAAACGGTGAAAGGACTGGGGAAAATCCAAATGGTAGGCAAGCATAGAAAGCATATGGAAGAACACAGGGAAAGGGATAGAAAGGTAGATGTGCTAAGTTGCTTCAGTCGTGTCCGACTCTTTTGTGACCCCATGGACTGTAGCCCACTGGCTCCTCTGTCTGGGAGATGCGAATAATTTCATTCTGGGCTCAGGCCCAAACTCCAGAGTGAGAAATGTCTTCTGAGCAAAAAAGCCAACCCCGATTGTTGGTTACTAGAGCCCACGTTCCCCACACTGACAGCACCATCTGGGATAAACACGCTGATTTAGAGGTGAAGCCTCAGCCACTGCTGCTGCCCCTCTGAGAGGCAGGTTAATGGCAGGGTGGAATGAGTGTCCCCAGCCCATTCCTCTTCTTGCCCTCATAAATGCCAACTCCAGAGGCTCTCTGTTTCTGGAATGAGGGCCACTTGCCTCAGAAATCAAACCAACCTACATTGATATCTTCTGAATATTTTCTTGATCCCTTAGTTATCAGGATGGAGTTGATTGTTGACAAAATTTGCACTGCTCCCTGAGCCGTGGCTCAGCTGGTTGAGGCCTGATTAGTTTCCACGGCTGAGATGTCTGAGTGTGTTAAGAGAGGCTGAGTTCTCGGCAAACAGGGTTGGACAGGAACTTGCCACTTTGCCCAGAGGTTCAGGGCTCAAAATGCCCAATTTGGAATGATGGAAAGGGGAATTCAAACCAGATCACAGCTAAGGAGAACAGGTGCTGTGTCAGATGCAGAGCTGGGAGCCAAGTCAGCCAGCTTTTAAGACATCTCAGAAGTGGGAGTTCTGTGATACTTGTTTTCTGAGGTTTACTGTGAGCTGGAGGCTTCAGTTGTCTCAGTAATGGCAGAGGCTCTTATTCTGAAGCTTCTAGAAAGAGCGTGCCGGGTAAATACAGCCTCCTCCTCCCAGCAGGGAGTCGGTGCCATGGCAAGAACATTTGTTGTGGCTTCTCTGTGCAAGCTGCATGGTCACAGTGTGTGTGCTGAGTCGTTTAGTTGTATTTTATGGACTGCAGCCGCCAGGCTCCTCTGTCCATGGGATTTTCCTGGCAAGAATACTGCAGTGGGTTGCCATTTCCTCCTGCAGGGGATCTTTCTGACCCAGGGATGGAACCCGCGCATCGTCACAACACCTGGTTTAATGGCTTTCAAGATAGGCACCTTCACCTATGAGGGCAGTAAGTGAGACCCTGTCTCAGAAGAGCTTGATGTGGGTAATCAGGCATGTGTTGAATACCTGCAATGTGTTGAACATTCTCCTAGGCCTTGTGAGGGATCCAGAAGAAGCACAGGACCTGTCTTCTCCACCCCTATCACCAAGCCTACAAAACGAAGAAACTCACATGTGTCAAAGGGGGCCTCATGGAATACACTGGGGAATGTGGACTGTAGGGAATAGGATAGATGGTGGAAAGGTTGTTTTAGGAAAAATCAGCCCTTTCTTTCCTTTTGCCCTCAGCCCACACTGTGTTCCCAGTGTTCACGTAGGAAGTACTAGTGCAGAACTGATCACCCTCCAGTTCTCACTCTGGGCGTCTCTCCATTTACTCATGGACCAGATGCCTTCCATTTTGTGCCTCTGAAGTCTTCAAGGGACTGGTAATTGTTTGTTGGTTCTTTTGCAGCCAGCAAGGAGGTGAAAGAAGAAAAAAAAGAATCACTGTGGCAGGGTTTCATGGGTTTCATAGGCCAGTCCTGGAAATGGGGGGAGTTTACCTCTGCTCACGTTCCACTGGCCAGAACTCATTCATACGCCCTCATATATGGCACAGGAGGCTGGGAGATGGAGTCTGGCTGTATGCCCAGTAAGAAGAGAACACAAGTACTCAGGGCTCCTTCCATGTTCCCCAGACCACTATAATCTGTTCTTCCACCATGCTAAGGTCCTTCTCCTCTGGGGTCTTCACACTCACTGTTCTGCTTTTTATAAAGATCCCGCATGCTGCAACTAAGACCTGGCACAGCCAAATAAATAAATAACAAATACTAAAAATAGATATCCCCCTGCTTGTCAGTTGACTCTCTTGAGCAGTGAGGAAATGCATGTCTCAGATGAGAAACACTGTGAATCTTGAACTGCAATAGAGAAGTGAAATTGCCTTTGATGGCTTCTCCTTGGTTTAAACTCAGGTGTCTTGGGATTTAGCCCTGGTCCTTTCTTTGGTCCTCTGTCATCACCCTCACTTTCTCCCTAGTTTCTCCCATCCAGCCCCTGGCTTAAATTACTGTCTAAATGCTGATAATGCCCAAATTGATATCTGCAGCCCAGATCACAGCTTTGAGCTCCATGCTCCAATGCATGTCTGCTTATTTGACATCTCCACTTGGGATTCTAAAGGATATCTCAAACTTCACAAAGGAAAGGCAGAACTTTTGATCTCTGTTCTCTCCCCTGCAAACCTGCTCTTCCCTCAGCCTTCCTCAACTCAGGCATGTAGTTTCTCAGACCCCCAAATCCAGGCGATTTCCCTAATTCCCCTACCCTCACTCCATATCTGAACTACCATCACACCCTGCCAGGATATCTTCAACATCTGCCTGGAATCAGTGTACTCCTCACCTTCTCATTTGCCACTGTCCTAATTGAAGCCTACATCTCCTCCTGCTTAGACAATGGCAACAGTCCAAGCTGGTCCCACTGCCTCCACTCTTGGAGCAGCTCGAGTTATTATTTTCCATTGTTGTTCTTTTATAAAATATTTTAAGAGCAATCTTTTTATTTATTTTTTTTTAAAAGATAAGAAGTGGATTTATTCAGATTCGGAGAGAAGCACACTCCACAGACAGAGTGTGGGCCATCACAGAGGGCGAGTGTGGCCCTGATATTTGGCATGGTTGGTTTTTTTTTTTTAATTTAAATTTATTTATTTTAATTGGAGGCTAATTACTTTACAATATTGTATTGGTTTTGCCATACATCAACATGCATCCACCACAGGTGTACACATGTTCCCCATCCTAAACCCCCCTCCCACCTCCCTCCCCATCCCATCCCTCTGGGTCATCCCAGTGCACCAGCCCCAAGAATCTTGTATCCTGCATCGAACCTGGACTGGCTATTTGTTTACCATATGATATTACACATGTTTCAGTGCCATTCTCCCAAATCATCCCACCCTCGCCCTCTCCCACAGAGTCCAAAAGACTGTTCTATACATCTGTGTCTAAGAGCAATCTTTTTAAAATGTGCTTCAGTGAACCCTCAGGTACTGAACCATAGGGTTGGAGATATCAGGATGAAGTCATATTTAGTTTACTATAGATACAGATAGATAAATAATTATTGATGTGTATATATGTGGGTTACTACACATATATCATATATTTCCTAGCTATGTCAGCTGAGAGGGCCTGGGAGCAATGAAACCCTACTAACAGAACATCCAGTACATAGATCTTGGTTTCTAATACTATTTTTCAATAAAAAGAACCAGGCTTCTTGGAGAAATGGCTGATTCTAGGACTGAAAAGGAAATCTGCAAGATGAGCATAGAGCAGCTGACAGTGCCGCAGAGTAAGAAAATATTTTTTTTTAAGGAAAAAAATGGATGGGGGTAAATCAAAGGAATATAGGAGCTCACCTGAGAAAGGTCCCAACGGTCAAACCTGGAATAATTTCAACAATAAAATAAATAGTTTAGCATTTGGATAACTCAAAGTATAAAATAAATACCCATGGCTCTCAAGTGATATAAATGATTGGAAAATCAATCAATCAACACATGTTCCTTACAGAAGAATTTCAATAATATATGTAGATGCTTCCTCATCTAGGAGGTGAAGCTTGATTCCCTTTCCCCATCTCCTTGAGGAGGGGCTAGACTTAGTGACTTGCTTCCAAAGGACGAAGTATGGAAAAGGAAAATAATAACTTTATATTGGAGAAACCCAGCAGACAGCACCTTAACAAAGTGATGAAGGTTAATATTAACAGTAATATCACGTGGATATCAGGTACTCTTGATATTGAGAGAGTCAATTCCTAGGTAGGTTGATAAGAAGTCCAGGGTCCCCGAGGAGGAGAAAGGGGTCCAGAGCCCTCGAGAAGGAGAAAGGGGTCTGAGGCTCTCAAGAAGAAAAGGACAAATGTTTTTTTTTTTTTTTTCTACATTGCTTTGTCTTAGTCAATATAACAATATATCTTGCTCAAGGACATGTTTCTCCTTAACAAGAACCTTCTGACTAATCTTGTTGTCTTAAGATGTATGTTGTGGGAGTGGGTCTGGTAAAAGCATATAAGGCCTTGATAAGACCAGCGAGGAGGGCACTCTCCGGCCCCCTTCTGATGTCTGTGTCAGAAACTTTCTCTGTCCCTTTTCTTATTTTAATAAAACTCTGCTGCATGAAAGCTCTTGAGTGATCAACCCTGGTCCCTGGTCCCAAAGCTAAATCTTCTTCGGAGGTCACAAATCCGACACAGTTCACCATAAGCTATAACATGATGGGATGAAAAGAGCACATCATCTCTGTGGCAATCTTTCCAAACACCTATCACTTAGCCGTAAGAGAAAAATATCAGACAAATCCAGACTGGGGGGTGTACTACAGAATACAGAGTACCTTGAAAAGGGGATGACAGAGGATGAGATGGTTGGATGGCATCACTGATTCGATGGACATAGGTTGGGTGGACTCCGGGAGTTGGTGGTGGACAGGGAGGCCTGGCGTGCTGCAATTCATGGGGTCACAAAGAGTCGGACACGACTGAGCGACTGAACTGAACTGAACTGAACTGACCAGTAGTCTTCAAAATCGGTAAGGTCATGAAAAATGAAAGGCTGAGAAATTATCACAGACCAGGAAAAACAGGGCAGACATGTTGACTACATGCAATGTGGTATCCTGGGTTAGGTCCTAGAATAGCAAAAGAACATTAATGGGAAAACTGGTGAAATCCAAATAGAGTCTTGGGGTTAGTTAACATTTGTGTACCAGTGTGAATTTATTAGTTCTGACAAATATACCATGGTATTTTAAGATGTTAACAATGGGGAATATTGGATGAAGAGTATAGAAACTCTGTACAATCTTTGTAACTTTCCTGTGAATCTAAAATTATTCCAAAATAAAGTTTAATTTTAAAATATTAAACCAGAGGACTTCTCTGGTGGTACAGTGGACGGGGTCTGTCTGGCAATGCAGGGATCACAGGTTCATTTCCTGCTCTGGGAAGATCCCGCATGCAGTGGGGCAACTAAGCCAACGTGCTACGCTACTGAGCCGGAGCGATGCAGCTGTCAAGCCCATGTGCTGCAACTACTGAAGCCTGGCTCTGCAACCAACAGTGGCCCCCACTCACTGTAACTAGAGAAAGTCTACCTGCAACAGCGAAGACCCAGGGCAACCAAAAATCAGTCAGTTCAGTTGCTCACTCGTGTCCAACTCTTTGCGAACCCATGGACTGCAGCACGCCAGGCTTCCCTGTCCATCACCAACTCCCAGAGCTTGCTCAAACTCATGTCCATCGAGTCAGTGATGCCATCCAACCATCTCATCCTCTGTCGTCCCCTTCTCCTCCTGCCCTCAGTCTTCCCCAGTATCAGGGTCTTTTCCAGTGAGTCAGTTCTTCGCATAAGGTGGCCAAAGTATTGGAGATTCAGATTCAGCACCAGTCTTTCCAATGAATATTCAGGACTGATTTCCTTTAGGATGGACTGGTTGGATCTCCTTGCTGTCCACGGGAGTCTCAAGAGTCTTCTCCAGCACCACAGTTCAAAAGCATCAATTCTTTGGCGCTCAGCCTTCTTTATGGTCCAACTCTTACATCCATACATGACCACTGGAAAAACCATAGCTTTGACTAGACAGACTTTTGTTGGCAAAGTAATGTCTCTGCTTTTTAATAGGCTGTCTAGGTTTGTCATAGCTTTTCTTCCAAGGAGCAAATGTCTTTTAATTTCATGGCTTCAGTCACCATCTGCAGTGATTTTGGAGCCCAAGGAAATAAAATCTGTCACTGTTTCCCTTGTTTCCCTGTCTATTTGCCATGAAGTGATGGGACCAGATGCCGTGATCTTCGTCTTCTGAATGTTGAGCTTTAAGCTAATTTTTTCATTCTTCTCTTTCACTTTCATCAAGAGGCTCTTTAGTTCCTCTTTGCTTTCTGCCATAAGCGTGGTGTCATCTGCGTATCTGAGGTTATTGATGTTTCTCCTGGAAGTCTTGATTCCAGCTTGTGCTTCAGCCAGCCTGGCATTTCACATGATGTACTCTGCATATAAGTTAAATAAGCAGGATGACAATATACAGCCTTGACATACTCCTTTCCCAATTTGGAACCAGTCCATTGTTCCATGTCCAGTTCTAACTATTGCTTCTTGACCTTCATACGGGTTTCTCAAGAGGCAGGTCAGGTGGTCTGGTATTCCCATCTCTTTCAGAATTTTCCATAGTTTATTGTGATCCACACAGTCAAAGGCTTTGGCATAGTCAATAAAGCAGAAATAGATGTTTTTCTGGAACTCTCTTGCATTTTCTATGATCCAACGGATGTTGGCAATTTGATCTCTGGTTCCTCTGCCTTTTCTGAATCCAGCTTGAACATCTGGAAGTTCACAGTTCATGTACTGTTGAAGCCTAGCTTGGAGAATTTTGAGCATTACTTTGCTAGTGTGTGAGATGAGTGCAATGTGCTATGGTAATTTCAACATTCTTTGGCCTTGCCTTTCTTTGGGATTGAAAGGAAAACTGACCTATTCCAGTCCTGTGGTCACTGCTGAATTTTCCAAATTTGCTGGCATATTGAGTGCAGCATTTTAAAAGCATCACTTTAAGGTGAAGCACTTTAACAGGTCTTGAAATAGCTCAGGGAATTCCATCACCTCCACTAGCTTTGTTTGCAGTAATGCTTCCTAGGGCCCACTTGACTTCACACTCCAGGATGTCTGGCTGTAGGTGAGTGAGCATACCATCATGTTATCTGGATCATTAAGATATTTGAGTCATTTTGTATCTATAATAAAACTCAAACTCTTTATGAGACCCAAAAGGCCCTCTCCAAATACACCACGTGCCATTTTTCCCCTTAATTACTTTACTCCAGCAACACAAGACTTCTGACATTTCCTAAAACACACCATCATTCCTAAAAACCCCCTTTTCATTCTAAACTGTGAGCAATTAATGAAATTAAAGAGAGAAACAATCAATAGATAAGGCGAAAAAGTTATTGGATGAATGAATAAGAAGCAATATCTTATTTCAACTTCTAATACTACTTGTAATGAGACTCGATTTTCTGAATCAGGTACACTGTGCCAAGTTTGTTATTTAAAATGCTTTCAATTCACTCATTTGTGTCTGACTCTTTGCAACTCCACCGACTGCAGCACGCCAGGCTTCCCTGTCCATCACCAACTCCCAAAGCTTACCCAAACTCATGTCAGTGATGCCATCGAACCATCTCATCCTTTGTCGTCTGCTTCTCCTCCTGCCTTCAATCTTTCCCAGCATCAAGATCTTTTCCATCGAGTCAGTTCTTCACACTCGGTGGCCAAAGTGAATGCATTATTCATAAGAAGGCTTGTATCTTCGGATATTCTCACTACTCCATTTTCCCAGGCTTCAGTAGAGAAAATTCCCAACTTTCTGCTCTGGAACGAAGTCTTCAGTGTCGGTAGCATGGTCTGTTTTCACAGAGTAACACCCCTATCTGCTGGCTTTCTGAAATATTGCCACTGCAGACCCAGGAGTTTCTGCAGAGGTAAGATGGCTCCATGCACCCACTGCCCCCACCACCAGAGAGCCAGTTCCAGAGGCAAAGCGTCATCCTGGTCTGTCTCTAATCAAGAGCCTGCTTCATTGGGAGCCCCGGTGAATCTTGCCTCTCCCAGGTCTCTCATGCTCACTGTCACTTAACAAGCATATTTTAGCTTGGATCACATGATGCCTTAGAACTATCCTGTCTAGCAGACTTTCCCCTCTGAGCACAGGGGTTGTTTCTTATCACCATTTGATCCCACATACCATCATAGTGTCTGGCATATAGTAGACCCTCAATAAAGCTTTGGCTTGAACTGAAATTTTGCATAAAGGACAGAGTATCCCAAGTTGCTTAAAACTATGCATTAACTACCTGGTGAGACTTTGGCTGGTGTTACAGCTGCTTTTGTGAAATAAAGATCGCCTGTTTCTTTTCATGATTACTTTAAAGCAGCTTTAAACAGAGATTTAAATGAGTTTTCTCACTGTGGCAATGGTCTTGCTTTAATCCTTGAGCAGTAAAACTTTTTTTAATGACTGTGAATGCTTATGTGAAATTGTGATCATCTGATTGTCAATGATAAAGAGAACGTAATGATGTTGTGCACCAAATGCTAGTTCAAGAATAATGAGTAATTACATTCAGGGAAGCTCCCTTCCTTTCCTAATGGGATTAGCCATACACATGCATTCTAGACACGAGGAGAGAGAATACATTTGTGTAACCGTTATGCTCTTCAAAGTAGTTTCACATATGTTATTTCATTTCAGTCTCACAACCTCTTTCTGAGTTTGGCAGAGGAGCTATCATTTCCATGTACCAATTAGAACACTGTTACAGAGAGCTTAAGCAACACAGCCAAGGTGACCCTGTAAATTAGCATCAGAGCCGGGACAGAGCCCTGTGGGTCCCTCTTCTCCTCCAGGAGGCACATGAGTGGGTGTTTCCTGCTTCAACCGTATTCATTCTGCAGAGAGCAACATTTAGACCAAAACATTCTGTGCTAACATGTTAGAGCTTTATATGCACAGGAAACCTCCTTCCCAGTGGGTCCATTTTCCATGGGGAAAGGAAATCTTAGGCCCACCAGCCAGATTCTTCAGGGTCAATGAATGCTATTTCCATTGCCATTGTTCGGAATTCAGACGGATCTGCGACTGTTCTTCCTGAGATAGCCGATTTGTGGGAGGAATGGCAGCCCAAGGTCTGCTGTCCCAGGTTGCTCCTTCCTTTGTTAAAAGGATTGCAGGGTGAATGCTGTGCAGGTTGCTCTGGCAGACAAGCTGAGGCAACCCTTCCTACAGCCTTTGGGGCTTCCAAGAGGGAAAGTAAAGGCGAAGACTTTTACATTTGAAGTGACTTAGCAGCAGCGGCGGCGGCAGGGTGTTTGGATAGAATCCAGGAGTTTGCAAGGACCTTATGCCTTACTTAGCCCTTTTTACCCATGGGGAGACTGAGTCCCCAGGAGGGGAAGTGACTTGCTCAAGGTCACACAGACAGTGGCTGAGCCAGGACTATAATTGTATAATAGCCTATTTCCAGCCCAGTGGTCACTCCTTTAACTGCAGCTGAAATCAGAGTCAGTTCCCCTTATACTGTGTTGTGTATTATACACTATATATGTATATATAATATATAGTATGTATATTATAATATTAATACAAATGGCTAACTTCTACTGAGCACATGCTGTGTTTCAAGCACTGTGCTAAGTGCCTTATATGTATTGTCTCTCATGTTTAAACTGCTTCTTTTTCAAAACAAATAGCAAACCAGTACTAATTAATAATTTCTTTTTTCCTCCCCAGAGGAAAATATGGAAACCTTAACTGAACATTGGTTTTTACCACCCTATGACAGCTCCTCTTGGGGTTTGGTTCTGTGGGGTGCGTCCCTTCAGGCCTTGTTTAGTTTTCTCTTTCACCAAGCTATCTCTATGGTTATTATTAAATCTTATCAATAGGAGAACAAGATCCTAACCTTTCAAATATATCCCAGTTGTCTTTTGAGCTGGGTTTTTAATCTACAGAAAAAAATGCAGTCAAATGACCCAGTTTTCCTCAAGTATTTTTTCCTTCTCATATAGTGTCCCTTCATCTCATTTTGAGAAGACTATTTTCCCTTAATAAATATCATCTCTTCTATTCCCTGTAATTTCCTTTTCTGCTTTTGAACGGCTTTCTAGAGGAGCCTTCTTTTCAAGCACAATGGCCTTGGCCTTTCTAGGGAAGACAAAGGGCTAAATTAAAGGCACAGCTGGTAACTTGCTACTGGCTGGGGTGGAGAGAGTTAGTTAGTATTCATTCATTTACCTCTGCCCAGTTGGCTTTTGTCTCTCTCTTTTCTCATCCCCTGAACGCTGAAAGTAAAGAATCACCAGGTTCTTCATTGTATGCTCAGCAGCTGGGGCGGTAGCAAATGCCTTCCTGGAATTGTTCCCCTTTGGACCAAAGGTGAGTAAGCCCAGAATCAGGATCTCAAGATCAGAGGAAATCCAGAGTGTAAATATCAATGTCCAATTACACTTGCAAATGTCTTTCTTACAAATTCAACACCTAATTTTCTACCTCTGTGAATAGCATTATTTTGTTTAGATGAGAGAAAATTTACATTGTGAATACATTATGATGACTCAGTTCAGTTGAAGAGAAATCCTGCACTTGTTCAGTCATCCATTTGTTCATTTATTCATAGAACAGTTACCATATTCTAGGCACTGTGTTAAAGCCTTGCGTAGTCAGAGATGAATCATATAGTCTCTGCTTTTGAGAAGTCCTAGTTTCACTGGGGCAACAGCTATTTAGTTAGGTTTTGATACAGTATGGAAAGTGTGGTGATAAAAGGGGCAAAGAAGAGAAATGGTTGAGCTACTGTATTTTGATAAATTAGGGGTGTGTAATGTGCAATTTACAAAAGCTAAATGAGCTAAAGTTGAGAATATTCAGATGATTTCTTGCCTCCTCCCTTCCTTTCACCCCTGTTCCCTTTGGGGTGTTTTAGAGCAACCATACTTACAAGAGGGATTATCTATTCTGAGATAGACTTGCCAAGAGATTGAAAAATCAACATTTTAATAGAAAAATGTTCATACCTTTTCAGAAAATGTTCATCTGCCTTCTTGATGCTCCAAAATGCTGGAACCATACTTTTTTGGGGTCACTGGGCAATATTTATAGTTTAGAGAAATATAGGATGAGAGCTATATAAAATTCCTATGTTATTAAAATTTGCATTTAGGCCTAGCCTAAGGACTGTCTGATCCTGGAAACAGGTGTCGGTGTTTCAGAGTGTCAAGTAGGAAGAAGAGGAGGCTGCTTTGGGAGACTCAATGATCTCAGAATCGAGTCATAGACATAAAGTCTCCAGATGTAAACAAAAGAGACAATAAAAACAGAAAATATTGTCAAAACTTTACTAATACTAGAAAAATGTTAGAATACTAGAATACTAGAAAAAAAAAATTCTAAGCTGCCTGGGGATGTTTAGTCATGTGAAGTCATCAGTGTTATTGCATGATATTTATTGGGTTTTTTAAATTATTTATTAAATAATAATACAAGCATATGGTGTGTCAACCACTTGGTATCCCTTTCTTTTTTAAAAACATTTTATTTATTTATTTATTTTGATATTCCTTTCTTGAAGCAACCACTGTGATCAATTTCTTATGTATTTTCTGAAAGACATTCTATATATCTACAAGCACATATATAAGCACACATATGAAATTATGATAATTATTCTTCGTATGGCTATGCAGTTGTCCAAATAGGTTTTACTAATGAATCTATATTTTTCCCACTGATATAAATAATAACTTTATCAAATATGAAATTCCCATATGTGTTTACATCTATTTCTGGATTATGTTTTAGTTAATCAACATGACTGTCAATACATGTGCCAGTACCACACTGTCTTAATTATCATAGACAGACTTATAATGCATTTTAATAGATTCTATGAGTAATCCCCTTCTAATTACTTTTCTTTTTTTAGAAATTTCAACACTATTCTGAGTTCCTTTTATTTCTTTTTATTTTTTGGTAATTCTTTTCTGTAGAAGCCAACCATTAAACTTGCTATACACCTTTAAAAGTCTTTTATTATTTTAAAAATTATATTTTTTGGAAAACATACTGTTAAAAATAAAGCATGCTTTCTGGCAAAAAAAAAAAAAAAAAAAGAGAAAGAAACTGACCATGATTTCCCTGCCACATTATGATCATAGAGGCCTGGCATTCCCATAAATGTGACCAATTTTAGAATTCAGTTGAGTCAAATAGAGATAAAATGTATTGTGATAATCTCCGTAGTTCATAAAAATATTTATGAATCCAACATCAGTAGGCCTTTGTTCTGCTTCTAGCCATACCAGTTATTAACTGTGAGACCACAGTTATTTCACCTAAGGATTCAGTTGTCTTGTTGTAGAAAGTCCAATTTCAAAAATTTTTCTGTTACCAAGTATACAATTATTAAAAAGAAATTTTAAAAAGTTCCCAAGAAAGAATATTCATAATGTTAGGACTATTATCCACTAATTCTAGTCATTTAGTGTTTCTATTCTCTTTCAATCCTTCTGATAAGTAAGTTTAAGTTAAGTGTTTCTATGGAGTTGACACATTCCTTTAGAACATTTGCTAAACTCCCTTTTTAACAAAGAGAGCACAAACCTCAATCACAGAAAGCTAACCAAAATGAAGACATGGATCACAGCCTTGTGTAACACAATGAAGCTATGAGCCATGCCATGTGGAGCCACCCAAAACAGACGGGTCATGGTGGTGAGTTCTGACAAAATGTGGTTCAGTGGAGAAGGGAATGGCAGACAACTCCAGTATTCTTGCCTCAAGAACAACATGAACAGTGTGAAAGGCAAAAATGACACTGGGGGATGAGCACCCCCACCTAGGTCAATACGTGTCCAACATGCTACTGGGAGAGAGTAGAGAAATAGCTCCAGAAAGAATGAAGAGGCTGGGTGATAGCAGAAATGACCCTCAGTTATAGATATGTCTGGTGGTAAAGTAAAGTCCGATGCTGTAAAGAACAATATTGCATCAGTTCAGTTCAGTCACTCAGTCGTGTCCGACTCTTTGAGACCCCGTGAACCGCAGCACGCCAGGCCTCCCTGTCCATCACCAACTCCCGGAGTTTCCCCAAACTCATGTCTATCGAGTCACTGATGCCATCCAGCCATCTCATCCTCTGTCGTCCCCTTCTCCTCCCACCCCCAATCCCTCCCAGCATCAGAGTCTTTTCCAATGAGTCAACTCTTTGCATGAGGTGGCCAAAGTATTGGAGTTTCAGCTTTAGCATCAGTCCTTCCAATGAATATTCAGGACTGATCTCCTTTAGAATGGACTGGTTGGATCTCCTTGCAGTCCAGGGGACTCTTAAGAGTCTTCTCCAACACCACAGTTCAAAAGCATCAATTCTTTGGCACTCAGCTTTCTTCACAGTCCAACTCTCACATCCATACAAGACCACAGGAAAAAACCATAGCCTTGACTAGACGGACCTTTGTTGGCAAAGTGATATCTCTGCTTTTGAATATGCTATCTAGGTTGGTCATAACTTTCCTTCCAAGGAGTAAGCGTCTTTTAATTTCATGGCTGCAATCACCATGTGTAGTGATTTTGGAGCCCCCCAAAATAAAGTCTGACACTGTTTCCACTGTTTCTCCATCTATTTCCCATGAAGTGATGGGACTGGATGCCATGATCTTCCTTTTCTGAATGTTGAGCTTTAAGCCAACTTTTGCACTCTCCTCTTTCACTTTCATCAAGAGGCTTTTTAGTTCCTCTTCACTTTCTGCCCTAAGGGTGGTGTCATCTGCATATCTGAGGTTATTGATATTTCTCACGGCAATCTTGATTCCAGCTTGTGCTTCTTCCAGCCCAGCATTCTCATGATGTACTCTGCATGTAAGTTAAATAAGCAGGGTGACAATATACAGCCTTGATGTACTACTTTTCCTCTTTGGAACCAGTCTGTTTTTCCATGTCCAGTTCTAACTGTTGCTTCCTGACCTGCATACAGGTTTCTCAAGAGGCAGGTCAGGTATTCTGGTATTCCCATCTCTTTCAGAATTTTCCACAGTTTATCATGATCCACACAGTCAAAAGCTTTGGCATAGGAACCTGGAATCTCAGGTCCATGAATCAAAGTACATTGGATGTGGTCAAGCAGGAGATGGCAAGAGTGAACACTGACATTTTAGGAATCAGTGAACTAAAATTGACAGAAATGGATGAATTTAATTCAGATGACCATTATATCTATTACTGTGGGCAAGAATCCCTTAGAAGAAATGGAGTAGCCCTCATAGTGAACAAAAGAGTCCAAAATGCAGTGCTTGAGTGCAGAAAAACAACAGAATGATCTCTGTTCATTTCCAGGCAAACCATTGAATATCACAGTAATCCGAGTCTATGCCCCAATCACTAATGCTGAAGAAGCTGAAATTGAATGGTTCTATGAAGACCTACAAGAACTAACAGCAGAAAAAAAAATGTCCTTTTCATTATAGTGGCTCAGTCTTGTCTGACTTTTTGTGACCTCATGAACTGTAGCCCGCCAGGCTCCTCTGTCCATGGGGTTTTCCAGGCAAGAATACTGAAGTGGGTTGCCATTCCATCACAGGGGATTGGAATGCAAAAGTAGAAAGTCAAGAGATACCTGGAGTAACAGGTAAGTTTGGTCTTGGTGTGCAAAATGAATCAGGGCAAAGGCTAACAGAGAGTTGTCAAGAGAACACACTGGTCATAGCAAGCACCCTCTTCCAACAACATAAGAGATGACTCTACACATGGACATCACCAGATGGTCAATACTGAAATCAAATTGATTGTATTCTTTGCAGCCAAAGATGGAGAAGCTCTGTACAGTCAGCAGAAACAAGACCTGGAGCTGACCATGAGCTCCTAATTGCAAAATTCAGTCTTAATTTTAAGAAAGTAGGGAAAATCACTAGACCATTCAGGTATGACCTAAATCAAATCCCTTATGATTATACGGTGTAAGTGACAAATAGATTCAAGGGATTAGATCTAGTAGCAGAGTGCCTGAAGAACTGTGGATGGAGGTTCATGATTTTGTACAGGAGACAGTAACAAAAGCCATCCCCAAGAAAAATAAATATAAGGAGGCAAAATGGCTGTCTGAGGAGGCCTTACAAACAGCTGTGAAAAGAAGAGAAGCGAAAGGCAAAGGAGAAAAGGAAAGATATACCCATTTGAATGCAGAGTTCCAAAGAATAGCAAGGAGAGATAAGAAAGCCTTCCTCAGTGATCAGTGCAAAGAAATAGAGGAAAACAATAGAATGGGAAAGACTAGAGATCTCTTCAAGAAAGAGATACCAAAGGAACGTTTCATGCAAGTATTGGCTCAATAAAGGACAGAAACGGCAAGGACCTAACAGAAGCAGAGGAGATTAGGAAAAGGTGGCAAGAATACACAGAAGAACTATACGAAAAAGTCTTAATGACCCAGATAACCGCAATGCTGTGGGCACTCACCTAGAGCTAGAAATCCTGGAGTGTGAAGTCAAGTGGGCCTTAGGAAGCATTACTATGAACAAAGCTAGTGGAGGTGATGGAATTCCAGCTGAGCTATTTCAAATCCTAAAAGATGAAACTGGTAAAGTGCTGCACTCAACATCCCAGCAAACTTGGAAAACTCAGCAGTGGCCACAGGACTCTAAAATGTCAGTTTTCATTCCAATCCCAAAGAAAGGCAATGCCAAAGAATGTTCAAATTACCGTACAATTGCACTCATTTCACATGCTAGCAAGGTAATAAATCCTTCAAACTAGGCTTCTATAGTATGCGAACTGAGAACTTTCAGATGAACAAGCTGTATTTAGACAGGCAGAGGAACCAGAGGAAAAATTGCCAACATCCATTAGATCATAGAAAAAGCAAGGGAATTCCAGAAAAGCATCTACTTCTGCTTTATTGACTATGCTATAACCTTTGACTTTGTGGATCACAACAAACTGTGGAACAGTCTTCAAGAGATGAGAATACCAGACCATGTTACCTGTCTCTCGAGAAACCTGTATGCAGGTCAAGAAGCAACAGTTAGAACCAGGCATGGGACAATGGACTAGTTCAAAATTGGGAAAGAGTACATCCAGGTTGTATACTGTCACCCTGCTTATTTAATTTATATGCAGAGTATATTTTGCGAAATGCAGGGCTGGATGAATCACAAGCTGGAATCATGATTGCCGGGAGAAATATTAACAACCTCAGATATGTAGATGATACCACTCTGATGGTAGAAAGCAAAGAAAAACTAAAGAGCCTATTGATGAAGGTGAAAGAAGTTTTAAACTGGCTTAAAACTCAGCATTCAAAAAACTAAGATCATGGAATCTGGTCCCATCACTTCATGGCAAATAGGGAAGCAATGGAAACAGTGACAGACTTTATTTTCTTGGGCTCCAAAATCATTGTGGATGGTGACTGCACCTATGAAATTAAGATGCTTGCTCCTTGGAAGAAACGCTATGACAAACCTAGACAGCATATTAAAAAGCAGAGACACCACTTTACTGACAAAGGTCTGTATAGTCAAAGCTGTGGTTTTTCAAGTAGTTATGTAGGGTTGTGAGAGTTGGGCCTTAAAGACAGCTGAGCATCAATGAATTGATGCTTTCAAACTGTGGTGCTGGAGAAGACTTTTGAGAGTCCCTTGGACTGCAAGGAGACCAAACCAGTCCATCCTAAAAGAAATCAACCCTGACTATTCTTTGGAAAGACTGATGCTGAAGCTGAAACTCCAATGCTTTGGCCACCTGATGTGAAGAGCCATCTCATTGGAAAGACCCTGATGCTGGGAAAGATTGAGGGCAAGAGGGGAAGGGGGTGACAGAGGATGAGATGGTTAGATAGCATCACCGACTCAATGGACATGAGTTTGAGCAAACTCAGGGAGATAGTGAAGGGCATGGAAGCCTAGGGTGCTGTAGTCCACGGGGTCACAAAGAGTCAGACACTCTTTAGTGACTGAACAACAGCAAAGCAAACCTCAGTTCAGTGCCTCTAGCAAGAAGTGGTCCTTAGCTAAATTAAGAGTGTTTTGTGATTGTATTAATTTTTATGGCTACATTCTATTTATGGAAAGAGACTACTTTTCCATTCTCTGTAGTGACCAAGTTTCCTTTTAAAATAAATGTATCTATTAAAAAAGTGAGTCAACTTCTAGAAAAACACTAGTTAAATAATAATGCAGATGATATATATATAGCAAAAATCACAAAGGTGATTTGGGAATAATTGAAGTTTGGTAAACAATGGATTATGTGATTGAGGTAGAGAGTGGCTAGGTATTCACCAAATCCATTTTTTAAATTGGATATATAGGAAGATTCATTTTCTAGCTTCCCTGAAAATCAGGTCAGGGCTAGGTGGCTGAGTGCTGGTCTGTGTAACGTGGGTGAAAGCACTGGGTGCCACTTTCAGGTCTGACTCTGGAAACATCCCATGGGTTTCTCTGCTTATCCTCTCTTCCCTTGTTGCCAACCAGTTGCTGAGGATCCAATGGAAGAGTCGGAGGCCACAGAGGATGGTGAAAGCAGGAGGTGCAAAGAGCCTGGATCCCTAAATCTCCATTGGAAGGAGAGCTGTCCCGGAGAGATGTCAGGAACATGTAAACTGGACTTCTCCCAAAAGAAAAATACCCTTTTAGTGTGTTAAGTCACTGAGATTTGGAAATTATTTGTTACAGCTCTACGAGTTAGTGTACTCTAACACAACCATTTTTTTTTTTTTTTTGAGGAAGCTGGGAATAATACTTTATTTTTTTACCATGCCACGTGGCTTATGTGATCCTAGTTCCCTGACCAGGGGTCAAACCCAGGCCCTCAGCAGTGAAAACATGAGGTCCTAACTACTGGACCACCAGGGAAGCTCCCACAGTGATCTTTGAGGACTTCAGTACTCAGCGCAATGACTTGTGCATAGGGAGGCACTTGGTAAATGTATGTTGAATCAGTTAATTTTATCCCATTTTAATCTACCTTTATTTATAATTCATCATTCAGATGGTAATGTTTTTAGGTATAGGATTGAGGTTTCAGCCCAAGTCCCAACCATTGTCTTGTGACACACTAGATAGCTCTGGTAATCTTAGATGACTTTACCATTTTCAAAATAAAATTGATTTTAATTACTGTTTTTAAAAATAGGCCCTATAATACCTTTAGGACCAAGGTAGGTGGGATTGAAAATCAGGTACGCTAGTGCCCAGAAGATTAGGAATCTCTGCCTTAGAATATGGAGATGAATTCAATGTTCTCATACAATTTCAAAGACTTTAAATGATTTCGAGTCTACTCTAAACTAGACCATCCCTCTGCCTCCAGAGGGAACTGTTTTTCACCCTCACAGACACAATAGCTGTTTGTACCTGATAAAATAACAACAGCAAGCCTCCTGAGGTGGGGTTTCCCTTAGGTATTGTATTCTAGGGTCTTAGAACTTTCATATTCAGGAAGCTCTTCTTTGGGGAGGATCAAATAAAATATTATATGTTAGAGTTTTTTGTTAAACATTAAAGTATTATACAACTATAACATTATTGTTAGCCATTGTTCTACCATTAAAGCCCATTTCCTTTTCTTTTGCCTTCTTAGTCAGGTAACATACTTTACCAATCGGCCACTTAAAAGAACATTGCTTGGAAGGCAAATTAGAAATATCTACATTGCAGGTGTAAATATCCAAGTACTTGAATTAGATGTTATGTTCCAGAAATAGTTTCTATAAATTAGAATGGAAAAATCAGGGCTAGTTTTCCTATAGAAAACATGTCATTGGAGATAATTCTGAGCCTCATTTTCCTTATGTGTAGAATGGGGGAAAATAATAAGTATCTATGTCACAGTGCTGTTGTCATGATGAAATGACATAATATGTGTGGCATACATACCCCAAAGTCTGAAAGAGGAAGAATGCTCAATAAACAGTAGCTCTAACATTATTATGATGATCATCACACAGGCCCAGGAGCCAGACTGCCTGGGTTCAAGTCCTGCCTCTGTCACATACTAGTTGTAATACTAGTAATTCTGGAAAAGCTATTTAACCTCTCTCTGCCTTGTTTTTCTTACTTGTAAAATACTAGGGCCTATGTCGTAAGGTGGTTGAGGATCAAATGAGACAATATACACCTTAGCACTTCTCCCCACTCACCACCAAACTTCCTGAAAGAGGCATCTCCCCCTCTGGTCTCCTTTTTTATCACCCTTCCTGGTGATGCTCATCAAGGTTACCGACAGCCTCACTGTTGATCATGGATGTGTATGTGTTTGATCTGCATCTTACTTGATCTGTCTGTAGCATCAGTGAGGCATGACTGCTTCCTCCTGGAAATACTCTTTCCCTTGGCTTCCATGACACCACCCTCTCTGGGTTTCTTCCTTTGTCTCTTCTTTTCTTTCTTGTTTTTGCATAGACCTCGTCTTCTGGTTGCCCCATAAATGTCTGTGCTTCTTGGGAATCTGTTTAGGCCTCTTCTTTTCAGGAGAGAAGCCAATTCTGACCCCATAATGGAACTGTTTCTTTGTCTTACCTTTTGCTGCTTTTGTTATTATAATCATACATAATGGCTTGGTTAAAAGCACCCTGCCCCTCTGCCTGACTGTTAAAGTGGCTTTGTTCAGAATCCTGTCCACCTGTGGATGGCAGGAAGGAAGAAATTAACTCATCTCCTGACTGAGGCTTGCTATTCTAGGATATTTGCAAGATTAATGGCCTTTTTACTTTGCTTCCTCACCTCCCATCATCTCTGATCTATAAAAGAACCTGGCATCCAGACCCCATAAGATGGTTGTTTTGAGGCACTGGTCTGCCATCTTCTCATTCAGCTGCTTTCCAAATAAAGTCATTTTCTTTGCCTCAACACCTTGTCTCGGATGCACTGGCCTGTTGTGCAGCGAGCAGAGTGAGTTAGGACTCCCGTAACATTGTCATTCTACATACTTCCTTGGGGTAATCTCTCCTTCTCCCATGACTGATAATCCTCCATCAAATCTGTAGCTTCATCATATAGAGTTTCAGGCCCCTATATTCAACTATTTTGGTAATTCACCCTGAAAATCTGACACCCAACTCAGCAGGTACAAAATTGAATGCATCACCCAACTCCCTTATGTTTCCCCAAATTTCTCTTCCTGTGTTCCCAGGTGACCACACCGGGAACCTTGGGTCAGATGTGACTCTGACCCTTCCTTCACCCTGTCTATCTATTCAACTTGTCCTGATGTTTTTACCTGAAGAGGCAGGACCTGCTACTTGTTGAGAGATCTTGGATACATTACTTAATCTCTGGGGCTTCAATTTTCTTTGCAATAACCACCTTGCAGGGTTGTTGTGTGGATCAAGTGACATAATGCAAGTGAAGTGCATGCTACAGATCCTGGCACTAAATAAACACTAGCGTTGTTTTCCTTCTCTTTTGTCGCTAAGTCATATCCAACTCTTGCAACCCCATGGACTGTAGCCTGCCAGGCTCCTCTGTCCATGGGATTCTCCAGGCAAGAATACTGGAGAGGGTTACCATTTCATTCTCCAGGGGATCTTCCCGACCCAGGAATTGAACCCCGGTCTTCTGCATTGCAGGCAGATTCTTTACCGACTAGGCTATGAGGGAAGCCCTTTCACACTTCTCTAGATACCTCACTTGATCCCCCACTGCCACTGTTACATTTTATCTTCATTTCCCAGCTGAGCTCTTGCATTAACCCCCTTGCTGATGACTCTGCTTCTCTAGACTCCTCTGCATTTCTCTGTCACGTAATATAGACAGAATTATATTCTTGAAATGCTGATTAGATTATATTATGCAGATTATAGATATTATATCAATTATATATTATTATATATTATATCATTATATAAAAATAAATTATATTATATTTTAAATATATATTACAATTATATATTTATATTATTTTATATATTAAATATATATAATATATATAAATGCATATATATTATATATATAAATGCATATATATTATATAAATGCAGATTAGATGGCTTTTCATTACCCTCTGGGTAAAGCCCAAACTGCTTAGCTTCTCCAGTTCATGTCTCAGTACATCAGCCCTCTCTTGTATCAGGGTTTTTCATGTCCTTGAATTAAATCATTTATGGCACTCTCACTCCCTCCTTTACCTGGTAACTCTTAATCACTTTTCGTATCTCAGTTTAGCTATCCCTTCCTGGCCACTTGAGACTGAATTAAGTACTTCTCTATGCTCACATAGTACCCTGGGGTCATTCACTCCTCTGCCTGTACTGGTAAATTGTCATGACTTGTTTCTCTGCCCATCACCCTAAAGAGCTAAGTCCCTGAGGGCAGGGAATATGTCTTTTTCACCACTATATTCTCAGGGCTTAGCACAGTTCCTTTGTTGGATGGACGAAAATATTATCTAGACGCCAATAGCCCACTTGCATTTAGAAATGGCATATACCATAATTTTTATTTGACTATAAATTACATATCTATTACCTTAAAGCTTTCTAAAGCATATATAAATAAACATAGAAGACAGTACTAAAAAGGTATTCCTTTCTCTCCTGAAGGAAGTTTCTCATTAACCATCTGTTAGTGTGGATTTTTTGTATATCTCACACATATTTTTTTGGTTGTAAGTATCAGATACTTAATGACAGAAATTCAGTACCTAGTTCAGGATTCAGGGAGAACTGTCATTTGGTGCCCAGAGCCAGAGACAGTCTGCTGTTCCTGAACACATCTGAAAGCTTAGAATTGTGATGACATAGTTTGTGCACTGTATGCTATCGAAATGCTGTAAGGATTGAGTGTAGTTGGCTAAACTCTGGGAGATAAATTGAAAGAGAGGGAAGTGCTGCAGGATGGACTCTGGCTGGAGTGCTCACCGCATGAGGAAGAAGAGGTTGATTGGGTCCATCCCTATGTTTAGCTCACTGCAATGTGATTGGTGGGATATATATCTGGCTGACATTTTTTTTGCCTCTGTTCTTGTCTCTTGAAAAATGTTTTCCTACCACCTCAGGAGTAGGAAAAATGTACTGAAAGACAAGATTTTACAGGCAGTACTGTGAAATTGGACATGTTGATGACGTATCATGCTCAGAGTATTTCTGTTAAAGCCTGATGAGCTCATGACTTATACTTTTTGTGTTGTGACTTTATTTTGTATTTTAAAATTTTGTATTTAGAAATTACAGATGAGAGACAAGATGTAGCCAAGAACTGGAAGAATCCTGGCCAAGCCTCAGACAAGGGCCACTCAGTCAGAAATTTTCTAGGACTTGGGATCTGAACTGGGATGTTTGAAACCTGAGGGCCCAGGCCAGTTGGCATTTAAAGACTGAGCTATACTTATAGACAGCTGAGAGGGACATGTGTGTGTATATAAACGCAGAGAGAAAATGTATATTGATAGATATATAGTCAGAGCTCACATCAAGCAATCAAACTCTCATTTCTTTCAACAAATATTGAATATTTTCTATGTACTGTCAGTTCAGTTCAGTTCAGTTGCTCAGTTGTGTCGATTCTTTGCGACCCCATGGACTGCAGCACCCCAGGCTTCCCTGTCCATCACCAACTCCCAGAGCTTGCTCAAACTCATGTCCATTGAGTCGGTGATGCCATCCAACCATCTCATCCTCTGTTGTCCCCTTTTCCTCCTGCCTTCAATCTTTCCCAGCATCAGGGTCTTTTCAAATGAGTCAGTTCTTCACATCAGGTGGCCAAAGTATTAGAGTTTCAGCTTCAGCATCAGTCCTTCCAATTAATATTCAGGACTGATTTCCTGTGCCAGGTACTAAATCCTTCATTAAGGATCTGATATTTGCAGCTGGAAAATAATAATTATGAGTTTGCAAGTCTGAGTATGTATCATAAAAAATGACAACTGGTGGCCAGTGGGAAAACTCCAGGAACAATTTGCCTCAGAATATATCCAAATATATGTCAGATGGTGCCTCCCTGAGCCCTCCTCCTGTTTAAGGGCAATAAAATCAAGGCAGAAAGAATGCTTGTGTTCCTTTCAGTTGCTTATGTAAAGTTGGAATTCATGTCATGGACTACTCAAGTTCCTTTCGGGAAAGAGCATTACTTGCTTCAAAACAGAAGTTGACAAAACCAGAAGTTCAGCAGCTGTGGAGTTTCTTATTTTCACTTATATCCACCCCAGCACCACAGACATGCCAAAGCACTGTGAAGTAAGTCACAGGAAAGAACCCTGCTCTTGGAGAACAGAGCCCAGTCCATGGGCTGGTAAATGATGTGCTCTATAACAGGGATATGTTTTTCAGTCTTAGTTTGTTTTCTTCTAGAATAAAAGTTGAATTCAACATATTTGGAAGTCAAAGATACATATGATCATTGGCTTTTAAAATCCAAGATATATTGGGACTATTAGAAGGTTCAAGAAAATGTGGAACCATTATAGACTTTATCTTCTACGTATTATTTTCCAAGGTTCTCTTGCAGGTTTAAAATTCTGATTAAAAAGGTCTTTTGTGAATATAAATATTACATATATATATATGAATCACTTTGCTGTACATCTGAAACTAGCACATTGTAAATCAACTATACTTCAGTTTTAAAAATGAGAAAGAAACAAGCAAACAAAAAAAGAAGGTCCTTTGTGGTTTGACCTGACCTCTGTATAGCTGGCTTGGAAAAGGCCTTCGAGGCATAAGGTACTTTTTTTTGTACGGCTTGAATGATCATTTACAGTTTTCTGACCAGAGAGGGAGCCAGGCTTTGTGGTGCCTAAAGCATTTATAATTTGGGGAGGGGGTTAGATTTATAAGAAGAATAATAGAAAAATACCTTACTTTTATAAATTTTGCAATAACACATGACCACGTGAATGCATTGTACAGCCCCTCTCAGTGATAGGTCTTGAAACATTAACTACATTTGTCTCATAAATCTGCTTTGTTCCCAGCTAAGAAGCTCATATGTTGAATAGGGAAGATGTGAGGAGACCAGCATGTTGGTGATGATTGGAGGTCAGTGTACTGAAAACAAGAAAACAAACCCTAAATTGTTTAAAACCCTAAATTGTCTCCATAGTACATGAAAAAAGCACTAAATTCCTGAAAAAGTTGAAAGCAAGTTGATCTCTATTCTCAGACAGTTCTGATTAGATCTGTTATGTATTTTTGTTCTCCTGATCTAGTTTCAAAAATGCTTTTGTTTCTTTACGATATTCCACGGATAGAATAGGTACAATCTGAGATAGCCAGTTAAAAAACTCTTCATCATTGAGATGGAAAATATCCACACTGGTGTTCATCTCTGTGAATGCTGTTCACTATTAACCCCATAAACTTTACTTTTGACTGTTCTTTGATTGCCTAAAGGAGGGAAAATAGCTCATGCCCTTAAAACTTATTATTAACAAGCATTTTAAAGGGTTAGAAAATTTAATGATGTTACATGAATATTCTGATTCATGAGGTATAAAAACAGTGCCCTTTTAAAGCTTAGACATAACTTAGGAGGTGGCTATAAATACTTTTTTAAAGGTCAATATTCCACAAATCATAGTTAGTTTGAAAACCAGGAGAATATTTCAACTTCGTTTACTAAACGTATAATTTGTGCACTGGTGGCACCACCATTTTCCATGAATAAGAGTTGTGTTGGGTTGTTTAATCATGTAGCTTTAGTCAGATCAGATCAGATCAGATCAGTCGCTCAGTCGTGTCTGACTCTTTGCGACCCCATGAATCGCAGCACGTCAGGCCTCCCTGTCCATCACCAACTCCCGGAGTTCACTCAGACTCACGTCCATCGAGTCAGTGATGCCATCCAGGCATCTTATCCTCTGTCGTCCCCTTCTCCTCCTGCCCCCAATCCCTCCCAGCATCAGACTCTTTTCCAATGAGTCAACTCTTTGCATGAGGTGGCCAAAGTACTGGAGTTTCAGCTTCAGCATCATTCCTTCCAAAGAAATCCCAGGACTGATCTCCTTCAGAATGGACTGGTTGGATCTCCTTGCAGTCCAAGGGACTCTCAAGAGTCTTCTCCAACACCACAGTTCAAAAGCATCAATTCTTCGGCGCTCAGCTTTCTTCACAGTCCAACTCTCACATCCATACATGACCACTGAAAAAACCATAGCCTTGACTAGACGGACCTTTGTTGGCAAAGTAATGTCTCTGCTTTTGAATATGCTATCTAGGTTGGTCATAACTTTCCTTCCAAGGAGTAAGCGTCTTTTAATTTCATGGCTGCAGTCACCATCTGCAGTGATTTTGGAGCCCAGAAAAATAAAGTCTGACACTGACAATTTACTTCTTGAAAGGCCTCTAAAATATAGGTGGCTGTTTCTTAAAGGAAACCTGCTGTATCCAAACTCAAACTTTACAAAATGGGGAACTTAGGGGGTGATCAATGACATAGTAAGTTATTCTTTCCCTAAAAAGAGTAGCCACAGGGTTTCTTTAAATAACATATTTCTCTAGTGTAGTTTAGGTTTGGTAGGAAGAGGTTTCTTATAGCCTTGGCTGTGCCCTGGGAAAGCCTCTTCTTCACCTCTCATAGCCATAGTTGCCTCTTTGGGAAAATCAATGTCACAAACTGTTAGACTCATTGTTCTGAAGATTAGTGAGATAATGTGTGAAAATATGACCAACGCAAGGCCTGACATGTAACAGTGACTCCACAAGTGCTCTGAGAATTCACTGATTTGGAATATTTCTTGTAAGGCAAATAGGTTTCCTTCCTTCAGGTGCTTTTATTTATGCTGTGGATTGATGCATTTTGTAGATTTACTGATGACACAATTAAATGTCATCTAATGACTATAATGTGCTAAGAAAGAAAACTCCACTTATATGCATTTTAGTGAAAGTATTTTTAGTGATCTGTTTTAATAGCATTCTATGAATCCATTTATTCAAAATTAACTCCAAATGTACCTCCAAATAACTAGATAGGATCGACTTTCGGTTGGGAATTTCTAGTTTTTAAGATGACTCTCTGCAAAATTAACCACACTTCCATGTATCCTTTGCACATCCCCTGTGTTCTTAGATGGCTATTCATATTTTTCTCCCAGACTATGCTTTTGAATTGTGGTGCTGGAGGAGACTCTTGAGAGTCTCTTGGACTGCAAGGAGATCAAACCAATCAACCCCAAAGGAAATCAATCCTGAATATTCATTGGAAAGACTGATGCTGAAGCTGAACCTCTAATACTTTGGCCACCTGATGCAAAGAGCCGACTCATTGGAAAAGACCCTGATGCTGGGAAAGATTGAGGGCAGGAGGAGAAGGGGACCACAGAGGATGAGATGGTTGGATGGCATCACTGACCCAATGGATATGAGTTTGAGCAGACTCCAGGAGATATTGTAGGACAGAGGAGCCTGGCATGGTGCAGTCCATGGGGTCGCAAAGAAATCAGACAGGACTTAGCAACTGAACAATAAGACATATACCTCCTCAAGAGCAGAGGCAATGTTTTTTTCATCTTTGTAAGCCTATTACTTAGCAGATAATAGATGCTTGGGCTTCCCTACCAACAACACAAGAGAAGACTCTATACATGGACCTCACCAGATGGTCAACACCGAAATCAGATTGATTATATTCTTTGCAGCCAAAGATGGAGAAGCTCTATACAGTCAGCAAAAACAAGACCAGGAGCTGACTGTGGCTCAGACCATGAACTCCTTATTGCCAAATTCAGACTTAAATTGAAGAAAGTAGGGAAAACCACTAGACCATTCAGGTATGACCTAAATCAAATCCCTTATGATTATACAGTGGAAGTGAGAAATAGATTTAAGGGACTAGATCTGATAGATAGAGTGCCTGATGAACTATGGAATGAGGTTCGTGACATTGTACAGGAGATAGGGATCAAGACCATCCCCATGGAAAAGAAATGCAAAAAAGCAAAATGGCTGTCTGGGGAGGCCTTACAAATAGCTGTAAAAAGAAGAGAAGTGAAAAGCAAAGGAGAAAAGAAAAGATATAAACATTTGAATGCAGAGTTCCAAAGAATAGCAAGAAGAGATAAGGAAGCCTTCTTCAGCGATCAGTGCAAAGAAATAAAGGAAAACAACAGAATGGGAAAGACTAGGGATCTCTTCAAGAAAATCAGAGATACCAAAGGAATATTTCATGCAAAGATGGGCTCGATAAAGGACAGAAATGGTATGGACCTAACAGAAGCAGAAGATATTAAGAAGAGATGGCAAGAATACACAGAAGAACTGTACAAAAAAGAGCTTCACGACCCAGATAATCACGATGGTATGATCACTGACCTAGAGCCAGACATCCTGGAATGTGAAGTCAAGTGGGCCTTAGGAAGCATCACTGTGAACAAAAACTAGTGGAGATGATGGAATTCCAGTTGAGCTATTCCAAATCCTGAAAGATGATGCTGTGAAAGTGCTGCACTCAATATGCCAGCACATTTGGAAAACTCAGCAGTGGCCACAGGACTGGAAGAGGTCAGTTTTCATTCCAATCCCAAAGAAAGGCAATGCCAAAGAATGCTCAAACTACCGCACAATTGCACTCATCTCACATGCTAGTAAAGTAATGCTCAAAATTCTCCAAGCCAGGCTTCAGCAATATGTGAACTGTGAACTTCGCGATGTTCAAGCTGGTTTTAGAAAAGGCAGAGAAACAAACCAGAGATCAAATTGCCAACATCCCCTGGATCATGGAAAAAGCAAGAGAGTTCCAGAAAAGCATCTCTTTCTGCTTTATTGACTATGCCAAAGCCTTTGACTGTGTGGATCACAATAAACTGTGGAAAATTCTGAAAGAGATGGGAATACCAGACCACCTGATCTGCCTCTTGAGAAATTTGTATGCAGGTCAGGAAGCAACAGTTAGAACTGGACATGGAACAACAGACTGGTTCCAAATAGGAAAAGGAGTTCAGCAAGGCTGTATATTGTCACCCTGTTTATTTAACTTCTGTGCAGAGTACATCATGAGAAATGCTGGACTGGAAGAAACACAAGCTGGAATCAAGATTGCCGGGAGAAATCTCAATAACCTCCAGATATGCAGATGACACCACCCTTATGGCAGAAAGTGAAGAGGAACTAAAAAGCCTGTTGATGAAAGTGAAAGTGGAGAGTCAAAAAGTTGGCTTAAAGCTCAACGTTCAGAAAACGAAGATCATGGCATCTGGTCCCATCATTTCATGGGAAATAGATGGGGAAACAGTGGAAACAGTGTCAGACTTTATTTTGGGGGGCTCCAAAATCACTGCAGATGGTGACTGCAGCCATGAAATTAAAAGACGCTTACTCCTTGGAAGGAAAGTTATGACCAACCTAGATAGCATATTGAAAAGCAGAGATATTACTTTGCCAACAAAGGTCCATCTAGTCAAGGCTGTGGTTTTCCAGTAGTCATGTATGGATGTGAGAGTTGGATCATAAAGAAAGCTGAGTGCTGAAGAATTGATGCTTTTGAACTGTGGTGTTGGAGAAGACTCTTGAGAGTCCCTTGGACTGCAAGGAGATCCAACCAGTCCATCCTAAAGGAGATCAGTCCTGGGTGTTCATTGGAAGGACTGATGCTGAAGCTGAAATTCCAATACTTTGGCCACCTCATGTGAAGATTTGACTCATTGGAAAAGACCCTGAATCTGGGAGGGATTGGGGGTGGGAGGAGAAGGGGACGACAGAGGATGAGATGGCTGGATGGCATCACCAACTTGATGGACATGAGTCTGAGTGAACTCCGGGAGTTGGTGATGGACAGGGAGGCCTGGTGTGCTGTGATTCACGGGCTTGCAGAGTCGGACACGATTGAGCAACTGAACTGAACTGAAGGAATCCTGGTGCATACGCAGTGTACAAAAGTCTCCATGGCAGCCCTGCTGGCCCTGCTTCCTTCCATTCTCCACACAGCAGTCAGAGTGGATAACAACAATCTAGTCATATTACTCACTTGCTCCAAACCATTTCAAATCTTTGCAGTAGACTTGAAATCAAATTTTAGGAAACAGCGCACAAATTAGGCGCTGCATGATCTATTGTCTAACTTATCTTCTACCAGTCTTGGCCTTGTTCGCAAAATTCCACCCCCTTGTTCTCCTTGTAGGTCCTCAAATGCACCAAGTTTCTTTCTATTCATCATTGCCCTTCCCTCTTCTTAAGAGCTCTTGCCATTTCTTCCCTTTGCCTCCCCATTCTTTACCTAGACCAGATGATGTGTCCAGATTCAGCTCTCGCAGTGCTCTGAGTTTTCTTTGTGCTACTTAGCACAACTGTAACTAAACAATTACTCATGTCTTTATTTGTTTAATATTTGCTTCCCTAACTAGATTATAGGCTCTAAGAAGACAGAGACTGTGTCTATATTGTTGTCATTTTATCTTTAGCAACTTACACTACCTGGAATGTAGTAGATGCTAATTCAGTGTTCATTGAATTAATTAAGGAAAGGAAGCAGCATAGCACAGTGTACTGCAAAATGGGCAACTGATGTGGACCTCACCTTCTTGAGAGAATTCCTTCAAAGTGGACATGCATATACATGCCTGGAATATAGTAGGCACTCAGCAGATGTTCCACAAAGCACTTAAACTATCTATAGATTTGGTGAGATGTTTTTATTATATATATTAGAGGGAAGTAGAATGAGAAGGTACTGCATTAGACATCTGAACAATTTCATGTTGTCCACCATGGCTTACCAATATTTAATTCTGCAGTCCTGTCATGTACATAAAAGGCATTTTACTTCTGACAATAGGAGTTTCTACTTAAACTCTTTGGTTCAGTCTTCAGGTTCTGTGAGGGGAGTTTATTTAAGGATCCTGGCAGCCAGGATTATGTCTGTTGACTTTGTCATGGTTAAAATATATTTTGGAAGAACAAGATTCTACTATGTGAGCTGATGGAATTAAAAAAAAAAAAAGTCAAGATGGCTAATAGTGGTAGAGCAGGAATCTAATTCCTAACTTAAGGTGTGGTAAGAATCTTTGAGAAGTAGGTCAAAAACTTTGAAAACGGGTGTTCTCCTTAACCCTCTAATCATTAGAGTCTAGTGGGATCTGTACAAAGTCTAGGAGAGCGGGCTTGAGGTAGTCACAGCGGAATATGACTGATCTGAAAGCCTTTGTCAGGGGCCCTGAATCAAAGTTTGCTGTTGCCTGAGCTTTGAATCCCTCCCTCCAGCCGTCCAGAGATGCCACGCTGGTGGCGTTGACCTCGGGGTCATTCTTTTTTAAACAATTACGTTTAATTTGTGAATGCGATTTCCAAATGCAAAAGCTCCGCTGCCCTCCCCAGATTTCCCTCTGTCGAAGAATGTGCGAATTCACACGCATCCTGTTCTAACCGTGCAGGGGAAAATTCCGACCAGGAGACATTGTTCCACTCCCTGGATATTTGAGAGAATAATGAACTGATCACATAAAAGTAGGTCTCGTAGCAATAGGGCTGCTTCTCCAAGTATGAAAATTGTCAAAGTGTCTTCAGTTATCATCTACTTTACTTCTGGTTTTGTTTCTCTGACCAGATTGGGCTAAAAGTAAACAGGAGGTGAAAGCCCTTACTTCTGTTTGTTAAGCTTGCTTCTTCTATCTTTTTTTAAGCAGTCTTCTTTTTTTTCCCTCTCTTTTGCCTCAATAGAAAGAAAAAAGTTTTGTCAGCACTCCTGTTTCTTTTGTTGTCTTCTTTTTCTCAGAAGTCTTTTTCTGCTTTTATCCTAATCCCAGTCATGCATGAGAGAACAGTTGTGCTCTGTTGTTTGGCTGTTCTGCTAGTTTCGAATCAGTGGGACTCCCTCTTTGTTCTCTTTATTTTTCTGAACACAGAAAGGTAAAAGAGTAGGAATGGGGATTGGAACTCTTAAGAAGAGAAACCTATATTTATTTAGATTTAATTCATTTTTGGGGGGCCATGTTGGTAATAATTAAGGAGTTACAGCAAATAGGATTGTAATCTCAGTTTCCTTACCTGGAACATTTTGTTTAACTGGTATCTCTGGAAATGATGCATTTGAACCACATGCTTCCAATTTGGGTGATTCTTGGAATCTGCTAAATGATTTAATGGTTGACTGTTTCCCACTTGGTCTGATACTTAGCAGTAGTTGCTTTATGATTCAAACATCGCCTACCTGAGGTGATGCCTGCCTGGGGGTTAGAATGGACTTCATGATAAAATCATTTTAAAATCACACAAGAAGATTTGCCTGTTACCAGAGCACGAAAGAAGCCTGGATAGCTTTTTATATTTACATTTTTATTTTTGTGATTTTTTTTAAGGCATTCGAAGTGAGACTTGAACTTAGGATGAATATGAGAGGGCTTCATCCTTACAAAACAGTCCCTTTCTGATGTGGTTATCCAACATGGGCTTGTTCTGGGTTGTCATGGTGATAGTGTAGGCCTGAAATTTTTCACAGGCTCAAACTATGAAGTTTTTGAAAACTGTTTTGATTAATTTTTCCTGCACTCCAACTTCTCTCTCACTTCAACTGTTTTCTCTTTTGTTTCACACTTGATTTATGGCAGGTTGCTGTCATTTAAATAGATGTGCATTTTGAAATTCATCCTTTCTGTGCTAATGCAAAGAAAAAAATAACCCATGCAAGTCATGCTCAAAGAGTTGGTTATTGTTGCTTGCTGGATTTCGACTCTCTGTGGTTGTCGAGCCTAATTCAAAGTAATTCAGGCTCCTCAGTGGGGGCAGTGCATAGCTCCACAGGAATTATGATAGCAAAAGTCTTCCTGTCGAGCTCTGCACTTGGTACTACAAAGTGCCTCGGGCTGCAGCTACCTGAATAGGGTTGAATTAGACCAGACAACCGCATCGTCCCACTTCGTAATCTATTAGAGCGATATGCAAGTGGCAATTGTTGATTGCAAAAATGGGATTAAGAGGCTCTTCAAGTGAATTGATTTTCTGGTGAGAACAAAGAGAGGAAAGAGAAGCCTTCGTTTGAATCACACAGCCAGAAAGTTTCATGAATGGGTTCCACTCCAAATGTTAGAATTAAAGTAATCAGTGCTTCTTCCCCCATGGGGTATGCAGGTGAGAGAAATAAACTGCTCTAAAATAGCAAATTACATGCAAAACCCAAGTTGAAGCTGTCTGCATTGCAAGACTCCCCCCAGTAAAGTAGCCACTGGAAAGCTGTCTAATAATGTGACACAGACAAATGGTCCCAGCGCTTCCTCTCTGGCTTTGCACACTGGTGTCAGCCGCAGCCATGATTTGTTGGTGAGTCAGGTGAGTTGCGGACATTTTTCATGATCCAGTCTCTGATTTGCCCATGAGGGTGCTTCTTTCCCTCCTGGGTCAGTGGGGCCATGCTCTCTGTTGAAAAGTTTCCCCACGGGCCAAGTCTCTTTTGAAAAGACATTTTATTGCCTAGGCTCTTTTTTCATTTTTCTCTGAAGTGTCCTTAGATTTTTGACTTAGGATTACTTTGGAAAACGTAAATAAATCTTTGCTAGTTGGATTAAAATTCCTTTTTACTTTTTCCAAAGTGCTGTTTAGTTTGGAAGGACATTTATCATAGTTATTTGTCTTCTGAAAGGCAAATGGCACTGTCAGCCCTCTGCCACGGGGTGATTGTACAGGCCTCGAAAACCTAAAGTCGGTTGATTTAAATTCGAATGATGCTCAAAGCTGTAATAAATGACCTCAAGTTGATTGAAAACCCATCAGGATCCTGAAAGAAAACATTCAAAGGATCCACACATGATCTCTCATATTCAAATATCTAAAAATGATACTGGGGGTCACTCGAATGTAGTGTTTTCTATGGCATATCACGCATCACAAATGTATCTAGAATAATCATTTATCTGGCCGCTTTAGCTGTCAGAAACTCCAAGGGTGTGGAGAATAGAAATGACACACTGATGCCAGCTGGGGAAAGAAACTGACCAGAGCAGATGGGGGAAGCCTCCTATCACCTCTGCCTTTAGGGTCCCGTCACATACTAACCAGAAGCAAATAATTTGGAAAGCCCGAGCCTTTTGACAACACAATTGGCGACAAGCAGTTGAAATGTGTTAGAAGAGGTTCTTGTTTGGAAAGATAAACATAACTCTAAGTGACAATGAACACTCCACAGATCTGAGACTTCTCGGAAGAAAATCCTTGTCAATGGATGTAGGAAATGAAAGTGTCCGCCTTTCCCTCACTATCAGCCTCAGGGTTAGAGGAGGATGTGATGGTGGCGGAGGCCAACTTTGTTTACGAGCACAAAGGGGACCATCTCTCCCATCTTCAAAGGTTGCTTCAAAGATCCTTTGGAGGAGAAAAATGGCACAATTTAGACATTTGACATTCCTTATGCATACTGATGCTGTGACTTCAAAAGCCCCAGTCAACCAGGCTGGTAGTGAGGTGTTTATTTATTTATTTTTCACAGCGACTGTCCCTCCCCCCCTCCCCGCTTGTTTTGTTTTCTTAACCTGTTGGAGTCAGGAGCCAACGGCCACATCAGAAACTGCCTGATGGAGTTTGTTACAGGCACTGTGAGTCTGGAGAGACTGCTGAATCTCAGGTCCTGACCCACGGGGAGCACTGTTTTTGGCAGTAATTTCCAAAGCAAGATTGAGGGAAAGGGTCGAAACAAAAGAGAAGTGGTGTCAGACGACCCCATAGAGCCAGCAGCATGTTGGCTGTTGGTTTGCGTTTGCTCTGCAGTGTTCCAGCAGCTCGCCTGTCTTTACCTTGGCAGGTGGAGGTTTTTTTTTTTTTCTTTAAGGGAAGCCCTTGTTTAGACAACGTTTGCACAGAGGCTTTCAATAGACTCACAAATGTGAAACTCTCCAAAGAAGAAAGAACATGTGCATTTACATGAAAATATAATTGATAGATTTTCATGTCCTCTTTTCCCTGCATATTCAAGTAATTCTCTTTCTGGGCGTATTTCACTCGCAACAGCATTTATTTAAATCTTAATTCAGAGGAATCAGTTTGTTAGGGTCTTTTCTTTCCCTCTGGATTTTTTCTTTAAGCCCCAAAAGCAGAGGCATCGGCCTGCATATAACATAATCAAGTATGGGATACAGTAAGTAATAATTGGATATTTATCATAATGTTGCTTTCCCAGAACACTATTCATTAGCTGCCCATATTTAATTATGCCAAAATTAGCACAGGGGAGTCTTTGGCTAGTGTATTTGCACATGCTATCATTATGTTCTAATAAATTAATTTGCTTTTCAGGATTCACCAGAGGCACCAGTTGGGCCTCTGTGCTCCTGCTTGACTGTTCTGACTTTGAACAGGTTTATTCAGCTGCTGTCTGCTAAGCCCTACAGAAAAGCACAATGGCTGCTGATCGGCCTTTTATGGTTTATTGGAAACTGGTGGTCCGCACTGCGGCTCTGGTCAGTGATTAAACCGCAAGAAAACAAACTACACAGGGCTAAGTTGATGTTGGAGGAGGAATGATCTCACTTCATTAATGCTTGAAGAGTATACCTTTTCTTCTTTGGTTCTTTTTCAAAACTTTTCAGGTCTCTATTTAATCACGTAATTCTCTGTAAGTACCAAGAGAAGTCTGCTGCACAGCAAGCGGTCTTTTGCCACATGACAACTTAGAAAGATAAATTATATATAAATATCTTCATGGTTTTGTGTGAGGAGGAAACCAATTTTAGTATTACTCTGTGAAACAAATTTACTTGTTTCTTTATTAAAAGAAATGGTACATGCCATGCCATTTCAGGTGCACACAACAGTGGGTTTCATATTTCTTTGGGCTTCTCTTTCTTTGATACGGTTATTGAAAATTCAGGTGAGAGCTGCCTCCCTCCCCTCCTCCTTCCCTGTGATTCTAAACAAGGATTTGAAAGGAGCTGTGGAGGAAGAGACTGAGGGAAGAACCTCAAATAATACAGATTATTGCAAAATGGGAAGAAAATAATCTCTTTCCAGCTAGAATAGAAGGCAGACAGGATCTGCATGGCCTGGTTCTGTTTTGGGGAAGTGTTGCCATTTCCTAGCATTATCTAATACCTCTCTTTCTCTCTCTCTCTCTCTCTCAACTGGCAACCTCAACTTTGTAGACTATGAATAGAAATACACAGCAGATTTAGATGATTCAGTTCCAGTTTTGGTGACTTTTGGAGAGGAGGGTTCTGCAATGGTCTTAAATCAGACCTCCATAAAGACGTGTAATAGGTGAATGTCAAGGGATATCAATGGTGTCTTCCGGGTTCTGCATTTAAGGAGGTAACTTACGCCTGTTTTGATGAAGCAAATTGGGGCGGGGGCGGGTCCCTATAGTGACTTGGGGGACATTTTACCCTCTTCACTCACCTCACTGGCACATTTTTCTTATTAGATCTAGAGAAAGGTACTCGATTGTCCCTCCTCCCACCCTGACACATGTGCTCACATGCACAAGCACTCTGAAGACATCATTATGGGAAGAGACCTAATTAAAAACTACATAACAGATTTGCAGATTGCATATCAAGGAGAGGGTTTCACAAATCTCCGTTATTTTTAGGTACGTGTAGGTCTTTAGAAAACTCACAATCACTGAAGGGTAAATCAAGGGAGGGAAGGGTTCTGTTGTGCTGAAAGTCAGATCTTCTGAGCTGTATACTTCCGGCTGCTCTGCTGGCTGCTCCTAACCCATGTCTTATTCATAATCCTTCCTTCATCAGTGATTTGTGCCCCAGTTACACTTAGTTTGCCAGCAGGACGGAAGCTCCGATTTCTGATGTCTTCCGGCCTCCAAAATATTATCTGGATCTCTTCCTTTTCTCTTTCATGCCTCCCTCACTCCCTTTTGTTGCTGTGAGACGGATTTTACAAACCTCTGACTTTTTGGCAGAACCAAACTTCTGGTTTGGGTACCATCTAAATAATCTTTCTTTACTATTCCCACTCCCATCCCCTTTTACAGTGACTCCACTCTGTCATTATCTTTCTCCCACCCCTTTCAGTAGCACGCAAGCATGCTAAGTCGCTTGAGTTGTGTCCGACTCTATGAGACCCCATGGACTGTAGCCCACCAGGTTCCTCTATCCACGGAATTCTCCAGGCAAGAATACTGGAGTGGGTTGCCATGCCCTCCTCCAGGGATCGACCCAGGGATCGAACCCCTGTCTCTTACATCTCCTGCATTGGCAGACAGGTTCTATACCACTAGCCCCACCTGTAGCAACAAATGTGATTAACACTGTATACCTTCTGATTTGTTGGGATATTCTTATTTAACTGTTAGATTCTCTCATGCAGATGTTATATTAGTGCTTCGTACTAATTAGCACATCCTAATGTGCATCACAAATCACTGAGTGGCGGTGTGGGAGGGAATCTTGTTAAAACACAGATTCTGACTTGCTGCATCTGGGATGGGCGCCAGAGATTCTGCCTATCTAACAAACTCCCAGATGATGCTGATTGATGCTAGTGGTTCCTAGACCATGTTTTGAGTAAGTAGGAAGGCTTTATGGAGAAGGCAATGGCACCCCACTCCAGTACTCTTGCCTGGAAAATCCCATGGATGGAGGAGCCTGGTTGGCTACAGACACAACTGAGCGACTTCACTTTCACTTTTCACTTTCATGCATTGGAGAAGGAAATGGCAACCCACTCCAGTGTTCTTGCCTGGAGAATCCCAGGGACGGGGAGCCTGATGGGCTGCCATCTATGGGGTCGCACAGAGTCGGACACGACTGAAGCGACTTAGCAGCAGCAGCAGCAGCAGCAGGAAGGCTCTAGACTTGATTTTCCCAGCCACACTTTGAAAAGCAATGTGTTTTGTGGCAATGTTGGGTTGTTAGAGAATCACACTTTAATCAAGACACAAAATTTTTTAATATAAATTTATTTATTTTAATTGGAGGTTAATTACTTTACAATATTGTATTGGTTTTGCCATACATCAACATGAATCCGCCACAGGTGTACATGTGTTCCCCATCCCGAACCTCCCTCCCTCCTCCTTCCCTGTACCATCCCTCTGGGTCATTCCAGTGCACCAGCCCTAAGCAACCAGTATCATGCATTGAACCTGGACTGGCAATTCATTTTATATATAATATTATACATGTTTCAATGCCATTCTCCCAAATCATCCCACCCTCGCCCTCTCCCACAGAGTCCAAAAAACTGTTCTATACATCTCTGTCTCTTTTGCTGTCTTGCATACAGGGTTATCATTACCATCTTTCTAAATTCCATATATATGTGTTAGTATACTGTATTGGTGTTTTTCTTTCTGGCTTACTTCACTCTGTATAATAGGCTCCAGTTTCATCCACCTCATTAGAACTGATTCAAATGTATTCTTTTTAATGGCTGAGTACTCCATTGTGTATATGTACCACAGCTTTCTTATCCATTCGTCTGCTGATGGACATCTAGGTTGCTTCCATGTCCTGGCTATTATAAACAGTGCTGCGATGAACATTGGGGTACACGTGTCTCTTTCCATTCTGGTTTCCTCGGTGTGTACGCCTAGCAGTGGGATTAGCCTTCAGAATGGGAGAAAATAATAGCAAATGAAGCAACTGACAAACAACTAATCTCAAAAATATACAAGCAACTCTTGCAGCTCAATTCCAGAAAAATAAATGACCCAATCAAAAAATGGGCCAAAGAACTAAATAGACATTTCTCCAAAGAAGACATACAGATGGCTAACAAACACATGAAAAGATGCTCAGCATCACTCATTATCAGATAAATGCAAATCAAAACCACAATGAGGTACCATTTCACACCAGTCAGAATGGCTGTGATCCAAAAGTCTACAAGCAATAAATGCTGGAGAGGGTGTGGGGAAAAGGGAACCCTCTTACACTGTTGGTGGGAATGCAAACTAGTACAGCCACTATGGAGAACAGTGTGGAGATTCCTTAAAAAACTGGAAAAAGACGCAAAAATTTGAACAAACTTCTTGAGGACAGTTAAAAGCTACCCTAGCATGAGGGTATATGTCAAAGTCCCAGGATGAACTAGACTTTTTACCATTCAGTAGGAAAACTTGCCAATGAATGCTTTTCTATATTAAAAAAAAATAAACTTGTCAATAACTACAGGCAAGGAAAAGGCACCGTGTGTGTCAAAGTTCACAGTTGGTGGTGGTGCGTGGAGGGAGGAGTTCAATAAATGACCTATCATATGATTTCAAAATCTTAAGGAAATTCACTACTAAATCACATCTTGGTAGTGTCGTTGTGAAGAAAGTGCCCCTAGTTGGGTGAATATTTTAATGCTATATTGATATTTCAAGAAGTCTTTTAATATTGATACAGTATTTATTCTAATTTACTTTAGCTTCTAAAATTATCTGAGTAATGAGGTTTGTTAAAGCAGATGCTGACCAGCTATCTATCTTAATCTAGACTGCTGTTTTCCCCCTGTAATTGCTAAAATATTTAGGAAAAGGTTTTCTACAACCTCTTTAAGCAATTTTAAGCAACTTACTCTTACTGTAGGATGCTCTTCTTTAAGTCTAATCATAGTAGCCTGTGCTGCAATTTATACTATTATTATTTTGTTTAGCCAACCGCAAAATATTTGTAATTTACCTGCTATCATCCAGAGATAGTGCTAGGTACCATGGGAGAGATAAAGAATTGTAAGACATGGAGTACAACAGAGTACAAACAGCTCTATAAAAGAATGAGGCACAGTCTATGAACTGATATGGTATCATTGTGTAATTTCCAAGATGTATTATGTATTATTAAGTGAAAAAGGAAAAGTGATAAATATGGCATCCTACTTTTTGTGTGATAAGTGAGAATGTATATATTTGTATGTGTGTATTTTTTCCTTACAAAAATAGAGAAAGGATACAACAGAATCTATGGGGGTTACCTGGGGTACAGAGGATAGAAGAAAACCTTTTCTAATGGTAACTTTTTAGAGACTTTTGACTTTTTAACATGTAAATGTTTTACATATTAAAAAAGAAAATTCAATAAAAAGAGATGAAATATCAAACCTTAAAACTTAATACAAATAGAAACAAATGAACCTAACTAAATATCACATTTACAACAAAGCATAGAGAGAAAATTCAAGTTTCTTTAAAAAATTTTAACACAGTTCTCTGACTATGACATCATTAGAATATGTTCTAAGCAGTCTTATGGACTCTGTTGCAGAGGGAGAGGGTGGGAAGATTTGGGAGAATGGCATTGAAACATGTATAATATCATGTATGAAACGAGTTGCCGGTCCAGGTTTGATGCATGATACTGGATGCTTGGGGCTGGTACGCTGGGACGACCCAGAAGGATGGTATGGGGAGGGAGGAGGGAGGAGGAGGGAGGAGGGTTCAGGATGGGGAGCACATGTATGTATACCTGTGGCGGATTCATTTTGATACTTGGCAAAACTAATACAATTTGTAAAGTTTAAAAATAAAATAAAAAAAAGAATATGTTCTAAGAACAAAATTAGCAGTATATTAATTATAAAATTTACTAAGTCAATTCATTGTTAATTGTACATTATAGTTGTATATATACGATAAAGCAAGTAAGTAAATGTTTTAATGTTATCAGGAACCAAGATTTTCACAGTACCAGAAAAGAGGTGTGAATATAAAGTAATCTTTATAAAGTAAGGGAAAACCCTCCAGTGTTAAATTTAAGTTTGAAACATAAGTATGTATTCATTTTATGTGTGTATGTATGTTTTTCCTAGCTCTATTAACTCAAAGGGCTTAGGAGTAATGACAACCTAGTGGCAATGAGCATACCTAGAGCTCAAATATTGGTTTCTAAATACCATTCTCTACTAAAAAGAACCAAGGCCCCTTGAGAAATGCCTGATTACAGGGCTGAGGTGGAGAAAGTACAAGTGAGCCTGGAACACTTTAGGTGCTAGAAAAAGTATTCAAACACTAATGTGGTCAAGTCACAAGAACACGGGGACTGGTTTGAAGTGTTCTCACTAAACAAATTTGAGACAAGTAAACATCATAAATAATGATCTTGTTAATGGCTTATAATGCATGGAATGAAAACAATCCATGAGTCTGAAGTGTTAGGCTGAGGGATCGAGGAGTGGGAGATGAGGTGGAAGGAAAGCTCTTCTTTTCATAGTAATTTTTGTTTTCAAATGTGGAAATAATGATAGAATTAGAAATAACATTTTCCAACCTCCAATGTAATAATCAATCAGACAAGGATCATCAATGATGGCTAAAATCATTGAATAAAAATTAGTTTGGGCAACAAGATATTCACATGGTGTCAAGGTATGTCAATCATGCCACAGGTTAGTGACCAACTGCAAAGGGAACAATGTGAGTTTACCATGATGAGACATGACAGTCACTGCTCTAAGTGATCAGTCTTAGGATCACCAATCTGACATTATGCACTTCCTGATGTGACAAAATAACAAGGACATGGCAGCATATATGAATTAGCCCGAATCTAATCATGAGAATGTAATCAGAGACATCCTGGATATGGGCTGGTCTACAAGACAACTAGCCTGAACACGTGGGAAGAAGTTTTGTCAAGAGAAACAAAGGGGGAAGGAATTGTTCTTGGTTAAGAGACTGAAGAGACATGGTCATTAAAAGCAATGTACAAAGCTTCATTGGTACCTGGATTGGGGAAAAACAAACAGAGGAGGCGTTTTGGGGACAATTGGGGGAAGTTTGAGAATATACTGTTTATTAGATGATTTTAGAGAATGATTATTACATTTCTTGGGTATGATAATGTTACTGTGATTATCTAGGTGATTGTCCTTGTTCTAGGGAGATATATACTGAAGTTTTTAGGAGCAAAATCCCATGATGTCTGAAAAATAAAATAAACGTTACACATTTTTACCATTAAAAAAGTCTCATGACTTTGCAAGTTGTTTTCAAGTATATTAGTATATGATATATGTGTATCATGATGTATGACCTACCTATATGTACATATATGTATATATAAGAGAGAAAAAGCAAATGTAGCAAGATGTAAAACATTGGTAAGTCCAAGTGAAGTATATACAGGAATTGAGTGTACTAATTTTTCAACTTTCAGAATATTTGAAATTTTTCAAATTAAAATGTATAGGTGTGTAGGGGGGGAGGACATTGTGTCATCCACAGAATTGCTGGAAAGGTAGGAGAACTAGATTCAGAAAATAGGCAGAAACAAGAATGGCTCTAACAGCCAGAGCCCATCCCCCATTTTGCTCTGAATCCTGGACAGCGAGGATGCCGCAATACCTGCTATGGAGCCATGAACTCCAGCACTGTGGTCCTCCACACCCAACAGGGCTGTGGTCTCCAGTACAATTTCTCCCTCTGTGCTTCTGTGTGTCACTGGGACTCACGCCTGTGATCAGCCGAGTCAGATCACGTGCCCCTATTCTAGCTGCAGGAACTGTTGGGAGGGGCTTTTTTAGGCTCTATGGTGAGAGAGGAATGCTGCCTCACTCAAACTCATTTGATGAGAGGTCCCCCGAATATAAGATTCATCCCCACATGAAAAGGGGGTTCAGAGGCTATTAATGTCTTTTGATGGCAGCCCTTAATCTAAGCTATAAATTATAAATGGCTAGACAATGTAGATCATTATGGAGTCACTTGTCTCCACGTTCTTTTCTAGGTGGAACCCTTTGCTGGGCTTTCTGAACCTACCCATTACATTAATACAAACTCAGGTAGACCACAGCTGGACCTTGGAAATTAGAGACAAGTTGAAACGGAATGGACAGAGATGCGAGTCCCTTGTGAAATTAACCAGGATCCACACATCATGAGTGTAAAGTTATTTGGAGTAAATCATGCAGCCCAAAGTATGATTTGCATGAGATTAAGGTTTATCCATAGTTTTAATCAGGAAGCAAACAACATTAAATCAGCTAAAAGGTTAGAAGTTGGAGCATATTATAAAAGTTGGATGCTATATGTTCAAATAGCTAAAAGAGAGCACCAACATGGAAAAAAAGAAGTATGTGACTTCAGTACAACCCCAGGGGAGAGAGCCCTGTCAGGCAAATGTGAGTACTTCTATTTCCTTGATAAGTCTCTCTCCACAGTGATAAGGGTGACTCACCAGGCTACCATAGCTTGATGACATTATTCCTCAATTCAATTTATTGCAATCATCATCAACAACAGCCAGTTATTGAGCGCTTTCTTGTGTGCTCATTACTGCAAATACGAAGATGAATAAGGCCCCCGAGGACCTTATAATCCACTTGGAGAGAGAGAGAAGATATACATGAAAGATAAATAACAATAAAAGGTAGCACATAAAGACCAAATGAGGAGTACAGACAAGAGCTGAAGAAGGTCAGATGAGGGACAACATACTGAGGGGTGGGATCGTAAACCGGGCTTCCTTGAGGAAATGAACAGTTAGAGGAAGAGTTAATTTGCATAAAAGCAGGGAGATGGTTCAAAACTGGCATTCCAGGTAAGCCTGAGAACTTGGGCCAAGGTGTGTGAACACTTGATTTCGTGTGTGTGCTCAGGGGGAGGAAGGCAGGGAGGGAGGAAGTCCGTTTTCCTGTGACAAAAATATACAGAGGTTGTCGATTGCATGGCTTGGTGAGCTGAGTAAGTTTAGGGTCTTGAAAATTCTTGATGTAGGGCAAGGATTTGAATAGATGTTCAGTTAGCTGAACTCTTTTATTTTGTTTGGATCCTTCCTTTACTTGCTTATTTCTCTCCTTTCATTATTTTACTTCTCATTCCTCCCCTACAAGTTACTAGTTAAACCCTTGTTCCACAAAACAGTGCTTCCTACTATTGGAACAGTCCTTTTCAAAGTTTTCCACTTATTTCTTTGCCATCAAGTCAAACAACCCCCTTTAGATATTCATTCTCCTTGACTGCTCTGCAGTGTTTGCTACTACTTTGATAATGTTACTTTCTTGCTCAAAACCTTCATCAATTGATTGTGGCTTTCAGAACAAAGTTGAGTCTCTCAGATAATGATCTAACACCCTTGCTCCAAAGGCTGGCCTCAATTCTCTTTCTAGTTTTATATTTGTTGTTGTTTAGTTGCTCAGTCGTGTCTGAGTCTTTTGCGACCCCATGGACTGTAGCCCACCAGGCTCCTCTGCCATGAGGTTTCCCAGGCAAGAATACTGGAGTGGGTTGCTATTTCCTTCTCCAGGGGATCTTCCTGACCCAGGGATCGAACCTGCATCTCCTGCATTGTCAGGCGAATTCTTTACTGCTGAGCCACCAGGGGAACACTTTGTAATAATAGCTACCATTTACTGAATGCTTTCCTTGTGCTAGCCACTGTAAGAAGCTTTTTTCATATGTGATCTCATTTAATGCAAAACTCCATGAGGCGGGTCCAGTTAACCTGCATAAATAACACTGCTGGGCATACACACCAAGGAAACCAGAATTGAAAGAGACACGTGTACCCCAATGTTCATCGCAGCACTGTTTACAATAGCCAGGACATGGAAGCAACCTAGATGTCCATTAGCAGATGAATGGATAAGAAAGCTGTGGTATATATACACAATAGACTATTACTCAGCTGCTAAAAATAATGCATTTGAGTCAGTTCTAATGAGGTGGATGAAACTGGAGTCTATTATACAGAGTGAAGTAAGTCAGAAAGAAAAACACCAATACAGTATATTAATGCATATATATGGAATTTAAAAAGATGGTAATGATGACCATATATGTGAGACAGCAAAAGAGACACAGATGTAAAGAACAGACTTTTGGACTCTGTGGGAGAAGGTGAGGGTGGGATTATTTGAGAGAATAGCATTGAAACATGTATATTATCATATGTGAAATAGATTGCCAGTCCAGGTTCAATACATGAGACAGGGTGCTCAGGGCTGGTGCACTGGGATGACCCAGAGGGATGGGATGGGGAGGGAGGAGGGAGGGGGGTTCAGGATGGGGGACACATGTACACCCATGGCTGATTCATGTCAATGTATGGCAAAACCAATACAATATTGTAAAGTAATTAACCTCCACTTAGAATAAGTTAATTTTTTAAAAAAGAAAGTATAGGAAGTCTGCAGGGACAAGAAATGAAGAAGGAACTTAAAACTATAGATGCAAAAGTCTTAAATATTATATAAAGAACATTGAACCAGCAATATATAAAAAGAATGGCACATCATAGCCAAGTGAGATTTATGTCAGGCAAGACTTGTTTACCATTCAAAAATCAGTGTAATTCACCATATTAAAAGAATAAATGAGTAAAAACATCTCAATAAATGCAGAAAAAGCACTTGAGAAAATTCAAAATCTATTCAAAATAAAAACTCTCAGCAAACTAAGAATAGAAGGGAACTTTCTAAACCTGATAAAAGGTATCTATGAAAAGCAGATGAGTAGCATCATACTTGATGATGAAAGAGTAAATGTTTTCCCCCTAAGATAGAGAATAAGGCAAGATTGTCTGCTTTCACTACATCTGTTCACCATTATACTGAAGGTGCTGTGAAAAACAAAAGCCATACAGACTGAAATAGAAGAAAAAAATGGTCTCATTCATGATGATATGATTGTCTGTAGAAAATTCTATGGAATCTACAAAAATACAGCTGAATATATACTTCAGACAGAGAAATTTAGCTCAAAAGGAAGGAGTGAGGACTAATACAATTATGTAAAGTTTAAAAATAAAATAAAATTTAAAAAAAATTGAGAACAAATAAAGTGGTAAACATGGTTAAAGCTAAACAAAGTGAGGAGAAAGACCAAAAATGAATGAGCTAAGAATCCAATATAAATAATTAGAATAAGAATGAATAAATAAAATTAACAGTAAAAGGAGTTAATAAATAGCAAAAATTAAATAGAAATTAAAGATCCAATGGGGTCATTTGAGGCAAAAACTGTTTTTTTTTGACTTATAAAATAGACAAACTTCGGACAAGATTAATATTGAGAAAAGATAGAAAGCACAGATAAACAAGATTAGGAATGAAAATATAGTTGCTTCAGAAATTAAACAGTAAGAAGTTATTATCAACAATTTGATACTAATTCATTTGAAAACATACATAGATAAATTTCTCAGAAAATGTTATCAAAGTGAATGAAAAAAGAAATAGAGAACTTTCATTGTTTCTAAACAATAAACATCATTAAAAAAAAATCTTTCTGCAAAGGTAGCACCAGACCCAGATGGTTATATAGACAATTCTTTTCAAGGATTAATGGAATAGGTAATGCTAATCTTATACATTCACTTTCCCAGTGAATTGTAAGGAAGGGAATCTCTCTAACTCCATTCTATTCTTGCCTGATTTTAGAACAGTATGAGAAAGGAAAATTATAGGTCAGTCTCATTTGTAAACACTGACACAAAAATCCAAAATGAGTTATTAGCAAACTTAACCTACCACGATATGGAAAAAATACACCATGACCAAAGTTTCTTTAAGCCAAGAAAAGAGTTTAATATTAGGACGTTTGTTAATTTAAACTATATTAACAGATTAAAGAAGAAAACATCACAAAAATCATCTCAATAGAGAAAATATTCATAAAGCTCAACCCCTATCCATGATTAGGAAAAAAGAAATCTCTTAGCAAATAAAAATACAAGGAAACTTCTTGGACATGATATAGAATACAAAAAAAAATTAGCAAACTTCACTTTTAATAGTGAAACATTAGAAACATTCCTTTTAAATTCAGGAAGAAGATAGGGTTGTATGGTGCTAAACTTCTGTTCAACATTTTATTAAAAGTTAAACAAGAGTAATAAAAGAAAAAAGAGTTGTGTATTGGAAAGTAAGAAATAACACTGCCACTGATCAGAGGTAATTATTTATACAAAAATCCACAAGAATTTGCAACCTAGTTGGAATAAGAAAGCCTACTGGATATGCTCCTGGACATCAGTGGAGAAATAACTCCAGAAAGAACGAAGGGATGGAGCCAAAGCAAAAACAATACCCAGTTGTGGATGTGACTGGTGACAGAAGCAAGATCCGATGCTGTAAAGAGCAATATTGCATAGGAACCTGGAATGTCAGGTCTATGAATCAAGGCAAATTGGAAGTGGTCAAACAGGAGATGGCAGAGTGAATGTCGACATTCTAGGAATCAGCGAACTAAAAGGGACTGGAATGGGTGAATTTAACTCAGATGACCATTATATCTACTACTGTGGGCAGGAATCACTTAGAAGAAATGGAGTAGCCATCATGGTCAACGAAAGAGTCCAAAATGCAGTACTTGGATGCAATCTCAAAAACGACAGAATGATCTCTGTCTGTTTCCAAGGAACAGAAGCAAGGAATTAGATTACCATTCAATATCATGGTAATCTAAGCCTATGCTCTGACCAGTAATGCTGAAGAAGCTAAAGTTGAATGGTTCTATGAAGACCTACAAGATCTTTTAGAACTAACACCCAAAAAAGATGTCCTTTTCATTATAGGGGACTGGAATGCAAAAGTAGGAAGTCAAGAAACACCTGGAGTGACAGGCAAATTTGGCCTTGGAATACTGAATGAAGTAGGGCAAAGGCTAATAGAGTTTTGCCAAGAGAACGCACTGGTCATAGCAAACACCCTCTTCCAACAACACAAGAGAAGACTCTACACATGAACATCACCAGATGGTCAACACCGAAATCAGATTGATTATATTCTTTGCAGCCAAAGATGGAGAAGCTCTATACAGTCAGCAAAAACAAGACCAGGAGCTGACTGTGGCTCAGATTATGAACTCCTTATTGCCAAATTCAGACTTAAATTGAAGAAAATAGGGAAAACCACTAGACCATTCAGGTATGACCTAAGTCAAATCCCTAATGATTATACAGTGGAAGTGAGAAATAGATTTAAGGGACTAGATCTGATAGACAGAGTGCCTGTTGAACTAAGGACAGAGGTTTGTGACATTGTACAGGAATCATGGATCAAGACCATCCCCATGGAAAAGAAATGCAAAAAAAGTAAAATGGCTGTCTGGGGAGGCCTTACAAATAGCTGTGAAAAGAAGAGAAGCGAAAAGCAAAGGAGAAAAGGAAAGCTATAAGCATCTGAATGCAGAGTTCCAAAGAATATCAAGGAGAGATAAGAAAGCCTTCCTCAGCGATCAATGCAAAGAAATAGAGGAAAACAACAGATTGGGAAAGACTAGAGATCTCTTCAAGAAAATTAGAGATACCAAGGGAATGTTTCATGCAAAGATGGGCACAATAAAGGACAGAAATGGTATGGACCTAACAGAAGCAGAAGATATTAAGAAGAGGTGGCAAGAATACACAGAAGAACTGTACAAAAAAGAGCTTCACGACCCAGATAATCACCATGGGGTGATCACTCACCTAGAGCCAGGCATCCTGGAATGTGAAGTCAAGTGGGCCTTAGGAAGCATCACTACGAACAAAGCTAGTAGAGGTGATGGAATTCCAGTTGAGCTATTTCAAATCCTGAAAGATGATGCTGTGAAAGTGCTGCACTCAATATGCCAGAAAATTTGGAAAACTCAGCAGTGGCCACAGGACTGGAAAAGGTCAGTTTTCATTCCAGTGCCAAAGAATGCTCAAACTACTGCACAATTGCACTCAACTCACACACTAGTAAAGTAATGCTCAAAATTCTCCAAGCTAGGCTTCAGCAATATGTGAACCGTGAACTTCCAGATGTTCAAGCTGGTTTTAGAAAAGGCAGAGGAACCAGAGATCAAATTGCCAACATCTGCTGCATCATCGAAAGAGCAAGAGAGTTCCAGAAAAACAGCTATTTTTGCTTTATTGACTATGCCAAAGCCTTTGACTGTGTGGATCACAATAAACTGCCTCTTGAGAAAGCTATTAGCAGGTCAGGAAGCAACAGTTAGAACTGGACATGGAACAACAGACTGGTTCCAAATAGGAAAAGGAGTACATCAAGGCTGTATATTGTATGTGGGAGAGGGAGAGGGTGGGAAGATTTGGGAGAATGACATTGAAACACGTAAAATATCATGTGAGAAATGAGATGCCAGTCCAGGTTCCATGCACGATACTGGATGCTTGGGGCTAGTGCACTGGGACGACCCAGAGGAATGGTATGGGGAGGGAGGAGGGGGGAGGGTCTAGGATGGGGAACACATGTATACCTGTGGTGGATTCATTTTGATATTTGGCAAAACTAATACAATTATATAAAGTTTAAAAATAAAATAAAATTAAAAAAAAAACAAAAGGGAAATAAAAAATTTCTAGGAACAAATGACAATGAAAACTTAACAACTCAAAACCTATGGGATACAGCAAAAGGAGTTCTAAGAGAGAAGTTTATAGCAATACAATCCTACCTTAAGAAACAAGAAAAACATCGATAGACAACCTAACTTTACACCTAAAACAACTGGAAAAAGAAGAACGAAAAATCCCCCCCCCCCCAAAAAAAGGCTGTATATTGTCACCCTGTTATGTAACTTATATTGCAGAGTACGTCATGAGAAATGCTGGACTGGAATAAGCACAAGCTGGAATCAAGATTGCCGGAAGAAATATCAGTAACCTCAGATATGCAGATGACACCACCCTTATGGCAGAAAGTGAAGAGGAACTAAAAAGCCTCTTGATGAAAGTGAAAGAGGAGAGTGAAAAAGTTGGCTTAAAGCTCAAAATTCAGAAAACGAAGATGATGGCGTCTGGTCCCATCACTTCATGGCAAATAGATGGGGAAACAGTGGAAACAGTGTCAGACTTCATTTTTCTGGGCTCCAAAATCACTGCAGAAGGTGACTGCAACCATGAAATTAAAAAGACACTTACTCCTTGGAAGGAAAGTTAGATAGCATATTAAACCTAGATAGCATATTAAAAGCAGAGATATTACTTTGCCAACAAAGTTCCATCTAGTCAAGGCTGTGGTTTTTCCAGTGGTCATGTATGGATGTGAGAGTTGGACTGTGAAGAAAGCTGAGTGCCGAAGATTTGATACTTTAGAACTGTGGTGTTGGAGAAGACTCTTGAGAGTCCCTTGAACTGCAAGGAGATCCAACCAGTCCATACTAAAGGAGATCAGTCCTGATATTCATTGGAAGGACTGATGTTGAAGTTGAAACTCCAATACTTTGGCCACCTCATGTGGAGAGTTGACTCATTGGAAAGACTGTGATGCTGGAGGGATTGGGGGCAGGAGGAGAAGGGACGACAGACGATGAGAAGAGTCAGACACGAATGAGTGACTGAACTGAACTGAACTGAACTGGATATAATATCAATATTCAACACATGATTGTGCTCTTAGACACCAAGAATGGAGAATTAGAACACAGAATTTTTTTTAATGACTTACAAAAGCAATAAAAACAAATTATTCGTGCTTAAAGCAACCTCATGCCTCAGATCTTTGGCTCATTCATATCTCTCCTCTGTTTACACTGCTATTACTTTGACTTTCCTAGATCAACATCCGATTCATCCTTCAATATCTAGTTCAGGTAGAGATTTCTTAATATCTTCTTTAAGTACCTCAGTTACAATGCGTTTTTTCCTCCAAAGTATTGTACCTCTACTTTGTACCATTATTAAGATACTGACCTTGAACTTTCGGTAAACTGATTTATATAATTTGTCATCTTTCACTAAATCATAGTGACCTGGAAGGCAAGATTGGGATCATGTATTGTTCTTTATATATCTCACAAAACATAGTATAAAGTTTTAATGCATAGTAGATCTTTAATAATGTTTATTGAATACATGAACAGCTTCCTAAACAATTGACAACTTATAAATCCATCTTTGTTGAATTCACAAATCCATTGTTTGATGTTTCTAGAGTTTCTGGACCAGTCAGGCTGACACCCAGCCCTTGTGATGCCAGCCAGTCTTGAGGCCCAATGTGTTGCCAGCTTTTAAAAAAAATTTCTTTCAGTAGGTGCAGTGGGCATTTAGGTAAATTCTTGTTGACTATTAAAATTCATTGCCAGTAGAACCATTGGTATAAGGAAAATTCCATTGCATTGGATGGAATGAAAACAAAAGAAATCAATCAATCTCAAATCTGCTTTTCACATAACTACCTTACTTGAGGCAGTAGCCCCAACTGTTTTCCCGCTGCCTCAGGCATGATTGTTGTATAGCCTATTTTGTCAACCATTCACTATTCTAGTCAGATTGTTGGACTGGGCACCATCATAATTAACTGCAAGGCAGCCAGCTGTGTTGGCCTCAGGGTGCTCTGCTGCTTCTGAAGTGGCTTGAACTCTGTCCAGTACAGGTGTTCAACACCCCACTGTCACCAACCCAACACAACCTAAGGCTGTCTCTGTGAAGAATAATGCTGAGAAGTGGAGTTCCAAGCAATATTTAGTGATCATCTTGCTATTGCTAAGTCGCTTCAGTTGTGTCCAACTCTGTGCGACCCCATAGATGGCAGCCCACCAGGCTCCCCCGTCCCTGGGATTCTCCAGGCAAGAACACTGGAGTGGGTTGCCATTTCCTTCTCCAATGCAGGAAAGTGAAAAGTGAAAGTGAAGTCACTCAATCGAGTCCAACTCCTAGCAACCCCATGGACTGCAGCCCACCACACTCCTCCACCCATGGGATTTTCCAGGCAAGAGTACTGGAGTGGGGTGCCATTGCCTTCTCCGAGTGATCATCTTAGTTGCTTCTTAAACTGAGATCACCTTTCAAAGCTAAGTGAATTGGGGGCCTGGAGTTTGTATGTAGCTGGTAGGGCCCTTTCTGATTGTCTTGTATTTTTGTGCACTCTTAAACATACATGGCTGTCATTCAGCTCTTCCTTGTGACTCTGAAAAACGTGAACAGCTGAATCTGTGCAAATGTTCAGCCCTCTTCCATTCTTTCCCCTTTAAATATCATTTACTTCCCCTCTCTCCTCCCCACCTCCATCTTCTTATAGTTTTGCCCTTGGCTCATTCTTTATCTATTTCCACTGAACTATATTATCTATCAAAACAGAATGGCCAGAAGTAGGGCAGATTTTTGTTGGGTTGGTTTTCAGTGATATCATGAAACTCTTGGGATCTTTCCGTCTCTATGCTCTACCATTCTCAGTTCAAGCTTTGCCCTTAGACTTGTAGCAAGATAGCAGCAACATTTCCAAATATAACATCTAGGAGATGTAGAGAGGTCATGTTTTTATATGCCTCTCTTTTAGGAATGAGCAAACTTTCCCCAGAAGCTGTATAGCAGTCCTCTCAAATATAATTGACCAGAATCAGGTCGTGTGACAATTCCTAACCCAGTCATCACCAAGAGAGTGGGATCTCCTTAGACTAATGGCTGTCACACTTAAGCCTGCCTCGGAATCACTTGGAGGACTTATTTGAAAACACAGAGTGCTTTCAAATCACTTTTGATTAAATCACTCTGATCAAAATCAGAGTTTTTGATTCAGGAGGTCTGGGTGGGGACTAAGAATTTGTAATTCTAACATGTTATTAGCTGATACTGATACTGCTGCTCTGGGGACCACACTTTGAGAACCAATTGGCTACATGAAGGAGGGAGGGACTCCTGATCAAAATTGGGATTCTGGTAGGAAAGAAAAGAAAGAGCCAATACTGCAGAGACAACCCAGAATGTCCACTAAAAATCAAAACTTACAGCTTAATTCTACTTTCCTTGATTCATAGGGAGCAGCAAGACACTGTGCAGATCTATAGACAGAGATGGCAGGAACGTCACCATTCTTCTAAGTTCTCTAGTGTTTCAAGGGTTATTCAACCTCCCCTTTAAAACCAGGCCCCTGTCATTTGACTTTGCACCTTCCATAATTGCAAGTGGTCTGCTCTTTCACTGGGTTCTCTTCCCCAAATATTTCTTATTTGAAGTATAGTTAATTTAACAATGTTGCGTTAGTTTCACGTGTACAGCAAAGTGACTCAGTTATACATATTATATTCTTTTTCAGATTCTTTCCCATTATACACTCTCATAAGATTTTGAATACAGTTCCTTGTGGTTTACAGTAGGTACTTGTTTCCAGTCAGTTCAGTTCAGTCTCTCATTCGTGTCTGACTCTTTGCAACCCCATGAACCGCAGCACGCTAGGCCTCCCTGTCCATCGCCAACTCCTGGGAGTCCACCCAAACCCATGTCATCAAGTCGGTGATGCAATCCAACCATCTCATCCTCTGTTGTCCCCTTCTTCTCTTACCCTCAATCTTTCCCAGCATCAGGGTCTTTTCAAATGAGTCAGTTCTTCGCATCAGGTGGCCAAGTATTGGAGTTTCAGCTTCAACATCATACCTTCCAATGAACACCCAGGACTGATCTCCTTTAAGATGGACTGGTTAGATCTCCTTGCAGTCCCAAGGGACTCTCAAGAGTCTTCTCCAACACCACAGTTCAAAAGCATCAATTCTTTGGCGCTCAGCTTTCTTCACAGTCCAACTCTCACATCCATACATGACCACAGGAAAACCATAGCCTTGACTAGATGGACCTAAACCCAAGTATGACGGTAGGCACTGAGAGAGGGGATCAGAGGGCAGACACACTGAAACTACAATCACAGACAACTAGCCAATCTGATCACACAGACCACAGCCTTGTCTAACTCAATGAAACTAAGCCATGCCGTGTGGGGTCACCCAAGACGGCCGGGTCATGGTGGAGAGGTCTGACAGAATGTGTTCCACTGGAGAAGGGAATAGTAAACCAATTTAGTATTCTTGCCTTGAGAACCCCATGAACAGTATGAAAGGTACTTGTTTACTTGTTTATATATGTGCTAGTCGCTCAGTTGTATCCAACTCTTTGTGACCCCATGGACCATAGGCCCGCCAGGCTCCTCTGTCCATGGGGATTCTCCAGGCAAGAATACTGGAGTGGGTTGCCATGCCCTCCTCAGGGGATCTTCCCAACCCAGGGATCGAACCCAGGTCTCCCACATTGCAGGCTGATTCTTTACCTGCTGAACTACAAGGGAAGCCATGAACATTGGGGTGCATCTTTTCAAATTAAAGTTTTTTTCCGATATATGCCCAGGAGTGGGATTTGCAGTGATCATGTGGTAACTCTATTTTCAGTTTTTTAAGGAACCTCCATACTGTTCACCATAGTGACTACACCAATTTACATTCCCACCAGTGTAAGAAGGTTCTTTTTTCCTACACCCTCTCCAGCATTGATCATTTATTGATGGTCATCTGACTGGGTATGAGATGATACCTCATTGTTTTGATTTGCATTTCTGTAATAATTAGTCATATTGAGCATCTTTTCATGTGCTTGTTGGCCATCCATATGTCTTCTTTGGAGGAATGTCTATACAAATCTTCTGCCCATTTTTGATTAGGTTGCTTGTCTTTTGATATTAAGCTGTATGATCTGTTGGTATGTTTTGGAAATTAGTCCATTGTCTGCCACCAATGTTGCAAGTATTTTCTTCTAGTTCGTAGGTTGTCTTTCCATTGTGTTTACAGTTTCCTTTGCTATGCAAAGCTTTTAAGTTTAATTAGGTCACATTGTTTATTTTGTTTCTATTTCCATTCCCTATGTAGTTTTGAGAATCCTCACTGCATAGTGCAAATATATCCTGGTTGTCACTAGTCATCTTAGACTCTGTGCTTGTAGGTCACCTTGGCCACCCTCCCATCCTTCTGGAGCCGGATCATTATCATACGCCCTTATTTTTATTGGTAGTTTGGAACATCAAGAAGAAATTTAACAGGATAAAAACTTAAAATTGTATTTTAGACAATGTGGCTTTCCACAGTCCATTTGCCTTTAGTCAATATAACTGCACCCAGGTGGTCTACTTCTAGCCTTGTTTCTTTCTTTCTTTTTTTAAAATTTATTTTCATTTATTTCTTTTGGCTGCACCAGGTGGCGGCTGTGGCATATGAACTCTTAGTTGGCAGCATGTGGGATCTAGGTCACTGACCAGGGATCGAACCAGGCCCCTGCATTGGGATATGGAGTCTTAGCCACTGACCCACTAGCGAAGTCCCAAGCTTTCTTCTTATTAGCCCCCCAGACACCATGGGCTTCCCTGGTGGCTCAGACTGTAAAGAATCTGCCTGCAGTGTAGGGCCCTGGGTTCCATCCCCTGGGTAAGATTCCCTGGAGGAGAGCATGGCAACCCACTCCAGTATTCTTGCCTGGAGAACCCCCATGGACAGAGGAGCCTGGCAAGCTACAGTCCATGAGGTTGCTAAGGAAGTCGGACATGACCGAGTGACTAAGCACACGCACAGCACACCACTGTGGTGTGGAGCCAACCTACTGCATTGGGAATGACCCTGGACCATATATTCTAGCCAAGGTCCCAATACTCTCCCTCTATACACCAGAGAAAAAGCTTCCCTGTTATTATCAGAATCCTTAAAGAGATGCAAGCTTGTAATAAAGATAACTGATAACTTTTTACATTATTGTGCAAATCTATTTAGCCCTGCATTCCTCAAACACCTCCGTTCCAAAATTGAAATTCTGGCTTTATATTTGCATCGGGAAACTAACCATCTCTATTAGCAATCTATTGCTCAATAAGGAATCATCCCCAAATTTAGTCGCTTAAACACCATGATCTCACAGATTCTGTACATCAGGAACCAGGAGTTGAGGTAGGTGGGTCCTTCTCATTTACAGTCTCTCATGAAGCTGTAGTCAAGCTCTCAGCTGGGTCTCATCTGAAATCTTGCCCAGCGAAGCATCTGCTCTAAACTTACTCATGCGGTTGCTAGTTAGTTCCTCATGGGCGGTTTCCCTGCTGTAGGCTCTCCTGGGTGTTCTCTTGACATGCAGCTGGCGTCCCCAGTGTAAGCGATTTGAGAAATACCAAAAGCAAGGGAGAAGCCAAGAGGGCGCCATTATATTTTTACAACCTTATTTCAGAAATGGCATACCAACAAGTGCTTCCATACTCTATTGATCACATGGACAGAGTTTGGTCTAATGTGGGAGAGTGTGTGAACTCACAAAGTGTGACCATCAGGACTCAGGAATCACTGGGGTCTTCTTGAAAGCTCACTACCACATGATCCAAGTATTTACTCCTAATGAGAACATCCATTCATAGAAAAAACAGGAGAAAAAAGCTTGCTTTCAGCCTTAATATGGCCGTTTTCAGGCTTCCCAGGTGGCACTAGTGGCAAAGAACCTACCTGCCAATGCAGGAGACATAAGAGATGTGGGTTCAATCCTTGGGTTGGGAAGATCCCCTGGAGGAGGCATGGCAACCCACTGGAGTGTTCTTGCCTGGAGAATCCATGGACAGAGGAGCCTGACAGGCTACAGTCCATAGCGTCGCGAAGAGTTTGGACACGACTGAAGTGACTTAAGTACACACGCATATTGGCCATTTTCTCTCTTATGGCCATCAAGATTTTTTAAAAATGTTAATAGCGTCCCAGTCTCAGAACATTAAACATCTTATTGTTTCTAATTCAAGTATATTTGTTAGAATAGCCATAAAAACTGAAATAAAGGCAAGTTTGCCTTTAACTACTTACATCATTGTTTGATATAACCTTTTTTCCTAACATATGGAAATCTAGGTAAAGTGGAGAAAAATTAATTCTAAGTGTACTAGCAGCTAGAGATTGCCCCATATCTAATTATGATTTAGTCATAACTACTTGCATTAATTTGCACTCTTTTTATTAACCACATCTCCCTGAAGCTGTAAGTACTTGTCTACCATTTTCTGGCTGTTATCTTTGCCCTGGTGTCCAGGCTCCATAGAGGGAAATGTGAAATCCTTTCTCTTCTCACTTGTAATCTATCAGTCAGGACCTGCACTGACTGATATGATATCCATCACTACATGCTTTTTGGAAATAAAACCACTTTTTCTCATATGTAACAGAATTTAATTCCCTCATAACATCTTTATAAATGTTACCCCATTTTATAGATGAAGGAGCTGAGACTGGACAGGTTAAGTCCGTTCCCTGAGGTCATACACCTAGCACGGAAGCTGGCAGTACCAGGACAGGAACCCAGGTCATCTGACCTTCAGGGGGAAATTTTTGAGCTTTAATTGAAATACAATGACCCATTTATAAAAAGGGCATAATCATAAGTGTAAAACCTCATTAATTATGAAATAGCGAACATGCCTGGTAAGCAGATCCAGATCAAAAAAGAGAACTCAAGCATCCAAAAGCCCCTTCTGTCTCCCTAGTCACCACTCCCGCAGAGTCATCAGTACCTTGATTTCTGTCGGTTGAAAGTTTAGTCTTTTGGAATCACCCACTATGAATTCAGTTGTGCAGGGCCCTCTTCCTTTGTGAGATTCATCCATGCTGTTGATTAGAGCTTGTAGTTCATTCATTTTTATGGCTGCTATATCATGTACTCCCTGCTATGATGCAATGAAAGGGTGGCTTCACATCTGTGATAATCTTCTAAAAAATTCATAGCCTTAGTATAATCATGAGAAAATATCAGCAAACCCAAATTGAGGGATGCTCTACAAAATGCATGACCTGTATTCTTCAAAACTCTCAAGGTCATGAAAAACAAGGAAATACTGAGAAATGGTAACAGTCTGGAGGAGACTAAAGAGACATGACAGCTCAATGCCATGTGCTGTCCTGTAATGGATCTTGGAACAGAAAGAGGACATTAGTGGAAAAACTGGTGATATCCAAGTAAAATCTGTAGCTTAGTCAATAGTTAATAATACAGTACCAGCAATAGTTTCAGAGAAGGCAATGGCACCCCACTCCAGTACTCTTGCCTGGAAAATCCCATGGATGGAGGAGCCTGGTGGGCTGCAGTCCATGGGGTTGCTAAGAGTTGGAGACGACTCAGCGACTTCACTTTCACTTTTCACTTTCATGCATTGGAGAAGGAAATGGCAACCCACTCCAGTGTTCTTGCCTGGAGAATCCCAGGGACAAGGTAGCCTGGTGGGCTGCCATCTATGGGGTCGCACAGAGTCGGACATGACTGAAGCAACTTAGCAGCAGCAACAGCAGCGATAGTTTCTTAGTTTTGACAAATGTCTCATGGTTAATGAAAAGTGTTTATCAGAAGCTGCTGCTGCTGCTAAGTCGCTTCAGTCGTGTCCGACTCTGTGTGACCCCATAGACGGTAGCCCACCAGGCTCTCCCATCCCTGGGATTCTCTAGGCAAGAATACTGGAGTGGGTTGCCATTTGCTTCTCCAATGCATGAAACTGAAAAGTCAAAGTGAAGTCGCTCAGTCGTGTCCGACTCTTCGCAACCCCATGAACTGCAGCCTACCAGGCTCCTCCATCCATGGGATTTTCCAGGCAAGAGTACTGGAGTGGGGTGCCACTGCCTTCTCCATATCAGAAGCTGGTTGGAGAGTATCTGAGGGGGGAAAAAGATTACATGGAAACTCTCTGAACTATATTATTAAACAGTTCATTCAGTTCAGCTCAGTCACTCAGTCATGTCCAACTCTTTGCTACTCCATGGACTGCAGCACGCCAAGCCTCCCTGTCCATCACCAACTCCTGGAGTTTACTCAAACTCATGTCCATTGAGTTGGTGATGCCATCCAACCATCTCATCCTCTGTCATCCCCTTCTCCTTCTGCCTTCAATCTTTCCCAGCATCAGGGTCTTTTCCAATGAGTCAGTTCTTCACATCAAGTGGCCAAAGTATCAGAGTTTCAGCTTCAACATCAGTCCTTCCAATGAATATTAGGACTGATTTCCTTCAGAATGGACTGGTTGGATCTCCTTGCAGTCAAGGGACTCTCAGAGTCTTCTCCAAACCACAACCCATTGATGCTTCAAAAGCATCAATTCTTTTGGTGCTCAGCTTTCTTTTATAGTCCAACTCTCACATTCATACATGACCACTGGAAAAAACATTGCCTTGACTAGATGGACCTTTGTTGGCAAAGTAATGTCTCTGCTTTTGATATGCTATCTAGGTTGGTCATAAATTTCCTTCCAAGGAGTAAGCATCTTTTAATTTCATGGCTGAAATCACCATCTGCAGTGATTTTGGAGCCCCAAAAAATAAAGTCTGAACTGTTTCCACTGTTGCCCCATCTATTTGCCGTGAAGTGATGGGACCAGATGCATCATCTTTGTTTTCTGAATTTTGAGCTTTAAGCCAACTTTTTCATTCTCTTTCACTTTCATCAGAGGCCTTAGTTCTTCGCTTTCTGTCATAAGGGTGGTGTCATCTGCATATCTGAGGTTGTTGATATTTCTCCCGGCAATCTTGATTCCAGCTTGTGCTTCATCAGTCTGGCGTTTCTCATAATGTACTCTGCATATAAGTAAATAAACAGGGTGGCAATATAACAGCCTTGACATTACTCCTTTCCCCTATTTGGAACAGTCTGTTGTTCATGTCCAGTTCTAACTATTAACAAACTTTCTGTAAATCTAAATTATTCACAAATAAAAAAATTTAAAAAACATGGCGGGAATGCAAACTAGTACAGCCACTGTGTGGAGAACAGTGTGGAGATTCCTTAAAAAACTGGAAATAGAACTGACTTATGACCCAGCAATCCCACTGGCTCGGGCGCATTGAGGAAAGCAGGAATTGAAAGAGGACAATGTGTAACCCCAGTGTCTACACAAGCACTCATTTACACGTAGCCGGACATGGAAGCAACCTAGATGTCCATCAGCAGACAAATGGATAAGAAAGCTGTGGTACATAACACAATGGAGTATTACTCAGCCATTAAAAATAATACATTTGAATCAGTTTCTAATGAGGTGGATGAAACTGGAGCCTATTACTACAGAGTGAAGTAAGCAGAAAGAAAACACTAATATAGTACACTAACACATATATATGGAATTTAGAAGATGTAACGACAGCCCTGTATGCCAGGACAGCAAAAGAGACAGAGATGTAGTAGAACGTCTTTTGGACTCGTGGGAGAGGGCGAGGGTGGGATGATTTGGGAGAATGGCATTGAAACATGTATATTATCATATAAGAAACGAATCGCCAGTCCAGGTTCAATGGCATGTGACAGGGCTTGGGGTGGTGCACTGGGATGACCCAGAGGGATGGGATGGGGAGGGAGGTGGGAGGGGGTTTCAGGATGGGGAACACATGTACAAAAAAATTTTTTTAAACAGACAAGCGATTTGAGTAGATATGTCACCCAAGTTGTACAAATGGCCAACAAATACCTGAAAAGATGCTCAAATGCATTAGCCATTGCTGGCAGGAGTGTAAAGTGGTATGGCTACTGTGCAAAACTGGCACTTTCTCAAACAGCTACACATGAATTACCCTATGACACAGCAATTCTATCACCCAGCAATATTTGGTTCAGGTCATGTGAAGTGTTATGACTTATTTTGACTTTCCACAACCAGGATTATGGAATTTGACCAAAAAAAAGTTGTGGATTTGACAAAGATCTGCAGAGAGATGGCAAGTAAAATCATTGGTGTGGAGGAGTTCTCCTAGGTTTCTGGCTTTAATAATGGAGTGGATGAGAGTGCTCCTTATTAAGATCGGGAAGACTGCAGAAAGAAGGGGCTTTGGGAGAGAATGCAATTCAGGAATTTTCTTTTGGGTTGTTAAGTTGGAGATAGCTGCAAAGGAATGTTAAATATAGATTAGACATATGAGACTGGAGAGAATCTGGTTGCAAATATCGTCTTTGGGGTAAGTTGTATCAGTCTTCATTAAGCCCCAACACTGTCCAGAAACATGTTCTATTTGCTACAACTGCTTTAGGGAGGTGATGTTTCTGGGCGCATGAGGTTTGGTTTAATGGTTCTTTTTCTCTGCTGTAAGGTGACTATTCAGATGGTGTGGTCTGCAACATGAAGCACAGTGTCATGGTCACTACATCTGAGATGACTGCTTTCTGAAGGCATTTTAAACCTGCTAATAATGGTGATTCTCCATCTCTATGCTCAGTCTGAGGGAAGAATTTTGCTTACTGCGATTTGAAGCTGCCATCAATTTTAAGATGAGTGCAGATAACATGGCATAGCCTACTTGGGTGTGGGGCTTAGCTTGAGGGTTGACTTCCTACTCCTGGATATTGTAGGTGGACCTCACAGCCACTGTGGGCAGTGTCCCCTTTTAGGCAAATCCATCACCAGCACAGTCCCTCCCACAGGACAAAACAGACCCTTAAAGAAGAGTGGCTCTTCAGTTCTGAGACTCTCTTTATAGAATAGAATGGTTCCTGGTGATGTCATAACCAGTCTGAATTGTCTTGCACAGGGGAGGCTGGGAAAGATGGTCTTATCATTCCTGAAACAGAGATCTGGTAGGGGAGTTGAACCAAAGTGGTCAAAAGCAACTGGCTTAGGAGAGGTGTGAAACTAACCACTACATGTTATTGTAAACTGAAAGAAAATTCCTATAAAGAATATCATTGATAACATTTGAATAAGGGTTGTCTACATACTAGATAATGATGTATCAATGCTAAACCTCCTGCATGTGTGTGAAGTAGCTTCAGTTGTGTTTGACTCTCTGTGACGTGTGGACCATACCTGCCAGGCTCCTCTGTCCATGGGATTCTGCAAGCAAGAATACTGGAGTGGGTTGCCATGCTCTCCTCCAGGGGATCTTCCTGCCCAGGGATTGAACTCATGTCTCTTATGTTCCTGCATTGGAATACATAGAACGAGAGAGACTGAGAGAGAGGTTTTGGAGGCCAAGTGTGCCAAAAATGTTAACCATTAATCAACCTACATGAAAGGTAAAGTTCACTATATATACTAGGACGTTTTCTGTAACTTTGAAAGTTTTTTCAAAATAAAATGTTGGAGGTTGAAATAAAGCAAAGCAAGAAGTTTGGCTTAGGAAGCCAGGAAACCTGGGTTCAGGAAAGAGAGTCTGATGAAAACATCAAGGGTCAGGGGTAACTTCTCCGAGTGAGGTGTTCTCTGAGTTTTGCTTCTTGATATGTCTGCAAGTGAGCTCAGCTGTGAGCGAGGCAAACCCAAGGTGTTCTCAGAATTTGAATCGCTCGTGAGGGTGCAGTTGGCTGACTATTTCACAATCTTCTACTGTGAGCATTGAACCTGATGTACTTTTCTAAATTCTTTTCCAAAAACATAGTATCAGGAAGGCTAACTGGTCTAGAAACTTGTGTATGTATGTGTGTATGTGTGTGTGTGTGATGTGTTGCATCTCTGTTTTTATTTTCTCAGCTTTATTGATAAAAATCAATCAATAAAATATACAAAAATCACACATATATAAGATGTACAACATAGTGTGTTGATATGCACGTGTATTGCAAAATGAGTTCCACAACCAATCTACTTAACATGTCTATCATTTCACCTTTTTTTTGGGGGGGGGGTGCAGTAAGAACACTTAAGATCTCCTTTTTTTGGTAAATTTCAAGTATACAATGCAGTATTCACTGTGTGTGTGTGCTTAGTCATGTCTGACTCTGCAACCACATAACTGTAGCTCACCAGACTCCTCTGTCCATGGAATTTTCAGGCAAGAATACTGGACAGGTTGCCATTCCCTACTCTAGAAGATCTTCCCAATCCAGAGATCGAAACCACTCTCCTGTGTCTCCTGCATTGACAGGCGGATTCTTTACCACTGAGGCCACTTGGGAAGCCCATTATTGGCTATGCTTTTGTTGAAATGTAATTCCATTTCTCTTTGTTAATATGTGTAATACACACACATGAAACTCAAAGCACAAACTCTTCCTGGATATACAAATTTTTGAATTATTTTCCTAGAGGTGGCCACTGAAGCCTAGAGAGTATATACAGCACAAAGATCAGGGAACCTGCAGTAGAACCCAGAGGGTCCAATAGTCACGGAGTAGCCAATAAAAGAGACCAAAAAGGAATCCCGAATAGGTATGGAGAAAGTTGACAACTTTCCAGAGAAGAAAATGCTTCAAGGAGAAGGGAGCAGCCTGCAGTCTAGAAGTGCCTTGACAAATATGCTTAGCCACTAGCCATAACTGGATCTTTAAATAAAATTAAAAATTTAGTCCTTAGTCACAATAGCCACATTTCAAGTGCTCAGGAGTCATGTAGGCTTAGTGGCTACTGTATCAGACATTAGGAATATATGACAGTTTCATCACTGGAAAAACTTCTTTTGGATGGCACTGGGCTTATTTAACTTATACGCAGAGTACATCATGAGAAACGCTGGGCTGGAGGAAGCACAAGCTGGAATCAAGATTGTTGGAAGAAATATCAATAACTTCAGATATGCAAATGACACCACCCTTATGGCAGAAAGTGAAGAGGAACTAAAAAGCCTCTTGATGAAAGTGAAAGAGGAGAGTGAAAAAGTTGGCTTAAAGCTCAACATTCAGAAAACGAAGATCATGGCATCCGGTCCCATCACTTCATGGGAAATAGATGGGGAAACAGTGGAAACAGTGTCAGACTTTATTTTTTGGGGCTCCAAAATCACTACAGATGGTGATTGCAGCCATGAAATTAAAAGACGCTTACTCCTTGGAAGGAAAGTTATGATCCACCTAGATAGCATATTAAAAAGCAGAGATATCACTTTGCCAACAAAGGTCCATCTAGTCAAGGCTATGGTTTTTCCAGTGGTCATGTATGGATGTGAGAGTTGGACTGTGAAGAAAGCTGAGTGCCGAAGATTTGATACTTTAGAACTGTGGTGTTGGAGAAGACTCTTGAGAGTCCCTTGAACTGCAAGGAGGTCCAACCAGTCCATCCTAAAGGAGATCAGTCCTGGGTGTTCATGGGAAGGACTGATGCTAAAGCTGAAACTCCAATACTTTGGCCACCTCATGTGAAGAGTTGACTCATTGGAAAAGACTGTGATGCTGGGAGGGATTGGGGGCAGGAGGAGAAGGGGACGACAGAGGATGAGATGGCTGGATGGCATCACCGACTTGATGGATATGAGCTTGAGTGAACTCCGGGAGTTAGTGATGGACAGGGAGGCCTGGTGTGCTGTGATTCATGGGGTCACAAAGAGTCGGACACGACTGAGCGACTGAAGTGAACTGAACTGAACTGGGTTAAAAAATCAAACAAGATAAGGACCATAACGTGTCCAGTGGAATTAGTGATGGGGTGGTCATTGGTAATCTTGGTGAGGTCAGTTTCAGTAGAGTTGATGGGAGCAAAGGCCAGAATGAGGAGTCAATGGAGCTGAGGAGATGGAGGTAATAAGATTAGACAGCTTCCTCAGGAACCTGGGGATGTGGAAACCAGATCTGGTGTAATGACTGAATGAGAAGGCTTGGATGGGGAGATGGTTGATTTACATGACAGAGTACAAAATCATTAAAGCCACGTTTCTGAGAAGCTAGAGAGGCTGGGACTCAGGGCTTGGGTGGCAGGACTGGCCTCAGAAAGGGATTATCTTCTTCCATTTTAACAGGAGAGGATGGGCAGAACTGTAGGTAGGTCTGTAGATGTGGTGATGGGAAGTTCAGGTAATTTCCATCTTAAGCTTTAAATTTTGTATTTGAATTTGAGTATGAGTTCATTTGCTCTAAGTGAAGTGTGAGGTATGCCTAGGAGGTATGAAGAGAATGAAGGCTTGAAATTACTTCCGTGGAAAGGAGGAGAGACAGCAATAGCTAGAGCCTTGGTTCTCAAACTTAAATGTGCACTAGAATGCCCTGGAGGGCTTGTTAAAATACACCGAGAGTGCTGGGCCCCACAACCCCAGAGGGTCTGACTCAGTAGGTCTGAGGTGAGCTGGAAATTTGCATTTCGAATAGGCTTCCAGATAGTGCTGATTCTCCTGTTTCAGGGACCACATTTTGAGAATCACAGGGTTTGCTAAACGACACTGATGTGGACCAAACACTTTGATGGTGTTGGTAGGGCAGAGTGTGGGAATAGTCAGAAAGGTATTCAGTTGTAGAGAATGTCAGAGGGCTGACTAGAGGAACAATAGTAAGGGTGTTGGTAGAACAGGATGTTTAATTAGAAGTTTTGACCAAGGCATCAAGACACAATAGATATTGAAGTGATTAGTAAGACAGGCTACCTTGTATGAATTTCAAAGCAGAGAACTAATAACTGACTTCAAAAAACTCTTAAACCCTTCACCCACAGGAAGGATAGAAAAGGATCTGGCTGTTGGAGATTAGGGGAGGATTTGTAAGGAAGATTTCTTTCAAGAGAGCTGTGCTGTGAGCTCCCCTCCCCAAGGTGGCATGGAAGGTACTTCTCCCGCTACATCAAGTCAGGAGAGAGGAAATTTCAAGAGATCACTTAGCTTAATATGTGGTCCCTGCAGTGAGGGAGACAGGATGAAATGGCGTTTGACTCTCACCTGGAAAATAGAAAAAGGCTGGCCAGTGCTCTAAAAAAGCGACACTGCTGTGTTGAGATACACCTGCACTCCCGGAGGCTGCCAGAGCCAGGCATGTGTGAGGTATACCCCAGGGATCAGACGAGGCCCACACATTCATGAGAGATCTGCAAGCTGGAGGTCCTTTGCAATGCGGGGCCTCACAAACATCCATGAAATCACAAAAGCATCCACGAAAGAGTCAATTTTAAACACCTGCTGGTGAAAAGCCCATTTACAACAGTAACAGGAAGGAACTTCCTGTCTCCCTTACCTCTTTTTCATCTCCTTGCTTTGGCTCTGAACTAGTGTTGCCAGCTACAGAAAATAAAAATGCAGGATGCCTGGTTAAATATGAATTTGAAATAAAGTGAACCCCTCTTTAGTCTGTGACTCACTTCTATTAGTTCCATGACTTCTATTAGTCCAACTTACTGATTACATTTGTTTATGCAAAAGAAATTAATCCAGAAGCCTGTATACCAAACTGCTAACAGTGCTTATTTCTGGTATCATTGTGAACTTTTACATTCAGCTCTCAATTTTGTTTGAATTATTATAAATATGAATCACTTTGATAATCAAAATCAATAAATATCTTTTAAAACCTTTTCACTTAGTATTTTGTGAATATGTTTCCACGTTAGTATTCTTCTCAAAGAATTCAAGACCCTGGTTTAGGTTTCTTATATTTTATTAATATAAATAATATTACAATGAAATGCTTGCAGTTTAATCTTGTGCATATCTTTAATTATTACCTTAGGATATATTCCTAGAAATGGAATTACTGAGCCCAAAGTTAATGTGTACTTTTAAGCGTAACAAACTTCACTCTTAAAAGGCTGTTTGTCTACCCATACCACCTCTGCTGCTGCTGCTGCTGCGTCGCTTCAGTCGTGTCCGACTCTGTGCGACCCCATAGACGGCAGCCCACCAGGCTCCCCCGTCCCTGGGATTCTCCAGGCAAGAACACTGGAGTGGGTTGCCATTTCCTTCTCCAAGGCATGAAAGTGAAAAGTGAAAGTGAAGTCGCTCAGTGGTGTCCGACTCCTAGCGACCCCATGGACTGCAGCCTTCCAGGCTCCTCCGTCCATGGGAGTTTCCAGGCAGGAGTACTGGAGTGGGGTGCCATTGCCTTCTCCACCTCTACTACAGGTTATTATCAATATGTATATCATTGTTTCTATTGTCTTTTATTATTAGTGAAAAATATTTTTTCAAGTGTTTCTTGACCATTTATATTTTTATATTAGTCTGATGGATCTAACAAATGGATATTAACTTGATGGTGTTTTCTAGCAGGGTTTTCTGTACATCATGTTGACTTTTATCAACTCCAGTTCCCTGTAAGATGCACACTCACACACACACAACTATTTGCTCATTACCTAGTCAATAAATGCTTGTTGAATGCATGAGTACATGAATGAATTATTTAAAGGATCTGGCCAAAGGAAACCCTTCTGGGTGTTTTACTATTGACTTTTTCATGATTTATTCACTCACTCAACAAACAGTTATGGAGTGCCTACTGTGTACATGTCTCAATGCTATGCCATTTAAAAATAATGATGAACATCAGGAATAGTTCCAATAAATAAACTAAAACTAGTAAATCACAAATATTCCAGTACTATCTTGTCTATATATCACCTTCAGAGAAATGAGTCTGTCAAAATTGGTAAATATTCTAGGTACTTTGAGATTTATACACTTAAAAATTGTAAATGGCTGTTGATGGAAGTATTTCTGCAAAATCTGTGTCTGTGGTTTTTAAAATCTGGTGCTCCATAGATGGAACTAGAAATGGATGGGATGCAGGGATGCATGAATGAGTTTGTCATTCTGCACTGTATGTGGCAAATGTCTTCTTCATTCTGTGAAACTTTATTGATGGGGATACACTGAGAAACTTTTGGGTGTCATTGCTTCTCACTTGTGATTTGCTATTGCTGTCCTGCCACCATCACCATAGCCTCTCCATCCATCCTGACTTCTAATCTCTGCTGTTTCTGTTGTCAGCGACTCTGCCCATTTCTTGTGTCTTTCTTCTGTTCTTTGTCCAACGCTTCTTGGCTTTCAAGCATGAAAAATGACTATATATAAATATATATATGTATATATACACACACACATATAATCTCCAGCTATTAATAGTGTGGCTCTCCTTTTGGGTTGCAACCCAAGTAATGACCTCATACTTGGAATAATTCTGTCTCTTTTGGCCATGTTATTTGGTTCAGGATGCCAAAGGGTAGCCTTTTCACTATAAAAATGTTTTTGAGCTCTTTCCTGAGAGTTGCAGAAGTCCAGATGCTAGACAACAATCGTATTGTAGTATTGCTGGTATCATATGACTACGAAGTTTTATACAAGAGGACCCCAACCATGAGTTTGGTCCCCACAAATAGCTCTTTAAGGCTGATAGATTTTTAAGCCAGTTTTTCTATCATACTGTTAAAGGATTTTCAGAAGAAAGCCATTTCTGACATCCCCTAATTCATGTTCTTTAGAGATTTTCTCATCAATATTTAAACCCATCAACTCCATGGAGCAATAAGAGGTTTCCCCTGTCCCCATCCCGCTGTGGTGGTTATAAGCTTCCAGGGAAATGAATCCTAGATCTTCTTCAGCACATGTTTGGAGTCCTCTTTCTTAAGCAGATGAGGAGCCTGCATTTTTGTATCAGTAATGGAGTCCTGAACCTGAAATTGCAACAAGGAAGAGAGAAAAGAACCAAAATAATGTTTTAGGTAGGTTCAGACACAGCTGAGGTGAGTGGGAAATAAAACTGTGTTGTTAGAAGAAAATACTCCAGGTTAAGGGTCTTGGTGCCTTTGACTGGAAATTCTGACAAAGGACATTTGAGCATGGTAGCTTCTTTTTTAAATTAATTTTTATTGGCATATAGTTGCTTTACAATGTTGTTAGTTAATAACTGCTGTACAGCAAAGTGAATCAGCTGTATGTTAACATATATCTCCTCTTTCAAGTGTCTCGTCTGTGCCACCTTTAACAGCCCTTCAGTGTTGTTGAAACACCTCTTTCTTCTGACAGTGTACTGTGAGGATGTGGGGGTAGGGGAGGGGGAACAATTCAGGGACCGCTGTGGGAAAATGCCCAGAGCCGAGGTGAGTGCGGAAGGCCGAGGGAGAGGAGGGAGGGGCGGGGCCGCTCCAGCCCGAGTGCGCGGGGCCACGCGGTGCAGTGGCCGCTGGGATGAACAGGAAGTGCTTTTTACCAACAACTGTCACCACCTCCAAAACAACAAAGAATAAAGTCTTTCCTTACAGATGATTCCACCTGCCTTTGACACCAGGAGCCACACATCTGGCTCGTCAGTGTTTCATTGAAATGGCCGCCTGTGTGGAGTTCAGAGGGGAAAATAATGAAGTGGGTTTTGCCTCTTCCCTTTTACAGTAGCCTCCACAAGAGTATACATTTGATAAGGGCCAAAGTCTGTTTGTGAAAAAGAACCTCTGAGGGGAGATACAGCACCTAAGACCAAAGACCTTAATTTTGCCTCAAATTTTGGCTATACTGTTTCTATAGAGACCAAAGGGAAGCTTTGGCTCCCCCACTCAGCTATTAAAGTTTAGTGCATTGAAAACTGTCTTCATGCTGTGATACCCTTTCAGGGAGGAGAATAGGGTCTGAACTAATCCATGAAAGTTGTCATGCTATGAACTAGTAGTCAAGCTTTTTCCTTTCAATTGAATCTAAAACTATACTGTACTTCACACTTGATTGGTCCTTCAGATGGAAGGATTCAATATCCCTGCTGGAAATCAGCTCGTCTTCTTCACACAGTGCTGTTGAACGTGGAAAGAACTTATTTCTGAGGCATAATTACCAGCTCTAACGTATGAAAAGTCGTAAGGTTATTTAATTTTCTTCCTTTTCTTAAATTCTGGTCAAACTCTTTAAAATGCTAACTTTTATTTCCCCCTTTGACAAGCTTGTTTACCAGACTGTGTCTCCATGCTTGGGCTTGCTGTTTGTCAACAGATGTTGGGGTCTATACATGCTCACCAGCCTTTCTTTCCTCAGGATGATAGACAGACATACAGCATAAATGTATCGAAGACAAAAAAAATATCTTCTGAATGCAGCCGTCAGCGAGCCATTGAATGTCTTGTAGCAAAGGTAACGGGTCACTTATTTACCATGAAGACTGGGACGAGAACTTGAGGAATTTGAGCAGTGCTATGCCAATTGTCTAAGGGAAAGGACGCTTTTCCTTTCCCACTCAAAGAGTTAGCTTTGTTTGTTTGCACATGTTTTAGATCAATAACTGGTAATAGTAAAGGCAGAACAAAAGCTCTAATAACCATGAACCATCTGCAGTGTGAATCGACATTTCCCAAGTTAAACACTACCGTCTTGTGAATGAATACATACAGTGTATATGATTCTTTTTTTAATTGAAAAAAAAAATGCCTTGATCTAGCTACACCAAAAGGGGGCACCAAGGTATTAAAGAAGTCATCATGTTTTCGGAGGCTATAAATGAAGTTTGGAGAGGTTTTTAGTATAATTAATATGTACATGATTTTTAAACTTTGTTATTCTAAAAAGTCAGTTGGGTGGTTTCAAGAATTTTGGTAAAACTTTTGATATCTCAGTGGAATTTTCTATCAGTTTGGGGTGATTTCTTTGGAGTTTGATGGCATAAATGTAAGAAGGAACATATCTTACTTGATGAAAAATAATATAAAGAAATCTCACATATGTATCACCTTAAAATTATATCAATATTAATACCCATGATATCTTTCATTGAAATTTTGCTATATTCTGTGTTTAAAATAGACGTTTATCTCATCTTTGTTGTCCAGGACAGTAAATATAAGAGTATTTGTTTTTATGTGTGTGCGTCTAGGTGGAAAATATTCAGCATTCTGTATTGGCTTTCTGACAGAAGGGTACAGAAAGTGGGGACATGGAGGTTATGGCAAATGGTAGCTAATTGAGCACCATTGCTCCAAGAATCCAGAAGGAATAAATAAAGAGAATAGAGAGCATTTTCTGGAAATATTTTTAAACTGTACATTTTGGTTATCCCGTGTGTTATTTTTGTGATTCCAGTAAAAAGAATTTAGTGGAAGAAAATAGGGAGAGACAATATTCTTAATGAAGTTGTAAATATACGCAAGGCAACTAGATGCTTCTTCTGCTTTAATGTCACCTATAAGGAGTGAAAAGCAGTTCCATTTCTAATTTTGTTAGTGATTAAGTGCTATTTATGTTGTTTTCCCCATCACTCTGATCCTGTTTCCCTTTCTCTCCCCCACATGAAATACAGACCTTTTATATGTAATCAAATCTGAACTGGTTGGTTAGCTAATAATTCCTCTTAAAAATGGAAATCAGTGCCTGCATGATCCTGTTTTCTCTGTATATCTCTACCGTTTCTAAAGATGGCTGCAATCTGAACAAAATGGGTTGTCTTTTCAAAGACAGTTTCTCCTTTTATTCTTAGACGCCCAGTCATAGCTAATTCAAAAAAGATAAAATGGTAAATTTAGTGGAAATCATGTTTTATAGTTTAATTTTTACCCAGGCTTAGGTCTTGCTCATTATTTTATGCTTTGTGATGATTTATGAAATCATATATTATGCAAGGCAAGGCAATTTACAAGCTGCTATTACATCCCTGTAACTTTTATGAAATATGTGACTAATTAGTATATTGTTTAACTGGGAGAATTAAATTAAAAAAACAAATGTCTTTCAGGTTTATTTGAAACATATGGACTTTATTCAACTGAAGTAAATATTCAAGTGCAATAAATTGTTATGTGTAGGGCTGGACAATAGCTGTAAATGTATTTGAAAATATGGCAATACTAAAAAAAGTTATCAACACCAAAAATATGGCAATACTGAGAAGTTTTTATTACTCTTATTTATTTGAAATAAAACAGAATAGGATTATTGAATTTCATGCCTTTTTCTTATCAACAGTATAGTGATTAGCATGTATAAAAATGTCCACTTAAAGGCAGGGAAAGAAAGTTACTGTTGATTTCTGTTTGTGGGGGTTCTCCTCACATGTGTTAGAGAGGATGTTTGGCTTGATCTTGAAATATGTAAAATGTGATCAACAAACACTGCTCCCTCTAACTGGATATTTTCAAAGTTGTCATTTTTAAAATAGTAGTTGTTTAGTTAATAACAATTGCCTTATATTATGTCTGCTTTAAGGAATTAATAGTCTTTAGTGGCACTAAAAAAGATAAGTCCTGTTTTCAGGGTAATGCTTTGTAACTTGCCTATGTATAAAATATCACATAGATATATAGATAGATATTCATATAAACATTTTATTTCTCTGTGTGCTCTTCAGGAGGTCCTGCCACTTTGACAAAGGGTCAGTATGACTGGCTAAATCAGGTGTTACACATTTTTGGAATAACAGAAACCCAGACTAGCTAAGATCTAAAAATGCAATGAATTGTAGACCAGTGTTTCGTTGTGGCCTCAATCTGTGTTTTAGGAGTTCTTGCGTTGGCTTCCAATATTGTTCCCTTTTGGAGAAACATGCATATGGTGGTATTTGTATAAGGTCAGAACTGGCAAAATAATAGGAAGTAGGTCAGTTTTTGGTCTATGCCTTTTAGTTCTTTGGTCAGCATTTCTTATGACAAAATTTCACATCAGTAAGCCATAAAGAATTTTTTCTGCCTTTAATTTTTTTTCCCCCAAAGTCAGTTTATTAATGCTTAAAAATTTATCTTCCACATGCTCAATGCTTATTTTTGTGGTATTTTCAAGTCACCTCTCCATGGAAGCAAATTAGTGGCCAAGTAGAGCTTATGAAAGAACCTGAAACACAGAAAGGTCTCCAAAGGAGCTATTCTCCTTTAGGGAAGCTATCTCCGGATTAAAAAAAAAAAAATCAAAATCACAGCTGCAAGGGTCCCTGATCTGTTCCCTGGCATGATGTGTTCATTGAAAACTCTATATAGAGAGGTCTCATGTTAGGTAAGTAGTTTCTTTTTACAGATTGGTTTGCCTACAACAGGCAAAATCTGTGGGAGTTTTCGGTCACAAGTTTTGTTTTGTTTTTCCATGATCCAGCTCGATTTCTGTACGTGGAGTGAAAGGGATATTTTGGCCTCTGATTATAAAGACAAGAAAGAAGTATAGAAAAACTGATGGAATTATGGGGAAAAGAGCATTCAAAACAAGTAATCAAAAGGCAAAGTTTTCTTTTCAAATGAAACTCTACCTTATTCTAAAACCAGACATTCTGCTTTAGAATCTTACCCCAAAGAGCTAATTTCAGAGACTGAAAAGTGCACATCCTGCCCAGATTCTCACAGCTTCTTCTAAAAGTTGGGTTTTGATGTTTGAGGCAGTAAACTAAAACCTCTGAACAAAATTTGATCCCACATAAACCATATGGAGCTACATGTTTTTTTCTCTAAAAGAAACAAGTGGAAGAGCTGAGGCAAAACTTGAGGACTGATTTCACTTATTCGGCAGAGCTGCAGTCTTTAAATTCACAATGGACTTTCCAGCTTAACTGGCCTTAACGCAGCTGTTTATTAGACATTGCAGTATTATTTGTCAGTGTTACTTGAGTGATGTGATTAAGAGTGGGACGATTAGAATGAAATTGAAGAGGTCTTCCAAACTTCAGTTTAAAAACATTTCCCCAAACTGATGTGGAGACAATAACAATCTCTCTATTTATAAAATTGAATCCTCTCAGTTTGGATAGTGAGAACAAAGGTGCTAATCTGTAGTTCTGAGAAAGCCCAAGTATGCCCTTTGCATCAGACAAGATCTAATATGATTCTAAATAATTGCCAAATCAGATGCACATCAATGTAGTTTCATTATTTATTCAAACCCATTAATCCAGTGTTTATGTCACGTGAAATTGGGTGTATTTGTAATAAGTTCACCTATATAGAAATGCTTCTCTGGTGGCTCAGATGGTAAGGAATCTGCCCGCACGTGGTAGACCCGGGTTTGATCCCTGGGTCAGGAAGATCCCCTGAAGAATGAAATGGCTACCCACTCCAATATTCCTGTCTGGAGAATTATATGGATGGAGGATCCTGGCAGGTTACAGTCCATGGGGTCACAAAGAGTCGGACACGGCTGAGCGACTAACACTTTCACTCTCACACCGATATAGAAATGCTCCACCTCAGCTTACAAAAACATGAAGAGACATTTAGGATCTGTTTGAAACCATTGAGATTGTTCTGAATTAGAATGAGCTGATTAGGCAAAGCAACCAAAGCTGGAGTACTTTCAAAACACCAAAAACACTTTTCTTAATTATCTTTACATTTTTCATCTCATTAACTTCCTTATCACAGTCTGAGAAAGTAGATATTTAACCCCATATTCTAGGTGAGAAAACTGAGGCCCAGAGAAGAAATCACGAGACTTTCATGAAGTCATGTGGCCAGTTAGCAGTGAAACTCCAGTCAGCGTGACTTTGTTCAAGCAAGCGTGATACAATGGGCAGCCTGCTGACTTCCGCAGTGGGCTCACAGAGAAGTCTTATTTGGCCCTTGCGTGGTGTTAAATACCTAGTTTTAAATTAGTTGCTAACATGAAAAAATTGAGAGAGATTTCACTTTATTAAAACTCAGGATTTCTGGGTTTGGGGGAGAAAAAGCAAAAGATTTGGCAACCAGGGACCATTTCTCCAAGGCAAGCCCTCGCTAGGACTGAGCTGTGACTCCCCCGCTGTACAGCACTCACCTACTCCACTTTGCCAGTCTGCCAGGTTACTTGTCTAGGTCCTGTGAATATTTGAGCTCTGTATCCCCCACACTAGACCATTGATTAGCAACCTTTCTTGAGTATGAGGTAAAATTTTAAACTGAAAAAAAATTGGCAACCCCTGGCTTAGATCTCTGTCTTCCCCACCAGGTAGAGATATCTTCAAGGCGAAGTATGGAGTGTCATTTCTCTTGATGCCTCTGCAAATCCTAGCACGATGGGTGACTGGTACGCAATGTGCTCTCAGGAAATTGCTAGAATGGGGAGGACATGGCAGCTGTCCTATCTCTAGAGTTATCACCATAGTGATCTGTACAAAAGTTCAATAAATCGGGTTTTGAGAAGGGAATCAATTCCATTAGACTTGAGAATTGCAAACCTTACTCCAAATTGAACAGAAATATGAAAATGTGCATTTTGCTTATTTGATCTGGAGGCTACATCTGCAAGATCCAAGACAACTCCGTGGATAAAAATATATTGAGATGATGTTCTGTATTTGTGAGATGACTCTGATTTTGTAGATATAACCTCTATGGACTACGTACTCTAACCTGGACTCAGTTACTCAGAGTATGGGGCAGTCACATGAGGTACCTGCTTCCTTGTGACTACAGCCTGAAAAGTACCTTTTCAATTTTCCAAACTTTTCCCTCAGAAATAATTTAGTAATTTAAGATGCCAGTCAGCACAATGCCATGTCTGTGTTTTGGGGGTGGAGGGGATGGGGTTGTAGAATGTCTTCATGTATAGCAGCCTTTCCTCTCTGAACTTTTCCAGCAGTTAGAAAGGAAAGTGAAGTCTCTCAGTCATGTCTGACTCTTTGCGATCCCATGGACTGTAGCCTACCAAGCTCCTCTGTCCGTGGAATTTTCCAGGCAAGAATACTGGAGTGGGTTGCCATTTCCTTCTCCAGGGGATCTTCCCAGCCCAGGGATTGAACCTGGGTCTCCCACATTGCAGGCACACACTTTACCGTCTGAGCTACCAGGCCTCTCTGAACTTTTCCAGCAGTTAAGATCTGTATTATTCTGAGGGTATCCACAGTCACAGAATCGGAGAATATTACCTGGTATCATGCTATCTATGGATAAAAAATGGTGGTCCAGAGAGACTTGTCTGAGGTGCTTGGTTCCCGGTTCGTGGATTCTATTTGTCTTCGCTAGATGATAAATCTCCTTGAGGGCAACGACTGGGCATTAGTCATCTTTGTGCCCTTTCCAGCACATAGTATAGTGCATCTTGCATATAGTAATCGTAGGTGCTAAGTCAACTTGAGTTCTCATGAAAGCCATGACATTTTCATGGCTTTGGGATATAGAGGTTATGATGATTTCCTTGTCAGACTTGTGTTTTAAGACAGAAAAACCTCAGTATGGCTGCTCACTGGGATTTTCAAGTGAGCTCCAGCCAAGCATTTGGTGGCAAGCAAAATGGCCAGCAAAGGCATGCTTTAGAAAAGGATTTGATTCTATTTTTAAGAGCTTTTTTGGAGATGTACAGGAGACAGAAATTTGTTTGTTTGTTTGTTTTTAAATTAGTGATCCAATAGATGTTCCTTTAAAAGATACTATACACAAAATTTGAAGCCTCCAAACTGATCTGACTCATTAGATTTAATGAAATCCAGGAGAAAGTACTTCCTGAATCCCGAGGCCTTTCATATTATCCTTTACCTAATTCTTTACAAGTGAATTTTCAGCTAGTAAGTGCCAGAAATAGGCCCATCTGCAGAAAGTGAGCACATTTTCCTCCACAATATGACAATGCTATCTGACAGCTATTAGAACTTGAAATTCAGGAGCTTGCAAAGTAATTCTTAAAGTGTAGCTCGTTTCCAATAAAAGCATTCAGTGTTCTGTTTTTTTTCACTTCATTGAAATTCATTTAAAATTTCTCTTCCATGGAAACACTTTTGTGTTTCTATAATCATTATGTGTGTGCTTTCTGGTCTTATACTTTTAAAAATAATTTGTTTTATTTCTCAAAGATCTTTTTAAAATTTAGTATTGAAGACAACAGAAACATGACATGTGTAAATGCTGCTTTGTTTTTTAAAGTATTATAAAACCATTCCATTTTTATTCTCCGTCACATTTAGGTTTTGGAGGTTCCCTCTTCAAATTCTGTTTCCAGTAGGAGCTGCTGAGAGATTCTGAGAATGGCAACTCAGTGCTACGGTATACATATACAAGTTGACTCACTTCCAAAATGGCAGCAATCCAGAGAAGCCAGAAAGTTCTTTTTCTTTTCAAAGAAAATAGCACTCTATCTCAGATCAAAATAAGCTGGTTTCCAGCCTTAGCTCTGCCATTTCTGATTAGGGAGAACTTCAGAAGTTACTTAGCCTCTTCAGGCTTCATCTATAAAATGCAGGGTCATCACAGGGATCAAACCCATAGGGTTGTTGTGAACATTAAGTAGGCTAATGCAGGTAACCTGTTTTCCACAGTGCCCAGCACAGTAAGTAGCATTTTCAGATTATTATTATTATCAGTAATAATGTTTTATTCCTAGCTCAGTCCTGAGTGGTAATCAGAACTCTGGCACATAAAGTCAGGGAGAAAAGGCAACAGCTTTCTGGCTGGTGCTATAAAAAGATACGAGGTTTTTAGAAGTAGGGTCAGTCCATAGCTCTACTCTCATCCCCAGAGAAGTGGCAAGAGATGAGCAGGACTGCACAAAACCACCCTTGATTGCTGCAAAACAAACCTAAATTGCTCCAGTTTACAGCTGCTGGAACCCACGGGATGGTCAGCTACAGCAACCCCTGGCCTGCCTGGACCCCTCTTGCTTCCTTTTTTTTTTTTAAGACAGCAAGGAAGTAGTATCCCTTCTGTACCCATGAAGATATCAAACACTCAACATAAATTGTTTCTGGGAAGAGATTATCTTAGGAACCTAAAGGGCAGTCTTCAGCTGGCTGTATGTGTAATCATTCATCATTTTGCTGCTGCTGCTGCTAAGCCACTTCAGTCGTGTCCGACTCTGTGCGACCCAATAGACGGCAGCCCACTGGGCTCCCCCATCCCTGGGATTCTCCAGGCAAGAACACTGGAGTGGGTTGCCATTTCCTTCTCCAATGCACAAAAGTAAAAAGAGAAAGTGAAGTCACTCAGTTGTCTCCGACTCTTCGCGACCCCATGGACTGCAGCCCACCAGGCTCCTCCGTCCATGGGATTTTCCAAGCAAGAGTACTGGAGTGGGGTGCCATTGCCTTCTCCGTCATCGTTTTGTGAAGTATCCTTAAAGACCAGGGAAACATTTTGCTCTCACGAACTATAAAACACTTCAGGATCTTTTCATTTACAAAAATAAAAGTTGGTTTAGAGTTTTAGAAAAGTCTTCATTTGCCAACCAGTCTATGTGAAAATGAATTTAGATTTGGAAAAATCACTGCAATTGAAAGTGGCCTTGGTCTGTCTGGGCATCCTGCCTTCTTGTCCGTATCTTGATGACCTCTCTACATACATGTCCTTTCAAATGCAAACTGGCACGTCTAGCCCTCGGACTGTAGATTAGACACTGGGTGTACCTTGTGCCCAGGGTGGGGGAAACAAGAGACGTGACAAGAAGGAGAACTAAAAGTAATACTGCAGCCAGTTATTAGACATTTTGCTTTAGCCAGATACTGCAATGAATGGCTTTTATGAGTTCTTACTTTAATAACCCTCCAAACCCATGCGTGGTAGGAACTATTATCTTCATTTTACAGATGAGAAAGCTGAGGCTCAGAGAGATTAAATGACTTTTCCAAAAGTCATATGGCTGGTAAGTGATAGAAATGGAGATTTAAGACCAGACTAGTTGTATTCTCGTTCTTGTGCTTTTAACCACTATGCCATATTGTTCTTATGATGATATAAAAATATTGGGAGCTTGGAGGAATTGGGAATTGGGATGGACGCATATACACTACTGATACTATGTATAAGATAGAGAACTAGTGAGAACCTACTATACAGCACAAGGAACTCTACTCAATGAACTGTGGTGACCTAAATGGGAAAGAAGTCCAAAAAGAGGGGGGTATATGTATATCTGTGGCTGATTCACTTTGCTGTACAGTAAAAACTAACACAACATTGTTAAGCAACTATACCCCATAACAATTTTTTAAAAAGAAAATACATATGTAATTTAAGTGAATGGCAAAAAAAAAAAAAAAATTGGATCCCCTTCCCCTCACCTCTCAGGAAATCGGTTCACATTTTGGATCTCTCATCTTTGTCTTGGAACACGTTGACCTCAGTCCCCATGGATGAGTGAGGAAGGGACAAAGTGGTGAAAACTTGAGGCTAGAAGTCTTGTCCAGGTCATGCATGAATGCTAAGTTGCTTCAGTAGTATCTGATTCTTTGTTGCCCCATGGACTGTAGCCTGCCAGTATCCTCTGTCCATGGGATTTCCCAGGCAAGAATACAGGAGTGGGTTGCCATTTCCTCCTCCAGGGGATCTTCCCAACCCAGATTGAACCCAGGTCTCTTGAATTGCAGGCAGATAGATTCCTTACCATCTGAGCTACCAGGGAGGACTAAGTTAATATAAGTCAAACCTTTAGACAGAGTCTGACTCATAATATTCCATAATTTGGCAATTATACAAGGTACTTGATACCCCCCCCCAAAAATGGCGGCTTCTATTGTCATGGTGTTGCCCACTGGTCGCAATCACCTTCAGAAATAGTCCCAGCCTACACATGCTTCCGAAGAACTCAAACAGAGGCCTATTTCAGGTGATAAATCCCAAACAACTTGCTGTAGTTTTCCTCAAGTGGGGAGCCATTAGGCTCCTTAGGCCCTTAGGCCCAGTTACATCATGTCATTATGCCCAAGCAGAGGGAGACAGAGGAGAGACTAGGAATCCGTGGCCCCAGGATTTGGGTATGTGCTAGGGCAGAGGGGCAGGGAAGAAGATACTCAACGTCACCATGGAGGAACTCTCTTTGGAATTGTGATTTCCCATCTACAGACTATCCAGAATCAGAAACTGTCATATGTTGTCTTTCCTCTCAGGCCTCTTACAGGTCCTGAACATTTCAGTATCACTGTTGAAATGTCCCTTGCTCCTGAGGCACAGGATGGATAGCGCAGAATGGTTTCAATTATGTATAAATCCCGGCGTGGACTACGTTCCCTGTGTAGGATTGGAGTGGAGAGGACTGCTGAGGGTGACTGGGGCAACTTTTTATTTTGGTGAAGAAACCTTCCAGAGGGATGCTGTGTGGTTCATGCATGTGCCAGATTGCTGTAGCACAGTGTTAAGTGGTGGCCGTGAGCTCCATAAGGACAGAGGCTGGGTTGGTTTACCACTGTACACCTAGCCCTGGGCTTGGCGCACTGTAGGAAGGTTCAGAAAGGCTGGGGAACCAGAGAAGATGGGATGGATTACAAGGATACAGTCAGAGCACATTCATTTATCCTTCCCCCGCAAAAGAGTGGGCATTAAGTCTCAGCATCCATGGGTTGCCTCAATACCAACTTAGACAAAATCTTTCCCCCAAATCTCCCTTCTTTCCCATCAGATAAAGACATCATCGTTTCTTTTCAATTCAGGTTACAACTCTTTTTCTTAGTTCTTTTCTTCCTACAGGTCTTTGATTACAGCTGAGTATAGCGTTTATGTAAATTTCAAGTGGCAACTCCTATTTGTCTCTGGTTAACCTAATGGTTTATGTTAATCTCAATCAGATCTGCCAGTCAGACCTCTTACCCCTTTCGCTTTTCACCTAATTCCTGGGAGCCAGTTTCCCTTAAGAACCTGGCTGTAGAGGCCCGGTCTCTTTCTTCATCCTCTTCCTCCCTTCACTGTTGAATATCTATTCCATTCAATTGTTCCCATCATGAACCATCTAACTGCTTCCAGAAAGGTCTGTATGCACAGTTGCTTGCAGTAACAGAATGGATCTGACAAACCTAACATGAGTGGAAGAACAGAGGCGAAAATACTACTATGCTGCAAGGTTCCATTTATATAAAGTTTAAAGCCAGGCACAATAAAGTCTTTAATCTTGGGGAATAGTGACTGGGAGGGGGAACTGGAGGGGCTTCTGGAGGGCCAGTCAAGTTGTATTTCTTGATCTAGGTGTTGCTTATAAGAACATATTCAATTTTTGAAAATTCATCAAACTGAACACTTATGATTTGTGCATATTTCTGTGTGAAGGTTGTACTTCAATGACATTTTCCCAAAATATGGGCTTATTGAGCCCCCACTATGTAGAAATTCCCGTGTTGTGTGGCACTGGGGGTTCTTCTCCCTTCCAAAGAGGTCAGAAAATAAAATCTGAAATAGGCAAAGTATCCTTTGATGGTTAGAATATCTGCAGCCAAAGCCTAGTCTATCTTTGGAGTCCTCCAAAGACTCTTCCAAGTCTACCTCAGCCCACTTCATCTTTCCTTGCTCAAATGCTTTGCTTTTCCACTAAATGCTGTTAAATATAATTTCTTCCCTTTCATTGCTGTTTACCCATTTCCAGTGAACTTGCCTGGAATCCCCAGCTTCACCTGAAGCCCTTCAAGAGCACAGACCTAGTTACAATTTCTTTGTAAATTCCCACAGCATAGCATAGCGCCAGGCTGGGCACAAATGCCCCATTCAGAGCTGCAGGCAAAATAGACTCCAATACCCAGATAAGAGGGAGACAGAAAGCTTGTCCATGATCAGGATAGATCTGACTTTCCTTTCTCTTCTATTTCTAGGCCCACTTAACATATTCTCTGCTTTTAATTTGAGTCATGAACCAGTAGTTTTACAGATTTCATGTTGGCATAATGTAGTCTCTGCCTTAAATTGAGACCTGTGACTCAAATACATATTCAGGTTTGGTGAGGCTGTCTCTTTAAAGAATCAGTAGACCCTGAGCAGTTTTTGATATAACATTCATATAGCATCAGCTATTTATGAGTGGGTCTTAAAGACCCATGACATGTAGTAATTTGTAATTTTGCTGAGGCATAAATTTGAATTGCACACACTTCAAGGCTGATGTGATAGAGCAATTGGCTTAGTAACAATGCAGTGGTCCTTAGGAGAAAAATAGAAGTTTTATGGAGGAAATCATATGCCAATTATATAATTGTGGAATTTGTGAATTGGAGGGGGTTAAAGATGAGGTATTCTGGATGCCCTTCCTGAATGTCAAGGGTTCATTGTACTTGACAATTTTCTCATCACAGTAGTCAGAGATTTAGTCTTGAGACATTTGTTTCTCTTCGGCATTCATTTGATTAAAATGTACTTAAATGCAAGGCATATAATGAAATGCTTATTGAGAGGTGGGAAGAGATTCAGAAGAAAATGAGCAGATTTTTCATAATGATTGGGAGAGGAAGAGTGAGAGAGAGGGACAGAGTCAGAGAGAGAGAGAAACAAGAAATGACACTGAGTAAAGAAATTAGGGATCAAGGACCTTGGTTTTTTTAGTCCCTTCTCTGCATTGAATCTGTTTGATCGTTGAGCTCACTAGCTTTGTGGCTTTGGGCTCATGTTCTCTAGTCTTCAGTTACCCTATCTGTAAAGCAAAGATGTTCAAGAAGATTATCTCTTAGGTATTATCAGGCATGACATTACAGGAATTTATGACAAAAAGCTGCATTTCTGCTTTCATTTGAAGCTCTGTTCTCAGTGATGCCCTCCAGAAGAGAGTGATAAGTGTAATTACTGGGCTAAAGTCCTCAGAACATGAGGCTGAATTCAAAGTAGCTTTTCACCTCAGAAAAGCTGTGGGCAGCCACTTAGGCACAATCAGATTTAAATAAATAACCAAATGAACAAACAACTCATATATTTTTATCAATTTGTAATTTTTTTCAACTTCATTGGATTTTCTTTGGATTTCAAAAGAGAAACATTTTTGCTCTCTCTGATATTGCTCCTGAAATTTAATATATTGTTTCAGGAGCTAAAAAAGTGGGCCAAAGTGTGCTTTATTTCAGGAGGCTCAGCAGATGAAGTGCAGTGATCCAGAAAGGTTGCCACCTCAGGAGTCAGAGGTGAAAAGGTAGGAATGGTGTCCCGACTTGAAATCACAATCTAGTCAGAATTGGAAAAGACAGTAGAATATTATCGTTTTTTAGAGAGCAGGAAAGTGAAGCTTAAAGAAGAGAAGTGACTTCCATTCAACTTTTTTTTAAATATAAATTTATTTATTTTAATTGGAGGCTAATTACTTTACAATATTGTGTTAGTTTTGCCATACATAAACATGAAAACTTTTATTTTGAAAATACATATTCAGTACACACTGCGTGCCAAGTGCTGAGGATACAGCAGAACAAGGCAGACAAAGGCCTATCCTTATGGAGCTGACATGACAGTAATTGAGAGAGTAACATTATTAAGTGACACAAATAAATATGTCAAGTCTTAGAAAGGAGAGGTACATGATACCCTGGGAGCTGAGAATGAAGTGCTTGACTTGGCTAGGAAAGTTAGCAAATGCCTTCCTGAGTGAGTCACACTATGGGGAGAGTTGAAGGATGGGTCGGAGCTGTTGCATGCATGCAAGTCACTTCAGTCGAGTCGACTCTTTGGGACCCCATGCACTATAGCCCGCCAGCCTCCTCTGTCCATGGGATTCTCCAGGCAAGAATACTGGAGCGGGTTGCCATGCCCTCCTCCAGGGCATCTTCCCAACCCTGGGATCAAGCCTGAGTCTCTTATGTCTCCTGCATTGGCAGGCACGTTCTTCACCGCTAGCGCCACCTGGGAAGCCTGAGTAGTGAGCTGACCAGGTGACAAAGAGGTTACATCTTTGAAGGTTTGTGGCAGTGCAGAGCATAACTGGTACCAGGAACTGAAGGCAGGACATTGTGGCTAGAGAGGAGAGAATCCAGATAAAGATAGTCCAGGATAAGCCTGCAGCTGTGGGCAGGAGCAAGGCTGTGCTGAGTCTTTGTCCTAAGGGTAATAGGAAGCCGTTGGATAGTTTTAAGCACGGGAAGGTTATGGTCGATTTTATGTTTTGAAGAATAGCTCTATCTACTATGGGGCTGAGAAAGCTGTGTGGTGAGAGACAAAGCTGGGGAGGTAGTTTGGGTTCAGTGTGAGAGAGCTTGAAACATGAGGCTAAGATATTACACTTAGTTCCGTGGATAGTAAGGGACTCATTGAAAGGCAAGGTGAACCACCAGCCTCTGGGCCACCCGAGGAGATGGTTATAAGAGAGTCCCAGTGTGAACTCAACAAATATTCTTAATATTTGGTTAGATACCATGGAAGGGTAGGTGAGAATAGATGCCCTGGTCTTCAGCATTCATATTTGGAAGTTGGTAGCTGACCAGATCCCCACTCCAGTACTTTTGCCTAGAAAATCCCATGGACGGAGGAGCCTGGTAGGGTGCAGTCCATGGGGTCGCTAGAGTCGGACACGACTGAGCGACTTCACTTTCACTTTTCACTTTCATGCATTGGAGAAGAAATGGCAACCCACTCCAGTGTTCTTGCCTGGAGAATCCCAGGGATGGGAAGCCTGGTGGGCTGCCGTCTTTGGGGTTGCACAGAGTCAGACACGACTGAAGCAATGCAGCAGCAGCAGCTGACCCAGATAATTGCTTAAAAATTCCTGGCCTTCATATAACAAGATGTGTGATACTATTCCACTGAACACTTAAGCACTGAAGAATATACCACAATATAATGCTCTCTCACACATCAACACTTGTTGATTCAACAAGTGTTTTATGGAGCCCCTGGTATAAACCTAGTAGCAAGGTTCATAGTTTTAGTTATCCATGATATGTAATAAATTAGCCCAAAATCTGAGCAGCTTAAATGTAAAACACATTTGTTATCTCACCACGTTTCTCTGGGTCAGAGATTCAGGCATGGATTGGCTGCAAACTGAGGTATCATCCAGGGCTGGGATCACATTTGAAGGTTGGACTGGAGAGGGATTATGCTTCCTAGCTCATGTGGTTGTTGGCAGCATTCAGTTCCCTAGAGGCTTGTCACACTGAGGGCTTCAGTTCCTTGTTGGCTATTGGCTGGAGGTCACCCTCAGTACCTTGTCCTGTGAACCATTCCATCATGACAGTTATGGCAGCCAGTGAAGCAAGAACAACTCTGATGCTTGCTTTCAGGGACTTTGCGGTCTCCTCAGGGAGATGAGATCTGGACCTAGGCAACAATTAGCAAGCATTGTATATGACAGAGTATAATTAAATGCTCAAATGTATAATAGGCATGGAAGAGTCACAGAATTTTGGTGGGGAGGGTTTGTGACACAGGCAAGGGGAAGGCATTCCAGATAAGGAGTAGAGAATATGCACTCATGTATAGCCAGGAACAGTATGTATGTTCAGAGAACAGTGAGACTGCCAGCCTGGGTGAATAGAGGGTGAGTTGGGGTATATTGCAAAACAGGAAAAACTAAACAACAGATCTCAAGTGTGCCTTAGAGATGTGAGAGAGAGAGTCAGAGCCATTTGAGAGAAAGAAACATCATCTTTCCAATAAATGGTCCTGTTAATCCCCAAGGGGTGACCACATGACTGGGCCTCAAAGGCACACATGTTGACCAGTATGTACTTTGACAAGAATTATAATTTTTAGCAATTATAGTGTAATTTTATGTAAGTAATCATTGCTACTTTCAGGATGTTTTTTTGAGCACTTTCCTTTCAGAACAAAATAATTCGGCCGTAGCTCTTCCTTTAATTACTTTACATTTCTTTTGTTCCCAAATATAAAGTGAGAAAGCCTTTTCTGGTCATGGTGGTATATGATTTTTCTTTGAGGTTAATATTAGAATATCTTTCTTTCATGTCTGGTCCCCTAATTCTGAGCAGACTCATCTCACTTTCAAGACACAAGATTGAAAACTAATAAAATAGCTATCGTTACTAAATAGTTGAAAATGATGGAGTTGGTGCATTTTATTTGTAGTTCTCTATAGGGATAAAAGTGATTTGGGGAAAATGATTTGCTTTGTTCCAGCTCTGAGCACAGTGCCATGGTAGCATCTGATAAATGTGCCCAGCAGATGACTTACTGGAGTGCAATGCCAATGATTTTTAATGTGACAAGGAATTTGACTTGAGCTGGACATTTTACCTAGTTTCCTTGTGCAAAATGAAAAATTGTCCAGATACCAATCGTATTTGTATCATTTAAACTGCTCTGAGGATCACCACTCCAGGTAGAGGCTCTGGACAACAAATAAGCCAGTTATCAAAGATGGGATTGAGTGCTTGTTGTTTTTCTATTAGGGAGGAATTACGCTAAGCCCAGCAGCAGACATTTTGTGTTACCATGGCAGCCCATATTTCCTGCAGGGTTGTGACCCCTAATGACTACAGTGGGAAGGCAGGAAAAATAGAGACTCTTTGAAGATTAGTAAATAAATGCATTACTTATGCAAACCGTTTCTGAGTGGCCCCACAGTATAGAGGAGAAATGAGAAGCTCTTCAGATTGAGCAATGTTATATGTAAATACCTGCACTGGAAGAAAGCAAATACCTTTCATTTGATTATTTCTTAAAAGTCTGTTTGGTCTGATAATGAAAGTAATATAAACTGGACTTCATACTGAGAAAATAGTATTATTGTGCATGAAAATACCAACAGCCACTGATGTTTCCTTTCATTCTCAACAACTAATTTTCCCCCATTGGTCTCTTCAGCTATAATATGGCTCCTAGAATGATTTTGCAATATTTCTCAATGGCTCACAGACAGGAAAAAATAAATGAGGCATATTCAAGTTCATGTAGGCATTGAGAATGCAGTCCTACACCTCTCCTTGGTGAATGTGGTTTAGTATTATTTTTGACAGACTTGATTTGTCTTAATTGACCTGATACATTTCTGAACAAGAAGCTGAAAGAAAGAAAACCAAGCATCCATCTGAGTCTACTCTTGTGCAAGTGGTTTTTCTGCAAAGTACATATTTCCTTTGAAGTCACACCTACACTTATTCATACAAGAAATGCTTACTGAGTGCCTACTATACTTGTACTGTTCAGGGCACTGTATTATGGTGAAAAATGACTCTCAACTTGCATTATGTGGGTTGTTGTTGGTCAGTGGCTCAGGCGTGTCCAACTCTTGGTGACCCCACAGACTGCTGCATGCCAGGCTTCCCTGTCCTTCATCATCTCCCTGAGTTGGCTCAAACTCACGTCCATTGAGGCACTGATGCCATCCAACCATCTTGTCCTCTGCTGCCCCCTTCTCCTTTGGCCTTCAATCTTTCCCAGCATCAGGGTCTTTTCCAATGAGTCAGCTCTTCGCATCAGGTGGGCCAAAGGATTGGCGCGTTCAGCTTCAGCATCGGTCTTCCAATGAATCTTCATGGTTAGTAGATCAATACAAACGGATTGTGTTTGCTTGGTTTACGGTGTGCTGCTCTTCAAATTAGTTATTTTCTTGGGAATAAAGAGGGAAAAATATGGAATAAAGTGATTAACCCGTGTCTGGGGTGCTGCCGGTCCCTTTCTTTTCCTGGTGTGTTTATATCAGAAACATTTATTTTCTGGGGAGTTATGTGCCAGGCAGAGCTCCAGCCACCGGGGATGGAGTTCTGGACAAGACTTAGCCTTTGGCCTCAAGGATAACACAGTACAGCTGCCGGTTCCAGCGGCTCACTTTGACTTGGCAGTTTGCCCTGCTGGTATTCTAGTAATCAGCAAGGGCTGCACTGTGGCAAGCATTTCCAGGGTTTTAGATTGATTTCTGCTGACTTGTCAGTGACCTCTCACCTGGTTTTCTTTGTATCAAGGGGCACAGATCTTGACCATGCAATGTTAACTTCCTTTTTATTACTTATTCCTTCTGTAATATTTTTTTTTTTTTTACTATATTTGTGCACATTCTCAGGCTTCCCAAGGGGCATTAGTGGTACAGAATCTGCCTGCCAGTGCAGAAGATGCAAGAGAGCTGGGTTCAATCTCTGGGTTGGGAGACCCCCTGGAGAAGGGAATGGCAACCCACTCCAGTATTCTTGCCTGGGAAATCCCATGGAGAAGAGGAGCCTGGCGGGCTGCGGTCCATGAGGTCACAAAGAGTCAGCACGACTGAGCATGCGTGCCAGTACATGCACATTCTCTCCAGTCAGGAAGATTGTTCAGAGCTTGACACTCTCTAGGTGATATTTTTTTAATTGGAGTAATATTGTTATTTATGCCACATCTTACCCTTCTGTCCCCTCCTTCAGAGATTCTGATACAGCCTTTCCTCATCCCTTCCCCCCCAGTCAAAGATTGAGACTGACTGGGAGGACTAATCTAGAGATCCATTCTTTAATTTGGCTTTAATAGCTCCTGGTAGATCTAGAATGAATCTTCTTAAAGAGTAGGCCAATATTTTAAGTACTTGAAATTTGTTGGCTGAAAGTGCTAAATAAAATTGTAAATGTTACCACTCTAAGAGGCAGGGTTTTAATGTTAAGCACACATATGAGGTGGATGTCCTTTTAAATAATAATTTTTTTTTAAGCCCTCAGCTATCAACACAAGTCCAAACTGTTGCTGTGCTTTGGCCATAAAGTTAGGCAGTTTCAGTTGGAACAATCCATTCCTCGTATGAATAAAATCTGTTTACACTGATTCCTTCTCCATCCCATACATCCTGAGGGTTGCTAGAGAGGGGACCATAGTGCAAGAGGGGTGCCTTGGAAAATAGAAAGGGTTGATTGTGAACACTACTGAAAACAGTGATGTTGTGTCTCCATGCTAAGAAGCAGAAGGGTGGTAAGCCTTGACTTGGCTGACTTAACTGCAGCTGATTGCGCTTGTCGATGTCATTATGAGCTATCCATCTGGTGGCCTCTGAAGCTGCCTCCTACTGTCTAGTTGTAAGGCTAAGAAATAAACACCCCTATTCATCAAGTGAGGGGCCAACAGACCATAACTCTGTTCTTATCTTTCAGAGACAGCAAATAAGCATCATCAGTCATGGTGAAAATATTTATGAAAGTCCTTTCCAACTTTAAGACTCTTTGTATTCATGATAAGCTCTTGGAGAGCAGTTTCTAAAACTCACTTAGTATTCTGCCCTTTCTTGCCTTCTGGCTTTCCGTATAATAATTCCACACAACTTCCTAGATCATGGCCTTAGCAGGAAGCCAGAGCCTTTATCTCTGTCCTTTTGCAAATTCTCTGAGATTACTAGGCTTAATTGCTCAGCAGCTGTGCAGCTGTCAAACACAGGATTTGGAAAACACTAGGGACCGGCATCAGGGAGCGGGCATATGGAAGGAGCTGGGCTGGCAGGAGGGATGTTTTGTCTCCACCTTGCTTCTACCTGTTCCCCTCAGATGCTCTGCATCGTTCCCCAGCACCTCAGTACAGCTTCAAGCCAGAGGAGTGGAGTGGCTGAATTTGGGTTGTCCTAGGGAGTAAAAGGGAAAGGGGGAAGGGCAACTCAGCTTCTGCGCATCCCAGTGTGTTAGCTTATGGGGCCTAGCATTGGACTCACTCCTGTCTGTAGCTCTGACACCACACAGACATCATGTATGAAGCCAGGCATGAGGCTTCCCATCTGTTACTGCCTCAGAAGTAAAAGATTAGCTAGAGAATGAAGAAATGAGCAAATATCCTTAGCAGGCCACAGATTCTAGAGCAAAGTCTTTGGAAATCATGTATGGATGGATTGGAGAGTAGTCTTCTTCATCTGGGCCAGAAGCACTCATAATGTAAAAGGGACCTTAGCAGTGTTTGTGGCCCCAAAGGATTATTTTGCAGGTCATCTCCACGACAAGCCTGCTGGTGGCATCTGATGGCAATTCTAGGGGGATGGGGCTTATGGAAAGAAAAATAGGGCTGTGGAGAGAAACTGGGGCTCAGGAAATAGAAGATGGGTGAGGCAATAGGATGGATGGATGCAGCGTTTGACGCTGCACAGGGGCTCCTGGGAGACGAGTCCATTCACTGACCAGGGGTGAGTCAGCTGGCAGTGCTTTGAAACTGAGGAGCAGCTGTGAGGGGATCATTTGCTGGCTGAGCACCAGGGCCTGGAAAGGGCACTTTGGAAGTAGCTCAGAAGTGGATACAGTCACTGGGTCAGGACTGGAGTGGCGTGGGGGCAAAGACAGGTTTGCTTTGCATATGATCAAATTTTTCTTTTTTTAAAAAAATTAATTTTTATTGGAGTATAGTTGCTTTACCATGTTGTGTTAGCTTCCACTGCTCAGCAAAGTGAATCAGCCACATATCCCCTCACTCCCATCCAGATCCCCACAGAGCACAGAGTAGGGTTCCCCAGGCCACAGAGTGGGTTCCCAATAGTTATCTATTCTACATATAGTATCAGTAGTGTAAACATGTCAATCCCAATCTCCCAATTCATCCCACCCCACCCCCTGCTCTGTGCCCTTGGTGTCCATACATTTCTTCCCTATGTCTGTGTCTCTGTTTTGCAAAGACGATCATCTATACAAATTTTCCTTTCAAGAAATTAATATTAACGTCCCCATTTTACTTATTTTAACTGTATGGAGTGTTGAAAATGAGTAAAATGTTCCCTATATAAAAAAAATTTCCTTTCAGACTATAGATGTAAACATGCTGATGATAGAAGGAATTTTGGAAAATGCAGAATATTATGCAGAAACTAAAACAACTCATAATTCTACCTCCCACAGATAACCACTATTAACATTTGAAGTACATCCCTTTGGACTTTCCACTCTAAGCCCATATGTATGAAGTGAAATGAAAGTCACTCAGCCCTGTCCAACTCTTTTTGACCCCATGGACTGTAGCCCACCAGGCTCCTCTGTCCATGGAATTCTCCAGGCCAGAATACCAGAGTTGGCAGCTGTTCCCTTGTCCAGGGGATCTTCCCAACCCAGGACTGAACCCAGGTCTCCCGCATTGCAGGTGGATTCTTCACCATCTGAGCCACCAGGGAAGCCCCAAGTCCATTTGTATATTTCTATACAAATTTTGGATCTCTGTGTTTTACAGTCTGCTTTTATCATGCACTTAATAACATGTGATTGTTCTCTTCACTTGTCTGAATCCTGCTGCTGCTGCTGCTGCTGCTGCTAAGTCGCTTCAGTTGTGTCCGACTCTGTGAGACCCCATAGACGGCAGCCCACTAGGCTCCTCTGTCCCTGGGATTCTCCAGGCAAGAACACTGGAGTGGGTTGCCATTTCCTTCTCCAATGCATGAAAGTAAAAAGTGAAAGGGAAGTCGCTCAGTCATGTCCGACTCTTAGCAACCCCATGGACTGCAGCCCACCAGGCTCCTCCGTCATGGGATTTTCCAGACAGAGTACTGGAGTGGGGTGCCATTGCCTTCTCCTTGTCTGAATCCTACTCATTCCTAAGAGTTCAGCCTAAGCCTCACTCTCTTACAGCAATTCTCCTGAATCCTAAAATGTGGCACAGTCCCTATCTTCAGGCCTCCCATGGCACCCTGTTCTTGACATTTGACAGCATTCAAATCTCTCTTCATTATCACTTCTATGAGACTACAAGCCTGTCTTGGTGGCTGGTGTATCCTAAGAGTCTGGCCCATACAGGCAAAAACTAAAAAATATCTTTGTTTAGTATGCAAACGAGAGCATTTTTGACCTGAAACTTAGTGGACCTATAACTAGGACTGACAGAAAGAGATTTAGAAATCCTGAGCTGGGAACCTAGGCTGTGGGGTCAAGAGAAGACGCAACCAGAACCAGAGCGAGCACTTAACTGATATCTGGGGCCGTGCTAAAGGTTCCTTACTTTGCAGTTGAGTTACTTTGTTCCCCACCGGCTGTGAAGCTGTGATGTGGGAAGAAGGTTCCAGAAGCACAAAGCTGGGCTAAGGGAAAGGCTGTGGTGCAGCAAGCCACCACAATATATGCAGCACTTCCTCCTTCTACCCCTTTAGATGGTGGTGTTGGTGGGAGGAGGAGTAGAGAGGGTAGCAAGGCCAAAGCATGGGGAACCTGGACACATTCATTCCATTGGCTTTGCTTCAGCACTGAGGCACTGTCAGAAAACATTCACTGGGTCTTTCAGCCCCCAGGTAAGGAGCTACTAGATGCAGCCAGAGAGAAGTCCATGTGGATGGTGAGAAGACCTCAATAGCTCAAGCACTTGATGGAATCCCGGCGAACTGCATAGAGGAGGACACTGATCTATTAAAGCAAAGCTACCCGACTCAAATCTTGCTTAGCACCGCGCTGCTCTATGTTTCTGTAAACGGTCCAGTCATCAGCTAGTTTCTTATCATACTTTTGATGAAGCTGGAGAATAGTAGACTCATCTGACAGTAATTTCACTGAGCAGAATTTTTTTTGAAATCCAATCAAGTCTCACAAAGTCAATTTCTGTTACATTGGTCCTGCAACAATGAAGTTAAGAGAAAATTACTGTTTTAATTTTTGATGAAGAGAAAGAATTATAAAATAAAACTCCTAAGTGTTTGATCATCTGATAAGACACTTCTCTGACATTTCTAAAGGCCAAGGCTTCCCAGGTGGCACTGTGGTAAAGAACCCACCAGCCAATGCAGGAGATGCAAAAGACATGGGTTAAATCCCTGAGTCAGGAAGATCCCCTGGAGAAGGAAATGGCTACCCCACTCTATATTCTTGCCTGGGAAATCCTGTGGACAAATGAGCCTGGTGAGCTACAGCTCATGTGGTCGCAAAGAGTCAGACATGACTGAGCACACACACACACACACACACACACACACACACATATTGAATCTTTATAGAACTAGTAAAGCACATTTAGCCTCCAAGCAGCGTATGTTTCCTGTACATTTCTACAGTTAATTACTTTTCTTTTTACATTCGTAATCAAGTTAAGACTATCCTGACATGTCCTGTAAATCTAAAAATAATTCCATTTGGAATTCTCTCTACAAAGACTAACTTCCTTAAGCTCGATCCAAATTACTCCATCCATTCAGATCCTACCATGTATGAGCTCTGTGCAAGGAGCACAGTGACAGATGAAGGAAGCAGGACCCCCTGCTGCCAGCTACTCACCATCCTGCTCCAAAGTTTTGAGGGCTTTAATGTCAAAAGTCTTCTGCTGGGCTTTCATTGCCTTTTGCCTCTGAAAGGGATATGATGTCATCTTCCCTGGCTATTCTTTCCTCTTCCTCTTCTTCAAGACACAACCTCTGTTCCAGCCCTATTACAACATCGCATACTGCCTTGCCTCCGTGTCCTGAAGCATGTTGTCCTCTACCATCTTCTCAAGGCTCAGCTCAAAATCTCCTCAAGTGTCTTCTTGGCTCTCCTTGCAAAATACATACCCAGAGTCTGATCACCTCTCACCACCTCTGCTGCTACCACCCCTAATTCAAGCCACCATCATGTCTCCCCAGGACTATTTGTAAGTCTCTCTGCTTCAACTTTCTGTATGCCAGTCTACTCTTCACACCTTAAAGCCACATCATGTCACCTGTCTGCTCACAACCCTCCATCCACTCCTGATCTCAGAATCTAATCCTAAATCTTCACTATGCCTTTTAAGTGCCACATGATCTGGCCTCTCTGTTACTTTTCTGACCTTACTTCTCACCACTCTTCCCCTTGCTTTACTCTAGAAGATTTCGACCCTAATAGATCTAACACTCTTTAATAATAGATATTTTAATTCCTCCTTTAGTACCCTGAAAGGAGAGGTATAAATAATTGTAACTTGCCTTATATACATATTGTAAAATATCAATGCCCCCAAAATAACATAAAAGAAATGCAAGGAAATAATTTACAATCAAATAGTACATATTTTAGTATGTAAATCCCTGGGGCACAGCTACACTTGAAAATATGATGAAGTAGTAAGAAGTTTTATACCTATAATGAAAAAGCATAATGAAAGTGGAAGCTCCAAATGCTGATTGATGAAAGCATGTTGTAGGGCCTGTTCTTATGTCCACACTGCATGACTGTCAGTGATATTTTTTTTCTGAAATGGTATTTCTTTTTTTCTTAGAATTAATTGTATTTATTTATTTATGGCTGCAGTGGGTCTTCGTTGCTGTGCGGGCTTTTCTCTAGTTGTGGCAAGCAGGGGCTACTCTCTAGTTATGGTGCACGGGCTTCTCATTTTGGTGGCTTCTCTTGTTGCAGAGCATAAACTCTGGGCAGACAGGCTTCAGTGGTTGTAGCACGCCGGGCTCTGTAGTCGCACGTCCCGGGTTCTAGAGCGCTGGCCTCAGGAGTTGTGGTTGCATCAGGCCTTAGTTGCCCCATGGCATGTAGGATCTTCCTAGACCAGGGAACAAATCCGTGTCTCCTGCATGTCAGGTGGATTCTCATTCCACTGAGCCACCAGGGAAACCCCTGAAATGGTGAATATTTCTTGATAAAGTTCTAAGTTGAATTTTCCAATCATTGGAACCGTTAAAAAACAAAAAACCCTCACGCACATTTTCAAAGAGCCCTCTAGGGGGCACTGATGCCCCACTGAGAATGGCTGAGACCTTTGACCTTGCTTCTCCTGGACTAACCAAAGCTTGTTCCACCTCAGGGCCTTGCACGTTGCTTTCTTTCTGCCTGGAAGGCTCTTCCCTCAAACATTTAGATGATTCCCTTCTCTTCTTCTCTCAGATCTCTGTTCAAATGACACTACTTTTAGAGAGCCCTTTCCTGACCACTCTGTCTAAAATAGTATGCCTGTTTCATAGATCTCTATCTTTTCACTCTTCTTAAATTTTTTACCTAATGCTGTAATTGACATTATCTGAGGTATCTATTTACATATTTACTACCTGGCTCTCCCACTAGACTCTAGTTACTAAAAGAAATTCTCCAAGACTTCAGACACTTCTTTTACACAGCTCTATTTCCCAGATACTGGGAGAGTTTATTAATGAATCCAGGTTGTCTCTGATTCCAGGACGGCAGTAACAATTAAGCCTCTCCTACCCCATTAAATAATCCATGGTAAGTATACTATTTATTGGACCAAGTGCTATATTAGTTGACTGTGCTGTGTTTCTAACAACAGCCACTATGAAGTATCATTATTCGATCCCCATCTTACAAGGGGCAAACTGAGACCTAGGTTACTTCATTTGTTCAAGATCACAGAGATGGTGGTAAGTGGCAGAGACCATGATTTTCTTCATTACATCTTGCAGTAGGTAGGAAAGCTAGGAGATAATTCAGAGGCAGTCCTACTCGTAACCCCTCGGCCAACCCACATCAGGGATGGGGACTGATATCCAACCTGATGCCTCTAAAGTGATGCTCTGCAAGGTCTAGCTTGCAGAAATGTCAGCAAGCTTCATACCCACCTAGCCTTTGCCAGGAGTGTTGGTGGGTTCAACAACAAATGTTATTCCCTTCCCACCCTAGTGACTCTCCAACCTTTCTGCTTCGTTATACCAAGAAAACAAAGAATCAAGAAGACTGGTTCTGAACAACTGTGTGTTGTTTCCTCATCCCAAGTTCTTTCATGGAAGGGGTTTTAACTGCTTTTAAGCATATTGCTTTTATTTGTTTATACATATCCTATGTCTCCTGTTCATTTGAAGCTCCTAGAAAGCAGGGACCAAATCTTAGTCAACTTTGTACTCTCCTCAGTAACCTTTGGCCTTCAAACCAGACCAAGGCCCTGATCCTCTGTGGAACTTTATACATCTTACTAGACGGTTCCCAGAGCTCCATGTGGTACCTTGACATGCAGTAGATACTCAACGTATACTTCTTGTTTGCTTACTGGATCTTGGTCCTCTTTACAGCAAAACAGAAGATCCTCTCACTTTGTCTTTGCCCTTACTCCTTAACTCTTTCCTTCATTGTTTCTCTCTTTCTTTTCTGCAACAATCTCTCCCCTTGGGGTTCAGACAGAGTAGAAACCTCTCTCTCTTTCTCTCTCACTTTCTTCAAGTTTGACTCCTGTAGTCTGAATTCTGCGCACATATATACCCACTCCTTTACATCATCGGTGTCCTCTGAGGGTAAGAACACTCTCCCAGGGCTGGAACCCCTAGGTAGGGACAGCAGTGATACCTGACATTTAAATTATTGTGATCAGTTTCCCGAGTACCTTCTTACACCTCTAGTTTGCACAGTACAACTTTATCATGAGTTAGGCATATATTATAAGAATTCTCATTTTACAGATAAGCAAGTAGTCTTGGAGAATTTTAATGATATTCCCAAAGTCACACGGCAAATTGAGTGGCACAGTCAGTTCAGTCACTCAGTCGTGTCCAGCTCTTTGCGACCAGGCTTTCGTGTCCATTGCCAATTCCCGGAGCTTGCTCAAACTCATGTCTATCACGTCTGTGATGCCATCCAACCATCTCACCCTCTGTCGTCCCCTTCTCCTCCTTCCTTCAATCTTTCCCAGCATCAGGGTCTTTTCCAATGAGTCGACTGTTCGCATCAGGTGGCCCAAGTATTGGAATTTCAGCTTCAGCATCAGCCCTTCCAATGAATATTCAGGACTGATTTCCTTTAGGATTGACTGGTTTGAGCTTCTTGCAATCCAAGGGACTCTCAATTCCAGCTTGCCACTGAGTGGCTGAACTAGGATTCAAACCTGGGTTTTTGGATCTCTGGTTCAAAAGGTACTCTTTCTGGGGCATGTTGGTGGAGCAGAAGACCCTGGGGACCACCTTGCCTCCAGACCTCAAATCCAGCTTGCTGTTCCCCAGTACTTCACAGGGAGGGATAAATGGGAAGAAGAGTTTCACTCTGTTGGGCGGTGCCCAGTTTGTTTACTAGGAACAAAAAACCATAATTAGGAAACTGGTCCAGGTCTCCTAGGCAGAGATGCGCTTATATTCTCACCATAAGCCTGAGCTCAGCCTTTGTGGACCAGGCTCCAGTCTGAGAGCCATTGCACTGGGGCAGACCGCAAGGGACCTCTAACACCTGCTGAACACCAAACCCAAGCTCTCTCAGACATCCGCTACTTCCATTCTGGGCTTCTTTTTCCCCATTTGAAAATTGCTGACACTGTCAACATTCTGAAGTTCATCCCCATTCACTCCTCTTGGCAGCGTGTGCTAAATTCAGCCTGTGTTAATCTGAGAAGGGGCCAGCCCCAACCCAATGACCCTGCTCCAACTTGTCTAAATGCAACTTCATTATAGTTCTTGTGCAAAGTTGAGTGTCAAAATTTTCTCCTGAAAGAAATTAAAGATCTAAATAGTGGAAAGACATCCTGTGTTCATGGATTAGAAAACTTAATATTACTAAGATGACAGTACTATCCAAAGTGATCCACAGATTCAATACAATTCCTTATCCAAATCTCAATAACTTTTTTGAAGAAATGAAAATGGTGATTCTGCAATTCATGTGGAATTACCAAGAACCCCAAATATCCAAAACAATCCTGAAAAAGAAAAAAATTGGAGGACTTATACCACCCAGTTTCAAAATGTACTACAAATGTACAGGGACCGGCATAAGAATAGACATATAAATACATGGAATAAAACTCAAGGTCCAGAAATAAACCCATATATCTATGGTCAGATGGTTTTTCTTACAAGGAAGCTAGAACCCTTCAATGGGAAAGAATCATTTCTCCAACAAATGGTGCTAGGACAACCAGATATCTATTTGCAAAAGAATTGAGCCCCTATCTCATACCATATACAAAGTTAAGTAAAAACAAATCAAAGGCCTAAAGGTAAATGCTAAAACTATAAAACTCTTAGAAGAAAATGTAAGGATAAATATTCATGACCTTGGGCTGAACAATAAAAGCATAAGCGACAAAAGAGAAAAATAGACAAATTGGACTACATCAAAATTAAAAACTACTATTTATCAAAGGACACAATCAAGAGCGTGAAAAGACAACTTGCAGAATGGGGAAAGTATTGGTAACTCTTATACCTGATACGTCTAGTGTCTAGAATATATAAATAAGAATCCAACTTTAAAAAATGGGCAAATAACTTTAATAGATATTTCTTCAAAGAAGTTATAAAATGATGTTGTTTTCCAGTCACCCAGTTGTGTCTTGACTCTTTGCAACCCCATGGACTGCAGCACGCCAGGCCTCCCTGACCCTCACCATCTCCCAAAGCTTGCCCAGGTTTACATCCGTTGCATCAGTGATGCCATCCAACCATCTCATCCACTGATGCCCTCTTCTCCTTTTGCCCTCAATCTTTCCTAGCATCAGGGGCTTTTTCAATGAGTCAGCTGATTGCATCAGATGACCAAAATTCTGGAGTTTCAGCTGCAGCATCAGTCCTTCCAATGAGTATTCAGGGTTGATTTCCTTTAAGATTGACTGTTTTGGTCTTCTTGCTGTCCAAGGGACTCTCAGGAGTCTTCTCCAGCACCATAGTTCAAAGGTATCAATTCTTCAGCACTCCACCTTCTTTATGATACAGCTCTCAAAACATATGTGACCATGGGGAAGATCACAGACTATATGGACCTTTATCAGCAGAGTAATGTCTCTGCTTTTAAACACACTGTCTAGGTTTGTTATAGCTTTCCTGCCAAGAAGCAAACATTTTTTGATTTCATGGCTGTAGTCATCCGCAATGATTTTACAGCCCAAGAAGAGGAAATCTATCACTACTTCCACCTTTTCTCTTCTATTTGCCTTGCAGTAATGGGGCCAGATGCCATGATCTTAGTTTTTTTTAGTATTTAGTTTTAAGTCAGCTCTTTCACTCTCCTCCTGTACCCTCATCAAGAGACTCTTTAGTTCCTCTTCACTTTCTGCCATTAAAGTTGCATCATCCACATATCTGAGGTTGTTGATGTTTCTCCTGCCTATCTTGATTCCAGCTTGTAACTCACCCAGCCTGCCATTTCACATAATGTGCTCAGCATATAGATTAAACAAACAGGGTGACAGAAGACAGCCCTGTCACACTCATTTCTCAATCTTGAACCAATCAGTTGTTCCATACAGGGTTCTAACTGTTGCTTCTTGACCCACATACAGGTTTCTCAGAAGACGGGTAAGATGGTCTGGTATTCCCATCTCTTTAAGAGCTTTCCGCAATTTATTATGATACACACAGTCAAAGGATTTGCCATAGTTGATGAAACAAGGGTAGATACTTTTTGGAATTCCCTAGCTTTCTGTATGTTCCAACAAATGTTGGCAATTTCATCTCTGGTTCTTCTTCCTTTTCTAAATCCAGCTTGGCACATCTGGAAGTTCTTGGTTCGCATAATGCTGAAGCCTAGCATGCGAGATTTTAAGCATGACCTTACTAGCATGGAAGATGAGGGCAATTGTCTGATGGTTAGCACATTCTTTAGTACTACCCTTCTTGGGAATTGAGATGAGGATTGATCTTTTCTAGTTCTGTGCCCATTGCTTGGTCTTCCAGATTTGGTGACATATTGAATGCAACACTTTGATGGCATCATCCTTTAGGATTTTGAATAGTTATACTAGAATTCTGTTTCATCCACTGGCTTTATTAACAGCAGTGCTTCCTAAGGCCCACTTGACTTTGCTCTCCAGAATGTCTGGCTCTGGGTGACTGACCACACCATTGTATTAATCTGATTCTTTTGTGTATTCTTTCCATCTTTTCTTGATCTCTTCAGCGTCTACAAGGTCTCTACCATTTCAGCATCTACTAGGTCTCTACCATTTCTGTCCTTTATTGTGCCCATCTTTGGGCAAAATAGTCCCTTGATATCTCCAATTTTCCTGAAGAGATCTTAGTCTTTCCCTTTCTATTGTTTTCTTCTAGTTTAATGCACTGTTCATTGAAGAAGGCCTTTTTGTCTCTCCGTGCTGTTCTTTGGACCCCTGCTATTAGTTGGATGTAACTTTCCCTTTCTCCCTTGCTTTTCACTTCTCTTCTTTCTTCAGCTATTTGTAGAGCCTCCTCAGATAACTACTTTGCCTTCTTGATTTTCTTTTTCTTTAGGATGGTTTTGTTCACTGCCTCCTATACAAATTATAAAATGATATATTATCATTATAAAATGATAGTGTAATCATTAAGGAAATGCAAGTAAAAATGATAGCACCTCACAACCATTAGGGTGGCTATAATTTTTTAAAAAAGGAAATAAGTGTTGGCAATGATCTAAAGAAATTGCAACCCTTGTACATTGCTGGTGGAATTTAAGATGGTGCAGCCACTGTGGAAATCAGTTTGGTGGTTCCTCAAAAACCTAAACATACAATTACCATATGATCCAGTAATTCCACTCCCAGGTGTATACTCCAAAGAAAACAGGTACTCAAACAAAATACCTGTACACAAATGTCATAACAGCACTATTCACAATAATCAAAAGGTGGAAACAAATTGAAATGTCCATCAACTGATGAGTGGATAATCAAAATGTGTTGTATCCATACAATGGAGTATTATTAAGCCAATAAAAGAAATGAAGTTGTGACACATGCTACAACATGTGGATGAACCTAGAAAATATTATGCTAAATGAAAGAAGCCCAGATACAAAGATTAACATATTATATGACTATTTAAATGAAATATCCTAAAATAGGGACATCCATAGAGAAAGAAAGCAGATTAGTGTTTGCCAGGGACTGGGAGCAAAGGAGAGGAAGAGGCATGCAATGTGGACTGTGACAGGGTTTCCTTATGGGGTAATGAAAAGTTTGGGGACTAAATGCGAGGTGATGATTGCTCAACATTGTGAATGTACTAATGCCACTAAAATTGTATGCTTTAAAATGCTTAGGTCTACCAAATGGCCAAAACAATCTTGAGAAAGAAGACTAGTGCTGGAGAAGTCACACTTCCCTGACCTCAGGACTATACTACAAAGCTACTGTGATCAAAACAGTATGGTTCAGGCCACAAAAAAACAGACACATAGATCAATGGTACCTATAATAGAGAGCATAGAAATAAACCCACACATTTATGGTCAATTAATCTATGACAGAGGAGACAAGAATATACAGTGGAGAAAATACAGTCTCTTCAGTAAATGGTTCTGGGAAAACTGAATAGCAAAAGAATGAAATTAGAACTTTCTCTAACAGTTATACAGAAATAAACTCTAAATGGATTAAAGACCTAAATGTAAGACCAGATACGATGAGACTCCTAGAGGAAAACACAGGCACAACACTCTTCAACATAAATTGAAGCAATATTTTTTGGATTCATCTCCTAGAGTAATGGAAATAAAAACAAAAATAAACAAATGGGACCTAATTAAACTTGAAAGCTTTTGCACAGCAAAGGAAATGATAAACAAAATGAAAAGACAACCTATGAAATGGGAGAAAATATTTGCAAATGATGCTATGAACAAGGGCTTAATTTCCAAACTATACAAATAGCTCAAACAGTTTAATATATATAAAAAAACAAGCAACCCAATAAAAAAATGAGCAGAAAACCTAAATAGACATTTCTCCAAAGAAGGCATCCAGATGGCCAACAGACACATGAAAAGATGCTCAATATTGCTAATTATTAGAGAAATGCAGATGAAACCTACAATGAGAAGTATCACCTCACACTTGTCAGAATGGCCATCACTAAAAAGTCTACAAATAATAAATGCTGGAGAGGGTGTGGAGGAAAAGGAACCCTTGTACATTGCTGGTGGGAATGTAAATTTATATAGTCACTGTGAAAGCAGTATGGAGATTCTTTAAAAAACCAAAAATAGACTTATCAAATGATCCTACAATCTCACTCCTATTCATATATCCAGAGAAAACTCTAATTTGAAAATATACATGCATCTCAATGTTCATAGAAGCACTATTCACAATAGCCAAGACATGGAAACAACCTAACTGTCTATCAACAGATGACTGGATAAAAAGGGTATGATATATGTATATATTTGTGCTTATACTCCAGTCATTCAGTCACGTCTGACTCTTTGCAACCCTTTGGACTGTAGCCTGCCAGGCTCCTCTGTCCATGGGATTTTTCAGGAAAGAATACTGGAGTGGGTTGCCACTTACTCCTCCAGGGGATCTTCCCAACACAAGGATCGAACCTGCATCTGCTGCATTTCCTGCATTGCAGGTGGATTCTTTATCACTGAACCATCTGGGAAACCCCCTAGTATATAGTACAATGGGATATTACTTAGCCATAAAAAGAATGAAATAATGCCATTTGTAGCAACACTGATGGACATAGAGATTATTAAGTGAAGTCAGTCAGTCAGAGAAAGACAAATATCATATGATATCACTTATATGTAGAATCTAGAAAAATGATACAAATGAGCTTATTTACAAAACAGAAATAGACTCACACACATAGAAAGCAAACTTATGGTTATAAAAAAGGGATATCGGGGGTAGGGGGGATAATTAGGACTTTGAGATTAACATATACACACTACTATATATAAAATAAAGACCTACTGTATAACACAGGGAGCTCTATTCAATATCTTGTAGAAACCATACTAAAAAAGAATCTGAAAATATTATATATATGAATCATTTTTCTATATACTTGAAATTAACATAACATTGTAAATTAACTATACTTTAATAAAAATAAATTTTCCAAAGAGAAAAAATTGATTAGGTCTATGCTACGTGAATTTTAATTCAATTTACAAAATCCTGCTCCCATTCTATGCAGCATTGACACTAAGAGGGCTTTTCTCCAAGCACTAAGGAGCATGGCAGTCCAGCAGGGGATATACACAGTAGCTCTGTTTTCCTGGCCTTTTGTATTTTCTGAACAGACTTGGCAGATTCTTCATGATCTGAGTTTCTAGCCAGCAGGTATCTTTGATTGAGGGGCAGAATTCAATCATCCTTGCTCTGTACACATACATGATAGTGTTGAATCATGTAAATGGGGATATGTCACACTCAGAGTGCGTGTGTATCCCCTCCAGACTCACACATCACAGGAATCTTTGAGTAGCACAGCACCTCCCCATCCCATTCTTCCCATAACAGCTTTCCAGATTTGAGTTTGCCTCTATCAGAAGAGTCACTTTGGAGTTCATGGGCTTAGGGATGCCCCCTCCCTTGGAAGCAGGGAAGAACACGTTCTGTCCTCAACAATAAGGTCTCAGCTAAGCCTCCTTATGTCAGTGAAATCAGAGATTTGTAAATGATCGTCATGTTGAAGACAAGAAATTGGATCCCCACTTCAGTGAAGAATAATGTTTATTACATAGTAAAGAGCACTCAAGGAGCTGGCAGCTCATACAGTAGTTATATGAATATGTGTACCATTAAAAGTTGTAATTAAGCCAAGTCCCTGAGCACCAGTAATGAAACCCAATGAAATCGTTTGTAGGAGGATTGGGTTACAATTACACATTGAGAAGGGATCTGTGGCAACACTTGAAATGGTGGCCGAAACAGCCAAGTTGACCATGGGTCTTGGAACAGGAAGAGCCAAGAGACCCAGGGTCTGTGGGATTCACCTTCCTCCACTTTGGATTTGGCAAGAGTAGACACAGTGGCATAGATATAAATAACGGCAAATTCTCAAGACATTATTAAAAAGGAAAGCAAGTATGTTTGGAGATCTCAGAACTAATTTCTGAGGAACACAAAAAACAAATGGTAATATTGACTGTTACTTTACTTTAAGCAAAATTTTATTGAATGTCTACCATGTACAGTAAGCACTCTGCTGAACTCTTTATAGGGATTATCTTATTTAATTCTGGCAACGTTGTAAGGTAGGTGTTGGTATTAGCCCAGATTTACAGATGAGGAAACTGGGGCTCCAAAAAAGATTAAGTCAACTGCCCATGGGTTACATAGGTCATAAATTATAGACCCAGGAATCAAACCTAGGACTGCTGACTCCAAGGCAGATAAATAGTTTCAGTCCTAAGGTCTTACTTGGTGCCTTGCTAAGGATGAGGTAGAGGAGGGCTGGGAAACCAACCTTTACTGATAATATATTTTGTATCATTTAGTCCTCTAGGCCTGGCTACCCTCCAAATGTGAACTGGAGGTCTAAGTTGTGCTCAGTGACTCCCCCTTCTGGGGGGAAGGGTTTCTGTTGGTTTGGCCATTTTATTGAGATCCATTTTGATCCTCTAAGGTTCAAATAGAGCACTGGAAAACTACTGGTGGCTGAGAGGGCAGGGCTGACAATAGAGAGGGGAAGTCCCTGAGACTGGAGGTGGGGAATAATAAGGACTTAGGTGGCTGGTTCACAGAAATCACCAAGTTTATTCCGCTCCTCTTAGTCATCCAAATTGCCATCCAAACCACCACCAGCTGCTCTGCTTCCTGTGGTCCAACTGGCGGTGAATGGACCACTGTTTGCAGTTACTGGACATAACCATAAAAACAACAACAGTTACATCAGTAGCACCCTGTATATTTCTTGTCCTTACATGCTTGGATGCAATCTAATTTAATCCTGCAATAGCCTTCTGCAGTAGGAACTATTGTACCCCCAGACCTACCCTGCCCCATTGTTGCTGCTGAGGCAAGTGAGTCCCAAAGAAGTCAAGTGACCTGCCCAAGGGCACAAAGCTAATAAGTGGTAGAGCCAGAATTCAAGCACAGTCTTCTACTTCAGAACTAGTGCTCTGAGGCTCTCCTGCTCTTTGGGGATGAAAGATGTCTACTGCCTTCCATACTGCCATTTTGTCATTGCCTTCCACCTCATTGAGGATCTTCTTAGCCTCAAAGCCCTAAGACGTTGCTCCGAGTGGGCTCAGTGGACAGAACTCAGAGGTGCAGAAAGACAGATGCTGATGTAGGCAGGGAGGCTGTGGTGGGGGAAGTTAGACAATTTAAGCTGAAAATTGCCAGCTTCAGAACTGCATCAGTAAGTGGAGTTGGGGAGAACGGGTAGGGTGAATTAAATTAAATTGGTATTCATCTTCCCTAATTTTTTTTTCACTTTTGCCCTGAGAGGGCAATTAAGAAAACAAATGATTTATGGAGATTAGCTGACTGGTAGCATTGCATATTAATATAATGACACTTGGCTATACCAGGCTGACATTCTATTTAAGGTAGCTTCGTCCTTTCAGGCTGAAGAACTGATTTCAGAGAATTAGCTCCTGCAGATTAAAAATAAAATAAAATTAGTCTGCCTTCCACCTCCACCCTACTTGTGTCCCCACCAAGAAAAATACAACCATTGGCAGAAGGCAAAAGGAATGTGAAAGGCTGCACTCCATACTGCTGACAGTCATTGGAGTGAAACCAACCTAGGGGCCAGTGGAGAGGCGAGACGGTGAGCCTAGGCTGGGGTGGGGGTGGGTGCCATCAGTTTGTAAGAAGATCCCCGTCCAACATGAGTCAACATTTAATTGCATTCAGCAAATGTTTCCTGGGCTCCATGTTTGCTAGGGTACTGCAGATGTAGAGAAGGTTAGTGCTGGGCCCCTTTTCTCAGGAAGTGGGCCTAGTGGGCAGAAGGACACGTGATACAGGCTATAATGTTGTCTGAGAGGCATTGGGGAGTTGACATCTGGCTTAGTCTAGAATAATGGATAATAATTGGACAGCCATGGTACAGGGAGTGGTTTCTGTCTAGAAGCAGAGGATGCTGGCTCCAGTGTGTGGTAGGCTCTGCAGTGCCCATGGTGACCCACCCCGTAGGAAACCTGAGCATGCCTGCCTGTGCTGTGTGCTCAAGGATCGATCAATCCATTGGCAGTCTAGGATCTGTAGCTCAATCAGTAAGCAAAATCTCAAAACTGAAATTGAATGCCTACTCCCACTCTACCTGCAGTCTCTTTTAGGGAGAAAGTTGGACTTCCCTGTGGCTCAGCTGGTAAAGAATCTGCCTGCAATGCGGGAGACCTGGGTTCAATCCCTGGGTTGAGAAGGTCCCCTGGAGAAGGGAAAGGCCTGGAGAATTCCCTGGAGAAGGGAAAGGCTACCCACTCCAGTATTCTGGCCTGGAGAATTGCATGGACTGTATGGTCCACGGGGTCGCAAACAGCTGGATATGACTGAGCGACTTTCACTTTGTAAAGTTGTTAAGAACATGTCCTTTTGACGCAAACAGATCTAGTCTAGATTTATGTCTCTGCCTCTACCACTGTGTGACCTTGGACAGGTAATTTAACCTCTCTGAGCCTCAGTTGACTCACTTTCTTCAGGTGAAAAGTAGGGATAAATAACAGTATCTACCTCACACGGCTGCCGTGAAGATTGAGATCCTGCTTATGTAACACAGCCATCAGATGCTGAAGCCTCATTAGTCTTAAGATCTTGATAACCTGGCTTAAACTCCCATTCCCTCTACCCCAGACATCTATGATTTTCTAGTGGGTTTGCAATTGCATGGCAACCTCTATCTCAGGTTTCTCCCATTTCTGATTTCCTGTTCTTCAAATTATGGCCATTTGAGGGTGTTTTTTTTAGCTCCCTCCCTGTATTAATTCAAACTGAGAATCAAAACTCTTTGATTTCAGTAACAACAACACAATGATACCTGCCCCCCCCCCCAGTATTAACAACAACAAAAACAATGAGTCACAGAGTCTGTATCTTATAATATACTTTATTGAAGCTTATCAAAGTAGAAGTTGTAGCAGCACAGCAAACACCTTGAAATGGAAAAAAAAAGTCCTTGGCTACTCCTCCGAATTGCTCAGCTGGCTTCTCTCATGTCTCTTCTCTGCCCACCCTCTTTCAGAAACAAAAGAACCAAATTTTTTCCTTTTCTGATGTAAAGCAACTCATCTCTTTTTAGTCCTTAACCCCCAAGCTTAATATTGGGCTTTCTTTTGTTTTTGAACAAGAAAGTGTCTGGCTGAGGCTTAGAAATCATCTCCTAGAAGGACCTAATTCAGTTTTCGGACAAGTTGCCATCCACCTCCCTGTTTTTATGGAGTGGAGGGTGATTTCTTTTCTCATTATACATGTAAAGAGCTTTATACAAATCTTATCCATACTAAGCACACAATAAAATAATAGCTGTTGTTATTGTAATAATTTTAATATTTTGGACTGATTTGGGCATAAATTAGTAAATTATGAATGATACATTTGTACTAGTTTAAAAGTCAAAGGAGATTATCTCTAAAAGAGCCTTTGGAGATTCTGTACTTCTCAAAATGTGTTTCTTGGAACAGTATTTACACAGGCTGTTTTAGCTCATCCAAGAAATAAGGTTTCCTTCCTTAATTATATTAGAGTCATGCTGCATATAATATCCTACTCTTGGAAATCTGAAATTCACATTAGCCCATTTAGGGCTCCAAGAAGTCCTGAAATAAAGATGATCTAGTTAACTTCATTTAGTTTTGTTTTCTCCAGTTATACATGACTACCAAATTTTTTGTGTTAAACAAACAAATGCTGCAATTAATATGTCGTTAAATTTACATTGGGGTATGTTAACCTGGCTTCAGCCTATCATTTTACAAATGATTAAAGTGAGATACAATAAGGACCTGAACCACGACCACCCAGCTAGCTAGCAGTTTCTGATTGTGAGACAGCAAGTGGAATGGAGACTGTGAAGAGTCTCAGAAAAGATCTAACTACACCCACCGTATTTTCACACTCTTCACCTACTTCAGTTTGATACCTGAAAGTCTTTTCCAAAAAGAGTTATGTCTATATTCCCCTGTCTACCCTTATTTAGCTCCTCCTATCAGGCTTCAAATCCCACCGTTTAACTAAAACTGTCTTACGAAAGTCATCAATGAGCTTCACGTTAACAAATTCAGGGGTCATTTCTCTATCCTCATCTTACATGACTTCCTGACAGCATGCAACACATCTGATCATTTCCTTTTTCTTGAATTATTCTCTTTTCCTGGTTTCATATACTGTGGAATCTTCTAGTTTCCCTCCAGCAACCCTTGCCAGGGTTCATTGTTGTTGCTTTTTATTGTCATTGTTATTGTTTGTTCAGTGACTTTTCTGAATAAAATCTGTAAAGTCTGTAGTCATGTGTGACCACTTAGGTCTCTTTTTGGTTAGGTTGCTGCTACTGCTGCTGCTAAGTCACTTCAGTCGTCTCCAACTCTGTGCGACCCCATAGATGGCAGCCTACCAGGCTCCGCCGTCCCTGGGATTCTCCAGGCAAGAACACTGGAGTGGGTTGCCATTTCCTTTTCCAATGCATGAAAGTGAAAAGTGAAAGTGAAGTCGTTCAGTCATGTCTGACTCCTTCTGACTCCATGGACTGCAGCCTACCAGGCTCCTCCGTCCATGGGATTTTCCAGGCAAGAGTACTGGAGTGGGTTTCCATTGCCTTCTCCATTGGTTAGGTTAGTGGTCAGCTAATGGTTGGACAGAGATATTGTTAGATGTCTGGAGATGCTAAGTACCCTAATCTTTGTTGAGGGGCTATATGTACATATTGGGGCACATCATCAACATACTGGCAGGCAGTTGTCAACTCTGCCTTAGCCTTTACTTCCTCTTGCATATAGCTTCAAAGTTGTCCATAGGTGAGAGATTAAGGTTTTCCCAGGTGAGATCTTAGGGCCTTCTCAGGTGTGAGCATATGCATAAGCTTGTGTTCATGTGCACAGTCCTACACATGCATATGGCCTTCTAGATTCCCAGGAATATGTTAGGTTTCTTCAAAGGCTCTTATGGACATCTCTTTTCCCAGAGTTTCCTTTTAAGCTTTCTAGTTAGTCTTTTGTTTGCCCCCAGGTTTTATATACTCTCTCAGGAAGCTGTTTTGTTAAACAATTGCTGTTGACTGTTTTTGACAAATACTCGTGGGGAAAAAGCTTTTGCACTAGGCAGACTTGAGTCCAGATGATACTCTCTTTAGTCTATATCCTGAATCCCAGCACTTCTTTCCTGCCACCATCCTGATTTTCCTGCCACCACCATCTCTCACCTGAATTACTGTCATAATCTCCTGTTACTCCTGACTCCATTCTTGCTCTTCTATAATCCATTCTCCACACAGTGGATCTTTTAGAAATCCTCTTCAAATGAAGTGGTCCAACTGTTTAAAAACTTTTAGTGGCTTTTCCATTGTCCTTTGGAGAAAATCCAAGCTCTTCCCATGGTGCTCCAGGCCCTGCATAATCTTGCCTTTGCCTGCCTCCTTACCTCAACTCATTTTCCCCCTAAACTAATAACCTTGTTTCAATTTCTTGACTACATCACACTCTTTCCCACTACAGAGCTTTCACACTACAGGTTCTAACATCTCAGTTTCCCAGGACTTTCTTATTTTAGCACTAAAAGTTCCATATTTCAGGAATCCCTCAATCCTGAGCACACCAAGACAGTTGGTCACCCTACTTCATGAAGTGAAAGTCACTCATTCATGTCTGACTCTTTGTGACCCCAGAGACTATATAGTCCATGGAATTCTCCAGGCCAGAATACTGGAGTGGGTAGCCTTTCCCTTCTCCAGGGGATCTTCCCAACCAGGAATCAAACCGGGGTCTCCTGCATTACAGGCAGATTCTTTACCAACTGAGCTATCAGGGAAATCCTATCTGATTGCTAATTAGCCAAACTTATCTCTCCTGCCCCTTTCAAGGGGCCAGGGGTTGGCTTGTATCAACAGGACATTCTTCAGAACCAGCTCTGGTTTTCCCAAGAAGGGCAGCAACCCAGTGTCGTAGCTTTGTGGGAAAAACTCATTGCAAGCAGCAGCTCTTCCTTTTTTTTTCATACACACCTCTAATTAGACTATTGTTCTCCCGATTCATCATGTAGATGTATCCTGTTTGCCCTTTAATCTCAGTTTAAATATTCTTCCTTTAGTGAGGCCTTCTTTGAATACTCAATTGAAGTAGGGCCTCCCTGTTTTTGCCTCCCATTATTTTCTGCTATTCTCCTTGGCACAACTTACCATGATTTGTAATTATGTATTCATTTGTTTGTTTACTTTTACTGCATGTCTCTTCCACTAGACTGTACTCTAGGAGGGCAGTAGTTGTTTTTGTCTTATTCACCCATGTATTCCTGGCATCCAGCACAACACATAGAAGGAGCTCAGTAAAAACTAGTTCGAAGAATGAATGAATGAATAGATGCTCTGCCACAATAGATTGATCTGCCACTCTCTATCTAATGCTAAAGCATTTGTATTCAGTGGAGGTTTTCCCTCTGTGGCCTATCTGTATTCCCCAGATGAGGTTAATGCACCCTTCTTAGACAGTGATGTTCTGTGACTCCTTCATAATTTAAAAAATCCTAAAAATGCAAAGAGGGAAACCAGTCCAGTGGAAACTGTTTATGGCACAACCCTGATCTGAGCAGGAACAGGGCTAGCCCATATAGTGCCTTCATGTGGATTAGAGAAAAGTGTCCCTTCGACTTTTGCAAGTTGGCTTTTAGGATGCCATTTAAGGGGAAGGAATAAAGAAAGATTGGCTCAGTCATTTCCACTCATATCTTACTCTGCAGCCACATGGCCTTGTATACTCATAGACTACACAATTGTAAGCCACAGCCCTGATTCTGAGGGAAAATTTGTTAGCAAAGTGAGGGAAATTCTGTTAGCAAAGTGAGGGGAAGAGTGATAAGGAAGAACAGCAGAGCCCCAGAAGATACAGTGCCTGCCTCTGGTGGACACTTGGCTTCTTGTGCAAATCGGCTTTAAAAAATCCATTTAAGGAGAAGGAATAGAGAGAAATCAGCTCAGTCATCTCAGTTCATGTCAGTGGTTAAACATCAAGAGCACATATTCCAGAATCCCACAAACCTGGGTTTTCATTCTAGCTCTCCTTTTCACTAGCTGTGTGATCTTGGAGAAGTGCCTTCATTTTCTCATCTGTAAAATGGCTCATAAGGTCATTATGAACCTTAAACAAGATCATGTGTATAATATATGCTTTTTGTAGTGTCTTATACATGGTTGTGGTTTAGACGCCAAGTTGTGTCCAGCTCTTGCGGCCCCATGGACTGTAGCCCGCCAGGCTCCTCTGTCCATGGCATTCTCCAGGCAAGAATACTGGAGTAGGTTGCCATTTCGTTCTCCAGGAGATCTTCCCAACCCAGGAAACGAACCCGGGTCTCCTACCTTGCAGGCAGGTTCTTTACCGATCTTATACATAGCAAGTCTTAAATAGTCATTATTGATACTGATATATAATATTTATATAAGATATACAAAATACTAGATTTCTAAGAAAAAGTCAGAATGAGCTTCAAAGGTAGCTTTGAACAGGTGGTCCCTTCTCCTGGCAGCTAGCTTTGAGTTTGCAACTTGGGTTTTTATTAAAAGATAGAATTGGAAAGCTTCCCAGATTGTACAGCTGGCCCAGTCCCTAGCCAGGCTGGTGATGGTGTTGGGTGACGAGGAAGGTGACTCAGTTGTCCCAGTAGAGGCCTCATCTCCTGTGAAACAGCAGGGATGGGGGTGGGGATGCTGAACAAGATGTAAATAAGGCCCTCCCAGAGCCATGCCCATGCCAAATATCCGAGTATTGTACAGGTGGCTGGGTACAGGCCTGTCCTCAGGAAGAAAGCACATAAGCACCAGGGATGACTTAGCTCTCTTTGAGTGGGCCAGGCTTCCAAGGTAGCTCTTTGCCAGGGGAAAGCACAATCCAGACCTCTGTGGTACCCTGGATGGTGTTTAGGAGGCAGACTTGGTGGGCAGCAGGAAGGCATTGGGCCTAGAGGAGGCGAAGGACACAGAGAGGAGAGAGTCAGCCCAATGTTGGAGCACCTCTCTGTGCCACCACTTTGCCTCCCACCAAGGAAGACGTCTAAACCCAGGGAAAACGACTCAAGTGAACAGCCTTTAATGGCTGAAAGGGAAAGAAAGGGTGGGAGAATAGCTTGTGGTACCAAGCATCAGGATATTTGAGTTTTGAAAGAGATGCCACATCCTTTACCCAAGATCACTCAGGCAGTGGTAATCCCCAAAGCCAAGTTGGCTTAATAATACAATGGATAGTGACAATAGTAATAACAATCACAACAGTAATGGTTAGCCACTGATGAATATCATAGCCTGGCCCTGCACTAAATGCCTACACAGACTACCTTGTTTTGTCTTCCAATCAACCCAGTGAAATAGGAACCACTGCATCCTTATTTTACAGGTGAGGAAGCTGAGGTTTAGAGGCAAAGCAGCCTAGCCCAGGTCAGGCAACAGAACCTGCATTGGAACCAGGGTCTCTCTGACACTAAAGTTCCTAACCCCACATCAGAACATATGGCCTAATATTCCACAAACATGGGGTTCATCAGACATCTCCAGGAGGAGATTTCAGGGCCTTTGGTCACTACCTCCCCGCACAGCCTGGACTCTGAGCTCTGAGAAGGCCCATTTAAAAAAAAAAAAAAAACTTGTTCAGCTCTATCATTTACCATCATGAAACTTACTAGCCCTGCAACCTTGAGCAAGGGCTTAGCACAGAACCTGACACACAGCAAGCACTTCAGAATGCTACTGGTATTATTATTGTTATTAGCCTCCTTGAGCCTGTTTCACATGGGTAAAAATGGGACAATAGGGCCCACACTATCTTCCTCACAGGCTTATGGTGAGGTCAAGTGAGATGATGAATAAAAAGGACTTTGTAAACTGAGAAGGTCAGTGTGAATGCACTGTGCTCTCATTAATGCATTCATTTATTCCTTCGACAAACTTGTCCTAAATGGTCATTAAGGGCTGGGGTAGACACTAAGCTGAAACAGAGGCTCTGCCTTTGTACATTTGCATTCTCCCTAAATATCTTAATAATTATGTCTTTGTGTACCATAGGGCAGAGCTTTCCACTGCCTTTTCACAGATGAGATTAGGTACTATGCCCCCAATTGTATAATAATATAGATTTAATAATAGGCATTTGTGTGATCTTGAGCAAGTTACTTTACCCCTCCATGATAGGTTGAATAATGACCCCCAAAATATTTCAGTCCTTATCCCTGGGCCTGTATATATTACCTTAGCTGGAAAAAGGAATTTTGCCCTTTTTGTAATTAAGGATCTTGAGATGAGAAGATGACTCTGAATGATCTAGGTGGGCCCTAAATGCAATCAAATGTATCCTTGTAAGAGATGGGCAGAGGGAGATTGGACACAGACAAAAGAGGAGAAGACAATGCGATCATGGAGCGATGGCAGCTTAGGATGATGAGGCCAAAAGCCAAGAAATTCTGGCAGCCACCAAAGCCCTAAGCGGCAAGGACCTTTCAAGGACTGGATCAGCTGACATCTTGGTTTCCACCCTATACTACTGATTTTGGACCTCCAGCTTCCAACATTATTCTGTGAGAGATCACTTCCTTTTGTTTTAAGGCAACATATTTGAGGTACTTTGTTACAGAGCCATAGGAAATGACTAATATACTCTCCATGCCTGAGTTTCCTCACCTGAAAAATAGGGTTAATAATCAGATCCATTTCATAAGGTTAATTGGGTTACATGCACATGACTTTCAAATAGTGCATGTCATATTGAAATCACCATATAACTATTAGCTATTGTCTCTTCTATTATGGTTGTTGCTATTGCTGTTATCATCAACAATTGAGTATTTACTATAAGCCAGGTCTTATACTTAGGTCTTCAGATACGTTCTTCATGCAAGTGAAAGTGCTGGAGTTGTAACTCAAGTTTCCTGGATTCCCAGGCTGTGCGTTTATTTTTCATGTTTAATTATAGTTAACATTACCACATAAAGGTCCTATGAAAGAAGTTTATCTCAAGCCTTTGCAGCAACTCTATTCTACACCTGGCCCTCAACCTATTATTCCAGAATTCAGGGCTTCTTGGGCAGGAACTCTACCTTAGGAGGGCAGGTGCTCCTTGGAGAATGAGTGTAGCCTATCCCCAGTTCCGAGCTCCCTGATGGAAATTCTGGAGAGGAGTGAGATAAATGAAGTACCATTCCTTCCTGAGACAGAAATAGCATCTCTTTTTCACAGAACCAAAGGTATCACTGTTTTTCTCATTTCTACTCTGAGCATCTGGCACATGTTAGCATTCCATAAATATTTGGTGAATTATTGAATCTCACTGGGATGGTTAGAAAACAAAATTCTATTACCCAAACAGAGGTTTGGAGGCCCACAGATGTTCCATGAGTGCACTGATCATGGCACTAGGAGAAATGAGATGTTGTACCTAAAGGGGTAACTTGAGGACAGTCTAAGGAAGGGCTGCTTAGACAAAGTGTTTGTTGGCTGGGTAAAGGGAACCCACAAGGGGTGGTGAAAAATTCTGGGTCTATCTAGCCACAGCAGGGAGCTGTTACCACCCCTAGCCAGAAGGAGCAAGGGGAGGGAGTAGACATGGAACACAGGGTAAACTGTAGCTGTGGCAAGGGAATGCACAACAGGACATGTGGTTTTTGGTGAAGGATTGCAGGCTCTGCCAAACTATAGTCCAGTGTCTGAGTCTATTCAGGCTGCTGTTAACAAAAATATCATGAACTGGCTGGCTTATAGACAAACTTATTTCTCAGTTCTGGAGGCTGGGAAGCCCACCATTAAGGTGCTGGTGGATTCAGTGTCTGGTGAGGACCTGCTTCCTCATTGACAGACTGTGGTCTCTTTGCTGTGTCTTTACATGAGGGAGGGGAGAAGAAACTCTCTGCAGTCTCTTTCATAACAGCATTAATCCCATTCACGAGGGCTCTGCTCTCATGACCTACTCACCTCCCAAGGGTCCCACCTCCAGATACCATCACAATGGGGATTAGGTTTCAATTTAGGAATTAAGGGGAAGGAGGACAAACATTCAGTCTATAGCACCCAAATAATAAGGGAACCAGGAGAATAAAGACCCTGTTTTCTCTCTCCTTCCACCGTTCATTCTTCTGCCAGGGCTTTTCATTGACCAAACCCAACCAGAAGTCAGAGGGCTAGAGAGCCCAGGTGCATCCCATTTGGGTCTGCCTCTTGGAGCAAGAGGGGGGAAGAGCAAGATGGGGAAGAATGGAGAGTGGATCTGGGCTATTGTCCCAAGGTCATCTAGCAAGACCAGTGCTAGGTTGCAAATAAGACTTTTAGTGATTCTGCGCTCATTCCCTGAGATTTTCATGCTTGTAAACAACCCAGCCTTGTGATATATTTACTGATGTGCCTGGTGCTTGATATTTTCGTTTGTTAGAATTTCTGACATAGCTTTTTCCCCCATTGTCAATGGATTTGAAAAATAAAATCTCTCTAGCATTGCTCAATTCTTTTAATTGATGTTTGTGACCTCTCATTTTTAATTATAATTTCCGCAAGCCATAAATGAATTAATATAGGGGACAAATTAATAAATTCTTTGTAGTATTCCTACAGGCTATACTTAGGCACTTATGCAAAATTAGAACTAAACTTTTTCTGGAAGTTTTGGTTGATGTTAAATTAGAAATGGGAAGGTTTTTCTCCCCCCTACCCCCCGTCCCGGGGAGATTGAACTTAATTGCCTGCAGATATGTTGGCAAAGGACACAAGTTCCTGACCTGTCTGCTCCAAGTATTACAGGCATCAGATCCTTTATTTGCAGGGCTGGAGAGGTATGGCCCTCTGCCTCTGGGCCTTCAAGGTCATCAATATATACAGTTGAGCCTTGAACAAGGCAGAGATTGGGGCACTGTCCCTCCACACGGCAAAAAATCTGTGTGTAACTCATAGTCAGCCCTCCACGTGTATGCAGTCCCTCTGTGCCTGAGGATTCAACCAACTGTGGATCGTGTAGTAGTGGAGTTCAGTTCAGTTCAGTCACTCAGTCATGTCCGACTCTTTGCAACCCCATGAATCGCAGCACTCCAGGCCTCCCTGTCCATCACCAACTCCCGGAGTTCACCCAGACTCACGTCCATCGAGTCAGTGATGCCATCCAGCCATATTGAAAAAAACCCATAAGTAAGTGGACCCGTGCTATTCAAAGCTGGATTGTTCAAGGGTTAACTGTACTTACCACACACAGATCAGAAGGATTCACCACTGGATACCTGGGATCTGCAGTCAGCCAGATCTGAGTTGGTTCCCAGCTTTGATCCTCCCTTGCTCAGTTTCTCCTCTGATAAAGTGGAGGTGGATGTGCTGTGTTTCTGAATTGCTGTGAGGGTGAAATGACGTCATGCCGTTGAGACTTGCGTGTGTCACCTGGGGGCGTGGTCACTCGCCTTGAAAGATGCTGCCGCCCCTGTGGCAGCCTCTCTCTTCCCCCACCCCTTCTGGTTTCCAGCCAGCTTGTGTTACATCCCATCTCCTAGTATGTATCCCAACCTCCATAACCACCTCTGGCTCCCTTGTGGGCACCAGCCCTCTGAACACATTGCTGGCACTTTGGCTCTGAGCTGTCCTGCATGCTTTCCAACTTCTGCAGTTGTTTTGGCCTCAGGGCCCCATTCCCCCAGGGTCTCAGGTCAGTACTCCCTGCTGTAGCCTTGGCCTCCCAGAACACCATCTCCTTGCCAGGCCAGCCTCTGTGTCCCCAGAAACCAAAGGGAATGGATGATGGGGTGCAAATAGACAGACAAGAAGGAGGCTTTGGCGAAATGTCCAGGTACTAGCATCAGTCAGCCCTGGGTGTGAATTCCAGTTCTGCCACTTACTAGGGGCAGGATTGTATGTAAGTCTTTTAGCACTTTTATGCTTGTATTTCCTTTCTGTAAAATGGCAGAAGATAGAACCTGCCTCTTGGGGTTGTTGGGAGGATTAAATGAGGCACTGTTTGGAGAGTGCTCAAAACAGTACTTGTGGATGACGATTTCACCTAGGCGCCCTCTCAGCACTCCAGCAGTGGATCCTGAAGGCATATGCAACAAAGCTCTAGCTCTGCATGAAGGCACCCACAACAGATGCTCTTGTTGCAAAGCCCCTTCCATCTTTGGGACCCTCTTCCTTCACCCCGCCAGCAATGCTATCCTCCATCCAATCCCTTCCCACTCCCTACAACAGTAACACTGCCCCGGAGCTGTAAGGATCAGTTATCAACTGACCAAGCATTTGGTCAAGTTTTTCACTCCTTCATTTTCCATTCATCTTCCTCATATTTATGTGAAGGGGCCAAAAGCAGGGTTTATGAGTTTTTTTATTTTGTATTTTTTTGGACAAGAGGAGAGAACATATTTTTTCTGCTTAGCAGGGTCAGCCTGGTAGGCCAGGAGTTGCCAAATGTATCTCCAGTATAACAGGCCAGCCAGGCCTTCTGGATTTTCATACCATCATTGCCAGGCCTGCCTGGGTAGCCCCAGGCTCATCTTTGTGGTGTGAAGTTGCGTATCCATCTATAGCAAGCCATGAGGAGTCCCCCCACATCTAACAGATGGGGAGAAGCCTAGAGAACAGAAGCAAGGTGACCTGCCCACCATCTCCCAGTCACTCAGGTGCCCTAAAACTCTTAGGTGTTTCTCATTCTAGGAGTCATTCATGGCGTGTGACAGCACTGAATTTAAGAGTGGGGGCTCCTCCCCTGGTGCCGCCTCTCATCGCCTAGCAGATCTCAGGCAGGGAACTTGACCTCACTGAGCCTGATGTCTCTAATGTAAACTAGGAAGGATGGATGCCTCGACCTCACAGGACAATGCGGACTCCAGTTAGCCTGTGTTTGAGTCAAGGTTGGTTGTGGTTATCTGTGCACTGGAAAGGCCCAGAGGCTCCCAACCGGAAGGGTGGAAATGAGACCCCACATCACTCTGCCACCCGCCATGGCCTGGAAAGTCACTCCAAGGCCACTCCCTTTTCTCCCCACCAGCATCCTCAGCAAGGCTCGTGCATGAGGGGGCCGTCAGCTCAGGTGCCAGCTCCTGGGTGAAAATGGCACTGGCCTCCATCGAGTCCTCCCTGGGTCCAAGCCCACACTGTGTCCTTCTCGGGCAGCAGGAAGGTGAGTCCATCACCTCCGCCAGAGGACTTTGATCTCTTCTGTGCAGTCAAACTGGACAGCATGCCAGAGGCCCTCTGAGTGCTTCTCTTCCCTGCCGCACCCCCAGCTTGCGGAGGGACCCCTTAGTGCCGGGTCCCATGCTGCATGCTTCGTGCACGTGACCTCATTTAATCCTCACAAGGATCTCTCCTCATACTGGCTTCCTTGCCATTCCCACACCTGCAGCACGTTCCCAGCCTCAAGCCTTTGCGCTTGTGGTGCCCTTTGCCCGGGACATTCTTTCCCTGGGTATCTACTTGGTTTGCTCCCTCACCTGCTTCAGACAGTTTTTTTTCAATAAGGCCTTCCCATACCTATAACGGATCCATGTTGATGTATGGCAGAAACCAACACAATATTGTAATTATGCTTCAATTAAAAATAAATAAATTAAGGGAAAAAATAAGGCCTCCCCCAACTACACTATTTAAAATTGTAATCCACCACCCCCCGCCACCTCACAATGTTCTAGCCCCCTCTCATACATGCATAGCGTTTATCACCATGTAACATGGTACATATTTACTTGCTATTTGACCATGGGTAAGTAAATAACTAAACAAACCTCCTCCTTCATCCCAGGCCCTGCACTAGGTGCTGGAAGGGCTTCAGAGATGAGATCTGGCTGCTGCCCTTAGGCAGCTCCTGGGATCATGAGGTAGGCCCCTGTCCAGGAGGGAGAAGTGAAAAGGAAGGCAACAAGAGGTCGTTTTGAAGTCAGATAAAATCAACTGCAAATTCTGAATTACTCACTATGCTACTTTGAACAAGTTGCTTCATATCTCTGAGCCTTAGTTTCCTTGTCTGTAAAATGGGGATAATAGTAGTGCTCATTTTATTTCCCAATTATGTTTAAATTCTTCAGTGTCCGAAAAGAGGTGACTCATAGTAAGCTAGCCAAAAATGGGGAAATCTTTTCATAGCTACTGTTGGCTGAATTGTGTGAGCCCCTCTCTGCCACAGTTCTTATGTTGAAGCACTAACTCCAATATGATTGTGTTTGAGGACAGGGTCTTTAGGTGGTAATTTAAGGTTAAATGAGGTCATAAGGGTAGGGCCCTAACCTGATAGGATTGTGGCCTTATTAAAAAAGGAAGATATCCTCTTTCTCTTTTTTTTTTTTTCTCTCTCTCTACCTTGTGAAGACACAGCAAGAAGTCAGCCATCTGCAAACCAAGAGGAGAGTTCTCTTAATAGGTGTTGAATCAGTCAACACCTTGATCTTGTACTTTATAGCCTCTGGAGTTATAAGAAATAATTTCTGTTGTTTAAGCCACCAATCTATGGTATTTTGTTATGGCAGCCTGAGCTGACTTATATAGCAGCTTGCCTTGCAATATGGAGATATGCTTCAATCACAGAGATGGAAGATGGAATCTGAAAAGGCCAAAGTCATTGAAATAGAGAGTAAAATGGTGGTTACTGGGGAATGGGGGTAGGAGGAATGGGACAGATGTTGTTTAAGGGTACAATTTTGCAACAAGTAGTGAATAAGCCCAGAGATCTAATGTACAGTACAGTGAAATAGACAACGATATTGTTTGTAATCATCAAACTTGCTGAGAGACTAGAACTTAATTATTCCAACTATTGAAAAGAAAGGACATGTAACATGACAGAGGTGCTAATTATTGCTACATGACAATCATATTACAATATAAAATTTATCAAATTAACATGTTGTATACCTTAAATGCACACAATATTATATGCCAAATATATTTCTATTTAAAAAAAAAATGAAGATGGTAGAACAAGCTTTATTCCAAGGAATTCACAGAAACAGTCAACCTGGTAACTTAAGATAAAGCATTGATAACAGTCAAAATGTTAAAAATTGGTGTATACAATATCTGAGTGCTTAGGCTAAATTAACTATAAATTTTAATATAATTTTATATTTATTTTCATATATATGTATGTGCCTTCACACGCAGAAAGCCTGAGCCAAATATTTACAGAAGCAATGGCTTTGAACCCTTAGGTTCACAGCCACCATTTGCAAACTGTTGCACTAGAAAATAACAGTTGAGTGGAAGCCCAAATGCTTAAAATATCTAGAAAGACTGGCTCCAGTAGATCACAGGGGAAGGAAATGCAGGCTTCTCTAATTCATATGTGGGTATTTTCTCAATAAATTCAAACAAGAAGTTTTCTGAGGATGAATTGAATTGCATCTTTTGGAAGGGTTTTGGGCAAGCGAATAGAAAATGAGCAAGATTATATTTGTAAAGGAATATGCTAGAATGGCATTCTGGAATTTCTCTCTCCGAATGATGCAAACTGGTAGCAGCATCCTTAAGCATCACTTTTTAAGGTCCGTCAATTGCTGGTATAACAAAACACGTCTATTAAACCATTGACATTTCATGCCCTCAAATCAATTGAGAAAAATACCTTGCAATATATCCATATATCATGAAAAGAGCTGTATTTTTTTCAGCTGTTTTCCTTAAGCCAGTGAGCAACTCCCTTTTGTTTCATGATTTCTTTATGTTCTTCTCTTCATATCCAGTCTTGCCTTCCAAAAGTCCATTCTTCACATATCAGCCAGAAGAATTTTAAAGATGACCTTTGAACATTTGATAAAGACAACACACATTGGGGACATTTGACATGAAAAACACATACCCCTTCCTACCTGCACCCCTTCTTGTTGATTCCTACTTTAATCCTATATATTTCCCCTCTGTTTTTCCTTTAAAATATCTTCCTGAAAAAGTGTGGTTAACGTGTCTGAGACCATCTGTTTCTTTTGCCCCCACTCCCAGCCAATTTCCAGTCTACATTACTTACTGGTCATCACTTTGATGTGTGGTTCATAGACTCAGCTTTGAAAGGCAGTGACATGGGGAATCATGAGAGTCATTGAGAGCCAAGACATCTGAAGTCAGCACAACTCAACAGCAGTTTACTTACTGGCCTTCCGCAGGCGAAGCGCCACACCTGGCCCAGTGGAGACCACAGAGAAGAGCATGTGTTCTCTGCCCACATGAGCTCTCAATTCAGTTCAAGCCCCAACTCGGCCCCAAGCAAGTCCTTTACTGTGCTTGCACATCAATTTCCTCATCTATCAAATGTGGGGACTCAGACACGTGACCTCTCAAGTCCTTTGCAGTTCTCTCACTGTAAGAGACAAGGATGCCATGGAATTCTGCCTTTTTACCTTGCATCGTGGAACTTCCCTGGCCTACTTAATGGCAGGAAAAAAAAAATCACTTGGACAACCACATGTTCAGTCAGCGTAAGTTAGGAAAACACCTGTGCTCAACTCCTACTCTCTTCTGTCCTCTAGGTTTGCCTCACAAGTCCTTAGATTCTCTTGTGTCCATTCCTTTTCATCCTGCATCCTTAGACTTCAGGAGGAGACAGCAGTCAGGTCATCCTCTGAGGAAAGAGTCCATAGATACGTATGTGTGTGTGCTAAGTCACTTCAGTCATGTCCGACTCTCTGAAACCATATGGACTGTAGCCCTCCAGGGTCCTCTGTCCATGGGATTCTCCAGGCAAGAATACTGGAGTGGGTTGTCATGCTCCAGGGGATCTTCCTGACCCGGGGATCAAACCCAGGTCTCCTGCATTGCAGGCCGATTCTTTACCACTGAGCCACTAGAGAAGCCCAGATATGTGTGCAGGGATGCTTATAGATGAATCTCCCCTTACTGAGCACGCTTCTCTTGGGAAGGTCTGTCTCCAAAACAGCTCAGAAGAAAGTCACTGTTTTATCTACCCCAAGATGGCAAATTACTTTAAAACAGAAAAAAGTCTCTTTCATTTCTCAGTCTATAGTAGCTCAGTTCTGAAAGTCTCCTCCCTATGGGATATTAGTGAATAATAGAATTAAATGCTAATGAGTTATAGAGAAAGGAGAAATATTCCTAATGGTTAGTCTCACCTTTGTATTATTTGTGGTCATTGGGTTCCATCCTTATTAATATTAGAATTAGTTATTGTTAAATAAGCTTAAGAATAGTAACCTTTCTAGGCTTTTCATTGGAGAAGGCAATGGCACCCCACTCCAGTACTCTTGCCTGAAAAATCCCATGGACAGAGGAGCCTGGTGGGCTGCAGTCCATGGGGTCGCAAAGAGTCGGACATGACTGAGTGAGTTCCCTTTCACTTTTCACTTTCCTGCATTGGAGAAGGAAATGGCAACCCACTCCAGTGTTCTTGCCTGGAGAATCCCAGGGATGGGGGAGCCTGGTGAGCTGCCATCTATGGGGTCACACAGAGTTGGACATTACTGAAGCAACTTAGCAGCAGCAGCAGGCTTTTCATTTCTTCTTCAAGTGGGACTTCCTTCTGGTGTATTACATCGTGTATAAACTTTGCCCCAGGAATCGTCATCGCCCAGGTCACTCCATTCCTCAAGTACACATGCATCCTCTGAAATAAGGGCTGCTATTAGAAATATGTGGGTGACTATACTGAATAGAACCTCCTTTTCTGATTTTCCCCTTTGAGAGGGAGTTGGGTATATGGCATCACTAAAAACCCCCATCTTGGTGCTCTAGTGATGTGATATGAAGAGGAAGGAAAGCATTTCATTTTACAAACTTGTTTCTTAAGACTTTAACAGTGATAAAAGGGGAGGTGTTGAGATCATATGGAATATTGAAGGACACTTTGCTAAATGACTATTTGAGAGGAAAAAGAAATTCTTTTCATGTCAAATTCTTAACTATCTTCCTACTCTGGTTCAAAAGAGGAAATCCCAAGCTGTACATGACTGTGAGTAGTCTGTCTGCTGTTTTCAGGGAGAGTAGAAATGGGCAAGTTTTATGTGCTATTACATCAATAATATAAATATGGATAATTGTGCTTCAGTTCAGTTCACTTGCTCAGTCGTGTCCGACTCTTTGCGACCCCATGAATCACAGCACGCCAGCCCTCCCTGTCCATCACCAACTGCCGGAGTTCACTCAGACTCACGTCCATCAAGTTGGTGATGCCATCCAGCCATCTCATCCTCTGTCATCCCCTTCTCTTCCTGCCCCCAATCCCTCCCAGCATCAGGGTCTTTTCCAATGAGTCAACTCTTCTCATGAGGTGGCCAAAGTACTGGAGTTTCAGCTTTAGCATCATTCCTTCCAAAGAAATCCCAGGGCTGATCTCCTTCAGAATGGACTGGTTGGATCTCCTTGCAGTCCAAGGGACTCTCAAGAGTCTTCTCCAGCACCACAGTTCAAAAGCATCAATTCTTTGGCGTTCAGCTTTCTTCACAGTCCAACTCTCTGAGGTACATTTGGGGGTGACTAATTGAATCCTTGAATTCTTTAATATCTGGATTATTGAGAGTGTCTCTTGGCATTGATGAGATTAGCCACCTCCTATATAGCTTTGTACCATGGAGTACACTTTAGAGGCTGAACTCTCCTGCAGGTTGACCCATTCATCAAACATTGTAGGTTAAGCTAAGAGACCACACAGCAGCTCCACGTGATTGAGTTTACCAGTTACAAGAACCATGAGTGTTTAGGTTATAGGATTGGCTATGAGCCAGGATGCAGAATTAATGGAAAGTGTCATTGCTTTATCTGCTGTGATACCATCCAACCATGCACTGTACTATCCAGAAAGACTTTGGAAATAATAATGTTAATATAATTTTGTTTTGGCTTTAGCCCCACCCCCAAAAACCACCTAAAATTCATCTGTCTAAATTTTGTTTCACTAACATCTACTCATGTAATGAAAATTTCCCGCCGGGTTTGGCCCATGGGCTGTTCTCTACTACAGCGGTGCCCAACCTGTTGGCACCAGGGAGCACTTTTGTGGAAGACAGTTTCCCATGGACTGCAGGAGGAGAGGGATGGTTTTGGCTTCACCTGCTGCTCACCTCCTGCTGTGTGGCCCGGTTCCTAACAAGCCTTGGACCAGAACCAGTCCATGGCCCAGGAGCTGGGAGCTCTGCTCTACTAGAGTTTCTTTTTCTCTCCTTGGTTGTTATAGTAACTGAACATATAATAGCAGAAAAGATTATAACACGCTTCTTCAAAAGTTCTCTTTGTCACTTGCTATAGTCATCCACACTACTCCCTTTGTATACTCTTTGGAAAAACCAAATAATATAGAGCTGGGAAATCGTCGTGCACCCAAGAGAAGAAGAAGAGAAAAAGGGAGAATAGATAGGAATAATTAAAGACCTGAGGGTCATTCCATTACTCCTCACCAAACACACATACACAAGATTTAAAAAAATAGCTTTTATTATGCAAACAAAAGGAATTTTATTTTCTACCTTATTCACTTTAAAGAAGATAAACTCTGGAACAAAACATGTTTTTAATATTCAAATTGCCTAACAGAAGCAAATATCGTATATGTCACACCTTGTCTTCAAAGGGATGATGTATTATTTTTATATTTACCATTTAGCACACATTTTCCCAAGACTTTTAGATCTTTTCTTACTACTCGTCTCCCAGCAGTCCCCTGGACTCAGCCTAATACTCCCTTTGGGGTTCCAGAACAAAGGAAATAGTGGACATGGTCCTCCATGATGGATCAACCCAGCCACTTGGAAAGTCTTCAGTAGCAGGATGGGCCTCTCAGTCTTCCTTACCATGGCCACTGCTCACTGAGCACCTATTTTGTGGCTACTACTGTATGTGAGGCATTTAACACATATTATTGAATTTAATCCTGACAGCAGCCCTGAAAGATAGGTAGTATTCCTGTTGGGTTGCCACTCCCTATTCCAGGGGATCTTCCTGACGCAGGGATCAAACCTGGGTCTCTTATGTCTCCTGAAGTGGCAGGTGGGTTCTTTACCACTGAGCCACCTGAGAAACCCAGTATTGCTGTTCACACTTGCTTTTCTAACTTTATATCTTAAATTGTTAAATGGCAATAAGAACACAGATATAGGGAAGGAGGTATGAATAAACATTTATTGTAATTGTAGCTCCAGAGGTATTAAATAATTCAGGTATCCCTGATAGAAATATGGAAAACATCAATTGGAAAACTTGCTTAAATGATGTGATAGGCAAAATTCTAAGATGACCCTAATAATTCCTATACTCTGATACCTACACTCTTATATAAGCCCATCCCCTTGAATGTAGGTGGAGCTTGTCACTTGCTTCTGACCAATAGAACAGACAAGGGTAGTGGGATTTTGCAGCTGCAAATAAGGCCTCTAGTCAGTCATGTGAGTTAATTAAAAGAAGATTATCTTCGGTGGGCTTGACCTAATCTGGTTAGCCCTTTAAAAGAGATTCCAGGCCTTCCCTGAAAAACGAGACTTGAAGAAGACAGATTCTCCTTCCTGCTGGCCTTGAAGAAGAAAGTGCCATGAGTTCTACTGCAACAAGAAAACGAATTTGGTGAACAAGCACACAAGCGTAGAAGACAACTTGGAGCTTCAGATGAGGTTCTGGTTCCAGCTAATACTCTGATTGCAGCCTTGTGAAAGCCTGAGCTTTCCCAGGTGGTACGGTGGTGAAGAATCCGCCTGCCAATGCAGGAGACACAAGAGATGCAGTTTTGCTCCCTGGAGGAGGAAAATGGTAACCCATTACAGTATTCTTGCCTGGAGAATCCCATGGACAGAGGAGCCTGGTGGGCTACAGTCTACAGGGTTGCAAAGAGTCGGACACGACTGACCATGTGTGCATGCCTTCACAAAAACCTGAGCAGAGGACCCAGCCACACTGTTCCCAGATTCCTGAGTCATGGAAACTGTGAGATAATACATGGTGTTCTTTTAATCCACTAAGTTATATGTATGTCTGTGCTCAGTCACTAAGTCATATGTCACTAAGCCCGACTCTAACCCCATGAACTGTATGTAGCCCACCAGGCTCCTCTGTCCATGGGATTTCCCGGGCAAGAATACTGAGGTAGGTTGCCATTTCCTCCTCCAGGGGATCTTCCCACCCCAGGGATCAAACCCACATCTCCTGCATTGGTAGGTGGATTCTTTACCACTGGGACACCTGTGTGTGTGGCAAGCCACTATGTTAGTCATAATTTATTACACAGCAATAGAAAACGAACACAAAGTTCATGAGCCTTACTCATCTCCTCTTTTAAAAAAAGAGGAACACTAACTAGTCATACCTCAAGAAGCAGTTGAAAAGATTCAGTAGTAAGTGTTTTAGCTATTTCAGCTTTATTTGGATTGTGATAAGAACATGAGCTCTGGAGTGAGATAAATTTGAGTTCTGACACCAGCTGTTTGAATTTATGTAAGTCATTCAGTTCAGTTCAGTCACTCAGTCATGTCTGACTCTTTGCGACCCCATGAATCACAGCACGCCAGGCCTCCCTGTCCATCACCAACTCCCGGAGTTCACTCAAACTCACGCCCATTGAATCGGTGATGCCATCCAGCCATCTCATCCTCTGTCATCCCCTTCTCCTCCTGCCCCCAATCCCTCCCAGCATCAGAGTCTTTTCCAATGAGTCAACTCTTCTCATGAGGTGGCCAAAGTACTGGAGTTTCAGCTTCAGCATCATTTCTTCCAAAGAACACCCAGGGCTGATCTTCTTTAGAATGGACTGGTTGGATCTCTTTGCAGTCCAAGGGACTCTCAAGAGTCTTCTCCAACACCACAGTTCAAAAGCATCAATTCTTCAGCACTCAGCTTTCTTCACAGTCCAACTCTCACATCCATACATGGCTACTGGAAAAACCATAGCCTTGACTAGATGGACCTTTGTTGGCAAAATAATGTCTCTGCTTTTCAATATGCTATCTAGGTTGGTCATAACTATCCTTCCAAGGAGTAAGCATCTTTTAATTTCATGGCTGCAGTCACCATCTGCAGTGATTTTTGAGCCCCCAAAAATAAAGTCCGACACTGTTTCCACTGTTTCCCCATCTATTTCCCATGAAGTGATGGGACCAGACGCCATGATCTTCGTTTTCTGAATGTTGAGCTTTAAGCCAACTTTTTCACTCTCCTCTTTCACTTTCATCAAGAGGCTTTTTAGTTCCTCTTCACTTTCTGCCATAAGGGTGGTGTCATCTGCATATCTGAGGTTATTGATATTTCTCCCGGCAATCTTGATTCCAGCTTGTGCTTCTTCCAGCCCAGCGTTTCTCATGATGTATTCTGCATGTAAGTTAAATAAGCAGGGTGACAATATACAGCCTTGACGTACTCCTTTTCCTCTTTGGAACCAGTCTGTTGTTCCATGTCCAGTTCTAACTGTTGCTTCCTGACCTGCATACAAATTTCTCAAGAGGCAGATAAGGTGGTCTGGTATGCCCATCTCTTTCAGAATTTTCCACAGTTTATTGTGATCCACACAGTCAAAGGCTTTGGCATAGTCAATAAAGCAGAAATAGATGTTTTTCTGGAACTCTCTTGCTTTTTTGATGATCCAGTGGATGTTGGCAATTTGATCTCTGGTTCCTCTGCCTTTTCTAAAACCAGCTTGAACACCTGGAAGTTCACAGTTCACGTATTGCTGAAGCCTGGCTTGGAGAATTTTGAGCATTACTTTACTAGCATGTGAGATGAGTGCAATTGTACAGTAGTTTGAGCATTCTTTGGCATTGCCTTTCTTTGGGATTGGAATGAAAACTGACCTTTTCCAGTCCTGTGGCCACTGCTGAGTTTTCCAAATGTGCTGGCATATTGAGTGCAGCACTTTCACAGCATCATCTTTCAGGATTTGGAATAGCTCAACTGGAATTCCATCACCTCCACTAGCTTTGTTCGTAGTGATGTTTTCTAAGGCCCACTTGACTTCACATTCCAGGATGTCTGGCTCTAGGTGAGTGATCAAACCATCATGATTATCTGGGTCGTGAAGATCTTTTTTGTACAGTTCTTCTGTGTATTCTTGCCACCTCTTCTTAATATCTTCTGCTTCTGTTAGGTCCATACCATTTCTGTCCTTTATCGAGCCCATCTTTGCATGAAATATTCCCTTGGTATCTCTAATTTTCTTGAAGAGATCTCTAGTCTTTCCCATTCTGTTGTTTTCCTCTATTTCTTTGCATTGATCACTGAGGAAGGCTTTTTTATCTCTTCTTGCTATTCTTTGGAACTCTGCATTCAGATGCTTATATCTTTCCTTTTCTCCTTTGCTTTTGTCTTCTCTTCTTTTCTCAGCTATTTGTAAGGCCTCCCCAGACAGTCATTTTGCTTTTTTGCATTTCTTTTCCATGGGGATGGTCTTGATCCCTGTCTCCTGTACAATGTCACGAACCTCATTCCATAGTTCATCAGGCACTCTATCTATCAGATATAGTCCCTTAAATCTATTTCTCACTTCCACTTTATGTAAGTCATTAGATCTCTCCAAATCTCTTTTCTCACTATTGATGCCATTTTCCAAACACGGCTATGTTTCTGTTGCCATTTAACAATTAAAGATATGAAATTCCAAAGAACTTGCGTAAGCAAATAGGGTCTAATTGGGGTTAATCCAAACACTGAAATCTCTAGGCTAGGATGTCAATGGGCAAAAGCTTTGTAGAATGAATTCCTGTGCCATTCTTTTAGACAAGGTAGAAATGATGAGGATTGGGATTGGTGTAAATGCATTTCAGGGACTCTTTAGTTGCACAATTTTTAGGCTTCTGGAATCTACCTGACTGTTTTGCTGACTGCTATTAACTCCCTATTCTTTTACCAAGGGTAAATAAATAAATCATCCAATATTAGCAAGGGGAAGTGGCCTGTTCAAAGTCACAGACTCTCTGATTAGCGCCTGAGTCTAGGCCAAAACTCATATTCTCTGGTCCTCCCTGCCCTGCTCCTTCGACTATATCATTCTGCTCTTCCTAGAATTTCTCCTGATTTGCCGTGAGGCCCCTAGAAAATAATTTCCACACTTGGTTTCTTTCTTTGTTGTTTTGCCCAAGGCCTGTATCCTTTAACTTGATTACATCTTGTCTGCCTGATAGAAAGTAATTTCAGCAAGTGCTTGGCTTTAATGGTTGCCTCCAATGTAGACTGCCAGCACCCACTCACAAATCCCACAGTGCAATTCATCTCCATGATTTTTCACTTCCTGCTTGCCCCAAGATGCATACCTGGCTCACGTGCACTTTCAGTAGAAAAGTCAAGGTAGAAAAAAAAAAAGATATGATGAAAAATATAGTCACTTGGAAGTAAAAAAAAAAAAACAAACAAACACAAACGGTGAAGTTAGAGCTTAGTGGATTGCTGGAAGGACAGTGTTTTGCCTCTTGACAAAATCCTGCTCATCTTTCAAGGCACAGCTTAGTTGACACCTCATCTAGGACTCATTCTCTGTCCCACCTCAGGCAGAGTTTCTCTCTTTCTTCCTCCCCCATGTTCCCATTGCATTTTGACTACAGCTCTTTGTTGATATTTATCAAATGTTGCCTTGTAGTAAAGTCCTTCTCCCCAACACAGAGGCCGTATACTCTCAGAGAAAACGGACCAGCTTTTACTTATCTTTGCATCAGCCACCCTTGTGCAGTGCCTGGCACAAAGGAGGAACTCAATCACTCTTTACTGAGTTGAATCTAAAATAAAATTATTTTGACTTGGAAATTTGCTACGGCATGTTTTGGATAAAATTCCTTTGCTGATTAATGAAATTGTTCATATTTTCAGAGTTAGATTGGTGGGGGGCATGATTGCATGCATGCTCAGTTGCTCAGTCATGTCCAACTCTTTGCGACCCCATGGACTGTAGCCCACCAGGCTCCTCTGTCCATGGAATTCTCCAGGCAAGAATACTGGAGTGGGTTGCCATTTCCTTCCAGGGGGTCTTCCTGACCCAGGGATAGAACCCAGATGTCCTGCACTGGCAGGTGAATTCTTTACCACTGAGCCCTCCCTTTGGATATATATCCCCAAATTCTATTTAAGTGTAAAGAAAATTAGCAGTTATATCTGTGTAATTGTGGATAGATGAAGAAGATAAAAGGGAAGAGGTGATCTGCATGTCTTAGGATTACAAGTGAAGGACAGGGATGACTGATGCCAAGGTAAATGAAGCAGGTCTAAGTGATGGAGGAAGCAGAGCTGCCATCACAGATTTGGGTACTGCTTGGACTTGGTAATTTGCATATACTTACAGGTGTGCCTCACTCAGTGTAATGGATGCGTTCTCCTGACTAGATATGTAGACATTCAGTCACTTTAAGGGCAAGTTCAGTTCAGTTCAGTCGCTCAGTCGTGTCTGACTCTTTGTGACCCCATGGACTGCAGCACGCCAGGCCTCCCTGTCCACCACCAACTCCTGGAGCTTGCTCAAACTCATGTCCATCGAGTTGGTGATGCCATCCAGCCATCTCATCCTCTGTCATCCCCTTGTCCTCCTGCCTTCAATCTTTCCCAGCATCAGGGTCTTTTCCAATGAGTCAGTTCTTCGCATCAGGTGGCCAAAGTATTGGAGTTTCAGCTTTAGCATCAGTCCTTCCAATGAATATTAAGGGCAAGCAGCGCTCACTAATTCATTCACTCACTCATTTGTTCCCATGGAGCACCTCTCCTGTGGTTTGATAAAGCAAGAATTACTGTTTAAAGGGAATGTTTACTCTCTGATTTTCCTAGTCATCAACTTTCCTCTGTTCCTTCCGAGAAGCCCTGCATGAAGCACAGTGAGGATCGTGATGATGTATAAGACTTGTTCCCTGTTCTCAGCAGACCATCTTAAGCTGGGATTAGTTAGGGAAAGCTTGTTGGAAGAGATGGTATATCCATTTTCAACATTTTATTAGAAATACAATGACTTCTAATCACACCCATTTGTTAGCATGCAGTTCTGTAGGGTAGAGGTCAACCAAATTCTCTGCTCAGGGTATCATGAATCTGAAATCAAGGCATTGGCTGTGCTGACTTTTCATTCTGAAAAGTCTGGGAACAATCTACTTCCAAGCTTATTCAGATTATTGTCTGAATTCAGTTCACTGAGGTTTCAGGACTGAAGTCCCCATTTCCTTGCTGAATGTCAGCCAGGGATCACAGTCAGCTCCTAGGGCTGCCCACGTTCCTTGCCATGTGGTTCCCTCCATGTTCAAAGCAATTGTCATGTCAAATCCTTCTCAAGCTTCAAATCTTTGACTTCCTCCTCTACAAGCAGCTAAAAAAATCTCTGCTTTTAAAGGGTTCACCTGATTAGATCAGACCCATGGAGAATAATCTCCCCTTGCCATATAGTGCAACATAAATGTGGGCACGATATCTCCTGATAGCCACAAACTCCACACACACTTAAAGTTTATGCAGGGCATGTACACCTGGGGCAGAAAGCTTAAGGGCCATTTTGGGAGCTTACATACCAGAGGTGGATATCAAACTAGTCCTTGAGCATAGCAGGCTGTAACATGCTACAGGACCATGGTGGAGAGGTTTGGGAGGTGCATTTTTCCTATTCCCATCTCCTATACTTGCTTCCTTCATTGTTTTCTGATGATGGGTCTTCTTTCTTTACATTACCAAATACCAAACAAGATCAATTGGACCAGTTAGTGTCAATATCAGGTCTTTGGGAGTGGTTTTCTTTTCTTTTTTTTTTTACTTTTTATTGGAGTATAGTTGCTTTCCAATGTTGTGTTAGTTTCTATTATACAGCAAAGTGAATCATCTGTATGTGGGAGTGGTTTTCTGTGTGACAAATTGGAGGAGTGCTTCTCTCAGTAAATACCTAGAAGGCAGGCACGCATTTTCTCTCATCACTCCCACTCACAAACCAAGTCAAAACAACAAACTTTCCCCAATAATCATATTTCTGACACTTCTTTCCTTTCTTGGTAGCCAGGCTTGGGAAAGAGTTGTCTGCATTCCCCTTCTCTGTCTCCTGGCTTACACATGACTCCCCCATCCACTACAACCTAACCACTGCCCCCACCATTCCATTTGGTTTGACCCAACAAAGTGGAGTGATCTGGATTCAAACACTGGCTTGGTCATTCACCTGGTGTGTGATCTTGGACAAATTACTTAAGTCTCTTGGCATCAGTTTCCTCCTCTATAAAAAGGGGTGGCATCCATGCTGCAGTGTCATGGTGAAGTTTAGCAATCAGTTCAGTTGCTCGGTCACGTCTGGCTCTTTGTGACCCCATGGACTGCAGCGCACCAGGCTGCCCTGTCCATCACCAACTCCCAGGCCTACTCAAACTCATGTCCATCTTGTCGGTGATGCCATCCAATTATCTCATCCTCTGTTGTCCCCTTCTCCTCCGACACGTGGATGCTGTTACTCTTTCATGATTCTAAGCTTCTTGGTAGCAGAAACCATATTTTAAGGGCACAGGCCTTCTGATGCAGCTTTTTGGCACTGGCACTTTGATAAAATAGGAACAAAATATCTCAAAGTCCAAATGAATCCAGGAAGATATCCTTATTGAGAATTTCACATCCCTATCTTCCCCATTTCCTTGCACAGTGCTTGATGCATAATAGGAATTCCATCAGTGTTTGTTAATGGTAGAAATGATGAATTTATCTGTTTTCTTCATCTCCATTATATTCTTCTTGAGGGCAGATAATTTTTTCTTGTTACTAAGATTCCATGTGTTTTGGTCTCTCAAAAGGAAATATTAATTTTATCATGACTTTTTCAAAAGATGAGCAATATTTGGTGATGGATAATTCCTTCATTCGTCCAAATTCTTAGACTTAGGTGAACCCTGAGGGAAGGCTGAACTCAAATGTCCCAGTAAGAGGATTAGCTCTTTAATGTTTAAGAGGCATCAGGGAAAACGAGATTCCACAACTTTCCCCAGTAACTTGATTCAGAGTTAGATTAGATAGAAGGAAGACAATAAGGATTATTAAAATCCCTCACGCTCTACTTAAGTCTATTTCCAAATGCTAATGGGGTCTGAAGGAAGTCAGGCAACCTCCTTTTTCCTTCTTTTGTGTGTGTGTGTGTGTGTGTGTGTGTGTGTTTAACGGGCAGGAGGATGGAAAAGAGATTGTTTGCTCTGCCTGAAGTAGGGAAGGAAAAGGGGCTCCCCCAGAGAATGAGTCAAAGATTTCCTATAGCAGAGTGGCTAACAAATAGAGCTTCGGCTTTCAAAAATATGGATTCTGTTTCAAATTTAAACTCCACTGTCTGATTTTAGGTAACAAGTTATTTAACCTCTCTGAGCCTCAGTTTCCTAATCTGAAAAATGGGGGTGATAATAGTACCTCCCCAAAGGATGGTTGGGCTTCCCTGGTGGCTCAGTAGTAAAGAATCTGCCTGCAACACAGGAGACACAGAAGATGCAGGTTTGATCCCTGGGTCAGCTGGAGGAGGAAATGGCAACCCACTCCAGTATTCTTGCCTGGGAAATCCCATGGACAGAGGAGCCTGGTGGGCTACGGTCCATGGGGTCGCAAACAGACAGACACAACTTAGCAGCTGAACAACAACAACAACAAGGATAGTCATTAAGATTAAAGGAGAGAGAGAGAAAAAAAAAGATTAAATAAGAAAATCCTTATAAAACCCTTAGCACAGGCTTAGTACTAATAAATGCTCCTTGTTTGTATCACAAGTAGAATTCATGGTCACCATGAAGTTATTCCCATGTCTTGGCAAACAATCCACATTATAATGCTTTGCTGATAAAAATAAGTACTCCTGTGTGAGCACCACATTCCAAAGACCCCCTTCACTTAGCAGTCATTGGGTTAAAATGATCGTTTGGAGAAACCAAAGTTAGGTCTGTGTTAGGACTGCATTTGGACAAAAGCTCCACATTAAATATCATGTTAGTCATAATAAAATGTGGTGCTCTCCCCAATGGGTTAGTGATATTTTGGTTGGGTGGATTGGAAAAAGAACTAAGGCATTGTTTTGTTTTTGTTTTAAGGATAAGCACTTCCTTCGAGGACTGAAAGATGCGGGTCCTGATGGAGTCCCTATTTGGGGGCCTAATCCTGGCAATAAAGTATCTCCTTCCTTTAGGGAAAAGCCAAAATCCAGGGCTGATCAGGTGTTTAGTTATCTGAGTTATTCAAGGGCTTGGAATAGCAGTTTCTGATTCAGTAGGTTTTGGATGCAGCCTGAAAATTTGCATTCCGAACAAGTTCCCAGGTGATGCTAATACTGCCATTCTGGAGACACTTGGACAACCACTGCCTTAGAATACAGTGAGGGAATAACAGCCCTTTACACCTGTCTGGACTTCCCTGGTGTCTCAGTGGTAAAGAACCTGCGTGCCAATACAGGAGATGCAGGTTCAATCCCTGGGTCGGGAAGATCCCCTGAAGGAGGCCATGGCAACCCACTCCAGTATTCTTGCCTGGAGAATTCCATGGACAGAGAAGCCTGGCGGGCTACAGTCTATGGGGTCACAAAAGACTCGGACACAACTGAGCTACTAAACAATAACAACAACATAATTGATTTGCAGTGTTGTATATAGTGTTTTTCGCTTTTGCCAATCCTGTTCACATCCGTTATCACATTGGAACCTCACTGATGTTCCATTTACACAAAAAGTCTTGTGGATATCAATTGTTCACGAGAAATAAGAGATTAAGCAGGAATGCACAAAGTTTGGATTTTTCAGTATATTGTGATCCATATCTAATAAGTGGATATCCTGTCTATGGGGAGAAAGCAGGCCCTGAAGGCAAACTTCTACAAAGAGATGAGAAATGTGGGTCACCTGTGCTTAGACTCTTCCCCACTGCATCCATGAGTCTCAGCAGACTTTTCCCATTGGGCCCAAATTTGCTCTCAGAACCCTTCTGACCAAGGTACTCCAGGCAGCCACTACCAGCCAATCAGGTAGTGTTACATTCCATTCATTCTCCAAAGGAAATGAAGATGAACTAAATAGGCTGGAACTGACTGTGTGAATTACCAACTGTAGCTTAAAGTGAAGATGTAGTCACAAGACACAGTCATTTTAGCAACCTTCCAGGTACTTAAGCAGCCAGTGAAGTCCTTTCAAGGAAAACAAAGCTATTCTGGTAAACTCCCCAGCCCAGCAAATTTCAAGAACTGGCCAATATCAAGAAATCTTTCATTCGTTTATTCAACCAGCACTTGTTGAAACCCACTCTTGTGCCAAGCACTGTGCTAGAGACTTTAGGCTACATGGATGGATTGAACACAGAGCCTGCCTGGTTTTGGAGAGAAGATAAAGGAGGTGCAAAACTATACCTTAGGGCTGCAAGAGGCACAGGTAAAGGGCATGAGATGTCATTTTCAGTGTGAACTTAGATCTGCCTGTGTGGTACCCATTTCCATGTCTAAGTCACAGCGTCTCAGAGAACATTAGAAGTTCGCTCCCTAAAACCTCTGCCCTTTGGTAACTGTTTCTGAAGCATAGGTGTAGTGATTGGCAGGTGACCATTAAGCTCCGTTCCTCGTTTAATGTTAGGCAAGACTGAGACTAATTGGGATAGCTCTTTGTCTTGAGTTTCATGATTTAGTTGCAACCATCTCAGTCTTTGGTAGTGAGAAATCTCAGGCCCATAATATTCCCACCGCTCTAGTCTGAAACAAAAGTTGGATCTGGATAGGAGTCTTCTGCAAGAATGGAGGAAAATGCCACCTAGAAAGGAAAGAGGCTCTGGGGGGAAATGGGCCACTCATTATTTTTGAAGGCCAAAAGTTAAAAATTTCTTGTTCACAACCTGGAAGTGGTTTCGTGCAGTAATAGTGTAGCACCAGGGCCCATAAAACAGATGGTGCAGGCTTCAGAAGTGTTGGCAATAGCTCAACTATTGGTAAAGTCCAGCTCAAAACCTCGCTCTCTTTCTCTCTCTCTCTCTCACCCACTGCTGCTGCTGCTGCTGCTGCTAAGTTGCTTCAGTCGTGTCTGACTGTGTGTGACCCCATAGATGGCAGCCCACCAGGCTCCCCCGTCCCTGGGATTCTCCAGGCACGAACACTGGAGTGGGTTGCCATTTCCTTCTCCAATGCATGAAAGTGAAAAGTGAAAGTGAAGTCGCTCAGTCGTGTCCAACTCTTAGTGACCCCATGGCCTGCAGCCTTCCAGGCTCCTCTGTCCATGGGATTTTCCAGGCAAGACTACTGGAGTGCATTGCCATCGCTGTCTCCGCTCACACCCACTACTGTTGTTTAAATATACATACTCTTATGTTTATATCTCTTTTGTATTTTGTAATGAGGAGAGAGACACTAGCTTTGCTTCTAGAATCATATCAAACAGCATGAGGAATCAAGAAGCCATGGAAACAGCATGCATAGTTATATGCAACTATAAAAAGTAATTGAATTTTTTTAAAACCTAAACAATAAAAAAAACAACTAAGGGTTTTCTTATGAACTGTTTCACAACTACAGTAATGATTTGCTCATTTGTACCTCATATATATAGACCGGAAAGTCCATATATATATATGAGGCTTTTGAGTTCCTCTTCATTTTCTGCCCTAAGGGTGGTGTCATCTGCATATCTGAGGTTATTGATATTTCTCCCGGCAATATATATATATATATATTTTGATATCAATATATATCAATATCAATATCAATATATATATCTATATATATTGATATCAATATATATCAATATATATTGATATTTCTCCCATATATATATATATATATATATATGGACTTTCTGGCCGAGAGTACCAGACTGCCACAGCGCAGGAACAGCCGAGAGGGGCTACCCCGCATCTGAGGTCAGGGGCGGGTGGGGGGTGGCCAAGAAGAGATACCCAGAGGAAGTGAGAAATAGATTTAAGGGACTATATCTGATAGAGAGAGTGCCTGATGAACTATGGACTGAGGTTCATGACATTGTACAGGAGACAGGGATCAAGACCATTCCCATAGAAAAGAAATGCAAAAAAGCAAAATGGCTGTCTGGGGAGGCCTTACAAATAGCTGTGAAAAGAAGAGAAGCCAAAAGCAAAGGAGAAAAGGAAAGATATAAACATCTGAATGCAGAGTTCCAAAGAATAGCAAGAAGAGATAAGAAAGCCTTCTTCAGCAATCAATGCAAAGAAATAAAGGAAAACAACAGAATGGGAAAGACTAGGGATCTCTTCAAGAAAATCAGAGATACCAAAGGAACATTTCATGCAAAGATGAGCTCGATAAAGGACAGAAATGGTATGGACCTAACAGAAGCAGAAGATATTAAGAAGAGATGGCAAGAATACACAGAAGAACTGTACAAAAAAGATCTTCACGACCCAGATAATCACGATGGTGTGATCACTGACCTAGAGCCAGACATCCTGGAATGTGAAGTCAAGTGTGCCTTAGAAAGCATCACAACCAACAAAACTAGTGGAGGTGATGGAATTCCAGTTGAGCTATTCCAAATCCTGAAAGATGATGCTGTGAAAGTGCTGCACTCAATATGCCAGCACATTTGGAAAACTCAGCAGTGGCCACAGGACTGGAAAAGGTCAGTTTTCATTCCAATCCCAAAGAAAGGCAATGCCAAAGAATGCTCAAACTACTGTACAATTGCACTCATCTCACATGCTAGTAAAGTAATGCTCAAAATTCTCCAAGCCAGGCTTCAGCAATATGTGAACCGTGAACTTCCAGGTGTTCAAGCTGGTTTTAGAAAAGGCAGAGGAACCAGAGATCAAATTGCCAACATCCGCTGGATCATAGAAAAAGCAAGAGAGTTCCAGAAAAACATCTATTTCTGCTTTATTGACTATGCCAAAGCCTTTGACTGTGTGGATCACAATAAACTGTGGAAAATTCTTAAAGAGATGGGCATACCAGACCACCTTATCTGCCTCTTGAGAAATTTGTATGCAGGTCAGGAAGCAACAGTTAGAACTGGACATGGAACAACAGGCTGGTTCCAAATAGGAAAAGGAGTTCGTCAAGGCTGTATATTGTCACCCTGCTTATTTAACTTCTATGCAGAATACATCATGAGAAATGCTGGACTGGAAGAAACACAAATTGAAATCAAGATTGCCGGGAGAAATATCAATAACCTCAGATATGCAGATGACACCACCCTTAGGGCAGAAAGTGAAGAGGAACTCAAAAGCCTCTTGATGAAAGTGAAAGTGGAGAATGAAAAGTTGGCTTAAAGCTCAACATTCAGAAAATGAAGATCATGGCATCCGGTCCCATCACTTCATGGGAAATAGATGGGGAAACAGTGGAAACAGTGTCAGACTTTATTTTTCTGGGCTCCAAAATCACTGCAGATGGTGACTGCAGCCATGAAATTAAAAGACACTTACTCCTTGGAAAGAAAGTTATGTCCAACCTAGATCGCATATTGAAAAGCAGAGACATTATTTTGGCAACAAAGGTCCATCTAGTCAAGGCTATCATTTTTCCTGTGGTCATGTATGGATGTGAGAGTTGGACTGTGAAGAAGGCTAAGCGCCAAAGAATTGATGCTTTTGAACTGTGGTGTTGGAGAAGACTCTTGAGAGTCCCTTGGACTGCAAGGAGATCCAACCAGTCCATTCTGAAGGAGATCAGCCCTGGGATTTCTTTGGAAGGAATGATGCTAAAGGTGAAACTCCAGTACTTTGGCCACCTCATGCGAAGAGTTGACTCATTGGAAAAGACTGTGATGCTGGGAGGGATTGGGGTCAGGAGGAGAAGGGGACGACAGAGGATGAGATGGCTGATGGCATCCCTGACTCGATGGACGTGAGTCTGAGTGAACTCCGGGAGTTGGTGATGGACAAGGAGGCCTGGCATGCTGCGATTCATGGGGTCACAAAGAGTCAGACATGACTGAGCAACTGATCTGATCTGATCTGATGGACTTTCCTGGTGGTGCAGTGGTAAAGAAATCTACCTTCAGTGCAGGAGATGCAGGTTCGATCCCAATCCCCTGGAGAAGGAAATGGCACCCCACTCTAGTATTCTTGCCTGGAGAATTCCATGGACAGAGGAGCCTGGTGGGCTACAGTCCATGGGGTCGGACAGAGTCAGACATGACTTAGTGAATAAACAATAACAAAAAAAAGAGAGAGAAAGAGACTGAGAGGGGTATATATTTAATATATATTAGAGTCACCCTGGAGAAGGCAATGGCACCCCACTCCAGTGCTCTTGCCTGGAAAATCCCATGGACGGAGGAGCTGGTAGGCTGCAGTCCATGGAGTCGCTAAGAGTCGGACACAACTGAGCGACTTCACTTTCACTTTTCACTTTCATGCTTTGGAGAAGGAAATGGAAACCCACTCCAGTGTTCTTGCCTGGAGAATCCCAGGGATGGCGGAGCCTGGTGGGCTGCCTTCTATGGGGTCGCACAGAGTCGGACACGACTGAAGCGACTTAGCAGCAGCAGCAGCAGCAGAATCACCCTAAAATAAGCCTTAGTAGCTTTTTCCTTGATTCTGAGAGTTTGTTTTTCTGTAAAGTTCGTGCATTTTTCCATGTTAATAATCTCTTACACATGTACAGCAAAGTCCTTTTACATTTGCTACCTCATCATGTCCTAACACCTTTGTGAGACAGATAAAGCCACCAATTTTCAAATAAGGAAACTGAGGCTCTGAAAGGTAAAATGGCCTGTCCAAAGTCACATAGTCACCAAAATTGAAGTCTGGACAATGATCTCTAGTCTCAGCTTCTCGAAGCAATGCTTTCCTCACTCTGCTGCCTGGGAGTGTGTATGAATAGTATCTGTTATCCATCCCATTGAATAAGTGGGACTCCCTTGCTGGCCATTCAGATCACTCTGTTGGGACGTATGCTTTATTCCACCGCCCCTCTCCCCCTGCCCTTGCCTGTAATGAAATCCAGGGCTAGTCCTATGACTTTTGGGGTCACTTTTGGACATTGAAAAGTTCTCCTGTCACTTCCAGTGGCAAAATATATCCCATTTTCGGTAAAGAGTCCAGTCCAGTCCCACTTAAGATTAAAGCCTCAATAACCTAAGGGTCCATCAACAGATGACTGGATAGAGAAAATGTGAGATACACACAGAGAGGAATATTATTTAGTCATGAGAAAAAAGGAAACCCTGCCATTTGCAACAGCATGAATAGATGTTGAGGGTATTTTGCTTAGTAAAACAAGTTAGATAAATAAAAGTACTTTATTGTGGTAATCATTTCACAATATGTGCTGTGTTGTGTGAAATTGCTTAGTCGTGTCCGACTCTTTGCGACCCCATGGACTGTAACCCGCCAGGCTCCTCTGTCCATGGAATTCTCCAGGCGAGAACACTGGAATGGGTTGCCATGCCCTCCTCCAGGGGATCTTCCTGATGCAGGGACTGAACCTGCGTCTCTTACCTCTCTTGCATTGGCAGGCGTGTTCTTCACCACTAGCGCCACATGGAAAGCCCATCACAACGTGTGTGTCTCAAATCATCACGTTGCACACCTTGAACTTACGCAGCGTTGTATGTCAGTTATATCTCAATAAAGTTGGAAACAAAATAAAATTAAACACATAAAACAAGTCAAAACCTCTTTCTTTATTTCAAGTGAAACTGTCTCCATTCCAACTCAGCTAGGGTGGGAAGGGGGATGGTGGTCATCTTATTCTCAAGTTCCATGCCTCGCACTTCTACTCCCTGCCCCCACCCCATTCAGCTAACCATGGCTTCTGACTCAGATGTCAAAGCAGAGGAAAAGAAGTAAGGGGGCAAGAAAGACCTTACTCAGCTAGTAGAGCCCTGATAATCCAGCGTCAGTGCTCTTCGAGCTCAGCAGGTGTTTAAAGCTGGCTCTTACTCTGTGGGCTTCTTCAGGGGTTCTTCCTCTATACTGTCAATTTGGGAGAGGGATTAATAATCAAACGCCAGTTTTTCCAGCCTTCTTAGTTTTAGGTTCTCAGCTGCAACTGAGACAAAAATGGTTTTATTGTAACATTTGATGTAAGAATGATTTATTCATTCATAATGTTGTGGCTATAATCACAGGCTTTGGAGTCAAAGAAGCCTGGCCTTGAATCCAGATTGTACCTTTCACTAGCTGTGTGATTTGGGGAAAGCTTTCTTACCTTCTCTGTCTCATTTTTAAAAATCTATAAAATGGATATTATAATATTTCACCAGCATAGTAAGATTAATCAAGATATATTAGGTGTCAGTGTATATTAAGTGGCATAAATAGCCACTCAATAAGTAGTAGTAGCTGTTTTTTTTTATAGAGGCAAAGCTGACTTCAATGAACGTTTCAACGTAGATAATGTTCACCTTTAGCATCTCCTACACCCCTTCCTGCCTCTTGATAGCCTAAAGCTTATAGGATTCTTCTTCTTTTTTTCTTAACTCAGTGTGTGCTGGGTCTTCATTTCAGCTCTGAGGCTCTTCGTCGCACCACACGGACTTTCTCTAGTCGTGGTGCGGGGTCTTCTCTTGTTGCAGACACAGGGTCTAGAGTACACAGGCTCAGTAGTTGTGGTGCGCAGGCTCTCTTAGTTGCGGTACTCAGGCTTAGTTGCCCCGGCAGCGTGTGGGATCTTAGTGCCCCAACCAGGGATTGAACCTACATCACCTGCATTGGAAGGTGGATTCTTAACCACTGGGCCACCAGGAAAGTTCCAGGATTCCTCTCACTTTTTCACTGTAATTCAAACATTCCCTAGGTTATCCTGGGGCTTCCCTGGTAGCTCAGCTGGTAAAGAATCTGCCTGCAATGCAGGAGACCCTAGTTCAATTCCTGAATCAGGAAGATCCCATGGAGAAGGGATAGGCTACCCACTCCAGTATTCTTTGGCTTCCCTGGTGGCTCAGACAGTAAAGAATCCACCTGTAATGTGGGAGACCTGGGTTCAATCCCTGGTTTGGGAAGATCCCCTGGAGAAGGGCATGGCAACCCACTCGAGTGTTCTTGCCTGGAGAATCCCCATGGACAGAAGAGCCTGGTGGGCTACAGTCCATGGGATCGCAAAAAGTCAGAGACGATTGAGCGACTAAGCACACAGGTTATCCTACATAAGCCTGCCAGCCTTGCAAAAGGACTCTTTTCTAGGTTGGAAGGATTAAATGAGGGTTTTTCTGGTAGCTCAGATGGTAAAGAATCTGCCTGCAATGTGGGAGACCCAGGTTTGATCCCTGGATCAGGACGATGCCCTGGAGAAGGGAGGTAATGCATCTAAATGCATCTAAAGTGATTACACAGCATATGCATTGGTAAGTGCTCAAGAAATTGGAGGTGCTATTATGCAGTGTTATTATTATGATCTTTCCCATGTCTCTGCTTTTAAAAAATGCTCCTCTACCCTCAATCTGACTCATTGGAAAAGACCCTGATGCTGGGAGGGATTGGGGGCAGGAGGAGAAGGGGATGACAGAGGATGAGATGGCTGGATGGCATCACTGACTTGATGGATATGAGTTTGAGTAAACTCCGGGAGTTGGTGATGGACAGGGAGGCCTGGCATGCTGCAATTCATGGGGTCGCAAAGACTTGGACACGACTGAGCAACTGAACTGAACTGAACTGATACACAATCCCAACTCCTTCATTCTCAGCAAACCAACTTACTTTCTTCCCTAATGAGTTGCTTGAGACCCTTCAAAGTACATTGGCTTAAGAACAAGAGTTCTGAAACCAAAGCAGCCTGACTTCGAGTCACAGTCCTTGCTAGCTGTGTGACTTTGGATAGGACAGTCAACCTTTTTGAACCTCAATTTTCTCATCTGTAAAATGGAGACCATAATAGTGTTACTTTTAGGTTTATAATGAGGATTATAATATACATCACATGTAAAGCATTTGACATAAGTCTTGGAGCACAGTAAGTACTCAGTAAATGTCTCTTATTGCTTTTACTATTATTCATGCAAGAATCATTTGTACCATGGGCTCCTTATTGTGCTAGAACTAGAGACAGAGAGATGAAAGGTGAAGACCTAGTTCCTACATTCAAGGAACTGACAGTCTATAGCAAAATTCCTCAAACTTGCACATGAGATTCACCTAAACAGCTTTTAAAACTCTCAACACATTTAAGTCAGAATGTCTGGGTGTGTGTGATCTGAACATCAGGATGTTTTCAGGTGGTATGACTATGTGGACCGAGTTGAGAACCACTGATCCAGAGCAGCAGTTGGCAAGTGATTTATGGAAAGGCCCAGAGAGTCAGTACTTTGTGGGCCATGTGCTCTCTGTTGAAACCACTGAACTCTGTGGTTGAAGCACAAAAGCAGCCATAGACAGTGTGAATGGGCATGACTGTGTTCCAATGAAACTTTATTTACAAAAACAGAAGGCGGGCCATAGTTTGCTGACTTCTGATGTAGACTATTGAAGTTAATCAAAGATTACATTAAAACATGGTGGCTACAAATGATAGGTCCAGCCGCGCATTCTGGAAGCCGCGAAGTCTAAACTGGATCTTGAAAAGTGTGTAGCAGCTAGTCAGGAGAGGTAGGGGAGGACAGATGGAGGAAAGACCTCCCAAGAAGAAAAAGGACAGCAATAGCTGTTAGGTAAGCCTGGAGAACTAGTGGACCTGAAAATAGTTAGCGTAGTTTGAGTGTACAATAGTTGCTAGGGGCTCAGAGGAGCCAAGATGGCAGAGGAGTAGGACGGGGAGAACACTTTCTCCCCCACAAATTCATCAAAAGAGCATTTAAACGTCGAGTAAATTCCACAAAACAACTTCTGAATGCCGGCAGAGGACATCAGGCACCCAGAAAAGCAACCCAACTCTTCGAAAGGAGGTAGGAAAAAATATAAAAGACAAAAAAAAAGAGACGAAAGAGGGAGGGATGGAGTTCCATCCCGGGAAGGGAGTCTTAAAAAGAGAGAAGTTTCCAAACACCAGGAAACCTTCTCACTGCCGAATCTGTGCCGAGCTTTGGAAGCACAGAGGGCAACATAACAGGGAGAAAAAATAAACAATTAAAACTCGCAGATTGCGAGCCCTACAGTAACTCCCCCAGCGGAGAAGCAGCGCAGACGCCTGCACACGCCATTAGCAAGCGGGGGCTGGGCAGGGAGGCACGGCACAGGCTGCATCGCTCAGAGTAAGAATCTGGCCTGAATACCCTGAGCACTATCTGAGCGAAATAATTTGGGCTAGCAAACCAGACTGTGGGATATCTACCACTCGAAAAGCCAGCCCTAACCTAAGACACCGCCAGGCCCGCGCACAGAACAAAGGACTGAACAGAGATAGCCGGCTGCAGACCTTCCCCCTCCGGTAACAGGCAGCCAGAGCCGGAAGGGGACAATCGCAGCCCCAGAGAGACATTATCTATAAAACTGTAAGCAGGCTTCTTTGCTAACTAAAACTTCTTGGGGGTCTGGACGGGCAACATCTGCCTGAGAAGGTGCGCCGGTTTTACACCCAGATAACTGAGTGGCGGGGAGGCGATAAGTCGCAGCATTGGCGTTCGCCAAACACCTCATCACCTGAGCTGCTCGGACCTGGGAAGAGCACAAAATGCAGGCCCAACAGAGTCTGCACCTCTGAGGACTACCCGAGTGCCTGAACCTGAGCGGCTTGGACCTGGGAGGTACATGCAGCCCAGGGCCGGCCTCGGATTGTTCTCGGCAGAACAACCTAGAGCCCGAGCAGTGTGGGCAGGGAGGCTACACGCGCCGTGAGTGGGGGCAGACCCAGTGTGGCTGAGGCACTGCGAGTGCACGCCAGTGTTATTTGTTTGCAGCATCCCTCCCTCCCTCCCCACAGCGCGACTGAACAAGTGAGCCTAAAAAAAAAAAAGTTTCCCCCACCGTCCCCTTTGTGTCAGGGCGGAAGCCAGACACTGAAGAGACCAGCAAACAGAAGAAGTTATAACAGAGGGAAACGCCTTGGAGGCTACAGGCAATAGATTAAAACCCCGTGGTTACTACGGACTACATAGGAAGGGGCCTATAGATCTTGAGAAATTTAAGTCGGACCAAGGAACTAGCCAAAAATGAACTGAACCCACCATACAACAAAACCAGAGAAAGTCCTAGATATATTTTTACTATTTTTATGATCATTCATTCTTTCTTTTTTTTTTAATTAAAAAAATTTTTTTTAAGTCCTCTATTGTTCCTTTAATTTTCACTTTTATAACCTATTACTTTGCAAAAAAAAAAAAAAAGACCCTATTTTTTTCTTCTTCAGCAAACTTCATATATATATATTTTATAATTTTTTGACCTTGTTTTTTTTTTTTTCTTCTTCTTCTTTTCTTTAACATTGTATTTTTGAAATTCCAAACTCTACTCTTGTTTTTTAATTTTAGCTTTTTGGTATATGTTATCAATTTTGTACCTACAGTTTTTTTAATAATTTCTGTGACTTTTTTTTTTCTGTTTCATTCTCTTCTTCTTTTATATAACATTGTATATCTGAAATTCCAAACTCTACTCTAGATTTTTAATTTATGCTTTTTGGTATTTGATATCAAATTTGTACCTGTATTTTCTTTATAATTTTTGCGACATTGTTTTTGTTTGTTTGTTTCCTCTCTTTATGTTTCTTATTCCTTTTTTTTAACATTGTATTTTTGAAATTCCAAACTCTACTCTAGATTTTTAATTTTTGCTTTTTGGTATTAGTTATCAATTTTGTACCTGTATTTCCTTTATAATTTTCGCGACCTTGTTTGTTTTTCATTGTTCGTTTTTTCTCTCTTTCTTTTCCTTCTTTTCTTTAACATCGTATTTTTGAAATTCCAAACTCTACTCTAGATTTTTAATTTTTGCTTTTATGTATTTGTTACCAATTTTGTACCTTTAAGAACCCAATGTTCAGGACCCATTTTTCACTACGGAGCGAGATTACTGGCTTGACTGCTCTCTCTCCCTTTGGACTCTCCTTTTTCTCCACCAGGTCACCTGTGTCTCCTCCCTAACCCCTCTCTACTCTACCCAACTCTGTGAGTTTATGTGTGTTCCAGATGGTGGAGAACACTTAGGGAACTGATTACTGGCTGGATCTGTCTCCCTCCTTTTCATTCCCCCCTTTTATCTCTCTGGCCACCTCTGTCTCCTTCCTCCTTCTTCTCTTCTCTGTATAACTCCGTGAACATCTCTGAGTGGTCCAGTTGTGGAGTGCACATAAGGAAGTGACTACTGGCTACCCCACTCTCTCCATTATTGATTCCACCTCATCTCAATTGGGTCACCTCTAACTCCCTCCTCCCTCTTCTCTTCTCCATGTAATGCTGTGAACCTCTCTGAGTGACCCTCACAGTAGAGAAACTTTTCATCTTTAACGTAGATGTTTTATCAATGGTGCTGTATAGAAGGAGAAGTTTTGAAACTACTGTAAAAATAAGACCGATAACTGGAAGCAGGAGGCTTAAGTCCAAACCCTGACTCCAGGGAACTCCTGACTCCAAGGAACATTAATTGACAGGAGCTCATCAAACGCCTCCAAACCGACACTGAAACCAAGCACCACACAAGGGCTAACAAGTTCCAGGGCAAGACATACCAAGCAAATTCTCCAGCAACAAAGGAGCACAGCCCTGAGCTTCAAGATACAAGCTGCCCAAAGTCACCCCAAAACCATAGACATCTCATAACTCATTACTGGACACCCACCAGAACACCGACACAAGCTTCCCTAACCAGGAAACCTTGACAAGCCACCTGTACAAACCCACACACAGTGAGGAAACACCACAATAAAGAGAACTCCACAAACTGCCAGAATATAGAAAGGACACCCCAAACTCAGCAATTTAAACAAGATGAAGAGACAGGGGAATACCCAGCAGATAAAGGAACAGGATAAAAGCCCACCAAACCAAACAAAAGAGGAAGAGATAGGGAATCTACCTGATAAAGAATTCCGAATAATGATAGTGAAATTGATCCAAAATCTTGAAATCAAAATGGAATCACAGATAAATAGCTTGGAGACTAAGATTGAGAAGATGCAAGAAAGGTTTAACAAGGACCTAGAAGAAATAAAAAAGAGTCAATATAAAATGAATAATGCAATAAATGAAATTAAAAACACTCTGGAGGCAACAAATAGTAGAATAACAGAGGCAGAAGATAGGATTAGTGAATTAGAAGATAGAATGGTAGAAATAAATGAATCAGAGAGGATAAAAGAAAAACGAATTAAAAGAAATGAGGACAATCTCAGAGACCTCCAGGACAATATTAAACACTACAATATTCGAATCATAGGGGTCCCAGAAGAAGAAGACAAAAAGAAAGACCATGAGAAAATACTTGAGGAGATAATAGTTGAAAACTTCCCCAAAATGGGGAAGGAAATAATCACCCAAGTCCAAGAAACCCAGAGAATCCCAAACAGGATAAACCCAAGGTGAAACACCCCAAGACACATATTAATCAAATTAACAAAGATCAAACACAAAGAACAAATATTAAAAGCAGCAAGGGAAAAACAACAAATAACACACAAGGGAATTCCCATAAGGATAACAGCTGATCTTTCGATAGAAACTCTTCAAGCCAGGAGGGAATGGCAAGACATACTTAAAATGATGAAAGAAAATAACCTTCAGCCCAGATTATTGTACCCAGCAAGGATTTCATTCAAGTATGAAGGAGAAATCAAAAGCTTTTCAGACAAGCAAAAGCTGAGAGAATTCTGCACCACCAAACCAGCTCTCCAACAAATACTAAAGGATATTCTCTAGACAGGAAACACAAACACGGTGTATAAGTTCGAACCCAAAACAATAAAGTAAATGGCAACGGGATCATACTTATCAGTAATTACCTTAAACGTAAATGGGTTGAATGCCCCAACCAAAAGACAAAGACTGGCTGAATGGATACAAAAACAAGACCCCTACATATGTTGTCTACAAGAGACCCACCTCAAAACAGGGGACACATACAGACTGAAAGTGAAGGGCTGGAAAAAGATTTTCCATGCAAATAGGGACCAAAAGAAAGCAGGAGTAGCAATACTCATATCAGATAAAATAGACTTTAAAACAAAGGCTGTGAAAAGAGACAAAGAAGGTCACTACATAATGATCAAAGGATCAATCCAAGAAGAAGATATAACAATTATAAATATATATGCACCGAACACGGGAGCACCGCAGTATGTAAGACAAATGCTAACAAGTATGAAAGGAGAAATTAACAATAACACAATAATAGTGGGAGACTTTAATACCCCACTCACACCTATGGATAGATCAACTAAACAGAAAATTAACAAGGAAACACAAACTTTAAATGATACAATAGACCAGTTAGACCTAATTGATATCTATAGGACATTTCATCCCAAAACAATGAATTTCAGCTTTTTCTCAAGCGCACATGGAACCTTCTCCAGGATAGATCACATCCTGGGCCATAAAGCTAGCCTTGGTAAATTCAAAAAAATAGAAATCATTCCAAGCATCTTTTCTGACCACAATGCAGTAAGATTAGATCTCAATTACAGGAGAAAAACGATTAAAAATTCCAACATATGGAGGCTGAACAACACGCTGCTGAATAACCAACAAATTTCACAGAAGAAATCAAAATGTGCATAGAAACGAATGAAAATGAAAACACAACAACCCAAAACCTGTGGGACACGGTAAAAGCAGTCCTAAGGGGAAAGTTCATAGCAATACAGGCACACCTCAAGAAACAAGAAAAAAGTCAAATAAATAACCTAACTCTACACCTAAAGCAACTAGAAAAGGAAGAAATGAAGAACCCCAGGGTTAGTAGAAGGAAAGAGATCTTAAAAACTAGAACAGAAATAAATGCAAAAGAAACAAAAGAGACCATAGCAAAAATCAACAAAACCAAAAGCTGGTTCTTTGAAAGGATAAATAAAATTGACAAACCATTAGCCAGACTCATCAAGAAACAAAGGGAGAAAAATCAAATCAATAAAATTAGAAATGAAACTGGAGAGATCACAACAGACAACACAGAAATACAAAGGATCATAAGAGACTACTATCAACAATTATATGCCAATAAAATGGACAACGTGGAAGAAATGGACAAATTCTTAGAAAAGTACAACTTTCCAAAACTGGACCAGGAAGAAATAGAATATCTTAACAGACCCATCACAAGCACGGAAATTGAAACTGTAATCAAAAACCTTCCAGCAAACAAAAGCCCAGGTCCAGATGGCTTCACAGCTGAATTCTACCAAAAATTTAGAGAAGAGCTAACACCTATCCTGCTCAAACTCTTCCAGAAAATTGCAGAGGAAGGTAAACTTCCAAACTCATTCTTTGAGGCCATCATCACCCTAATACCAAAACCTGACAAAGATCCCACAAAAAAAGAAAACTACAGGCCAATATCACTGATGAACATAGATGCAAAAATCCTTAACAAAATTCTAGCAACCAGAATCCAACAACACATTAAAAAGATCATACACCATGACCAAGTGGGCTTTATCCCAGGGATGCAAGGATTCTTCAATATCTGCAAATCAATCAATGTAATACACCACATTAACAAATTGAAAAATAAAAACCATATGATTATCTCAATAGATGCAGAGAAAGCCTTTGACAAAATTCAACACCCATTTATGATAAAAACTCTCCAGAAAGCAGGAATAGAAGGAACATACCTCAACATAATAAAAGCTATATATGACAAACCCACAGCAACCATTATCCTCAATGGTGAAAAACTGAAAGCATTTCCTCTAAAGTCAGGAACAAGACAAGGGTGCCCACTTTCACCATTACTATTCAACATAGTTTTGGAAGTTTTGGCCACAGCAATCAGAGCAGAAAAAGAAATAAAAGGAATCCAAATTGGAAAAGAAGAAGTAAAACTCTCACTATTTGCAGATGACATGATCCTCTACATAGAAAACCCTAAAGAGTCCACCAGAAAATTACTAGAACTAATCAATGACTATAGTAAAGTTGCAGGATATAAAATCAACACACAGAAATCCCTTGCATTCCTATACACTAATAATGAGAAAACAGAAAGAGAAATTAAGGAAACAATTCCATTCACCATTGCAACGGAAAGAATAAAATACTTAGGAATATATCTACCTAAAGAAACTAAAGACCTATATATAGAAAACTATAAAACACTGGTGAAAGAAATCAAAGAGGACACTAACAGATGGAGAAATATACCATGTTCATGGATTGGAAGAATCAATATAGTGAAAATGAGTATACTACCCAAAGCAATCTATAGATTCAATGCAATCCCTATCAAGCTACCAACAGTATTCTTCACAGAGCTAGAACAAATAATTTCACAATTTGTATGGAAATACAAAAAACCTCGAATAGCCAAAGCGATCTTGAGAAAGAAGAATGGAACTGGAGGAAGCAACCTACCTGACTTCAGGCTCTACTACAAAGCCACAGTTATCAAGACAGTATGGTACTGGCACAAAGACAGAAATATAGATCAATGGAACAAAATAGAAAGCCCAGAGATAAATCCACGCACATATGGACACCTTATCTTTGACAAAGGAGGCAAGAATATACAATGGATTAAAGACAATCTCTTTAACAAGTGGTGCTGGGAAAACTGGTCAACCACTTGTAAAAGAATGAAACTAGAATACTTTCTAACACCATACACAAAAATAAACTCAAAATGGATTAAAGATCTAAACATAAGACCAGAAACTATAAAACTCCTAGAGGAGAACATAGGCAAAACACTCTCTGACATACATCACAGCAGGATCCTCTATGACCCACCTCCCAGAATATTGGAAATAAAAGCAAAAATAAACAAATGGGACCTAATTAACCTTAAAAGCTTCTGCACATCAAAGGAAACTATCAGCAAGGTGAAAACACAGCCTTCAGAATGGGAGAAAATAATAGCAAATGAAGCAACTGACAAACAACTAATCTCAAAAATATACAAGCAACTCCTCCAGCTCAACTCCAGAAAAATAAATGACCCAATCAAAAAATGGGCCAAAGAACTAAATATACATTTCTCCAAAGAAGACATACAGATGGCTAACAAACACATGAAAAGATGCTCAACATCACTCATTATCAGAGAAATGCAAATCAAGACCACTATGAGGTACCATTTCACACCAGTCAGAATGGCTGTGATCCAAAAGTCTACAAATAATAAATGTTGGAGAGGGTGTGGAGAAAAGGGAACCCTCTTACACTGTTGGTGGGAATGCAAACTAGTACAGCCACTGTGGAGAACAGTGTGAAGATTCCTTCAAAAACTGGAAATAGAACTGCCTTATGATCCAGCAATCCCACTGCTGGGCATACACACTGAGGAAACCAGAAGGGAGAGAGACACGTGTACCCCAATGTTCATCGCAGCACTGTTTATAATAGCCAGGACATGGAAGCAACCTAGATGTCCATCAGCAGATGAATGGATAAGAAAGCTGTGGTACATATACACAATGGAGTATTACTCAGCCATTAAAAAGAATACATTTGAATCAGTTCTAATGAGGTGGATGAAACTGGAGCCTATTATACAGAGTGAAGTAAGCCAGAAGGAAAAACACCAATACAGTATACTAACGCATATATATGGAATTTAGAAAGATGCTAACAATAACCCTATGTACGAGACAGCAAAAGTGACGCTGATGTATGGAACAGTCTTATGGAATCTGTGGGAGAGGAAGAGGGTGGGAAGATTTGAGAGAATGGCATTGAAACATGTAAAATATCATGTATGAAACGAGATGCCAGTCCAGGTTCAATGCACGATACTGGATGCTTGGGGCCAGTGCACTGGGACAACCCAGAGGGATGGTATGGGGAGGGAGGAGGGTTCAGGATGGGGAGCACATGTATACCTGTGATGGATTCATTTTGATATTTGGCAAAACTAATACAATTATGTAAAGTTTAAAAATAAAATAAAATTTAAAAAAATAAAAAATAAAAACAAGATCTCAAAAAAAAAAAATAGTTGCTAGGGGAGAGGTTGTAGATAAACCTGGAGAGTTATGAACAAATATACAGGAGCCAGAGCATGATGAACTTTATATGTTGGGTTAAGGAGTCTAAACTTTATCTTGAAGACCATGGGGACTAGCTGCATTATCTGAGTCACCTTTTCGAAAGAGTACTCTGGCAGGTGAGGATGAAGGATGCAGAGATGTGTTGTGGCAGACTAGTAGCAGTTAGGGAATGATTATAGTGATCTTATAAGATGTAATGAGTTACTAAAGTAATTGCTGTAGGGATGAGAAGTGGAGGAATTCAAAACTTGTGAAGAACTAAACTTGCCAGCAGGCGGTGGCGTGCTTGAATTGAGAGGGGGCAGTTTAGGGAGAGGAGTGCATCAAGAATGGAGCCTAGCTTTCTGGCTTGTGCAGTTGAGAGCATGTGATGCTACTTTCTGAGATAAGGGGGCTTCCCAGGTGGCACTAGTGGTAAAGAACATGCCTGCCAATGCAGGAGAACTGGGTTTGATTCCTGGCTTGGGAAGATCCCCTGGAGGAGGGCGTGGCAACCCACTCGAGTATTCTTGCCTGGAGAATCCCCATGAACAGAGGAGCCTGGTGGGTTACAGTACATAGGGTTGCAAAGAGTCTGACATGACTGAAGTGACTTGGAACACACACATCTGAGATAAGGAATACTAGAAGAGAAGCACTGATGAAAAGATGACAGAAAAGACCATGAATGTGGTTTCAAACATGTGGAACTTGTGATGCCAGTTGGACGTTCATGCAGAACTATCCAATAAACAATCTTGAGCAGAGGTGTAAGGTTAGGATGGTAATAAAGATGGGCAGTCGACAATATACAGATGTAGTTAATGCAGTGATTTTGAATGAGTTCACCCATGCAGTGTGAATAAGGAAAAGAAGAGATTAAAAAACATTGTGATCTGGGTTACATACCTGGGAAGAGAAAGATGAAAAAGGTTCTGAAGACTGGCCACAGTGCTCCAAGAAAGCAGAGATAGTGGTATATGGAATTTAGAAAGATGGTAACAATAACCCTGTGTACGAGACAGCAAAAGAGACACTGATGTATAGATCAGTCTTATGGACTCTGTGGGAGAGGGAAAGGGTGGGGAGATTTGGGAGAATGGCATTGAAACATGTATAATATCATGTATGAAACGAGTCGCCAGTCCAGGTTCGATGCACAATACTGGATGCTTGGGGCTGGTGCACTGGGACGACCCAGAGGGATGGTATGGGGAGGGAGGAGGGAGGAGGGTTCAGGATGGGGAACACAGGTATACTTGTGGCGGATTCATTTCGATATTTGGCAAAACTAATACAATATTGTAAAGTTTAAAAATAAAATAAAATTTAAAAAAAAAAGAAAGCAGAGATAGCAAAGTCACAGATGGTGCTCTCATTTACAGAGGACTTGAGTCATGTCAGGAACCATGCTAAGCAGTGTATATACATCATCTTATTTCCAGCAAATCCCCAAGGTAGGTGATATGACTACCTCAGTTTTAAGTTTGAGGACACTGGGACTCTGAAGAACACAAAGCAGGGCTGACTCTAGGTCTCTCTGACTCAAAGGGACATTCTGTTAGCTGCTATACTTTCTGACTTCCAAAGGAAACCAAAGCTGAACAGAGTTTCCCGAAGGGTGGGTCAGCCAATGGCAAATGCTTCAGAGATTAAAGAGCACGAGGGCAAAAATTTGTGTCCTTTAATGTTGCCAAAAACAAGCCTACAGGGGGTGAATGAGTGAAATGAAGATGAGAAATAAGAAAATACTTTCAAGGGTAAATGACTCCATAAAGACCTTGTTTGTGAAAAAGAGGAGAAGGAGGATAGAGGAAGTCCTGGGGTCATGAGAGAAAGTTTGTTTTGTTTGTTTGTTTTTAATATGGGAGAGTAGGTTGAAACACTAAATTGGAAGGAAACAAATGAGAGAAAGCTTGAAGACAGAAGCGATGGGATAACTGATGGCTCAAGGTCCCAGGAAATCAAACAAGTAATGACCAGAGCACAGCACTGACTCCAGAGAGGACTAGGGTCACCACTTGCACTGGGGTGGGGAAGAACGAGGAATGGCTACATGAGGATTCAGGAAAGAATTGCAGGTTTTGAGGGAAATCCTACCAACGGTCTCTATTGCCTCTGAAATAGGAGATCTATGCCTCCAGATCCACACTCCACCCTATTCCATCCTGCTCTGGAAGCAAGAGGGTGACCTCCATGACACTTCAGGTTGAGTTTGGTTAATGAAAGTGACCAGGAGGAGACAGAAGAATGTGAGAAGAGTGAGGCCTGGGTATTTGTTCCCTTAGCCCTTCCTTACTGGGTTGCTTCATGCCAGCTGTCTCTCTCCACCAAAGTCCATAGCACCCATCAGGCAGCCATTTCCACATAGTTGCTGTCCACAAGTTCTGGTGACTGTGGGTTTCCTAGCACCCGAAAACCCAGGCATTTAACATTCCCCACTATTGCTAGCCCCAGAGTCTGTACTATGTCATATTGGTTTCCTGAAATTCTGCCCCGACGTTTGTCAATGATCCCTTCCTTAAATTAATTTCAATTATCCAGTTTGGACATGACGTCTGATTCCTTCAAGGATCCAGACTGGTAGAGGAGACAGAGTCATTTGCTGAGAATGAGAGAAGTGTTGTGATGTGAGAAGTAGTTTGAGAAGGAAGAAGGTTTGAAATAACTTCCATGAGGAACAGAAGAGGGAGCTGATAAGAGACACTGACAGAAATTCTGGGGAGTGTGGAGACGAAGCCCCAGTGCAGGCCGGAAGCTGCCCTCATATAGATCAGAGAAAGCAGTGGGTTGGCTTGATCCATGGTAAGAATTTTGCCGAAGGTGAAATGAGTTCAGAGTATTGGTAAAGAGTAATTGCAAAGCAAGCTGGCTTAGAAATGAGAGGAGTCATAAAGCTATCTGGTTGCTGATAGACTAGAGAAAATGGATAATGACCTCATTTTCCCTGCTGCTGCTGCTACTGCTAAGTCGATTCAGTTGTATCTGACTCTGTGTGACCCCATAGACGGCAGCCCACCAGGCTCCACCGTCCCGGGGATTCTCCAGGCAAGAACACTGGAGTGGGTTGCCATTTCCTTCTCTAATGTATGAAAGTGAAAAGTGAAAGTGAAAAGCGAAAGTGAAGTCACTCAGTCGTGTCCGACTCTTAGCAACCCCATGGACTGCAGCCCACCAGGCTCCTCCGTCCTTGGGATTTTCCAGGCAAGAGTACTGGAGTGGGTTGCCATCATTTTCCCTACAAGTACACAATCCAAGAGTCATTTGAAGAAGGGTCATTTAAGGAGTAAAGACCCTCACATCTGAGTCACCCAGGCAGGACCAGACTAGGATGAGGGAAGCAAGGGGCTGAGGATGCAAATGTAAGATGCACTCACTGTCAGGTGGAGATCCTGTGCCTCCATGACCCTGAGAGTGAGTGTCTCCTTACATCTTGCACCCTTAGTGCCTCCCTTTCTCACCCTAGCCACTGGCACACAGAATCTGGATCCAGGAGATAACCATTAACCTTTTGGTATATTTCCTTCCAGTCTGTTCTCTTAATCATTTGTCTGACTAGGTTGAGGTCATACTGCTCATACAGTTTTGTATCCAGCTTCATTTACTGGACGTTATAATGAAATTGCATCTTCTTTAAAGCTGCTTTGATTATGTCTCTGTTCATCGGTAATGCATACTCACTGCAGCAAAACCAGACAATACAGAAAAGCAAAAAAAAAAAAAAAAAAAAAAGAATCCTCTGTAATAGGTGCTGCATACTGAGCTTGATTCATGAATCAAAAAATATTTCTGTTATAGAAATATACTGCCAGCTTGTGGAAGGCTGTGCAAAGAAAGTTTGCAGTGAATCAAGTGTTGGGAAAGTTGGGAGAAGGATTTGGGGGAAGGAAGTAAGGCACACAATTTTGAGTGGAAAACACACACACACCCGGTTGGAGAAATGTTTTGCTCCTAATATCTAAGAGTCTATTCCCCACTCAATGTGAAAAAAAATTTCATCTGTGGTGAAATTACATAATAAAAGAAAACACTGCTTGTTTGAATACTGTGTAATAATGACTTGAAAGGCTTTCTAATACTCTGTGAGTTAGTTTTTGTGTGTGTGGTGGGGACAACTGTTTTCCTGTGGTCCTCCAAGTGAAAGACACATGTCACCTTCCCAGGTGAGAGGCAGGATGTCTGGTCATGGCTATACTAAATGTGGTTATGATCATCCTTAGTGATATGTGATCTCCATTTATAGAAGTATTTTAGATTCTAGTTTTCCATTAGAAAACTTGGATAAATCCTGATGGCTCTTTTATTACCAAGGGAATTGTTGGTTTTTTTTAATGTCCTTGTTATCTGGCCCTAGGCTCACTTTTCAGCATTTTCTCTTTCTCCTAATTCCTTCAAGGCCATCATCACCACTGCCTCCATTACCACCACCACCTTCACCCCCACTACTACCGCCTCTTCCTTCTCCCTGTAATTCTAACTAGTAGGATTAGTCCCCCTGCCCCAAATTTGTCCCCATTTTCCAGCTTCGCTATCTTGTTCTGCTCTGATTGCCTCTAAGGCCTCACCTTCCCCAAGTCTACCTGTGGAACTCTGCCTTCCCCAAAGATCCAAACCAAATGACAATTCTAGTGTGAAGTCTTCCTAGATCTAGCCCATCAGAAGTATTATGAATTGGGTTTTCTGATACTGCTCAGGTTCTTATTGAAGTGAGGGATATAATTTTGAGTAATAAATTTTTTCTTATTAGGATATTTGATGTCAAGGTATAGAGATAAATAGGAATTCTAATCTATAAGATGCAGTCTTATAGATATTCTGATAAATGATGTGCAACCTAAGCAGAGTGTCGCTTTGAAGGATTGATAGGTCATAAGGAAGCAAAAATCCATATGCCTCATGGGGGTGGATAGTATAGGACCAGTTAAATAAAAGAGCAGAGTTAGGACCATGGGGATGTGAGTGGAGAGAGAAAAACTAAGACATATCAGAAGGGAGGGTAATAATGAGTTATAGTCTCTCCTTTCACTAATTGTAGGTATAATAGGAAAGCGACTTCACTTGGGGGAAGGAAGTAAGGCACACAACTTTGAGTGGAAAACACACACACCCGGTTGGAGAAATGTTTTTGCTCCTAATATCTAAGAGTCTATTCCCCACTCAAAGTGAAAAAAATTTCATCTGTGGTGAAATTACATAATAAAAGAAAACACTGCTTGTTTGAATACTGTGTAATAATGACTTGAAAGGCTTTCTAACACTCTGTAAGTTAGTTTTGTGTGTGTGGTGGGGACAACTGTTTTGAAGTTTTGAAGACTAACTTCATCCTTGATTTTTCCAGGCAAACAATGAATTGTCTAACATTCTCTTTCCAGTCTTTTTATTTGATCTATTGCAACAATCTCTATGGAAAAGCAATGGCACCCCACTCCAGTACTCTTGCCTGGAAAATCCCATGGGCAGAGGAGCCTGGTAGGCTGCAGTCCATGGGGTTTCGAAGAGTCGGACACAACTGAGTGACTTCACTTTCACTTTTTACTTTCATGCATTGGAGAAGGAAATGGCAACCCACTCCAGTGTTCTTGCTTGGAGAATCCCAGGGACGGGGGAGCCTGGTGGGCTGCCGTCTATGGGGTCGCACAGTCGGACACGACTGAGGCGACTTAGCAGCAGCAGCAGAAACACATGGAGTTTGGAGGGGAGGAATCTGAGAGCTGGACAGAATTTGCACAAAGCATTTTATAAACACTGTCTTCTTTAGTCTCAAAAGCCCTCTTTGTTGGAATTGGCCAACCTAGATGTGAGTCTTGGGTTTATCACTTGCTAGCTTGGTTCGCTTGGGCAAATTCGTTCATGCTCTCCAAGTCTCTGATTTCTTATCTGTAAAATAGGGCAAACAGTAATGCTGCTCCAAAGGGTTCATGCAACAGTCAGGCGAAATGATGTTGCAAAGGAGCTCTGTACACTCTGAACCACCCCAGAAATGCCCATTATTTTAGAACAAGGTACGAGTGAAAGAGGACACTTTCTGTCATCATTACTTTATTCATTCTGTCAACAAATATTTCTCTGTTTGCCAGGAACTGAGAATATAGAAGCTTTCTTCACCAAGTACAGTCTATGAATGCAAGGACATAACTGGGAGTTGCCATCACAGGGGACTGGGTGCTTGGGGCATTCTTCCTCAGTTAATAACCTGGAAACCTGCCTATGGGATTCTGCTTCTTGAGGAGCTATGGGGACCAAGAAAAATCACAAGAAAGTGAAGTTGTCCCAACACCCAGGGCCAGAGCTTACCCAGATGAGTCTCCAAAGAGCATGACCAGAAGGTCCAACCTCTGATTCGTCTCCCACCCATTGGAATGAGCCTGGACACCAGACGTGTATAGCATGAACATGCTGGTCTGTCTGTCATGCAGCATGCACCATGATCAGCCTCACATCTACAATAATGCATTTGTGGCACCCAACACTGATACAGTGTTCTTGAGGATGGACTTGGATTTGAGAAGATAACAGGCCATCTTTCCCCAAGGCAGTTCCTTGCAAAGGGAGAGCCCTAATCCTCAGCAGTATCAGTGAAAATAAAATAAACACAAGTTGATAAAAGCCTGAACCTGGAATTTTGCTCACAGACTGACTGGGAAATGGTTTTCTGTGCTGTTTTTACTCCTAGCTAGGTTTCAGACCTCTGCTTTCAGGTGGAAGGGTCCTCCTGGCTCCAATGCCATGGTCTCCCTTTCTTTCTCTCTCTGCTCTCCCCTTCCCTCCCTCTCTTCTCTCTCTTTAACAGCTTTATTGACATTCAGTAAACTGAACATATTCAATATCGACACTTTGATAACTATTGATATATATATATACACACACAAGAAACTCTCACTACGATTAAGATAATGAACACATTAGCACCCACAAAATTTCCTTCCCTTTGCTTTATTCATGCCTGTCCTGCCCCTCTTCAATCAAGCAAACACTTCTCTCTTTCAGTGACTAGACACGAATTGTGGTTTTCTATTCTAGAAATTCTTTGGGGGTCTTTTTTTGTACCTTCCATATCTCTATCTTCTTCTGTGGTTTGTATCACGAATGATGTGGAGGCAGCCTCATTACCACCCAGAGGTGCTATCCCAGCTCCCTGCTGGGCTTTCTCTTCCACCACCTCCGTGAGGGAGTTGGGGTGCCTCATAAACAGCATGGGAAGGACGGAAGTCTAGGCTCCCCATTTTGGCCTTTGCTCAGGTGGAAGTCTACAGTTTTTTCTGAAATGTTTGGCTGGAATTGAGTGGTTATTCTCTAGATGTTTTTCTCTCTCCTAGACTGCCACCTTCTCAAAAACCCAGTTAGAGAAAGCCAGAGACCACACACTCCTATGTTGCTCCTTGGGTCCTGTGGTTTGAAGTTGTTCTGACTTCTTCCATGCAACTTCAGAGTTCCTTATATATATTTTTAATATACAGCTGTACAAAGTTTTTTAGCCTGTACTTGGCAGTAGAAATGAGGGGGAAAACATCAAAAGGCTTTTAAGGCCTCCAACTCAAGCCAACAAGGAAGTGAACCTGTAGCTATGCAGCTGCAAAGTTTTATGCTCAAGAAATTAACATTAAATTGATATTTTACCAAAGTCTTCTGGGCAATAGGGTGCTTGATGGCTTTGGGAGCAGAAGAGGCTGGAGGTAAAGGAGAGATTTTAACAATCAGTCCCCAGGTATGAGGTGATAATGGAATCAACAAGATTGGTGACAGTGTTAAGAACTGACATGAGGGCACGGCTGTGAAAAGTATTTGGGTGAAGAATATTGTTTATGGAGAAAAGTTTCAGAATTTAGTTGTAGATGAAATTTTAGAAGACCTTGAATACCTCGCCAAGGAAGTTTTCCTTGTGAAATTCTTCACTTTTCTCATGTCATATGATGAAGAATTATTAAACTGATGTCATTTAGGGTCTTGTATTAGTCAACTCAGGTTGCTATAACAAAATACCATAGACTGGATGGCTTAAACAACAGAAATTCATTTTGTCAAAGTTCTTGAGTCCAGAAATCCAAGATTAGGGTGCCACCAAGGTCAGTTTCTGGTAAGAGCTCTCTTCTTGACATGCGTTTGGCTACTTTCTCCCTATATGCTCACATGACCTTTCCTCTGTGTGTGTGTGTGTGTGTGTGTGTGTGTGTGGAGAGAGAGAGAGGTTTTGTTTCCCTTTCTCGTAAGGACACCAGTCCTATTGGACTAATTCCCCACCCTTCAGTTCAGTTCAGTCGCTCACCTGTGTCTGACTCTTTGTGACCCCATGGACTGCAGCACACCAGGCTTCCCTGTCCATCAACAACTCCCAGAGCTTGCTCAAATTCATGTCCATCAAGTCGGTGATGCCATCCAACCATCTCATCCTCTGTCATCCCCTTCTCCTCCTGCCTTCAATCTTTCCCAGCATCATTCCCAGGGTCTTTTCCAATGAGTCAGTTCTTCGCATCAGGTGGCCAAAGTACTGGAGTTTCAACTTCAGCATCAGTCCTTCGAATGAATATTCAGGACTGATCTCCTTTAGGATGAACTGGTGGGATCTCCTTGCAGTCCAAGGGACTCTCAAGAGTCTTCTCCAACACCACAGTTCAAAAGTATCAATTCTTCGGCACTCAGCTTTCTTTATAGTCCAACTCTCACATCCATACATGACTACTGGAAAAACCATAGCTTTGACTAGACGGACCTTTGTTGTAAAGTAATATCTCAGCTTCTTAAATATGCTGTCTAGGTTGATCATTAACTTTTCTTCCAAGGAGCAAGCCTCTTTTAATTTCATGGCTGCAGTCACCATCTGCAGTGATTTTGGAGCCCAAAAAGATAAAGTCTGTCACTGTTTCCATTGTTTCCCCATCCATTTGCCATGAACCAGATGTCATGATCTCAGTTTTCTGAATGCTGAGTTTTAAGCCACTTTTCACTCTCTTCTTTCACTTTCATCAAGAGGCTCTTTAGTTCTTCGCTTTCTGCCATAAGGGTGGTATCATATGCATATCTGAGGTTATTGTATTTCTCCTGGAAATCTTGATTCCAGTTTGGGCCTTCATCCCACCTGGCAATTTCACATAATGTTACTCTGCATATAAGTTGAATAGAAAGGGTAACAGTATACATCCTTGACATACTCCTTTCCAATTTGGAACCATCTGTTTTTCCATTCCAGTTCTAACTGTTGCTTCTTGACCTATATTTAAATTTCTCAGGGAGGCAGGTAAGGTAGTCTGCCATCTCTTTAAGAATTTTCCAGTTGTTGTGATCCACAAAGTCAAAGGCCTTGGCATAGTCAATAAAACAGAAATAGATGTTTTTTGCTGGAACTCTCTTGCTTTTTTGATGATCCAATGGATGTTAGCAATTTGATCTCTGCTTCTTCTGCCTTTTCTTAAATCCAGCTTGAACATCTGGAAGTTCACAGTTCACATACTGTTGAAGCCTGGCTTGGAGAATTTTGAGAATTAACTTTACTAGCGTGTGAGAGGAGTGCAATTGTGTGATAGTTTGAGCATTCTTTGACATTGCCTTTCTTTGGGAATGAAAACTGACCTTTTCCAGTCTTGTGAGCACTGCTGAGTTTTCCAAATTTGCTGGCATGATTGAGTGCAGCACTTTCACAGCATCATCTTTCAGGATTTTAAATAGCTCAACTGGAATTCCATCACCTCCACTAGCTTTGTTCGTAGTGATGCTTTCTAGGCCCACTTGACTTCACATTCCAGGATGTCTGGCTCTAGGTGAGTGATCACTACCATCGTGGATATCTGGGTCTTGAAGATCTTTTTGTATAGTTCTTCTGTGTATTCTTGTCACCTATTCTTAGTATCTTCTGCTTCTGTTCGGTCCATACCATTTCTGTCCTTTACTGTGCCCATCCTTGCATGAAATGTTCCCTTGGTATCTCTAATTTTCTTGAAGAGATCTCTAGAGCCCCACCCTTATGACCTCATTTAACCTTAATTATATCCATAAAAGCCCTATTGTATCTCCAAATACAATTACATTGGGGGTTAGAGCTTCTGCATATAAATTTTGCAGGGACATGAACAGTCTATAAACGGATGACTTGTAAGAATATGGCTAAAAATATCATGAAATTGTTTTATGGGCAAAGAATTATATTCATGGTGGACAATGATAACTATAATCACTGTTAACAAACATGGATCATTGTTATGAGGAATGTTTTCTAGCTAGGAAGAAGTTTAATAAATTACTCCCAGAGTAATGGAAATAAAAGCAAAATAAACAAATAAGACCTAATTAAACTTAAAAGCTTTTGCATAACGAAGGAAACTATAAGCAAAGTGAAAAGACAGCCTTCAGAATGGGAGAAAATAATAGAAAACGAAGCAACTGACAAAGAATTAATCTCGAAAATATACAAGCAGCTCCTGCAGCTCAATTCCAGAAAAATAAACCATCCAATAAAGATGGCCCAAAGAACTAAACAGACATTTCTTCAAAGAAAACATACAGATGGCTAACAAACACATGAAAAGATGCTCAACATCACTCGTTATCAGAGAAATGCAAATCAAAGCTGCAATGAGGTACCATTTCATGCCAGTCAGAATGGCTGCTATCCAAAAGTCTACAAGCAATAAATGCTGGAGAGGGTGTGGAGAAAAGGGAACCTCTTACACTGTTGGTGGGAATGCATACTAGTACAGCCACTATGGAGAACAGTGTGGAGATTCCTTCAAAACTGGAAATAGAACTCCAATGACGCCAGCAATCCCACTGCTGGGCATACACACCGAGGAAACCAGAATTGAAAGAGACACGTGTACCCCATTGTTCATTGCAGCACTGTAAGTAGCCGGGACATGGAAGCAACCTAGATGTCCATCAGCAGACGAATGGATAAGAAAGCTGTGGTACATATACACAATGGAATATTACTCAGCCATTAAAAAGAATGCATTTGAATCAGTTCTAATGAGGTGGATGAAACTGGAGCCTATTATACAGAGTGAAGTAAGCCAGAAAGAAAAACACCAATACAGTATACTAACGCATGTATATGTAATTTAGAAAGATGGTAATGATACCCTGTATGCAAGACAGCAAAAGAGATACAGATGTATAGAACAGTCTTTTGGACTCTGTGGGAGAGGGCAAGGGTGGGATGATTTGGGAGAATGGCATTGAAACATGTATTATATCGTATGTGAAATGAATCGCCAATCCAGGTTCAATGCAGGATACAGGATGCTCGGGGCTGGTGCACTGGGATGACCCAGAGGGATGGGATGGGGAGGGAGGTGGGAGGGGGGTTCAGGATGGGGAACACATGTACACCCGTGGCGGATTCATGTTGTTGTATGGCAAAACCAATACAATATTGTAAAGTAAAAAAAGAAAAGAAGTGTATTATATAAAAATAATATGTGTATAAATTTAGGAAGTAGTTTAGTATAGCTACCATCTTTCAGACTCTGAAATAGTAAACATAATAGAATCCATTAGTTGACTTCCTTACTCACATTTTGTGTTTTTGAGATAAAAGAGTTGTGCTTTATCAGTAATGTGTTGCTGATGTGTTTATGACTACAGAAGTCATCTGAATTATTTTGGAAATAAAGTGCTTTCACCAATATGACTAATGCTGCAGGGATGAAATTCATTGAAAATGGATATTATCTGATGACTGTCCTGTTTAACGTATTAAATAGGTTTTACTTTACATTGAGATATCGTAGATTCGGACTTAAGCAATTATTCTATAATATCAGCTTCATTGAGAATTAGCACTTAATTGTGAGACTCTTAAGGCTAATGCCACTTTGTAATTAGCCTGATGAATTCTTAGAGACCGATGTGCATGAAGTTCATACACACTGCCCTCATCCTTTCATTCATCTTAGCCACCTCACTTTTCCTCTAGCACTTTAAGGAGGCTGTTTTCCTGACTTTATCCAGAATCTCTTCTTGGCCCTCACTAAGGTGGCCCAAATGTCTACTCTGGCTACTTGCAGGATTATACAGAGTCAACTGAAACCAGTTCCTCTTGAGGACCCTGAGCCCAGTGACTTCCTAGTCATTCCCATTTGTTCTGATCATTAGGTGGCTTCTTGTCCCAAGAGCACACTGAATCCAGTTCTCTCTCCCACCCCAGGTCTCAGTGCCAGACAAGCCTAGAACGAATGCCACCAACCAAGGACTGGGAATTCAACTCCAGGCCCCAAGCCAGGGGTGCTTCCTGGACGAGTGTTTATAGGAACACAACGAGGCCTGGAGAAGGGGAATGCCTGAAACAAGAGTGGGAAAGACAGGGCAGCTACTACTGCTGAAAGGAAGGAGACAACGATTAGAAGTATGCTCTTAGGTGTAGAATGACCTCAGGGATTTGGTTATTTACTGCTGTCGTCACCTCCGGCAGCCTTCCTAAGTCAATGGCAGACCGTGTAAAGAGTGCTGGACGCATAGGTGACTCTAACGGCAAGGGCTTCGATCTTGAGGGCTCTGATCTCGTTGCCTTTGATTTGCTGAATGACCTTTGACTTTTCCTTCCTGCTCCTCCTGCCCCATGCCCATCCCCACATAGACCTTTCCTCCAAAGTGCACTGGGGGCAGTATGTTTTGCTAGCTGGAACATGGGTCTCTGGAATGTGGAACCCCACCATTTAACTGCACATTTGGCTTCCACTCAAAGTAAGAACAAGCACCTAGATGTCTTAGAGATTTGGGGACCCTGGGTTTCTATCAGTAGAGTATATACTGTATGTGTATATATGTGTATATATATATATGTGTGTGTGTATATATATATACTGTATGTATGTATATATACTGTACTATATATATAAAATAATAGTATAAATTTAGTATGTAAATAATATGCATTAAATACATAGTATACATACTAATATTAAATATATAGTGTATATTATATATATTATATATAATATATAGTATTTATATAGTATTATGTATGTATATTATAAATTTACATGTGTGTTGGTGCTTTTAAAGTTGAATGAGACATTTTCTATCATAATTTTGATTTTTTTTTGCTTTGATGTTGTTTAATTGAATGAGGAAACTGAGAAATTCCAGACTTTGACTTCTTGAGCATGTCTTCATTATATGCAGGTCAGCTTATGTTTCATGGTTTAATGGGTCAGGAAAATTGGAATACTGCTTCCACATCAAGAAAGAAAGTAGAAAAGAGAAATGTACTTGGAGCCATTCTACCACAAGGAGAAGGAAACTAACATCTTTTTCAGCACTTATTATGTGCCTGGCACTCAACACACATTATCTCTTTTATTCCTCTCACCAACTCGGGGAAGTGGAAATGGATATTGCCCCCATTGTAAGATGAGGAACCCAAAGCATGATAGAATTAAGTAATATGCCCAAATCATACAGCCAGTGAGTGTCTAAATGGGGACTAAGAGCTTCTGCTGCTGCTAAGTCACTTCAGTCGTGTCCGACTCTGTGCAACCCCATAGACGGCAGCCCACCAGGTTCTGCCATCCCTGGGATTCTCCAGGGAAGAATACTGGAGTGGGTTGCCATTTCCTTCTCCAATGCATGAAAGTGAAAAGTGAAAGTGAAATCGCTCAGTCGTGTCCAACTCCTAGCGACCCCATGGACTGCAGCCTACCAGGTCCCTCCGTCCATGGGATTTTCCAGGCAAAAGTACTGAGTGGGGTGCCATTGCCTTCTCCGACTAAGAGCTCTAGGAGACTCCAAAGCTGTTGCCTCATTCAGCCTCCAAGAAACATGCTTTCACTTTTAAACAACCTGTTACATTCTTATGTGAACAGTCTTGTTGCTTGTTTGAACATTGAACCCTATTCACACCTCTGATGTGACTGAGCTGAGGCCATCACAAGCTTAGAGCATCTGGTGCAATCTGCCAGATCTGGGCCAATAGAGAACTTCTCAGAGGTCCCAGCGATGTGAAAGGGGCCAAGTTAGCAGTGGAGAATGCCAAAGGGTGACTGGGCCTGATGGGAAGAGGGAAAGAAAAGCTGAGCAGAGCAGCTGGAAGAGCAGGGTCTGAAGACCCCAGGCTAACCAGGCCAAGCAAGAGATTCTGCAGGGAGAGTGGCAGCTAAGATGTAGAGGATCCAAGGATAGAAGTAGATAAATGGGCAGCTAAGATGCAGAGGATCCAAGGATAGAAGTAGATAAATGGGAAAGCATCAGTGTGTATGGAGTGGAGGAGGAGGGTGGGGGACAAGAAGAAGGCAAAGAAGTGCACATTTTATAGTTGAACGTCTCCCTCCTTTAATGATTTCCCTGCGTTGTCTGTACCCAAGCTCTCACAGTCATTGTATCAATAGAATGGAAGAACATGCAATTTACATGTTCCCGTGTTTTTCTTCACTGGTTCTCAGCAAGTCTGCAGATATTCCTAGAGATGACATTCTCAGGAGACAGGATGTTGCCTAAGAAGGACCCAGGCACTGTTGAGCAGGAAAGGAGGCTACTGTCAATAGGCGATGCTACAGCTGGAAGCCCAGTGCTCAAAGAGCTAGCAAAGCAGAGTGTGGCCCCTCCCCCACAGTTGCCCTCCACTTGGGCATTTCTGGACCCTCTTGGCAAATTTGGAAAAAGGACATCTCCTGTTTGCTCTTAAGCGACATGGTTTTTCAGGTCATATTTCACATTTTATTCCGTTAAGACAGGGCTCCAGACATGAGGTGACAGTGACTTTAGAAATGCATGATGGGATTTTCCCAGGTTTGGGAGCAAGGCCTTAAACTCCATCCAAAGCTGGTCCTTCAGGAACGACAGTGTTTTTTCCTCCCAGCCCTCCCACTCTTAGCCTCCAGTCACAGAGAATCTGAGCAGCTGTTGGCTTTTCTTGACTGTCAGGTTCAGTATTATTTTGTAACCAATGTCGAGAGATCTTCCTCTACTCACTAGGGGACAGAAGGTTGTACTTTGCCAGCTCATAAGTGAATACCGCCTCCCTCCAATTTCAAAATCCCAGAACTCAGCAAGGTTCTCTCCTGTCAAAATGTATTCTGTTCTCTGTTTAAAAAAAAAAAAAAAAGGCATGAGGGCCTCAATGGGCAATTTTGGACTCTTCTCATCTGCCTACAATTACCTTTAATAATAATGACGCATGAATGGAAACGTAATGGGTTAGCCTGGAACACTGGAGTGGGTGTTTAATTGGCCCTGCCATTCTCAAAATCTGAGATAAAAATAAGACTGCTTAAGAAGGCCCTCTCCAGCTGGGCACTTTGGGAAGAAGTTAGTTATGCCACCAATTCCAAAGCATCATTACATGCCCTTCTGCCAATCCTTAAATTGGCCCATTCTGAGTCTGGGCAATCAGGCTGTTCAGCTTCCTGGACTTATTCAGTTCATGGAGGGCTAGTCTTTTAAGCCAAGTCTATTTTTGTGGTGGTCTGGCAGCTCTGAAATGTTTTTGCTCCTAAAAAGGCCTGGAACTCTTTTGTTTTTCTTTGGCATAGATGCGGCCCTGATAGAATGTTTGCAGGTAACAAGGAGACTTTAGAGGAGCAAGTCTCAAAGTCTAGGTTCTCAAAGTGGAATTGGAGGAACCCTGGGGGTCCCCGAGATGCTTTCTTCCTTTTTCCAACTACGTGCCTGTGGGTGACAGGTTTTTCTCAAACCACAAGCTTCAGACTGAATGCAGATGCATATATGAGAATCCAGCTGTCTTCTGTTAAGCCAGACATTAAAGAGATTGGCAAACATGTAAATGAATGACGCTCTTCTCACTAAATCGAATGTGGTTTTGGAAAATATAGTTATTTTTCATAAAAATATTTGTGATGGTATTCTGATTTTCTTGTAAATGATATAATACTTAGATATTTTTCAGTGTTCAGCTTTAATATATAGCATGATATATATAGCAATAAATATGACCCACAAAACCAAAATCCCTTGGAGTTTCTCAATAATTTTTAGGAGTGTAAAGGGATTCTGAGACAGAAACGTGTGAGAACCATGGTTTTAGAGGGTTTAGGGAAAGTTCTAGAAAAGTGTAGCCCTTCACCAGGGAGACAGGCATCCCTCTGTCCTTTCTGGCTCCTGCATCCAGTGTTCTGGGCGCTGTATTTCTCTTGCTTCTGTTGGGTGTGGCTGGAGCACAGGGACATTTGGGATAGTTGTCAGAAAGACTGCCAAAAAGCAATAAGCACCCAGCTTAAAGTAAACACAATGTTTTTTTTTAAGCATAGTGGCTATAAGTTCAGGTTTTGGACTCAGACAGATTTTGTTCAATTTATCTTTGCCATTTATTAGTTAAATGACTTTGAACATGTTACTTAATCTTTCTAAATCTAGTTTTTTTCTGTATGTATAAAATTGAGATACCTATTCCAAAGGGTTTTTATGAGGATTAAAGGAGATGACACAAATGAAAAGTATGAGGCACATAGTTAAGTGCTCAGAAAATAGTAGCTTTTATCATTATTATTCAACATGGCATCTTAGGAGGGCACAACAGTTTATGGGGATGTGTAAATACTCTTATAACCTATCCAACCACTTAGAGTCCCCTGTGCCCTTCCTCCAGACTCTTCTTACCAACTGCCATCCCCAAATTCATAGATTCTTACCAACTGCCATCCCCTACATGCATATGCACTCATGTGTTTGCACATGTGTGTGTACACAGGTTCACAAATTCACTGGACAAATATTTACTGAGGACCTACTGCAAGTCAGGCACTTGGGAGTGAGGATAGAACAGAAACACAAGAGACCTGATTCTTCCTCTCAAGGAGCTTACCATCTAGCCAGAGAGCCGGAGAAGTAAACAGGCGATTGCAACCCGATGCTCATTCTCAGATCTCAGCCCAACCACCATTCCCTCTGAAAGTTTTCCTTGCTGGTTCCCCTGGCATCAGCCAGCTCTCATAAAACCATGTGTTCTTTCCCACTAGAGCAGCTATCGCAAGGCATGATGACATTAATGGGACTGGTTGACCGAAATCTGTCTTTCCCACAAGACTGTAAGCTCCCTGGAAGCAGAAACTGTGTGTGTTTTTGTTCACCACTGCCCATTACAGTTGAACAAGACTCTTGAGAGTCCCTTGGACAGCAAGGAGATAAAAACAATCCATCCTAAAGGAAATCAGTCCTGAATATTCATTGGAAGGACTGATGCTGAAGCTGAAACTCCAATACTTTGGCCACCTGATGTGAAGAACTGACTCACTGGAAAAGACCCTGATGCTGGAAAGACTGAAGGTGGGAGGAGAAGGGGACAACAGAGGATGTGATAGTTGGATGGCATCACCGACTCGATGGACATGAGTCTGAGCAAGCTCCAGGAGTTGGTGATGGACAGGGAAGCCTGGCGTGCTGCAGTCCATGGGGTCACAAAGAGTCGGACATGACTGAGTGACTGAACTGAACTGCCCATTACAGTGCCTTAGACTTAATAGCTGCTCAATAAATGTGAGTTGAATGAGGGAGTGAGGATGTGAATGCTCCTACTGCCTTTCAGCCAACCCACCTCCACTCTGCCCCAGAAACACACAGGCTCATCATATCCACTTCTGCCATTCCTCTACCTTCCTCCCTGCCTGAAATGTCTCAGCCCAATAGCTTTACACTTGCAGAACCTGGCTCAGGAAACATCTGCGCATTAAATGTGTGGACTAAGTCATCCCCAACCTACCAGGCCCAAGCGCTCCTTGACTGGCCTTTCTCTCTCTCTCTCCATTAAATTTATGTGCTACTGTATAATATTAGAGATCATACTTTCATAAGCAGGTCTTGTTTCCCCTGAGAAAAAAAGGAAACATTTTCCATACATACAGTGTAGTGGTTAAGTATCTGAACTTGGCCTGACTGGCTTCAAATGCTGGTTCTGATATTTACTATTTGTGTACCCTTGGGAGGTCACTTCCCACCCTCTGGCCCTCAGTTTTCTCATTTGAAATATTACAGAGTTGGATGACATGACCTCTGGGGTCATTTCCCACTCTGAGGATTCTAGGCCCTCTGCATGTGTATGCAAAGTCGCTTCAATCATATCCGACTCTCTGTGATCCTATGGACTGTAGCCCGCCAGGCTCCTTTTCCAGGGGATCTTCCTGACCCAGGGATCAAACCCGCGTCTCTTCTGTCTCCGGCATTGTCAGTCAGGTTCTTTACCACTAGCGCCACCCAGGAAGCCCCGGGCGCTCTATGAGATGCTAAAGAGATGGGTGCGCCTTTATTCCTGTGCAGTCTTGACACACTGTCCCATAAAAAAGTGAAAAAAGACAGATACGGTCCCATGGACCATCCAAATCAAGAGAAAAACAAAGACTTTACTAAAATGTGAAGAGTGGTTAATTTCTGGGTGGAATTGCAGATGACTCTTCTCCATTTTCTGAGGTGTTGGCTCTCCACTTTGTGGTTTCTAGCTTCTCCTTCCCACACTTATTAAAACCAGCTCCCAAAGCCAACGCTATTGCCTATTTTTAGGTTCTGTACACATTTTGGGTCTGCCTGCGGTCTAAGTGGGAGGTGTGTAAACAGCAGTTCCGCGAGCTCCCACTGCACGCCAGACCCTGTGCTGGGCTCAGAGCACTGGGAATTCGGGGATGGCAGGCACATGGATGCCGTGGGGATCAGAGAGCGGCAGGGCTCCCTGAGGGCAGAAATGGCAGGACTCCTCCACTCAGGACCACAATTTTACACTCATCCTGATACACCTGTCAGAGACAGAGGCAAGGTTGCTGGACGAACATTTCTCCATACAGAACCCCATTTTTTTTCGTCGTGGGGGTGGTTTTCCCTTCTGAATTTGGTGGGCATTTCCCCTCATTGACTTTGCTGTGTATCAAGTTTGTGTCTTTTCTTTTTTCTTTGTGCCCCTCTCTTATTTTTTCGTCCCAGTGAAGCAAAGAACAGGTGAAGGGAACGATTTTTTTCATTGGCTTTTACCAGTCTGGCCTGGCCCCAGTAACGTCACCCACCTCCAAGGAACTGGAAACCTGAAGTGAACTTGAACTCTTATATTGTGCTTCTCGCTTTCCATGAAGTGTTATGAATAAAAATAAGCTGCTATCGTTGCAATGAACCTACTTCCAGCGTACCATGGGTGTTCATTAAGTGTTAAATAATCATATGTTTGGTGATACGGTAAGCTTGATTTATACTCATTATTATTATTTTTGCCCTCTTCCTCATCCATGGAGTTGGATCATGTGGGTTGGGCCACCCCATTGTTAAGGGAAATTAGTGAGGGAAATTAGTGACAGGCTGCACACATTTCTCTTCACCTAGCACACCATAATGACAATTTACCTGTCAGCCTTCCTGACACTAATCTTTGCCTGTGGCTCTTTCTGGTCTGACTTTCTAAATCCCCTTGTAGTTATTTACGTCTTTGAAGGCTGCTTCTTTAGGGAGATTGAAAAATGATGGTCATGGGCAATATATTATTTCTGGAGTGGAAAAAACAGCCTTTTCAAAGCTTTCGCTCACTCCCATCAGAGCTTGAACTATATTGTGCTTCTCCCAGGTATCAGCAAATATGTGGGTGGTTGCATGGAGGCCGCATTATAGAGTGTGGGGAATTGCTTGGTCACGCCTATCAATCAGCAAGGGCTGTACTTGAATTTTTCTGATTAGCTACAGGCATTTTGGGGGAATATTTGACTTGTGACCAAGTTTCCAAGACCTACCCTTTCTCTGGAGGTTTATCTCCACATCTTAAAACTAAGAATTAGCAAAGGACCTAGTCGATGATTTTCATATGCTTCAGATGGTCTCATTGTGTAGACTAGAAGGAGAAGACAAAAATCCCTATGGCCTTGTTTTAAAAAGGGCTTTAAAAAAAACAAGTTGGATTTGGTGCCTTCAACTGTGTGACCTTGGGCTCTCTCTGGGCTGGTGTTTAGTGCATCTGTTTCAAACTTCTTTTCCTCTGCCCTGTTCCTGCAGACTGTTACTTGTAGCTAACCAGTGGTGCTGGAGACAGGCTTCTGGCATCCATCCACTGGGCTTTCATAGAATCCAGACGAGACAAAACAAGAGCTTTTCATGGACAAAGACTGGGCCCCGTCTTATCTCTCTCCTCTCCCCACACCACATCTCAGGCTGAGTGCCCAGCTCATAAAGGAAGAAAAGCCTCAAGACTGGTGGACTGAATTGTCTGGATCCCAAATGAAGACACATGAGTTGGAGGGGCACAAGCATGAGGGTGAGGGCAAAAGGTAGATGGTGTAAAACGAGGATCAGCATGCAAGTTTTAAGCCCTTGGAAACACTGTATGCTCAGGCCAGTGACCTCGTAGTATTGTGATGCTCTGTTATCTGGAGAGCTGATATGAACCTATCAAAGCAACACTTATATATACACTTGTGGATTAGGAGGCAGAATACCCTCCGAAATGAGTGGGAGAGGCCAGCCAGACCCAGCTTCACACCCTGGATCTGCCACCTTACTAAATGTTTATCCCTGGGCCGGTGACAACCTTGGCGCCTCTTGGCTGTAAACTGAAGGTCATAACAGTGCATGCTTCAGACAGTCATCATGAGGATTAAGCAGGATGATGCCAACATGTAGAGCATGCAGAACAGTGCCCAGCATACCATAAGGGCTGAGTAAACACAGGCTATTGTAGACATCACTGTATCTTCTAATATTTTTGTTAAAAAAAAAATCAGTCTGTAACCATTCACGTGTTTGTCGTGGGAGAGGTAAAGAGGAGAAAAGCGTGGTCAAATCAAAACCCACAGACTCCCAGGAGTCATGGTATCACGTCAATGCACAAAAGGGGGTTCTATTTTGAGAGCAAAAGTATGCAAGTCTGTGTTTGGTCTCACCTCCTTTTCTCTGGGTGTTCCAGACCATTCCTGTCCAGTCAAGACATCTGGGTGCTTCTGAGTTTTTCTTAACATGCCAGGGTAGACAGATGCTGGTCCTTGCTGACAATTATGTCACTCTTGTTGACACCAGTCAGGAAGATTGATTTTGAAACTTGTGGCCTAATGCTCTGAGAATGCCTGCAAGTGAGGGGGATTTTCAGGCTATACTTATTATTAGTTTAGCCCCAGGGCAAACTTGTGATTAAATAACAATTCATTTTACAATTACTAAAGGAGAATGTTAAACAATAGTTAATCTAAATTGTCATTACATTTAAATGAATACATGACAAGGTTTTGTTAATGTCCTCTTAAGGTCAACATAGAAAACACAGAAAATGCAACAAAGCTTTTAATGAAAATTAGAGCCAGACATCCTGGAATGTGAAGTCAAGTGGGCCTTAGAAAGCATCACTATGAACAAAGCTAGTGGAGGTGATGGAATTCCAGTTGAGCTATTTCAAATCCTGAAAGATGATGCTGTGAAAGTGCTGCACTCAATATGCCAGCACATTTGGAAAACTCAGCAGTGGCCACAGGACTGGAAAAGGTCAGTGTTCATTCCAATCCCAAAGAAAGGCAATGCCAAAGAATGCTCAAACTACTGCACAATGGCTCTCATCTCACACACTAGTAAAGTAATGCTCAAAATTCTCCAAGCCAGGCTTCAGCAATATGTGAACCGTGAACTTCCAGATGTTCAAGCTGGTTTTAGAAAAGTCAGAGGAACCAGAGATCAAATTGCCAACATCTGATGGGTCATCAAAAAAGCAAGAGAGTTCCAGAAAAACATCTATTTCTGCTTTATTGACTATGCCAAAGCCTTTGACTGTGTGGATCACAATAAACTGTGGAAAATTCTGAAACAGATGGGAATGCCAGACCACCTGATCTGCCTCTTGAGAAATCTGTATGCAGGTCAGGAAGCAACAGTTAGAACTGGACATGGAACAACAGACTGGTTCCAAAGAGGAAAAGGAGTACGTCAAGGCTGTATATTGTCACCCTGCTTATTTAACTTATATGCAGAGTACACCATGAGAAACACTGGACTGGAAGAAACACAAGCTGGAATCAAGATTGCCAGGAGAAATATCAATAACCTCAGATATGCAGATGACACCACCCTTATGGCAGAAAGTGAAGAGGAACTAAAAAGCCTCTTGATGAAAGTGAAAGTGGAGAGTGAAAAAGTTGGCTTAAAGCTCAACATTCAGAAAACGAAGATCATGGCATCTGGTCCCATCACTTCATGGGAAATAGATGGGGAAACAGTGGAAACAGGGTCAGACTTTATTTTGGGGGGCTCCAAAATCACTGCAGATGGTGACTGCAGGCATGAAATTAAAAGATGCTTGCTCCTTGGAAGGAAAGTTATGACCAACCTAGATAGCAGAAAAGCAGAGACATTACTTTGCCAACAAAGGTCTGTCTAGTCAAGGCTATGGTTTTTCCTGTGGTCATGTATGGATGTGAGAGTTGGACTGTGAAGAAGGCTGAGCGCTGAAGAATTGATGCTTTTGAACTGTGGTGTTGGAGAAGACTCTTGAGAGTCCCTTGGACTGCAAGGAGATCCAACCAGTCCATTCTGAAGGAGATCAGCCCTGGGATTTCTTTGGAGGGAATGATGCTGAAGCTGAAACTCCAGCACCTTGGCCACCTCATGCGAAGAGTTGACTCATTGGAAAAGACTGTGATGCTGGGAGGGATTGGGGTCAGGAGGAGAAGGGGACGACAGAGGATGAGATGGCTGGATGGCATCACTGACTCGATGGACTTGAGTCTCAGTGAACTCCGGGAGTTGGTGATGGAAAGGGAGGCCTGGCGTGCTGCTATTCATGGGGTCGCAAAGAGTCGGACATGACTGAGCTACTGAACTGAACTGAACTGAACTGATGCCCATCCCAGACGATTTTGGACTATTAAGCTATCAATGTCTTCCCTCCAAGAAAACTGACATCATAACCTTAAATCTGAAATCAGGCTGTGATTCTGGGCTGAGAACTTCCATTTCTATGTCCTGAGTGCTTTTTGACACCCACTTTCATCCTTACCATACCGTTGTTTAGCCTTGCCCTTTCATGTCCAGCCTCCAGATTTCCCAGAGTCAGTGTTTCCCATCTCTGAGCTCAGGTGTTCACTGGCATAAAATGAGGTCATGTGGCTGGGAAGGTCCCAGAGCCTGTTGGCACTCACACGTGACACTTTCAAGACTCACTTAAGACTATGTTTGGTTTGCTCAGCCACCAGGGGAAGAAAGGAAAGAAGTCCAGTATCCAAGCATCCCAGGGTGGTAGTTGGATATTAAAGGTGTCCTTGAGGGAAGAATAAAACCAAATCAAAAGAAATGTAAACATCTATGGGCTTCAGGTCCATCAGCTTCAGGGTTTGAAATGCCACTGCAATTGTACTGGAGTGTGCTAACTTTTAAAATGAGCACCTAACCTTTGAGGGCTTTGTCGTGAGAGCATTTAATCCAAATTCATATTTCAGTTGCATAACCAAAGTCCATTGCTCAGACATTCTTGGCCCAAGTCAAACACTTGCAGCACTATTTGAGAGTTTACGTTTGCCAGATGGCTGAATCTAAGAAGATCTTCATTAAAGTCAATGGAGAAGAAAATTAAGTCATTTAAATTGCTATTTCTGGAGCTGTGGAACTTGAAAGTGTCCAAACAAGAAATATTCCATTATTTATGGCGGTGACTCGATTTGTGACCATTGAAGTGCTCAACTAGTGCTCTTCCGTCTTCCCCATAGAGCCTGTGCTGGAGGCAGAGCTGGGGATGGGAAAGGTAGGTCATAGAATAAATGGTGGCTCTGGGGCCCAATATGAATTCTTCATAGTCAAAGTGTGGAGATGTTAAGAGGTAAATAACAGACTGTGAGCTGAAATTCTGAAACCATCTCTTGCCCAACAGGGAAGATGACTTTTCTGGAGTTTCACTCTTCTTTTATGCCTCCTTCTTAGAATGGCCCTTAGTGAAGTCGCTCAGTCATGTCCGACTCTTTGCGATCCCATGGACTGTAGTCTACCAGGCTTCTCTGTCCATGGGATTTTCCAGGCAAGAGTACTGGAGCAGGTTGCCATTTCCTTCTCCAGGGGATCTTCCTGACCCAGGGATCGACCCCAGGTCTCCTGCATTGCAGGCAGATGCTTTACCCTCTGAGCCACCAGGGAATACTACAAGAATGGCCTTAGAACTCATGAATTGGAAGATCTCCTGGAGAAAGGAATGGTTACCCACTCCAGTATTCTTTCCTGGAGAATTCCATGGACAGAGGAGCCTGATGGACTACCGTCCACAGGATCGCAAAAAGTCGGACACGACTGAGCAACTAACAGTTTTTGGACCCACGAGACATTCGCTAGAAAGAGCATGGTTCCTTTGGTGGAAACTTGGGGTTGTCTGGTAATGAAATGGCACTGTTGCTAGGGACTGTTAGGTCCCAGTTACTGATGAGAAAGTTTAACTAGCTGCTCCCCATTTCTTCAGTGCTGAGCTAAACACTGGACAGCTGTTTTGTTATCTCTTGAAATTTGGAACTCACAGCACATTTTATGATACCAATTCCAGTCTAACCTATCTCCTTGGATAGCAGACATTCTTAATCTAAGATTAATGTGGTCTACAAACCTCTTGAAATTGCATGTATTAATGACATATTGTGGGTAGGAGTACATCTCCTCCTTTCCTGGGAGAATACATAGCTTTCATTGGATTTCCAAAAGGATCTTGGCCATGAAAAGATTAATAGAAACTTCACCATCTGAAGAAAGTTGAAGTAACCTATCCTGTTTCCTCTCTGTTCAGAAGGCATTGTGTTAATCCAGAAAGACCACCACATGTGCCATTGATTCTGATCTTATGGCCTCTTTGTTTCTAAGAGACTCTCCCCTTGCATGTCACTTGCATATGTTCCTCTCCTGATAGAAGCCCCAGTCAGTCAAGTCAGGCTGCCTTGCTACTTTGGTTCCTTGTTTAAATTTCTTTTTTCCATGCTTAGAGCCTTTCTGGTCCTCTCCTGCCTTTCTAGGCTGCTGAGGTTACAAACCCATGGTCCACTTCTGACAGCTGGAGGAGACTCAGGGAGATCTGCCATGGATGTGGAAACTCCTGTGATCCACACTTAGAGGCAAGACAAGGCCTCTCCCCCTGCTGTCTCATCATTCCATAGCAAGCAGTGAGGTTGGCTTCCTGCCTCTGTCAGATTGCTTCTGCTGGCTAGTCTGCTCAAACTCCTATCTCTTGTAAGCTTACTCTCTGCTTAAGGGTAATGAACCTGGCCTTTCTTCATTTCTAGTTACCTGTCCCTGTATAGCTGCTGCCCAGACCATCCGGTGCCTGCTACAGCCACTGTTTCCAGACAGCTGCCTTGGACATGACAGCATGGGTAGTTCTCCCCAAGGGGATAAGTGATGAGTTAAGATAATTTTTTAAAAACTACTACAAGTAATAGATACCATTTAGATGGCTGGATGGCATCACTGACTCGATGGACGTGAGTCTCAGTGAACTCCGGGAGTTGGTGATGGACAGGGAGGCCTGGCGTGCTGCAATTCGTGGGGTCGCAAAGAGTTGGACACGACTGAGCGACTGATCTGATCTGATTGAGTGCTTATTATGTGCCAGGGCCTGGGGTGAGTGCTTTATACGCATTATCTTCTAGAATCCCCAGAACAATCCTGGGATGAGTGAACTGGTGGGGTTTTTGTTTTTGTTTTTTACGGCTAGGGCAGCTGAATCTCATAGTTAACAAATCCAAGAGCTGGAATTCAAAGCCAGCCTCCAAAAGCTATGTTGGGATTCTCTGGGCACCTCGTATTGCCCTCCCAGTGAAACCCAAGTGTAAGCGTGCTTCCAGAGGTAAAATGGCTGCTGCCGCTTATTTGGCTAAAATCCGTTTCTAAAGCTCCTCTGCTAATGGATTTGCTGCCGTCAGCCTCCACTCTCTGAGCTGACGCTGGAGTCTTCTCTGTGGTTACTTTGTGCATTTCCATTTCAATTCTTTTTCCGGAGTCAATACTGATCGTCACAAAGGTTTCCTCAACTACTGGATCTCGAGTGAGTGACTCATCCAAACACAATTATTATGCCATCCTATTTGCCCGTCATAATTAGCCATCCATTTTAAACCTCCAAAATGCCTGTTTCCGTGGTTAATAGCAATGGAAAAATAAATGAAAGCATATATGCCAGTGTGTGTGTGTGGTCATTACTGCCTTATTATGTGCATCAGTACTATTGTCCAGCTCGGAGCTGTAATCGCAGATAAGCATCCCGTTCCCCCCAGCACACTCCGGCAGCAGCCTGCTCCTGCTGTTCAGCCCGTATGTGCTTAGTGAATGCAAATTAATATTAATATCAATCAGCCTAAGCCAAATCAGCCTCCTCTAAGTAGGGAAGTGAATCTGCATAAAATCAAATGAGATAATGTAGGTGAAAGTACTCTGAAAATTATAAAGCACTATACAAATCAAGGTATTTTTACAATAAAATCATAACATATGACTCAACCAACTCTGAATTATTTTTTAAACTGGTTTGAGATTAGCTGCCCCATTTGCAAATGTTCAATAAATATTTGTTCAATGGTATTGCTGAATTGAGGTAATCAAGAGTTGAATGTACGTGAAAACAAAGACGTCCACGAGAGATTGAACTACTACAATAGGTTAGAGAGCGTATAATAAATGAAGTTTAAAAGAAGATGGATGATTCACATACAAAAGAATATAATTTATGTTTTCATTCGTGGATAGAAGACTCTCTTGAAATCTCTTCCTTTTCAAGATCAGGTGATTACAGCTTACCTTGTTGTGAAAATCTTTTACAAGTCACTATACAACAAGAGCTTCACTGGATTTAAATTTGAAGCAAACTGTGCGATCCTAATTAAACAACTTTTAATACTATTCAAGATGAAAAAGATGTCAGCTCATGTCAAAATACTTCGGTGGTGGGAGTCAGGTTTGTGATGAAGCTTTTTGATGTTTTGTCACTTGTTCTCATCTGCCATCATTTACCAGTTTATACTTAATTTTGCAGCATGCTGAAGGAGATCTCTGGTTTACCTCAAGACATACTGTTTGTAACAATGATAAATTTTATTTACTTAAATACAGCCGTTTACTTTCAATTCTAAAATAGTGCCCATGAGAAATAAACTGTAGGCACATTAGTGATTAAGGCACACATTTTTCTTTGTCTTATGGTATATTTACCCATCTTTTAGAAGGAAAACAAAAGATACCTGGACAATTGACTGAAATTTGTCAGTGAGTAAACAAATCCTTGTCCCTGGCATTCGGAAAAGTTGAATAGCTTGGTCTCTGGGTGCGTCTTAAGAATTTGATTCTGTATATGAATTCTGAAATTTTTATAGATCTTATCACTTGGAAACTGTGCATGAAAACTGCTAACATTTGGAACATTTAAGTTAGACTTAAAGAAGCAAGCTAGGCAGCCTAGTGAAAAGTGGTAACAGCAGAATAGATGGAACTTGCAAAAGCCTTTCAGTGGCTTTGTTTGCTAAGCAGATAAACCAGTAGCCTGCTAAACTTATGAACAGAGGAAATCCCAAGTGCAATGTCATGAGTTTCTGGAAATACATTTGCTAAGAGCATTTTTAAGAGGAATTTTGGGTAATAATGATGATTGGGGAATTAATATAGTTTTTTAAAGATTAAATGTGGATTTTCTTATCTATTTCTTTAATATTAATATCAATGTATAACTGGTGTCAAACAGAAAATTTGACACTGAGGACAGATCAGGACCCTATTATTTCCCAGAACAACCAATTGCATTAATATATTAGTATAATCAAAGGCTTTCAAATAACTATATGTCTCCAGTGTAACATTGTTTTAAAGTTGTCATTTTTAAAAGACAGGTTTTTAACATAACATTGTAAATCAGCTATACTTTAATTTAAAAAATGAAAAGTAAACAGTTTTTAAATTATTGTGCTACATTGGTTTAGACCATTTTCATTCATCATACTATGGAATTTGGGAGATTTAATGTAACTCAGTCATGGATTTTAGGAATACAATATAGTATAATATGGGGCTTCCCTGGTGGCTCAGATGGCAAAGAATATGCCTGCAATGCAGGAGACCTGGATGTGATCCCTGAGTTGAGAAGATCCCCTGGAGGAAGGCATGGGAACCCACTCCAGTATTCTTGCCTGGAGAATCCCATGGACAGAGGAGCCTGGTTGGGCTAAGTCCATGGGTCACAAAGAGTTGGACACGACAGTGATTATCAACACTTTCACTTTTTCATAATATAACTAAATATCATTCTAGTCCCATATCTATAAACTAATGTCAAATATAGTGTTGATTTCAAAAGCAGTAAAATGCCAAGTCACTTTACAATGAAAAGAAATATGAAAAGTTTAAGAGCTTATCACTTATCTTCCCCCTAGTTCTCCCAAAGTATTGCCTGGTATGAAGAAGACATTTTATTTGTCTTTCCTATGATAGTATATATTGCTTCAACCATAGTAGGACTACCAGAACTGTGATTGCAAACGGATGATTCTGTTGCCTAAAGAACACGACACTTTGGTTTACACATGACAGACTGTGGCCTGGCTGCCATACAAAAACCTGCAACCCAGAGGAGTAAGCAGGTCAAACAAAGGCTGTCAGAAGCCCTTGTTTGCATTTTATGGTCTATGACTTGACAAGCAGGTGACGACCACTTTTCTGTGTTATACTTCCAGAAACTTCTGTTTATTCACAACTCTTTCCTTAACACACTCTCTTCTCCTGGTTTTGAGGACATACTCCTGCTTCTTTACGTCTTTTTTCTCTTCTTTCCAACTTGTGGAGACTCTTTGAGGTTCACGCCTTGAACATCTGCTCATCTCTCTACCAACTACTTCAAGGCTCTCACCCACTCTTATGGTTCCACCTATCACCTATTTAAAGGGGAATCTTCTAGACTTTGTCCAGCCTTGATGTCTGCAGTCAACTTCACTTTCCTGTCTTCAGATGTCTAGTGTGTGCATGCTCAGTCGTGTCCAACTCTTTGTGACCCCATGGACTGTAACCCACCAGGCTCCTCTATCCATGGAATTCTCCAGGCAAGAATACTGGAGTAGGTAGCCATGCCCTCCTCCAGGGGATCTTCTCAACCCAGGGATCAAACTCGCTTCTCCCTGTGTTGGCAGGTGGGTTCTTTACCCACTGAGCCTCCTGAGAAGCCTGCCTAGTGCAGGTTGCAACTCAAATAAGCAGTCATTATCTCGACTCTACTTGCTTAAAACTGGACACATCTTACTGTCTGTCTACTCTTTTCCCCAAATCCCAGTTCAACTTCCCTGTTTCTGTCAAGGTTAACACTGTTCTCCTATTTACCACCCATCAAGACTACTGATCTTGACAACATCTTTCACTCAAGCCCTTAAGAAAGAATCCTATCATTCATTCAGAAGACTGTGTGTAAAAAAGTCAAACTGGACTCCTCTCTCATACCACGCACAAAAATAAAGTCCAAGTGGATTAGATAGTTAAATGTAAGATCTGAAACCATGAAGCTTGTAGAAGAAAATGTAGGTGATACGTTCTTAGAAAAAAAATTTTTTTGATATGTCTCCTCAGGCAAAGAACAAAAGCAAAAGTAAACAAACGGGGTTATAGCAAACTGAAGAGCTTTTGCACAGCAAAGGGAACTGTCAACAAAATGAAAAGTCTGCCTACTGAATGGGAGAAAGTATTTGCGAAAGATATAAAACATTTCCATCACTTCAGAAAGTTCCTTTGTGCTTCTTCCTAGTCAAATCTCTCTACCCAAGATAAATGCTGATCTGATTTTTTCCACCATAGATTAAATTTCATGTTCCAGAGTTTCATATACATTGAATCATGCAGTATATACTCTTTCGTACTCAGCATAATGCTATTGAGAGGTATTGGTGTCGTCAGGGAACCTATCACATTTAAAAGATCTCTGTGTAGAACAAAAAATAAAGCCCACATTTGCAATCCATGAGATGTCAGGGTGCAGACTCTGCACTGTGCTTGAGTGTCTCTCCTCTCTCCTCATATCCAAATGCCATCCTATTCATATTCTTTTAAGAGACCTTGTCTCTCTCTCTTCTTTTCCTTTCTCACTGCTACCACTCTGCCATCATTCTGTGATAGTTGGGTTCCAGCAAGACATTGGACAAAATCTCATATGACAACCTAGAGAACAAGGTGGTGATATAAGGGCGAGATGGTGGTTTAGTTAGCTCCATCTGCAACTGCCTGGGTAGTTATAGCCAGAGTGTACATTGGATGGAGGACAATTTGGGAGGAGGGGCTCTCTATTAGAGTGCCCCAGAACACTCTTCATGATCTTGCCCTACTCAACTTGTTTTTGTAAGACTTAGATGTTTGTCAAGTTTGTAAAATGACACAAAGATAAAGGAGAGAGTAACGTAACAGATGACAGAACTGAGTTTCAAAATCTTGACATGCTATAAGGATAGGTCAAAACCAAAGAAGATGAAATTTAACAAGGATAAAGTAAAAGAACTGCATTTAGGTTTTAAAAGTCAATTGCCAAAATACATCATGAGGATTATTTGTCCTGACAGCACTCCAAGTGAAAAATATCTCAAGTACAGTGTGAGTCACCAGTATTTTGATAAGAACAAAAACAAATAGACCAAAGGAAAAACTAATAATGTAGTCACAGCTCACATTAATAGAGGCATATGAGGAAATAGCTCTAATTTAATACAGTGATTAAAAGTGTGGGTCTTGGAGGAAGAAAATACTGTTTCTGCCAGGTGAGATTAAAGATGCCTCTTAGACCTCCAACTGGAGATGTGACATAAGTAGTTAGCTGCAAGAAATGGGTAGGCTAGAGATATGAACTTGGGACTTGTCAGCAAACAGATGGTATTTAGAGCCATGGGATTAAATGAAATCAGAAAGATGGTGAGTATAGGCAATGAAAACAGAGAAGAGAAGGTATCTGTATCCATTTACTAGGGCTACCATAGCAAAGAATGACAGATGGGGTGGCTTAAATAACAAATATTTACTTTCTCTCAGTTATGGGAGCTAGAAGTACAAGATCAAGGTGTCAGCAGGGTTGGTTTCTCCCGAGGCCTCCTTCTTTGGCTTGTAGATGCCACTTGCTTGCTGCGTCCTCACATGGCCTTTCCTCTGTGCACGTGTGCCCTCCGTGTCCCTATGTGTCCAAAGTTCTTCTAATAAGGACACAAGTCAGACTGGATTAAGGCCTATACCAAAGGCCTCGTTTTAACTTAATTATCTCTTTAAAGATCCTGTCTCCAAACACAGTCATATTCTGAGGTAGTTGGTGTTAAAGCTTCAACGTATGAATTTGAGAGGACACAATTCAGAATAATAAGAGCCAAGGATTGAGCCTTCATCCTCCAACATTTAGAAGTCAGGCAAGCATATGACCCAGCAATCCCACTGCTGGACATACACACCGAGGAAACTAGAATTGAAAGAGACACATGTACCCCAATGTTCATCGCAGCACTGTTTATAATAGCCAGGACATGGAAGCAACCTAGATGTCCATCAGCAGATGAATGGATAAGAAAGCTGTGGTACCTATACACAATGAAATATTACTCAGCCATTAAAAAGAATACATTTGAATCAGTTCTAATGAGGTGGATGAAACTGGAGCCTATTATACAGAGTGAGGTAAGCCAGAAAGAAAAACACCAATACAGTATACTAATGCATATATATGGAATTTAGAAAGATGGTAACGATGACCCTATACACGAGACAGCAAAAGAGACACAGGTGTAAAGAACAGTCTTTTGGACTCTGTGGTTGAAGGCGAGGGTGGGATAATTTGAGAGAATAGCATTGAAACATGTATATTATCATGTGTGAAACAGATTGCCAGTCCAGGTTCCATCTATGAGACAGGGTGCTCAGGGCCGGTGCACTGGGATGACCCTGAGGGATGGGATGGGAAGGGAGGTGGGAAGGGAGTTCAGGGTGGGGAACACATGTACACCCATGGCTGATTCATGTCAATATATGGCAAAACCACAACAATATTGTAAAGTAATTAGCCTCCAATTAAAATAAATGAATTAAAATCAAACAAACAAAAAAAGAAGTCAAGCAAGGAAGAAAGGGGAGTCATCAAAGAAGACTGAGAAAGTGTTAGTCACTCAGTCGTATCCAACTCTTTGTGCCCTGTGGACTATAGCTTGTCAGGCTTCTCTATCCATGGGGATTCTCCAGGCAAGAATACTAGAGTGGGTGGCTATGGACTCCCCCAAGGGATCTTTCCAATGAGTGATCAAGCCCAGGTGTCCTGCATTGCAGGCAGATTCTTTACTGTCTGAGCCACTAGGGAAGCGCAAGTAGCAGCCAAATAAGGGGAAAAAACAGCAGAACATGAATTTCTAGAGGCCTATGGAAGAAAGAGGTTTCAGAAAGGAGGAGTAATCAGCCATAAGATACTGCTAAAAGATGAATAAAGATCAAAACTGAGAAGGATGGCAAAGATAGCGGTCCCCATTGGCCTTGATAATTGCAGTTTCAGTTGAGTGGTGGAATTGGGAACCTGAGAATAGAGGAAGGGAATGAGGGAATAAATACAGCAATTGCAGAAAACCATTCTGAAAAGTCGTTCTATGAATAGGGAGGGAAATTGAGAAGTGAGAAACAAGAAAATTGCGGGCACAGGGCCCTTCAAAGGTGAGATGGGTGGGAATCTAGTCTTTGAGCTTGGATAAAAAAAAGAGCATATTACCTATTACTATAAGAAGGAAGGCAAAGTGGATACATCTGGGTTGATGGAATTGGTGGTGAGAAGATGAGGTAGTTCTGATCTGATGACAAATATTGCCATATCTCTGTCTCTTTTCCTGCTGTACCTCCTGCCTCATACTCCCTAATCAAATCCTCTCTACCCACCCAGGCTTAGCCTCTTCTTTGGAATAAGCACTGCGTCTGGAACCAGAAACCCTGGATTCAAGTTCCAGTTCTTCCCACAAGAAGCTGTGTGACTTCAGACAAGTCACTTACCTTCTCTGAGCTCATTTCCTCATCTGTACACTGAGAGTAAAAATCTCTCTGCATACATTTTTTAAATGCAAAGACAAAAATGCAGTATCATCTATAAATCCTACCTCCTCTAATAAGCTTCCATGATCACTTTAGCCTTTTTGGAATCCCTTTGGGTCTTTATTGCTCATCTGCTATCTGACACTCTTGCCTAATTGTTCTCAGGTGTATTATTGTTTATTTGATCATTAGATTATACATTTCTGCAGAGCAGGAACTGGGTTTCTTATGAATTATATTGAGGGAGTAGGTGGGAAGAGGAAGGGCCTAATTCATTGAGCATCTGTTCCTTGCCAGGGTATTTAGGTACATTATCTAATTTAGTTCTTACAACAATCTGAACATATGGATATTATTTTACAAATAAGTAAACTGAGTCCCAGAGGAATTAAGTGGTGTCCCCAAAGTCACCAGCTAGTAAGTGGCGGAGCCATAATTTGAACTCCAAACTCTCAGCTCCAACCCTGTAGTCTTTACACTACTCCATCCCACAGTCTCTGATGCCAGGCAATTTTGGCTGCAGTTGGGGTTTTTTTTTGTGAAGGCTTTAATTACTGAGAGGAAATGACATTTTGATTAGCACATGTTTTTGCAGTTATAATGCCAAAACAAACAGCTTCTGCTTTTCTTAGAGAAATTTATGATAGTGCTGGTTCATATCCAACTCTCTAGAAATTGGTAATCTTGCTACAAATAAAACTATTTTGATTTAATTTGCTCTTCTGATACCATCATCCTTAAGAAAGTCAGAAATGATGATGAATCATGAATTTTTGTCACTCAAAAGGATCTCAGAAAGCATCTATCTCAACCTCCTTCCTTTTATAGAAGAGAAAACTGGGGCCCAGAGAGGGCAGTTGACATGCTACAGAGCCACAGAGTAAAAAGTGCAGTGCCAAGGCTGACCCTCTTTAATACCTAGCTTCACACACTTTCTTCAGTCTACTAACCCCTCCTTATAAGCTGGTCCTTTAGCCCTGATTGGTAGCCCCAAGAGCCCAGAAATATTTTTCATTTCTGTATGGAGTTTTAAAGGGCAAAGTCTGAAAGCATGCTTTGCTGGGTTAATGTCGGAAGAGGCTGGGAGAGGAGTGCCAGGAAAACCAGGGAAGTCTGTACTTGTGACATTTACTAGGGTTTGTTTTAAGGATTGTTTTATTGCTTCTGAGCAATAAAATTCAGGGAATTAATGTGTGAACTCTTTGGAAGCAAGGTAACATTTACTTGCTTTAAGGTTTCATCAGTGACCTTTTCTTCTCAAAACAGCCCTGAGAAATGGGCAGCTGTGGTAGATTTTAAGGTTATTTAATCCAGCTGTCCTCCCTGAATACTGGAACAACTCCTCTGATCAATTGCCTCCCTCTCGAGTTTATAAATGATGTGCAGGAAATGTCTTTACGGAAGAATGAACCAAGGGGACATCTAGATGAAGAATGGATGATGCCAAAGGGCTCAGTTGCTGTTTCCATCTATCTCAGGAGATGAGCTTCTCTCTGACCGCTGTCTGCCCTTGAGTGAAGACAGATTAAAATTGGTTGGAAGAGGTTTCCTTCCTTAGTTAGGACTACCTGTGGCCCTGCTGGCTCTATAGCTAGGCAGTTAGCAGGGCGGGGGTGGAGGGAATGGAAAGCACTTCTATAGGATTGCGAACTTGGCAAAGATCATGCTACAGTTTTCCCAAAACCATATCGAGACATTAGAGTTAATCAGCTCACACACTGTAAATGAAACCTCAGGATTTCATATCTGGAGCCAAGGACAGAGTACTACCCACAGATCTGCTTGGAGATGTGGGTTACCCAGTGTATGGAGGGAAAAAACAATGCAAAAGCCAGCAAATAATACTTGCACACTTTCTTGTGTTTCATTCCAAGAGCCTCATAAAAGAGCAGATAGTTCCTTTATGTCCTCTTTTATGTTTCTCAAGTCCTTCTAAAAACCAGGGTCCAGCCCTTCAAACCTTGATAATTTGAGCCGCCCCCGCATCAGTCTTCGAATCTGCAATTATGGAGCACCTACTATATGCCGTGATCTGTGTTTGGTGGCAAGAGACTGCAAAACGTAGACAAATGGGCTGAACAAATCGGAGATAAATGGGAGTACAAATTGGACATAATATGAAAACCGTTAGGGATTCAATCTGAAGCCCAGTTCATCTATTTTCATTCGTGACCTGCACCAACCCTGGATAAACCCAGCAACTAACTGTTGACTTCTGGATTCTGTGAAACATGTATTTAAATCCCTTCCAAAGAACCTCACTCTGCCTTACTTAAATATCGACCAACATTTGAGCATCTAGAACAGCAGCCAAAACACACTGTCTTATTTTTAATAGATAGTATTTTTCTCTGGGCTTATTGAGAATGATACTTGAAACTGCTCTTAGCTTTTCCCTAGTAATGGATGTACCACATAACCAGTGCCTAAAGCAGCCAGTGAGCTCAAGCCTATTGAATCATCTTCTGTGCGAAGATGGTTGTTCTGCGCCCCACTATCGACCCGCTTCCATCTGCCTGAGTATGTCCATTATGTGGCAGCGTACTCAGAAAAGGCTATTTTAAGGGACAGAAGATTTGCTTTTTTTCCTTTAATGAATAAGCTTTGCAAGACAAAACCAAGTTGACTTCCTGCTCAACTTTTGTTTTTCATTTTGTTGAAGCATATTGATTTAACTGCTGGGAACATGTTCTATCTCCCTGAAGAGCTTACAGGCTGGAAGCCATAGAAAGGGTACTAGTTAGGTGTCAGGAGGCAAGGCTTATAGCTCTGACTCTGCCATTGGGTAGCCGGTAGCCGTGCAACCTGGGAAAAATAGCTCATCATCTCTAGCTTCAGTTTCCCTTTCTCTAGAATTAAAAAGACAGAACAGGTGAGAAGACAGGGCAGGACGGAAGTGAAGAGGCAGTTTTTCCACTTAGCAGTTGTGTGGATTTGAGAAAGTCACACACACTTGCTGGGCCTCAGTTTCCTTACCTGAGAAATGGAGATAACACCAGTATCTACCTCATAGGTATTTCATAGGGATTAAATAAGAAAATAATGTGTAAATGACTAGTACAGTGCCTGGCACAGAGTGACTGGGACTTATAAATAATTCTTAGTGTTACCAGGTTAAATTAAATCACGATAGCCCCTTCTGGCTCTAAGTTTCTGCAAACACTAAAGATCAGTAAAAATTTTAGTATCATATTAAGTGAACGTTTTTCTTCATTTTTTGATTATTCGTTAACTGGTTATAGCATGTGAAGCAGTTTCTGTTAATACAAGTTGATTAATACGAAATCTTATCAATAGTAACCCCTTTGCTTTATGTCATAGAATTGTTTCTGAAAAAATTCTTCTCCCTGAAACTCAAAGAATAAGAAAGCAAATATTTGATACTTCATGTCTACAGAAGAAATACCAGCAGATAGAGACCAGTGATTTTCACATCAGATGGTACCCATCTTAACCCATAAGAAAGAAAAGGGTAAAGGGTGAAGGATTTACTGTGTTTGTGAGGAATCCAAAGATTTTTCTCTGTAATCTTTGTAAATGTAAGCTTATAGTTGATCACTTTCAACTGTGGCTGTTTTATTGGTATTCAGTGAGCAGTGTGTGGTTTGGGAGACATTCATCTCCTTATATATGTGGGAGAAGAGACTGAGGCAAGCCTATGGAACTTCCTAGAATAAAAATCCTCAAGACAAACCCAGGATTGTTTTAAAAGGCTGAGCCCCTGTATGCACATACATACATGCATGCATGTGTGTGTGGGGGGTGGGGGGTGTTTATGAGATTACTGAATTCAGGCTAATGTTTCCTAGTGAAAGTTACTCAGTCGTGTCCGACTTTTTGCCGACCCCATGGACTATACAGTCCATGGAATTCTCCAGGCCAGAATACTGGAGTGGGTAGCCTTTCCACTTTTCAGGGGATCTTTCCAACCCAGGGATCGAACCCAGCGTCTCCCATATTGTAGGCAGATTCTTTACCAGCTGAGCCACAAGGGAAGCCCTATGTAAACCCTTAATAGGCAATTGCATAGAATATAGAATAGGACTATGAGAATTATTTTTGATTCAGGGAATTAAATTAAAAGTGCTTTATGACTAGAGAGGAGTCTGTGTCTTCCTCTGTATAGGACTTCCATGTTTTTCCTTGTCAACAAAGTTGAAGACAAAGTGGCCATGTGAGATTGTGGAAGAGCTTGACATGAAAAGGTAAGATCTAGTGTTGGTGCCTGGAGAAGGCAATGGCACCCCACTCCAGTGTTCTTGCCTGGAGAATCCCATGGACGGAGGAGCCTGGTGGGCTGCAATCCCATGGGGTCGCTTAGGAGTCAGAAACAACTGAGTGACTTCACTTTCACTTTTCACTTTCATGCATTGGAGGAGGAAATGGCAACCCACTCCAGTGTTCTTGCCTGGAGAATCCCAGGGACGGGGGAGCCTGGTGGGCTGCCGTCTATGGGGTCGCACAGAGTCGGACACGACTGAAGCGACTTAGCAGCAGCAGCAGCAGTGTTGGTGCCAGGAGATCTCATTTTGCCCACCTAGGTGGTATCGTTTAAACTAATAGTGTACATATGTGGTAATAACTCTTCAGGTTTAAGTGTCAATATTGCATTTTAGGAGTAACATTAAGAAAATATAACAGAAACAAAATCTAGAATAAATAGATAAAAATTACAAGAAAGCACATTTCAGATAAACAGTACTAATAAACAAAACCTTATAAAATGAAAACTATCCAAAAGTAGAATACATTTACTCAGAAAGTAGAGATTGCTTCCTAGAGATGTTCAAGTTAGTTGAGCCATTGGTAAAGATGCTGTAGAAAGGATGCTTGCATGAGTGAGAGATTGGTTAAGTAATTTCTAAAGTTATCCCTTTTATATTCTAAATTGTTTTTTCAGTGATGCTGATCAAGAACTAGGAAAATAAAATCACATACCTTCATCCATTAATTTGTTCAAGCATCCATTCATTAACTTATTTCACAAAAACACTTGTTGAGTACTACGTGCCAAGTACTGTGTTAAGTACAAGATATATAAGACACAGAAATGTATGATACAGAAATGTAAACAGATAATTATAATATAGGATAGCACATGCAAAGCTAGATGTATAAGTAACAGAAAGAGTCATGGGATGTTATAGGGAAGTGGAATCTAGGAAGGTCTGACAGAGGAGAAAGTCATGCCTGAGTAAAATTCTAAGGGATGAATTGAAATTTGCCTGGAAGACAAGGTGGTTAATTGGGAAGACCATTCTAAAAAATAAATAGATAAATCAATGAGGGGGAAAATATGTTCAAAGATATGGAGCAAGTTTGTAAAATTTTAGGTAACTCGTCATTGCTGTAGCATGGCGTCTGGCAGGAGAGTGGGGAAGAGGAGATGGGAGGAGGAAGGAAGTGTGGAACTGGCTAGATCTTGAGGGCCACCCAAGGAGCCTGAACCTTTATGGAGGCCACGAAGCTGGGCATGAATTTGCCTTCCTTCTGTTCCTGCCCTTGGCTTTGCCTGCACAATTCTTGCATCTGAGCTGGAAATCATTCATAGCAAAAACAGGATGAAAATAGAGGTCAGTTATTTTCTGCTGCCACAAAGTCAGCTTAATTTCCAGAATCTCATTATCTGATTGCACTATATCTGTTATCATTTTGATCCAAATGTGACCAAAAAAAAAAAATCAAACATAAAAGGTTTATCATTTACAACAAATTGAACAACATTATGTGTTTTCTAAGCTATTTCAAATGTCTGTGGACAGGAAATGAAATAATATCTGTAGCTGTTCCTTCATAGAAAGCCTGTCTCCCAGTTGATATGATATGTTCTTTTTCAGTTAAAAACAAATAGGATCATCTTAACAACAACAATATAAACCTTCCAGATTTTAGCTTTTTTTGGGTTCTTTTAAAGAAAAGCTTTTATCTCTTTAGAGTCATACAATTCAAATGAGATTTAATTTTTGTAAAATCCCCATAATTGGCCCCATTAATTAGATGGTCAATCAGATTTGGGGAGAACTCAGACTTATGGACTTTTAAAAAACAACCTGCAATGTTATTATTTTCAAGTGTTGTACTTGAGAATCCTGTAAGTGCTTTTAAAAAAAAATTGCACATTCTTGTTTGAATGCAAATGCTGCTGTAACGGCAGTTCTTGAAAACAATTGGTCTGTATTGGGTGTTTTATATTCATATTTATTAATTTTATTCTGAATGCACACAGGGAGTGTTCTGGATCAGAGACAGTTCATTGTTATTAAGTTTAAAAGCAAATAATGACCTCTATTCCCCATACCCTGATTTTTACCCCTGGTGTAACATGATGAAAGTCAGATCAAATCTCCTACACATGCAAGGTCTGTATCACAGGTGAGGAACAGAGAAAAATGGATTTTCTCTGTTTTGAATACAGAAGAAAGAGGCAGCTACCTCTTCCTTCCCTCTTGAGAGGAGGGAGTGAAATCGTTTTCTTTGGAGACAAAATGAAAAGTATTCTGGGTTCTTACTCCAGCCTTTTTGAATATAAATGCATCTTTCCAAGGACCAGATATGTCTCTAACTGTTATGACCTAGAAATGTCTCCAAGGTCCCTGGCCTCATTTTTCCTTGAAATGTAAACATTTACCTCCAGAGTTAGATAAATCCCCCTGGAGTTCTATCACCATTTCTACAGTTATAAATTCCTTTCCCAAGGCTTACTCTTAGCCCAAGATCCCAAGTTTTCCACAACATTTATTTATAAGGCCCATCTCTGCAGATGCACACAAGTATTTTCTTCACACACTATAGTCAGCCCACACTGTCAATGAGGCTAACATTTATTTGTGTTAAGGATGCATGCTTGCTTAGCAACTCTTTCCCTGTGCTCAGTAGAAATAAAATTCAGCTCAGTATATTCTCATCATAACAAATGTTAGTTCAACAAACACTGGCTGAGCGCCTACTGTGTGCCAGGCCTTATTCTAAAGACATATTTAACTACAAGTAGATTTCTTCTAGAATTGGCATTTTACTGTTGCCTATATATCTTCCCCTTCAGTTAGAATGACTCTTCTCCAGTTAGATGGATTCTTGTTTCATTTGCTATTCCGAAAGTTCTAAATGATCACAGTACCAAAAAATGCAATAGGAAAAAAATTTTGAGCAAGATTTGGAACATTGTTCTTTGGGGACTATTAAATTCAATCATTTTTCTTTGTACTTTGCCATCCTTCCTTATCACTTATAATCCTAACTGCTAATCTTCAAGACATTCACATATCTTCCTTCACTAAACTCAAGCACATTAATTTGCATGCTAGACTAATTCAAATGACTTCTCAGCTTTAAGCCAAGGAAAGTTTTTCTCCAAAATATTTCCAACTGTCAAAGAGTTTTGTTTGCCAGATTTTAAAGTTCTTTTATCACTCAGTCCATGGTTGTTTAAAAGTGTCTGTTTTCTTTCATAATCTGTTTCACCTTTACTAAAAGAAAATCAAAGAATTTATATTGACAACATCATAGGAAGTCAAAATCAAAGTGACCCTTCATTAACATGTCTCTAGGTCATTTCTTAAGCTCATCTTAAAGATAGTAGTTTAATAAGAAAAAATTAAAATACAACCAAAAAGATAGTTTAGTACAGTTAAAGGAAAAAACTTGAAATTCCTAGCATAGTGAACCATAGCAAATTATTTTTCCTAAAGCTTTGAATTTAGTGCAAAAATAGCTTGAAACAATGTTAGTGACAGCATAGTTTTTGTTTCCTTCCAGTCAATAAAACACCTGGGGAATTCAATATGATTTTTTAATGTTTATTTGATCCATTTATATATTTACATTATAGCTCAGACCAAATAAATAACTTTAATAGTATGTGTAGTGTATATTTTCCCCACCAAAGGGTGACTATGAGTTTGAGCCTGGGTCAACCAGATTAGGAACACATGGCTGAGTGTTGAAGACATGCTTCCACACACACATAGAGCCCTTTGACAAGGCTGGGAGACTTACTGATTCCAGAAATTTGTGGTAAATTGTGTCCAATCATTAGCTGACCTCTAAGCTAACCAATGGCAGCCCACTCCAGTACTCTTGCCTGGCAAATCCCATGGACAGAGGAGCCTGGTAGGCTGCAGTCCATGGGGTTGCTAAGAGTTGGATACGACTGAGTGACTTCCCTTTCACTTTTCACTTTCATGCATTGGAGAAGGAAATGGCAACCCACTCCAGTGTTCTTGCCTGGAGAATCCCAGGGACGGAGGAGCCTGGTGGGCTGCCGTCTACGGGGTCGCACAGAGTCAGACAGGACTAAAGTGACTTAGCAGCAGCAGCAGCAGCAGCAAGCTAACAAGCAGTGACTTTTGTGCCCACACATAATAAAGACTACAGACTTTACATAATTTATTCAGAAACATCTCTGAACAAACAACAACAACAGGAACAATGACAAATAGCAACAATAAGAAACCCTGAGATGGGTGGAATCTGATTTTCAGACTTGCCACAGTATATTATGTAAAATGTTCAGTTTTTAACCAAAAAATGAAGTATAAAATAAAAATAAGAATATACAGCCCTGGGGGTAGAGGGAAGGAAATCAATAAAAATTGTCCTTGAGAAAGCCAAGACTTCAGACTTATTAGATTTGCTCAGTCATGTCCATCTCTTTTCGACCTCATGGACTGTAACCTGCCAGGCTCCTCTGCCCATGGGGACTCTCCAGGCAAGAATACTGGAGTGGGTTGCCATGCCCTCCTCCAGGGGATCTTTCAACCCAGGGATCAAACCCAGGTCTCCCACACTGCAGGCAGATTCTTTACCGTCTGAGCCACCAGGGAAGCCCAAAGACTTTAAATCAGGTATTTTAAACATATTCAAGGAGAAGGCAATGGCACCCCACTCCAGTACTTTTGCCTGGAGAGTCCCATGGACGGAGGAGCCTGGTGGGCTGCAGTCCATGGGGTTGCTGGAGTCGGATATGACTGAACAACTTCACTTTCACTTTTCACTTACATGCATTGGAGGAGGAAATGGCAACCCACTCCAGTGTTCTTGCCTGGAGAATCCCAGGGACGGGGAAGCCTGGTGGGCTGCTGTCTACGGGGTCGCACAGAGTCGGACACAACTGAAGTGACTTAGCAATAGCAAACATATTCAAAGAACTAAATAAAAGCAGTTCTAAAGTACTGAAGAAGGCATGAGAATAATGTCTCACCAAACAGAAAATATTGTTAAAGAGATACACATTATAAAAAGGAACCAAATAAAAATTCTGGAATTAAAAAGCACAATAACGGAAATGAAAATTCTACTTGCAGAGCCCAACAGCAGTCAGCAGAAAGAATCAGTGGACTGGAAGATAGGTCGAGTCAGATTATCCACTTCAAGGAACGGAGAGGAAAAAGAATGAGGAAAAGTGAATAGAGCTTCAGAGACCTATGGGACACCATCGAGCATATTATGACATAGAAATCCCAGAAAAAGAGAAAAAAGAGAGACGACATTTGAAGAAACAATGCTCGAAAAAATACATTAATTTACATATCCAAGAAGCTCAATAAACTCAAAAAGATTCATACATAGGCACATGATAATCAAAATGTCAAAAGAAAGAGACAAAGAGTCTCTTGGAAGCAGTAAGAAATGACCCATCATGTAAAAGAGATCCACAGCAGTTAAAGAGCTGATTTCTCATCAGAGACAATGGAGGCCAGAAGATGATGGGAACAACAAAGTTAAAGTTCTGAAAGTGCTAAAAGAATTTGATATCAAGAAAAAACTATGAGAGAAATGAAGACAATCCTAGGTAAACAAAACTGAGAGATTTCAATTCTAGCAAACCTGCCCTACAAAAATTCAGGCTGAAAGAACTATAACTCAAATCCACAAGAAAAAATAAAGAGCAATGGTAAAGGTAGCTACATCATTAAATATAAAATAGTATAAGTCTATTTTTGTACCTTTTTTCTTGTATTCCATTTAAAAGACAACTGCATGATACATAAATATATCTGTGTTAATGGATACACAATGTATAAATACACAATTTGTATGAGGATAAGAGCACAAAAGAATGGAGAAGGAATGGAGTTATATTGGAGAAAATATTTTGTACACTATTGAAATTAACTTTGTGTCAATCTGATTGAGATTGTTATAAGTTAAGATATTATTGGAGAAGGAAATGGCAACCCACTCCAGTGTTCTTGCCTGGAGAATCCCAGGGAGAGGAAAGCCTGGTGGGCTGCCATCTATGGGGTCGCACAGAGTCGGACACGACTGAAGCGACTTAGCAGCAGCAGCAAGATATTATTAATTGTATTTCCCAGGTAATACACTAAGAAATTCATTTTAACACATATAATAGAAATAAAATATAAGATTCCAGATTGAAAGCAACAAAACAATCCCTACTTGCAGATGACATAATCTTGTCTACAGAAAATCCTAAATAATCTACTAAAAACTGTTAGTGTAATGAGTTCAACACAATTGCAGGATGCAGGATCAATATACCAAAAAAGTCAATATCTATACACCTGCAATGAAGAATCTAAGAATAAAATTTTAAAATTTTGTTTACAATGTCATCAAAGTATTTTAAAAATATTTTGGATTATATTTAACAAAAGAGTAATAAAATTAATTCCCTAAAAACTATCAAAGATTGCTGAAAGAAATTAAACAATGTCTAAACAACTGAAAAAAATCCCATGTTCATTAATCTGAAGACTTAATATTGTTAATACAGCAATAATCCCCAAATTGATATATAGATTAAAAACAATCCCTATGAGAATCATGGAGAAGGAAATGGCAACCCACTCCAGTATTCTTGCCTGGAGAATCCCGTGGACAGAGGAGCCTGGAGGGCTACAGTCAATGAGGTCGCAAAGAGTTGGACACGACTGAAGTGACTTAGCACACAAGCACGTGAGAATACCGGTTGGTTTCTTTGTGGAAATTGATGAAAGTGAAAGTGTCAGTCACTCAGTCGTGTCCGACTCTTTGCCATCCTGTGGACTGTAGCCCACCAGGCTCCTCTGTCCATGGAATTCTCCAGGCGATACTGGAGTGAGTAGCCATTTCCTTCTTGAGGGAATCTTCCAGACCCAGATTCAAACCTGGGTCTCCTGCACTGCAGGCAGATTCTTTGCCATCTGAATCACCAGGGAAACCCCATTTTCAGTGCTAAACCCTGGGATTATCTTGGACAAACCAGGATGATAGGTCACCCTAGAAAACAAAATGTACACAGTTGGGCCTATGCCATGAATCTAGACTGCTCATGGACTGGGACATGCCTGAATCTGTCCAAGCCTCTGGGGGTCTTCAAAGCATTAAAGAAGAATGGAACATTCGTGGGTTCCAGTTATTAATAACTCTCCCACCCCACGCACAAGATTGACAAGTAGGGAGAACATAAATGATTTCATAGGATGGACTATTACTGTATGTGATACCTGCCTTCTTGCAGTCATTTTCTTGCCTCCTAAATTGGAGAATGGTCAATGATAAGAATGAAAGGCCAAGTGCTTGTACACAAAAATGTGCACACATCCCTTTTGAGGAAGATTTTTATTCAAAATGAAATATATATATATAGATAGATAGATATATATATATATATAATAGCATACTTACCATGTGCCAGCATGCTATTTTAAGGAAAGTTATGACCAACCTAGACAGCATATTAAAAAGCAGAGACATTACTTTGTCAACAAAGGTCTGTCTAGTCAAGGCTATTGTTTTTCCAGTGGTCATGTATGGATGTGAGAGTTGGACTATAAAGAAAGCTGAGTGCTGAAGAATTGATGCTTTGGAATTGTGGTGTTGGAGAAGACTCTTGAGAGTCCCTTGGACTGCAAGGAGATCCACCCAGTCCATCCTAAAGGAGATCAGTCCTGGGTGTTCATTGGAAGGACTGATGTTGAAGCTGAAACTCCAATACCTTGGTCACCTGATGTAAAGAACCCCATTCAGGGTTCATGGGGTCACAAAGAGTCGGACACGACTGAGTGACTGAACTGAACTGGACTGAACCATGTGTCAGGCCCTCTTCTAAGCAGTGCAAATATAAATTCATTGTATCCTCTTATAACTCTATGAAGTACATACTGTTGTCATTGTCCTTTTTTATTTTCCTTATTTTATACATGAGGAAACTAATACACAGGCAGCTTACTCAAGGTCATACGCTAATAAATATTCAAGTCAAGGATTCAAACTCTGGAAACCTGGCTCCAGAGTCCAAAGTTTTAGTCACTATGCTAAACTGCATCCTGAAATAAGACATGAGTGGATGAGTGGACTTATTGATAAAGAGTGGATAAAGAAAGCTGAGCACCGAAGAATTGATGCTTTTGAGCTGTGGTATTGGATAAGACTCTTGAAAGTCCCTTGGACTACAAGGAGATCAAACCAGTCAATCCTAAAGGAGATCAGTCCTGACTATTCATTGGAAGGACTGGTGCTGAAGCTGAAACTCCAATACTTTGGTCACCTGATGCAAAGAAGTGACTCATTGGAAAAGACCCTGATGCTGGAAAGATTGAAGGCAGGGGGAGAAGGGGACGACAGAGGATGAGATGGTTGGATGGCATCACTGACTTGATGGACATGAGTTTAAGCAAGCTCCAGAAGTTGGTGATGGACAGGGAAGCCTGGCGTGCTGCAGTCCATGGGGTCACAAAGAATCAGACACGACTGAGTGACTGAGCTGAACTGGACAAAGAAGTGCAGACACACTAGGACAGAGCAAGTAAGAAAGGGCTTGAACCTGAAGAAATAATTCAGATAAATTAGGAAATTTGCCTTCTTAGTCTTCTAATGCTAACTGAGTCGTCACCCATAGTCACACCCCACCAGAGGCAGGGCTTAGAAGATTTTTGTGTGGATCCTCTTCTCCCTACATCTCTAATTCATGATGCCTGTATTTGGGGCTTCTATTAAAAGGGGGATTGTGTCATTTCCAAAGAGTTAAATTTGACTACTTGAATACAAAATATTCAGTGTTTTTCAGAGTGATTGACATCTTACACTCATCGTTTGTCTTGACTGTAGTCAATCCAAGCAGAAAAGTTCAGAAAATGGCATGGACGGGGTGACAGTGGCGGGGGGGGGGGAGGGGGCCTTGGACAGTGAAGTGTGGTGAGGATCGACCACGAAGCACATTACAGGAAAGCATAAAGGCTATTTCCAGCAGGAATTCTCAGAAACATGATAGGAAATGTAATACAAATGACGGCATAATCACACCCAGTGAAACCGGGAGCAGGTGTCTGGTAGTGCTATAGTCACAACAACTTAATAAGATTATAGTGCATAGAGGGCTTAAGGATTGCAAGGCTTAGGATAAGTAGGATTCAGTTTTCATTAGAGATAGGTAAATAGGAGACATTCTTTTACAACTGAAAGTCCCTCTTCATTCAACTAGTATTTACACTGAGTGCCTCCTAGGTGCCAGGGTCTGTTGTAGTGTTAAAGATACAGAAATGAAAGAGACAGTCACAATCCATGCCATTGTGATCTTAATAAGTAAAATAGACATTTTTTAAAAAGCATCACAGATAAATATCTAAGTTATTAATTTGAATAAGTCATTGAAGGAAAAGAACAGGATATTATGGAAAAAACTAAACTATGAAGGCTGATTTGATAGGAGCCTCAGAGTCAGCTCCTCTGAGTCAGTAACACTTAAGCTAAAATCTAAAGGATGAGTAGGAATTGGACAGGATTTGGAGGCAGAGTTGGAAGTGAACTTCCAGGTAAACAGTCTTTTCTTTTTTATTTGTTTATTTTTTTTTTGAAGGATAATCGCTTTACAGAATTTTGTTGTTTTCTGTCAAACCTCAACAGGTAAACAGTCTTGAGGTGGGAGCAGGCTTGGCAGAATTCTAGAAATTGAGACAGCCAGTATGGCTGCAGAGAAGTAAGAATGGTCAGAGTGGTTCAAAATGAGAATGGCTAGATGGGAACAGACTAGATCATATAGATCCTTGTAGACCGAGGAAAGGAGTCTGGATTTTACTCTAAGTACAACAGAAATTCACTGTGGAGGGCTTTAGGTTTTAACGTGGGGAGGGGGCAGTGACACTAACCAGTGTGTAGTTTAAACGCCTCCAAACTGTATATAGTTGACCCCTGAACAATGTGGAAGTTAGGGAGCCCAATCTTCCACACCCACAAAAATCTGTGTCTAACTTACAGTCAACACTGACTGAATTTGTTCCCAGATTTTCACATCTAGACGCATGGGTTTAGAGCAGGAGTCAGCAAATATTTTCTCTAAGGGGCCTGATAGTAATTATTTTAGACATTGCAGGTCATACAGGCTCTCTCACAACTAGTCATATCTGCCGTTGTAGTGTGAAAGCAGCCAGAGACAGTAATACAGAAACAAACGAGTGTGGCTGTGTTCAAAAACTATTAATGAAAACAGACTGTGGATCAGATTTAGCCACAGACCATAGATTGCTGGCCCTAGCTTAGAACAATAATAGTATGCTTTGTGTGTTACAGGAAAAGAGTTACAGACAAATATGACTGATAAACGTGGCTTCCCCGATGGCTCAATGGGTAAAGAATGCGCCTGCAGTGCAGGAGACACGGGTTCTGTCCCTGGGTCGGAAAGATTCTCTGGAGAAGGAAATGGCAACCCACACCAATATTCTTGCCTGGAGAAGTCCATGGACAGAGGAGCCTGGCAGACTACGATCCATGAGGTTGCAAAGAGTCAGACATGACTGAGGGACTAAGCAAACACAACTGATAAACATAGAGGCAAACAGTCTTTCTAATACTGCAAACTGAATCCAGCAACTTAGAGAAAAAACTTTACACCAGGCCCAAGAGGGGTTTATCTCAAGAATGCAAGGTTGATTTAACATCAAATCTATCAATAGAATTCCCCCTATTAACAGAATGGAGGAGAAAAATATATAATGATCTCAACAGATATAGGCATTTGACAAAATTTAATATCAGTTCACGAATGAAAAATTCTCAGCAAACTCTTAAGTGGAAAGGAACTTCCTCAATCTAATAAAAGGAATTTATGTAAAATTTACAGCAAATATCACACCTGTAAAAAAAAATAAGACTGACTGCTTTTCCTCTAAGTTCAAGAACAAGACAAAAAATTTGATTCCTACCACTTATTTTCAACACTGTTAAGGCATACCTCAGAGATGTCACAGGTTTGGTTCAGACTACCACAATAAAGCTTCTACTCTTAGTGAAGATCGTTGAAATGACAAGAAAGGATTTAGAATATTACAGGAAGTTAGTCAATAAAGCAGCAGCAGGGCTTGAGTAAACTGACTCCACTTTCTACAGAAGTTCCACTGCGGGTAAAATGCTATCAAACAGCATTGCATGCTACAGAGAAGGGGTTCACGAAAGGGAGAGTCATTCGACCTGGCAAATTTCAGTTGTCTTATTTTTAAAAATTGCTCAGCCAACCCAATTGTCAGCAACCACCACCATGATCAGTCGGCAGCTATCAACACTGAGGCAAAACCCTTCACCAGCAAAAAGATTATAAATCTTTGAAGGCTCAGGGTGATGATTAGAATTTTTTTAACAATAAAGTATTCTACAATTAAGACACTTTTTTAGACATTATGCCATTGGACACTTAACAGACTATGGTATAGTGTAGATACAGCTTTTGTATGCACTTTGGAAACAAAAATATTCATGTGACTCACTTATTGATACATGACATAGTTGTGTAGATTTTAAAGAATTCTGAAACATTGTCAAAAGAAATTAAAGAAAACATATACATTGAGAGACATACCATGATCATGGACTAGAAGGCCAAAATTTGATAAGATATTGAGTCTCCCAAAATTGATTTTTAGATTCAATACAGTCCCAGTGAAAATTAGAGCATGCATTTTGTGAAGTGAAATGAAGTGAAAGTTGCTCAGTCGTGTCCAACTCTTTGTGACCCCATGGACTGTAGCCCCGCCAGGCTCCTCTGTCCATGGAATTCTCCAGGCAAGAATAATGGAGTGGGTAGTTATTTACTTCTCCATGGGATCTTCCCAACCCAGGTATTGAACCCAAGTCTCCTGCATTGCACCAGATTCTTACCATCTGAGCCACCAGGGAAGCCCAGAAAATATTAATAATATATATATTTGATATAGGGCTTATATCAAGAATGTGTAAAGAATTCTTACAGTTCAATAAGAAGATAGATACTGCCCCTCCCCAAATGGTCAAGATGCATGAATAGAAGATCAAAAAAGAGGATGTAAGAATAGCAAATAAGCCTGTGAAAAAATGTTCTGTGTTATTTATCTTCATAGAAAGTAAAATTAAAACCACATGCAATACCAGTACACAAACATTGGAATGGCTAAAATCAAAAGACTGACCATACCAAGTACTGGTGAGGATGTGGAACAAATGGAACTTTCACATGTTGCTTGTGGGAATGGTAAGTTGGTACAACCACTTTGGAAAACTCCTTGGCAGTTTTTTATAAAATTAAACATTCACTAACCATACAATCCAGAAATTATACTGTTAGGTACTTACCCACTAGAAATAAAAAAAACTTATGTCTACACAAAAACTTCTACACAGATATTCATTGCATCGTTATTCATAATAGCCTGTGCAGTCCTGGTAAAACTGGCTTCTGCAGGGAGGGAGTGGGGGGAGTTCTGACTTGTCAATTTCGTTTGTGTAAATATTCCTACCATGGTTAATTTCAAGCTACCATCCTGTAGCATCACCAAACATGGAGTTGAGAACAAATGTGCACCATCAGCTCCTATAAGCCAATATGAGCCAGCTTCAGTATATCACTAATTTTTAGCTCAAAATTGAAAACGACCCAAATGTCTATTAGTAGTTGAGTGGATAAACAAATCGTGGTATATTCAATGTCATGGAATGCCATTCAGCAATGAAAAGGAATAAACTACTGATGCATGGTACAACGTGGATGAATTTCAAAGGTGTGCTGAATGAAAGAAACCAGACACGAAAGAGTACATGCCGTATAATTCCATTTATAAGAAATTCTAGAAAGTGTGTTAGTCACTCAGTCATGTCTGACTCTTTGCAACCTCGTGGACTGTAGCCCGCCAGGCTCCTCTGTCCATGGACTTCTCTAGGCAAGAATACTGGAGTGAGTTGCCATTCCCTTCTCCAGGTCATCTTCCCGACCCAGGGATTGAACCCAGGTCTCCTGCATTGCAGGCAGATTCTTTACCATCTGAGCTACCAGGGAAGGGATATAAAAATGCAAACTAAATCTTAGATGACAGAAAGATAGATGGTTCTTCAAGTCTGGCCATGAGGTGGGGTGAAGGTGATTTTCAGTGGTTATTCAGGTGAATATATTTATCAAAACTCATCAAACTGCATCCTTTAAATGGGTGTAATTTATTCTATGTAAATTATACCTCAATAAGTTCATTTAAAAGGTTATTTTCTAGTTTTTTGCCTACTAACTAGTAAAATATTCCTCAAGTTTATGTCCGTTAATTTGATTTTTCAGCACTGGAAGGACATAATGTTACTTGCAAAAACAGACATTTATCTATGTACTCTTACTTTCAGAGCATTCATTAAAACATTAAAAAACCAGTAGTTCTGGCACTCAGAAAGAGCCCACTTAATCCTTACCTTTTCTACACTATCTCTAAGTTGTTCTCCTATTTGTTCTCCTCCTCTACCTCTCACTGTCCATGCCCCAGCTGTCTTCATGTGGTACCTGCAGAGTAGACATGATGTTCTTCATGAATGGCCTGAGAAGATGGTATTATTCTCATATAGTAATAGTAACACTAACCTAAGATAAAATCTCCAAGATTTGGATGCCTGAGCAGCAAACTAATTATTTAAGCTCCAGAAATCTAGTAAAATAATTTATATCATATAGCAAGCATTTATATAACATTTACTATGTGTCAGGCATTGTTCTGTGAACTTCATATTAAATTAAGACGTTTGATCCTCCAAACTCTCTGAAATAGGTACACCATCATTATCCCAATTTTACTAATAAGGAGACTGAAGCACAGTGATTAAATATTTTATCCAAGGTCACACAACTAGTAAGTGTAAGAGTTGGGATTCAATTACCTTTGTTTACAAGGAACTTTGTTCTTCAAAGTATAGAACTTTTATAATAAATACAACAGTAAGTCAGTTCTGTGGCAAAGAAAATGGAACAAAACATCATTCTTTTTATTGCTACCATAAAAAAGAAGAATTTGAACAGCATGTATAATATAACTCCAATTTTTTTACTGCATAGCACACACAAATGGATAGACTGATAAAAATCCATAGAAAGGACTTGACAGATAAAAAAGAAAATGATAACAAAGACTATCTTTTGGTGGCAAAATTATATATGATATTTTTCCTTCTTTGCACTTTTCTGTATTTTCCAAATGTGCATTACATTTATAATTTGAAAAAAAAAAGTCAGTGTGTTTCAACTCTGTGTGGCTTTTAAATATTTCCTGGCATTCTATGATATTGAAGAATCTATGCAGTTAGTCAAAAGTTTTCTTCCCACAAACTATACATCACAGTAAAGAGCAAGGAACATTCAAGTTTTACCTGGTGTAATATCTGTTTTTTATATAGGTTAATTTCATATACTATTTTATACTAATCATAATGGTTTTATCTTGTGAATATTAACTAGAATGGCTTTTGAGCGAATGCTGCAGACAACAGTATGACAATCAGCTTGTTTTGCCATACATTTTGGAAGACATGGATTAATTGAAATTTTATATGCAATAGCATGGGAGTAATTATAGGTGCTAAGCCAAATTTACTTATGATAATGGACTTAATTGGAAAAGTCTTTAATGTACAATTTTTATAAGACCATTAAAGAAATTGAGAAATTTGAAGAACATCTAATCATTTCTGCATTATAATTGTAAATGAGTGCAGATGACCTAATCTGCTTACGTAAATGATAATTATTAATTTACCAATTGTACAAATGAGCTCAAAACATGAACTACAATAATTACAATACAAGCCAATAACTTCCTTGTCTGCCATTTGCACAAATGATTAAATTATATGAGAAATGTTTTCTCTATACTTTAAAAGCTAATGTAAATTTAAGAACCCAGGGAAATTATTAGTGTAATTAAAACTAATAGGTTATCACAAATATGGAAAACAAACAGCTGGATTTGTAAAGCTTGAAGAAAGAACATTTCATTATACTTTAAATCCTAATATCATGCATCTTTCATTATAATTGTAGTGAATAATAAATCACTGAAAAAATAATATTGCTTTCTGTAGTAGATTACCATCCATAGTACTGGTTTTAAAAAAGCATTTTGCACTTATAGCTTTCCTCAAGAATAATGTTTTCCCATTTCCATCTCACCACAAATAATTTTACACATTGAAAATAATACTCTGTATTGTCAGTTAACTAAGGGCCCTAAGTGGAAACCCAAGCTAGTTTTCAAAATGTTTTCAAATGCCAGATTGTTGTTTAGTACCTAAGTTGTGTCCGACTCTTTGTGACCCTATGAACTCTAGCCTGCCAGGCTCCTCTGTCCATGGGATTTTCCAGGGGAGAATACTGGAGTGGGTTGCCATTTCCTCCTCCAGGGGATCTTCCCAACCCGGGGATGGAACCCATGTCTCCTGTATTGCAGGTGGATTCTTTACCACTGAGCCACCTGGGAAGCCTTTTAAATGCCAAATACCTTCTGACATTTCACACCCCCTCCTCCAATTTTTTTCTTCTGCACAAACTCTGAATGAGAATCACAAGACAACAGAAAGGTATTAAATGCTAGATATCTTTCGTTACATTGTGATTTTCATTCAAAGAGTTTGTGCAGAAGAAAAAATTGGGGTGGGGGCGGGTGAAATATCAGAAAAGTACAGCGTTTAGATCTTTTATTGTTGCGGGGTGGAGATAAAGCACAAAATCTCTGTCAGTGGAACAGTGAGCCCAAGCTCTGGAGGGCCCCACCGGCTCCTCTGCGAAGAAAAGAAGCCGCCAGCGACACCCCAGCTGCCTTTGACCGCGCGCTCCAGCGACCCCTGGTCCTAATTTGCTTCTTCAAATCGCCCCAGTGAGGCCACGGAGCGTCCCGCCCGTCCCCAAGCACGCACCACGCAGGGCTCCCGAGTTCGGTGGCACCGATGCAAGAGAGTCCAAGACTTTGATTGCCTTCTCCGGAACGTGGTCTTCCAACCTGGACACGATGCAGAGTAGGGAGGGCTTGTCCTCAGGCCAGGTCCAGTAACCACAGCCACACCTCCACCCCCAGCCACAGCCATCACCAGCACCACGCAGCTGGAAGTCAGAGGAGCTGTGTAGGCCCAGATTACAGAAGCCAAAGGCATGGCCTTGAGGATTGGTCCAAGGGCGGCTGGGGGCGGTTCCCCCTTGCTCCCCACAGACGCCACCACTGCTCCCTGGCCTGCACCCTCCTTGATCAGGGCAGCAGCCCAGAGTCCTCCTTCTTTCTACTGCAGAAACTCTGGGAATTCACTCTTCTTCATGCGAGGCTTTGGAATGCAGATTTTGCAGATTACCAGAAGCTTTGGGGATCCCAGATATATCACCTGACCTCTCTGTCTCAGTTTCCTTATTTGTAAAAAGAGGACAATTAGAGAGCCTACTTTCAGGCTGCTTTAAGATTCAGTGATGTGGACTTCCCGGTGGTCCAGTGGCTAAGAAGCCGCCTGCCAATGCAGGGAACACTGGTTGAATCCCTGGTCAGGGAGGATCCCACATGCTGCAGGGCACCTAACCCCCATGCGTTACAACTACTGAGCCCCTGATCTAGAGCCCATCTGCTGCAACCACTGAGCCTGGGCTCCCTGGAATGTTCTAGTTTTCCTTCTGTTATTCATTTACAGCATTATTCCACTGTAGCTGGAAAAGATACTTTGCCATGCTTTCAATATTTTAAAAAATATTGGGACTTGTTCTGTGGTCTATCCTGGATAGTGTTCCATGTGGACTTGAGGAGAATGTTTATTCTGCTGTTGTTGAGTGGAGTCTTCTATATATTTCTGATATGTCTCATTGGTTTTTAGTGTTATTCAAGTCCCATGATTTCCTATTTGTTGTTGTTCAGTCGCTAAGTTGTGTCCAAGTCTTCAAAACCCCATGGACTGTAGCACCCCAGGCTTCTCTGTCCTTCACTATCTCCCAGAGATTCCTCAAACTCATGTCCATTGAGTCGATGATGCCATCCAACCATCTCATCCTCTGTCGTCCCCTTCTCCTCCTGCCCTCAATCTTTCCCAGCATCAGGGTCTTTTCCAATGAGTCAGCTCTTTGCATCAGGTGGCCAAAGTATTGGAGCTTCAGCATCAGTCCTTCCAATAAATATTCAGGGTTGATTTCCTTTAGGATTGACTGGTTTGCTCTCCTTGCTGTCCAATGGACTCTCAAGAGTCTTCTCCAGCACCACAATTCAAAAACATTAATTCTTCACTGCTCATCCTTCTTTATGGTCCAACTCTCACATCCGTGCAGGACTACTGAAAAAAACCACAGCTTTGACTACATGGACTTTGGTTGGCAAATTGATGTCTCTGCTTTTTAATATGCTGTCTAGGTTTGTCATAGCTTTCCTTCTAAGAAGCAAGCATCTTTTATTCATGGCTGCAGTCACCATCTGCAGTGATTTCGGTACCCGAGAAAATAAACGTCTGTCACTGTTTCCACTTTTTCCCCCTTTTTTTTTTCCATGAAGTGATGGGGCTAGCTGCCATGATCTTAGTTTTTTGAATGTTGAATTTTCAGAGTGAAAAGCCAACTTTTCCACTCTCCTCTTTCACCCTCATCAAGATTTCCTATACAACGTTTTATTTACCCATTCTACTACAGCTGGGCAATTGCATTGGTTATAATTTCTTGCTGTTATAAACAAAGATGTAGAAAAATATCTCCTGATACACAGATTTCTCATAACATATACCTAGGAGTGGAATTGCTGTGTGTAAATTTTGCACATGTTCACTGTGCAAAGTGCTTATTTCCACTGGCCACTTCACTGGCCAGTGCCTATTTCCCAAAATGTACCAATGTACACTCCCATCCCAGCATATAAGAGTTCCAGTACTCCACAACCTGACTAGTTTGTATGGTCAGACTTGTCAGTTTTCTCAATCTGGTAGTGGGGTTATGGCATCTTATTGTGGATCTAGTTTTTATTTTTCTGACTACAGTAAATTAAATTTGTCACTTTGTCCTTCTTTTCTTTTAGTTTCTCCCATATCCAGTTCTTTTCCTCCATTCATGCCATGTTCGTCCCCCTCCCATATGATTCAGAGAGTCAATACAGGGGTTAAAAGTGCGTGTTTGGAATCAGAGTTGGGTTCTTCTCTTGCACTATCACTTTCTAACTGTGTGATGTCTGGCAAGTAACTTAACAGAACTTGATCTAAACACTTAATCATTTCTATTATTATATGCTAACTTTAAAATCAGAAAAATTAACATTAAAATTCCAGCTTCATTTCCAACATTTCATTTAACAAACTTTAAAAAAAATTTATTTTGCAGTAATTGTAGCTGCAAAAAATGTACAGGGAGGTGCTATACACCTTTAACCCAGATTTCTTTCCCAAGGACTTTAACTTACATAGTTATAGTACAATATCAAAACCGGAAGTGTGCCATTGTATAATGTATACGTATGTTATTTTATGTATGTGTAGATTCATGTAGTTGCCACTGCAGTCAAAGTATACAATTATTCTGTTACCACAAGGGTGTCCTTCATGCCTTTATAACCACACACACAGCACTCCTCTTACCATACCTACGCTCTGGCAAGCACTATAATCTGTTCCCTATCTCTATAATTTTGTTCTTTCAAGAATGTTATGTGTTACATACAGTATGCACCCTTTTGAGACTGCCTTTTTTCACTCAGCATAATTCCCTGGAAATATACCCAAGTTGTTCCTTGTATCAGTTCAGTTCAGTTCAGTCGCTCAGTCGTGTCCAACTCTTTGTGACCCCAAAGAGTGCAGCACGCCAGGCTTCCCTGTCCACAACCAACTCCCAGAGCCTGCTCAAACTCATGTCCATTGAGTCAGTGATGCCATCCAACCATCTCATCCTCTGTTGTCCCCTTCTCTTCAATCTTGCCCAGCATCAGGGTCTTTTCCAGTGAGTCAGTTCTTCGCATCAGGTAGCCAAAGTATTGGAGCTTCAGATTCAGCATCAGTCCTTCCAATGAATATTCAGGACTGATTTCTTTTAGGATTGATTGGTTTGATCTCCTTGCAGTCCAAGGGACTCTCAAGAAATATTGTTCATTCCTTTTTATTGCTGAGTAGTAGTCCATGTTATGAATGTACCACAATGGGTTTAACTATGCACCCACTGAATATCTTGGCTACTTCCAATTTGGGCTATTATGAATAAGCGGCTATGAACTTTTGCATAGAGGATTCTTTTCTGTCAGCTTAAGTTTTCATTAGGTGAAACTGAGCACATTCAGGGTGGTATGGCCATAGATGATAAGTTTTCATTAGGAATAAATGCCTGACAGTACAATATCTGGATAATGTGGTGAGCTTATTTTTAGTTTTGACTAGAACTGACAAACTTTTGCCCAGAGAGGCTGTAGCCTTTGACCAACATCTTTCCACCACCACCCCCCTCCATGAACCCAGCCCCTGGCAACCACCATTCTCCTCTGTTTCTATGAATTTGGCTTTTTTAGATTCCACATATAAGTGATATCATTCAGTATTTGTCTTTCTCTGTCTGACTTACTTCATTTTGCATAATGCCCACAAGATCCTTCCATGTTGTCACATATGTGTGTGTGTGTATGTGTGTGAGTTCAGTTTAGTTCAGCCACTCAGTCATGTCCGACTCTTTGCAACCCCATGGACAACAGCATGCCAGGCCTCCCTGTCCATCACCAACTCCCGGAGTTTACTCAAACTCATGCCCATTGAGTCGGTGATGTCATCCAACCATCTCATCCCCTGTCGTCCTCGTCTCCTCCTGCCTTCAATCTCTCTCAGCATCAGGGTTTTTTCAAATGAGTCAGCTTTTCACATCAGGTGGTCAAAGTATTGGAGTTTCAGCTTCAACATAAATCTTCCAATGAATATTCAGGACTGATTTCTTTAGGATGGACTGGTTGGATCTCCTGCTGTCCAAGGGACTCTTAAGAGTCTTCTCCAACACCACCAGTTTCAAAAGCATCAATTCTCAGTACTCAGCTTTCTTTATAGTCCAACTCTCACATCCATACATACTACTGGAAAAACCATAGCTTTGACTAGATGGACCCTTGTTGGCAAAGTAATGTCTCTGCTATTTAAACATGCTATCTAGGTGGGTCATAACTTTCCTTCCAAGGGAGCAAGTGTCTTTTAATTTCATGGCTGCAATCACCATCTACAGGGATTTTTGGAGCCCCAAGAAAATAAAGTCTGCCACTGTTTCCACTGTTTTCCCCATCTATTTCCCATGAAGTGATGGGAACCAGATGCCATGATCTTTGTTTTTCTGATTGTTGAGCTTTAAGCCAACATTTTTCACTCTCCTCTTTCACTTTCATCAAGAGGCTCTTTAGCCTTTCTTCGCTTTCTGCCATAAGGGTGGTGTCATCTGCATGATCTGAGGTTACTGATATTCTCCCTGGCAATCTTGATTCCAGTTTGTGCTTCATCCAACACAGCATTTCTCATGATGTACTCTGCATATAAGTTAAATAAGCAGGGTGACAATATACAGCCTTGACGTACTCCTTGTCCTATTTGGAATCAGTCTGTTGTTCCAAGTCCATTCTACTCTAAGTGTTGCTTCCTGACCTGCATACAAATTTCTCAAGAGGCAGGTCAGGCGGTCTGGTATTCCCATCTCTTTCAGAATTGTCCACAGTTTATTGGTGATCCACACAGTCAAAGGCTTTGGCATAGTCAGTAAAGCAGAAGATAGATGTTTTTCTGGAACTCTCTTGCTTTTTCCATGATCCAGCAGATGTTGGCAATTTGATCTCTGGTTCCTCTGCCTTTTCTAAAACCAGCTTGGAACATCTGGAAGTTCATGGTTCATGTATGTTGAAGCCTGGCTTGGAGAATTTTGAGCATTACTTGCTAGTGTGTGAGATGAGTACAATTGTGTGGTAGTTTGAACATTCTTTGGCATTGCCTTGATTTGAGGATTGGAATGAAAACTGACCTTACCAGTCCTGTGGCCATTGCTGAATTTTCCAAATTTGCTGACATATTGAGTGCAGTACTTTCATCAGCATCATCTTTTAGGATTTGACATAGCTCAACTGGAATTCCATCACTTCCACTAGCTTTGTTCGTACTGATGCTTCCTAAGGCCCACTTGACTTCCACATTCTAGGATGTCTGGCTCTAGGTGAGTGATCACACCATTGGTGATTAATCGTAGATCATGAAGAATCTTTTTTGTAATCTGTGTATTCTTGACCACTTCTTCTTAATATCTCTGCTTCTGTTAGAGTACCATACCATTTCTGTCCTTTATTGAGGCCCATCTTTGCATGAAAATGTTCCCATGGATATCTCTAAATTTTCTTTCGAAGAGGATCTCTATTCTTTTCCCATTCTAGGTGTTTCCTCTATTTCTTCTGCACTGATACTGAGAAAGGCTTGCTTATCCTCTCCTTGGTCATTCTTTGGAACTCTGCTTTTCAAAATGGATATTATCTTTTCCTGTCTCCTTTGCTTTTTGCATCTCTCTATCTTCACAGTTATTTGTAAGGCCTCCTCAGACAGCCATTTTGCTTTTTTGCCCTTCTTCTTTTGGGATTGGTCTTGCTCCCTGTCTCTTGTACAATGTCACGAACCTGCGTCCATAGTGTATGTGTGTAGATACATATATATATATGTATGTGTATATATTGTCACATCTTTATCCATTCATCCATTGACAAGTAGGTGGTTTCTATGACTTGGCTTTTGTGAATAATTCTGCAATAAGCATGAATGTCTATATATCTCTATGAGACCCTGATTTTATTTCCTTTTGATACACACCCAGAAGAGTTGCTGGATCATATGATAGTTTTATTTTTAATTTTTTGAGGAACCTCCATACAGTTTTCCACAGTGGTTGCACCAATTTACATTCCCATCATAAATGTACAGGGGTTCCCTTTCCTCCACTTCCTCGCTAATATTTGTGTCTTTTGTTTTTTTTATAATAGCCATTCTAACAGATATGAGGTGATATCACATTGTGCTTTTGGTTTGCATTTCCATGATGATTAGTAATTTTGAGCACCTTTTATGTACTTGTTAGCCATTTATATATTTTTTTTTTTGAAAAATGTCTATACAGTTTCTCTTCCACTTTTGAGGGGGAGTTTATTGGCAATGTCTGGAGAAGGAAATGGCAACACATTCCAGTATTCTTTCCTGGAGTATTCCATGGACAGAGGAGCCTGGTAGGCTACAGTCCATGGGTTGCAAAGAGTTGGACATGACAGCGACCATCACTCACTCACTCATTACAGTGTCTTTTGTTTTTTATAATCTGCCCATTTTAAAATCTGGTATGGGGAGGGAGGTGAGAGGGGGGTTCAGGATTGGGAACACGTGTATACCCATGGTGGATTCATGTTGATGTATGGCAAAACCAATACAATATAGTAAAGTAATTAGCTTCTAATTAAAATAAATAAATTTAAATTAAAAAAATAAATAAAATCAGATTATTTGTTGTTGATTTGTATGAGTCATTGAGTTGTATGAGTTATTTATATATTTTGGCTATTAACTCCTTATCAGATATATGATTTGCAAATATTTTTTCCATTCCTTAGGTTACCTTTTCATTTTGTTAATTGTTGTTTTAAACTTTAGAACTTTATTGTTTATTTACACAAAACTCTTACTGGGAGCTTGATAGAAATTGCATTCAACCTGTAGATAAATTTGGAAGAGAAGGGACATCTTTACTCTTTTGCATCTTCTAGTTTATGAAAATAGTATGCCTCATCACTTACTATGGGCTTCTCAGGTGACTCAGTGGTAAAGAACCCACCTGCAAATGCAGGAGACATAGGTTTGATCCTTGGGCCAGGAAGATCCCTAGAGTAGGAAATGGCAACCCACTCCAGTATTCTTGCCTGGGAAATCCTATGGACAGAGAAGCCAGGTGGGCTACAGTCCATGGGGTTACAAAAGAGTCAGACATGACCTAGTGACTATTTAACTCTTTATTTCATGAGCATTATGTTGTTTTCATTATATAAATCCTGCACATGTTTGGTTAGATCTACATTTAGGTATTCTACTTTTTTAGTGATTATAAACTGTTATGCATTTAAAATTTCCATGTCCATATGTTTGTTGATAGTATATAGAAATTCAATTAGTTTTTCCATGTTAATCTTGTAGCAATCTTGTTAAACTCACTTAGTTCTAGGAGTTTTTTTTTTTTTTAATTTTATTTTATTTTTAAACTTTACAATATTGTATTAGTTTTGCCAAATATCAAAATGAATCCGCCACAGGTATACATGTGTTCCCCCTCCTGAACCCTCCTCCCTCCTCCCTCCCCATACCATCCCTCTGGGTCATCCCAGTGCACTAGCCCCAAGCATCCAGTATCGTGCATCGAACCTGGACTGGCATCTTGTTTCATACATGATATTTTACATGTTTCAATGCCATTCTCCCAAATCTTCCCACCCTCTCCCTCTCCCACAGAGTCCATAAGACTGTTCTATACATCAGTGTCTCTTTTGCTGTCTCGTACACAGGGTTATTGTTACCATCTTTCTAAATTCCATATATATGTGTTATTATACTGTATTGGTGTTTATCCTTCTGGCTTACTTCACTCTGTATAATAGGCTCCAGTTTCATCCACCTCATTAGAACTGATTCAAATGTTTTCTTTTTAATGGCTGAGTAATACTCCATTGTGTATATGTACCACAGCTTTCTTATCCATTCATCTGCTGATGGGCATCTAGGTTGCTTCCATGTCCTGGCTATTATAAACAGTGCTGCGATGAACATTGGGGTACAAGTGTCTCTTTCCCTTCTGGTTTCCTCAGTGTGTATGCCCAGCAGTGGGATTGCTGGGTCATAAGGCAGTTCTATTTCCAGTTTTTTAAGGAATCTCCACACTGTTCTCCATAGTGGCTGTACTAGTTTGCATTGTGTGTTCTTAGGGATTTCCTGTATAAACAATGGCATCATTTACAAATAGGGACAATTTTATTTGTTCCTTTCTGATTTGCACACTTAATTGACTTTTATTATTGCAGTGGTTAGGACTCCCAGCACTATGTTGAAGAGGAGTGATGAGAGCAGACATCTTTGCCTTTTACCCATTCTTGAAAGAAAGTGAAAGTGAAGTCACTCAGTTGAGTCCGACTCTTTGCGACCCCATGGACTGTAGCCTACCACACTCCTCTGTCCATGGGATTTTCCAAGCAACAGGGAAAAAATTCAGTCTTTCACTGAATTAAATATATTACCTGTAGGGTTTTTTGCAGGTATTCTTTATTAAGTTGAAGGATTCTGTTTCAGTCCTACTTTGCTGAGAGTTTGAATGGGTATTGAATTAGGAAACGTTTTTATGATAATTACTATGTGCTATGCACAGTTCATAATTAAATCTTATGGTTAACTCATTAAATTCTCATAAAAATCTTATGAGTTAGGAACTGTCAATAGCATCTTCTTTTCAAAGATAAGAAAAGTGAGGCACGGGAAGGGCAAATAAATGAAACAAGTTAAAACAGCTAGTAAGCAGCAAAGTCAGAATTCAGACCAAGCTAATTTCAGAATCTATGCTCTCAGTCAATGCCATATGCTAATATTGGACAATTTACATTAGCTTTGGGGACTTAGGTTTCTTCGTTTGTAAAATGGAGGTGATGAATTCTAACTGAGAAGATTCGGTGAAATAGTACCTGTGCTTGACATATGGTAAAAATGCTCAATGGATGTCAGCTATGTCAGTTACTGTACACTACACTACAATATTGTAAAGTAATTAGCTTCCAATTAAAATAAATAAATTTTTTTTAAAAGAAAGAAATAGAGTAAACCTTTCTGGCTAAGCTGGAAAATGGTTCAACTCATTCTAATTTAAGACTGTAGAACATAAGTGATTAGAGACAGAGGAACTTGAGATCGCCCCTCCCCGACCACTCTCACAGTGAAGCTTTATATTATATTTATACCCTGTATAGAATCTCTAGGACTGGAAGTCACCTTAAAAATCCCAGGATATACAAAGAAAAGATATAGGAAGTACATGAGAAGTGTAATATCATGGGCATTTATTAAACTCTCTTGTGCAAGGCAGGGTCAGTAAGAAAAGATATTCAGAATTTTCCTTTCTTAATCTTCACACAAGTAGTTGTTATTTTGGTAGGAATTGGACCCTGTACTGAACAGGCTGCATTTGTCTGTCGTTACGTTTTTTTCCCCAATTTATTTTCAGGTGTGTATCAGTTACTGCTTTTTTCTTTTTTTTTTTTGATCTGGTAATTTTTTTATTATTGTTTTCAATGTTACCTATAAAGTACAATTCTTCAGAGAGTTTTCATCTATGACTAAACTCCTCTGCAGTCTTTTATTTTAATTTATTTGTTTTTTTAACTGAAGGATAATTGCTTTACAGAATTTTGTTGTTTTCTGTCAAACCTCAACTAAACTCAGGAAGAAAGTGAGGGAAAAAGTTTGAATGCTTTTAGCAAATCCCAGGTGTGTGTTCAGTGCTCCTGAAGGGCATTAACAGGCATGCTGTGTGAGCAGAGTATTTCAATCAAAATACACAGTGAGCACTCAGAGTATAGCAGGAAAAGAGAAAAAAAGCATAATGTGAATAGAGATCCTTTGATTCCAAGGGTACTGTCAACTCAGACAGCAGCTTAGACACCTGAGTTCCCGCGATGCTCTTCCCATCATAGCCATAAACAGCTTTTTGGACCTCTTTTGGCTGCCGTCTTTTTCCAGCCAGGAAGCTTTTCTTCTGTTTTATGCTACCACCACCTGCTGTCCTGTTCCTACCACACAGAACTCTTCTCCCCTTCTCCAGACAAGAACTAATCTGACTGCAAAGCCCACGATAGAAACGTCTTTCACTGAGTTTAAGCAATGACACAACTTTTTAAGGCTTCATTTTAAAAGCACAGACTCTGAAAAATAGAAGTGTCTTGTTTTAAATGCTGGTAAATAAAGTACTTTTCCTTTCGGCATGTGATGATGAAGGGGTGAATGCATGATTTTCTCCATGGCAAGAGGAAACAATGGGATGGGTGAGCCTTGGATTTATTTCTATTTAACAGATAGTGTTTAGCATGTCAGGCACTGTTTAAGTGCTTTGCCAGAAGAAGTCTTGCGATCCTTATAATAACCTACAAGAGGTCAAATACCATGCTCAAGGTCACTGTAGTGGATTATATTAGTGTTTAAAATATTAGGTGCTCCTCCCTGTTGGCATCAATCTGAGCTATGTTACTTGTGGTGCCTTCCTTTCTCCATTTACATTCAGGTTGGCCATGTAACTTGCATGGTCCTGTGACATATGAACAGAAGTAAAATATTCTGAACAAAAGCCTTCAAGTCAGCTCAGAGCTCACCGTGTTCATTTTCCTCTTTATCCATAAGCCCAACAGTGCTTGAGAGAAGGGACACTCTTTCATATGGGATTCGAGAATGAAGACAGGTGGAACAGAACAAGCTGACCCACACAGTACCCATAACATGACCAAGAACTAAACCTTTGTGATTGCAAACCACCCAAACCCTTGGGTTATTTGTTCATATGTTTGTCTTCTTTGCATGCGTGCATGTATGCATGCTAAATCTCTTCAGTCGTGTCTGACTCTTTGCAACCCCATGGACTATAGCCCACCAGGCTCCTCTGTCCATCAGATTCTCCAGGCAAAAATAATGAAGTGGGTTACCATGCCCTCCTGCAGGGGATCCTCCCAACCCAGAAATCAAACCCGTGTTTGAGAGAAGGGACACTCTTTCATATGGGATTTGAGAATGAAGACAGGTGGAACAGAAATGGAGCTGAACCACACAGTACAAACTCCCTCATGCCAGGCAGGCGGGTTCTTTACCACTAGTGCCATGCTCATCTTTAGCAGTGTAACATACAGCTACCAGATCTCACTGGCATTTAGTAATAAACATTTATTTCTTGCTTTCAAGATGTCGGGTCAATGGGGCCGCCTGCTCCATGTGTCTCATTGAAGGGCCCAAGATGGAGGACCACCAGCTATTAGTAGCTTGTTCTTCTCACACAGTGGCAGAATCCCAAGAGAGCAAATCCAACTGCTCGAGCATATTTTATTTTATTTTTTATTTTAATTGGAATCTAATTACTTTACAATATTGTAGTGGTTTTGCCATACATTGACATGAATCCACCATGGGTGTACATGTGTCCCACATCCTGAACCCCCCTCCACATCCCATCCCTCGGGGTCATCCCAGTGCTCCAGCCTTGAATGCCCTGCCTCATGCATCGAACCTGCACTAGCGATCGATTTCACACATGGTAATATACATGTTTCAATGCCATTCTCTCAAATCATCCCACCCTCGCCTTCTCCCACAGAGTCCAAAAGTCTGTTCTTTACATCTGTGTCTCTTTTGCTGTCTTGCATATAGGGTCATCATTACCATCTTTCTAAATTCCATATATATGCATTAGTATACTGTATTGGTGTTTTTCTTTCTGGCTTACTTCGCTCTGCATAATAGGCTCCAGTTTCACCCACCTCATTAGAACTGATTCAAATGCATTCTTTTTAATAGCTGAGTAATATTCCATTGTGTATATGTACCACAGCTTTCTTATCCATTTGTCTGCCAATGGACATCTAGGTTGTCAAGCATATTTTAAACTGTGAAGTGGCATCATGTCCTCTAACATCTTATTGGATAAAGCAAGTCACATGACCAAGGCCAAAATCAAGACGTGGGGGGAATATAACCTGCTCTCCATAATGAAATGACAAGGGTATGAGTGTATACCACTACTGATGTAATGAAGAAGTGGGACCAACTCTTAAGTCTAACATGGTTACTAATTCATGATTTAGCTAAGGTGAATGAGAGTGTCCAAAGCTGAAATTCAAATCCAGGCAGTCTGGCTTTATGTTTATTTAAAAATTTTTGAGATATCATTCAGATTCCATACAATTCACCCTTTCAAAGTGTACAGTTCAGTGCTTTTTGGTGTATTCACAATGTTATGCACCTATCACCACTATTTAATTCCAGAACATTTTAATCACCCCCAAAGAAACAGCATACCTTTAGCAATCACTTTCCATTGCTTCCTACTTCCAGCCCCTTGAAAACACTAATACTTGTTCTGCCTCTATGGATGTGCCTTTTCTAGAGTGTTCATATAAATAAAATCATACAATACGTGGTTTATTGTGTCTGCCTTCGTTTACTTAGCATGATGTTTTTAATGTACTTCCTTCCATGCTGAAGAATGTATCACTACTTCATTCTTTTTTATGGCTGATTACTATTCCATTTTATGTATTGATCACATTTTGTTTATCTGATCATCAGGAAGATGGACTTTTTGGTTGTTTACATTTCTGTTTTTTTCAGAATATAACTAAGAAAAAATTGCTAGGTCATATGGTAGGATAGCTAAATGTGTTGCTGCTGCTGCTAAGTCGCTTCAGTCGTGTCCGACTCTGTGCGACCCCACAGATGGCAGCCCACCAGCCTCCCCCGTCCCTGGGATTCTCCATGCAAGAACACTGGAGTGGGTTACCATTTCCTTCTCCAATGCATGAAACTGAAAAGTGAAAGTGAAGTCACTCAGTTGTGTCCGACTCTTCGCAACCCCATGGACTGCAGCCTACCAGGCTCCTCTGCCCATGGGATTTTCCAGGCAAGAGTACTGGAGTGGGGTGCCATCACCTTCTCTGATCTAATGTGTTAGCATACAAATATTCATAATATTCCCTTATAATCTTTTTTATTTTGTGAAGTCAATAGTAATGTATCCTGTTTTATTCCTGATTTTAGGAATTTGAACCTTCTCACTTTTTTTCTTGGCCAATATGGCTAAAGATTTGTCAATTTTGTTGATCTTTTCAAAGAATCAGTTTTCTGTTTTGTTGTTTTTCTCTATTGTTTTTCTGTTTTCTATTTTATTTACTCTAATCTCTATTATTGCCTTCCTTCTGCTTATTTTGATTTTAGTTTGATCTTTTTTACAGTTTCTTAGGGTGGAAGTTTAAGCTAGTGATTTTGAGGTGTTTTTTTTTTTTTTTTAGTATAGGTATTGTTGTCCAGTCGTCCAGTCGTGTCTGACTCTTTGTTACCCCGTGGAAAGCAGCATACCAGGCCTCCCTGTGCCTCACCATCTTCCAAAGTTTACCCAAGTTCATGTCCGTTGCATTGGTGATGCCATCAAGCCATCTCATCCTCTGATGCCCTGTTCTCCTTCTGCCCTCAGTCTTTCCCAGCATGATGAACTTTTCCAATGAGTTTGTATCAGATGACCAAAATATTGGTAATATAGGTATTACAGCTGTAAATTTCCTTCTTAGCACTGTTATCACTGCATCCCATAAATTTTGATATATTGTGCTTCATTTTCACTCATCTCAAAATATTTTCTAATCTTCCTTGAAATTTTTTCTTTGACCTGTTGGTTATTTAGAACTGTGTTCTTTAATTTCTACATATTTGTTATTGATTTTTTATTTTATTCCATTTTAGTCAGAGTACATTTTACGATTTTAATTCTTTTAAGTTTATTGTTTTATGGCCTAACCTCTGGTTTATCCTAAAAAATCCTCCATGTGCACTTGAAAAGGATTTGTGTTTGGCCACTGTTGCATGAAGTGCTCTGTAGACCTGTGTTTATTCTAGCTTGTGTATAGTGCTGCTCAAGTCTTATATTTCCATTTTTATCTCCTGTCTGGTAGTTCTATTCATTATTGAATATGGGTATTGAAGTCTCCAAGTATTATTATTGAATTGTATTTTTGTTGGTTAACACTTTTTCTATCTGATTTTAAAAGACAGCTGTACAAAGTAATAAATTGTAAGTGTAAATTGATGGACACACAATAGATAAACTTTTAATTTGTATGACAGTAACATCACAAAACCCACTCCAGTGTTCTAGCCTGGAGAATCCCAGGGACGGAGGAGCCTGTTAGGCTGCCGTCTATGGGGTCACACAGAGTCGGACATGACTGAAGCAACTTAGCAGCAGCAGCAGCAGCAGCAACATCACAAAAAAAAGGAAGGAGGAAAGAAGATATGAGGATCAAAGTTTTGTTTGATGTAATATTGAAATTTAATTGGTATTAATCTAAACTAGATTGTTATGGTAAAATGTTAATTGCAATTCCCAGGGAAATCACTAAGAAGATAACTCAAAAATTACCATAAGGTAAATGACACAGGTGTTAAAATAGTAGATGAGAAAATATTTAACATAAAAGAAAGCACTGATGGGGGAATAAATAAACAAAATAAAATGAAAACATATAGACAACAAATATCAAAATGGAAAATGAATGTTATCACCAATTACCCTAAATGTAAATCAATTAAACACTCCAAAGAAAAGATTTACAGATTTGGTACAAAATACATGATATAATTATATGTTGTTTATAAGAGACATACTTTAGATTTAAAGACACAAGTTGGCTGAAAGTAAAAAAATAGAAAAAGACACACCATGAAAGCATTAACTAAGAAAGAACTGGAATGGCTACTCTCAATAATATGAGACAAAATAGACTTTAAGTTAAAAAATTGTTAGGAGAGACAAAAAGGATATTTTATAATGCTAAAAGTGTTCATCTTTCCCAAAAAACACCTATAAACATATATATACTTAACAAGAGAGATCCAAAAGACATGAGACAATTTTATTTTATTTTCTAATAGACTATTTTCAAAGCAGTTTTAGGTTCACAGCAAAATTAAGCAGAAGAGACAAAGTTTCCATATACTACCTGTACAACCTCTCTGACTATTAACATCAACAAACTTCTATTGACACATTATTATTATCCAAAGTTCATAGTTTATGTCAGGGCTCACTCTTGTATATTCTACAAATATGTAACGATATGTATCCACCATAATAAAATTGTACAGAATATTTTCATTGCCATAAAAAATCTCCTGTGCTTTACCCATTTATCCCCCCTCCCTCCCACCGAACCCCTGACAACCATTGATATTTTTGCAGTCTCCATAGTTTTGCGTTTTTAAGATGTCATATAGTTGAAATCATACAGCATGTAGACTTTCCAGATTGGTTTTTTCCACTTAGTAATATGCATTTAAAGTTGTTCCATGTCCTTTCATGCCTTGACAGCTCATTTCTTTTTAGCACTGAATAATATTGCATTGCACAGTTTAATTATTTACTTATTGAAGGACTCCTTCATTACTTCCAAGTTTCAGCAATGATGAGTAAAGCTGCTATAAACATCCACGGGTAGGGTTTTGGTGTGGACCTAAGTTTTCAACTCCTTTGGGTAAATACCAAGGAGGTGATTGCTATATCATGTTGTAAAAGAATATTAAGTTTTATAACCTCCAAATCAACCAAACTGTCTTCCAAAATTGTTGTCCCATTTTATATTCCCACCAGCAATGAATGAATGTTCCGGTTGTTCTGCCTCCTTTGCAGCATTTGGTGTTGCAATATTCTGGATTTTGGCCACTCTGCTAAGTATACAATGGTATCTCGTTGTTTTAATTTGCATTTCCCTAATGACCTAATTCTCTAATGTTGAGCATATTTCCAGATGCTTATTTGCCATCTGTTGGTGTGATGTCTCTTCGGATCTTTTATCCATGTTTTCAATTGAATTGTTCATTTTCTTATTGTTGAATTTTTAGAGTTCTTTGTAGCTCTGTTCAGTTTTTCTTTATTCTTCTCTCTTTGTGCTCCTCAGACTGAATAATTTCAGTTGACTTATGTTCCCTGGTTCTTCTGCTTAATCAAATTTGCTGATGACTTCTTCTAGTGACTTTTTCATTACAGTTATTCTGCTTTTCACCTCTAGAATTTCCATTTGATTTGCTTTTTATCATTTATGTCCCTTTATTGATATTTAGGGAGACATTTTTCTCACACCTTATTTAGTCCTTTAGACATGGTTGCCTCTAGTTCTTAAATATATATAAAATGGCTGATGTTCAGTCATTGTCTAGTAAACACTATATCCGAACTTTCTCAAACACAGTTTCTATTCCTTATATTTTCTCCTGTGTATGGACCATAATTTCTTGTGTTTTTTTTTGTTTGTTTTTTGCATGCCTCATAATTTTTTGTTGCAAAATGAGCATTTTAAACAATATAATGTGGCAACTCTGGAAATCAGATTCTTTCCCTTCCCAGAGTTTGTTGTTGTAGTATGTCTATTTAGTGACTTTTCTGAATGAATTCCCTGAAGTCTATGTTCTTTTCTGTGTGTGGTCACTGAAGTATCTGCATCACTAGAGAGGAGTCTTATTAAAATGCTCCTTCCCTAACCTCAAGTTCTACCACACAGTTCACACAATTTACCCCATACAATTCAGCCACACTGATCTGTGCTTAAGAGGGGAAGATTAGCAATGCATACTGCTTAAGAAAAAAGGCTTGAAATCAGGCTGCCTGGGTTTAAAGTCTTGTTCTGGCACTTGCTAGCTGGTATCTGCTTCAATAATGATTAATAATGATACAGTGAAAGTTAGGTGCTTAAAATAGTGCCTGGCACAGTACAAGTGACATAGTCAATAAACAGTAGCTATTATTTTTAAGATACTTGATGTACTGCCTACACTTTTCTTTCCCTAGGACTTCTTGTGGCTGGCCTCTTGTCATTTGAGTCTTTGTTCAAATGTTACCTCCTTAGAGAAACTCTCCTGACTACTCAATGCATGAAACTTTCTTCCATCATTCTATATTATATTACTCTGCTTTATTTTCTTCAGAGCATGTGTCACTCTGCAATTATTCTATTTATGTATTACTTCTTTATTCTGTGCCTGTTCACTGCACACACACACCCCCAAATACAAGCTACAGGAGAACAGGGACCCTGTTACTTGTCCGTGGATTCTCAGAGCCTGAGCAGTTCTTGATGCACCATGGTGACTCAATATATATTTGATGCACGCATTTCCTTTGTACAACCTTCACAGACAAAAATAATAAAAGTTATAAAAAGGAAGTTGAATACCTAAATCAACAGAGCAACATACCATATTCACAGATAAGAAGACATGGTATCATAAAGATAAGAACTCCTTCTCCCAAATAATCTAGAATTTAAATAGATTCCAAACATGGGTTTTTCATAGCACTCAATAAGCTAATCTACAATCCATATGTAAGAATAACTGATCAAAAATAGTCAAGATAATTTTGAAAAAGAATGAGGAGAAAGTTGGAGAAGGATAGAACTGCAAGGAGAAATAGAGAAACCTATACTGATGTTTAGAGATTTCAATAATCTTCCCTCAATAACTGATATAAAAAGTAAAGAGAAAAGCAGCAAAGATACAGTAGTTTAGAAAAACACTATGAACTATCTTGACCTAAATGACATTACTATACTCTACCCAAGAACAGCAGAATGCACATTCTTTTCACGTGACAGGGAACATTTACCAACATATATCACATTCTAGGCCATGAAACAAGTGGCAGTAATTTTTTTTTATGAAATGCAAGATTCTTTAAATTCTATAGTACTTTACAGTTTTCAAAAGTTGAACACACATGTCTCATATAATCCCATAATAACACTTGTTTTTCTTGTTTTTAGTTTTTAAAAAAAAATTTGAAAGGTTACTTTCCATCTACAGTTATTACAAAATGTTGCCTGTATTTCTCATGTTGTACAATGTATCTTTGAACCTATCTTACACCCAATAGTTTGTACCTCCTTCTCCTCCACCCCTATGTTGCCCCTGCCCCGTTCCCACTCCCCACTGGTAACCGCTAGTTTGTTCTCTGTATCAGTGAGTCTGCTTCTTTTTTATTTTATTCACTAGTTTGTTGTACTTTTTAGATTCCATATGTGAGCAATATCATAAAGTATTTGTCTTTCTCCGTCTGACTTATCTCACTTAGCATAATGCCCATAAGATCCATCCATGTTGCTGCAAAAAACAAAACTTCGTTCTTTTTATGGCTGAGCAGTATTCCATTGTATATATATACCACATCTTCTTTATCCATTCATCTGTTGATGGACACTTATGTTGCTTCCACACCTTGGCAATTATAAACAACACTGCTATGAACAATGGGGTACATGTATCTTTTCAAATGAGTGTTTTTGGTTTGTTTAGGATATACAAGAGAAATTGCTGGGTCATATGGTCGTTCTATTTTTAGTTTTTTGAGAAATTACCATACTGTTTTCCACAGTGGCTGCTCCGATTTACATTCCCACCTATAGCGTAGGAAGGTTCCATTTTCTCCACATCCTCAGCAACATTTGTCATTTGTGTTCTTTATGATGATAGCCATTCGGACCAGTATGAAGTGATATCTCATTGTGGTTTTGATCGACAGTCTGTTCCTTGACTTAGTGGAATTAAAATGGAAACTATGTCACAGAAAGTTAACTGGAAAATTCCCAAATATTTGGAAACTAAAACAAAGCCAAAACCCTCACACTTCTGGATATCCCATGGGTCACAGAAAGTAATCCAAAGAAATATTAAAATTTTTTACACTGAATAAAAATGAAAATGCAATAAAACAGAATTTATGGGATGTCACTTAAAGCAGTACTTGCAGTGAAATGTATGGAATGAAACATCTACATTAGAAAAGGAAGACAATGAATGACCTCAATTTGCACCTTAAGAAGATTTAAAAAAGAAATGCAAAGAAAACCCAAAGTAGAAGAAAGCAGAAGTCAATGAAATAGGAAGTAGAAAAACAATAGAGAAAATCAATAAAACCAAAAACCGGTTCACTGATAAGTTCAATAAAACTGATAAATTGATTTCCATATAGACTGATCAGGAAGAAGGAAAACACCCTACAAATTACCAATGTTAAGAGTGAGAGAGGGGACATCATACAAGTGGTATCCTGGAACCCAAGGTGGAAGTTTCAAGGTAAGAGGAAGCAATCAAGGTGCCAAATGCTGCTGCTAGGTCAAGAAATAATGAGGATGCAAAACCGCTCTTGGTCGAATTCCCTTGTGACCTTGGTAAAAGCAATTTTGGCAAAGTAGTAGGGACAAAAGTCAGTGAATCAGGTTCAAAACATAGTGAAAGAAGAATTAAAATTCATAAGTATAGACAACTCTTTTGAGGAATTTTGCTGTAGAAGGGAGCAGAGAAGTGGAACAGTATATAGAAGAGGAAGTAGGGTCAGGAAAGAGTATCCTTTTTTAAGATAGGGGAAATAATAAAAAAAAAAAGATAGGAGAAATAGCAACATGATTGCATGGTAACAGGAACGATCCATTAGAGAGAGAAATTTTAATGATGCAGAAGATAGAGGGAAAAATTGTTAAGCTTGTATCTTTGAGTATGCAAGAAGAGAACTACTGTATACTAGAGGCTGTCTCCTCCTTAGCCAGTAGCACAATGGCTCATCCAGAATATCTGGAGAGAAGGACAATTCCAGGGGTACAGAAGCTCCAGGTAGATATATGTGCACATGGTACTGGCAACTTGTGGATGATCTTTGCTGATCTCTTCTATTTTCTCAAGGAAATAGGAAACAAGATCATTAGCTGAGAATGAGGATGGGAGAGGAGGTACTAGCAACTTGAGAGGTACTAGAGGAGGCACTAGAGAAATGAAAATGTCTAAAACCCCTTTCAATTCTGACATTCTGTGATCTTGAAGCACAAGATAAAATACAAAAGAGCCTTCACTTTTTGCCCCCTTGTAGGGAGCAGCAAGTTCTTTCTGTATAAGAACCATGGTAAAAAACTGCATGAGATTGTATGTGATATCAAAAAAAATTAGAAATAACCTAAATATCCATTAGATGTTTGAAAGGTTAACTAAGTGATGACTTGCCCACATTATGGAATAGTAGGCAGCAGATTAATAGAATAAAGTAGTTCTGTACTAGTTGACACAGAAAGATCCCCAAGGTTTGTAAAGAGATGGAGCAGACGTCCTTTTGCTTCTCATTGCTAGTCTCTTCCTTCCTTCCTTAAAAAGTCCTCAGCTTTGAATCTTATCATCAGGCTAAACCCTTCATCACCTCTATTGTTGCTATTGTTCACAAATCTCCATGTTTTGCTGACATAAAGTGAACATACTTCTATAGTTAAACGCAAACACTATCAAGCAGGTATTTGATCATTTTGTTTCCTTTGCAACCAAAAAAAGCTCCAGAGGCAAGCTAAAGAAAGAAGTCATATTCTGTGGTAATTGTTGCTGATATGCAAAGTCACATCTCTCAATCCTTATTTTTGAGATACTGTACTAAAAAAGAATTAAGGCAGGAACCCAAGAGAGCAGGTAATGGAAACCATAAAGGAAGCACTCTTTTCACAGGAAAGTTCTCTATTATGGGGTATTAAAAGATGTTCTAATGTCTTATTGGATAAATTTACCTGAAGTAGTAAAACATTATTTAATGAGAAAAGCACTGATCATGTGAAGCTAATGTTTTTATTATTTTATTTACTTTCCCCCAATATTCCTAGGTCAATTATAGTTTATACTTCTGTCTTTCCTACAATTTAAAAGCATAAAGACAATAAATAACTTTGAGGATGGAAAATTATTTGTAAGCACTGAAAAACTATGGATGAAAATGTGATGATGTGAACAACGAAGAAAAAGGAAGAAGAAAGTGGAGGTGAAGGAAGAGGAAGCAGAGAAAGAGGACAAAGAGGATGAAGAAGCAATGGTAAGCACCCTCTCTGCCTTAGAGAGAGGGTTTCCCTGGTGGCTCAGTGGTTAAGAATCTGCCTGCAATGCAGGAGACACAAGAGATGTGAGTTTGATCCCTGGGTGGGGAAGATCCCCTGGAAAAGGAAATGGTAATCCACTCCAATATTCTTGCCTGGGAAGTCCCATGGAGAGAGGAGGCTGGCTGGGCTACAGTCCATGGGGTCGTTAAGAGTCAGATACAACTTAGTGACTACTGCCTTAGAAAAAGACATCAACTGCAGAATCAGGGTAGTGATACTGCCAAGTGGACTTCTGGAGTAGATTTGCTTACTTTCTTTTATAAGCTTACAGTTTCTGTTTACACTGTGGAAGCTTTTTGAAGAATATGATACCACTTCTAGCTTGTAAATTCCTTGAGGGCACAGGCCATGTCTTATAGATCTTTGTATCTCACATAGCATCTAGACAATTACTAGCCATGGTGGAGGTTCTCAATAAATACCTGTGGAAGGAATGACTGCAGAAGCCAAGAGATATTAAGTATTTTTTAAAGAAGTAAAATAAACAGTTTAATAAAATTTAAAATGCACTTTCCAAATATTATTTAAGTTAATTATAAACCCATACATTTCAAAGTAAATCTACTCTGTATTTTGCCAAATAATTTCTATTTTATTTCTGTATTAGTTTTTAATTATTTCAATATGCAATGAAATCTTTACCACTCATGAAAACTTTTTTTAAAATATGTTTTCCTAACTTTTCATTTTGGAAATTTTAAAACTACAACAAATTTTAAAGAATATAGCCTTCACCTAAATTCACCAGTTGTTAATACTTTGCCAAATTTATTTTATAGAGCTATTAGATAGCAAAAAAAGCTATTAGATAGCTCCTTTTGGAACCACTTCAATAATACAAAGAATGTTGAAGCTTCTTTGTACAAAGTAGAAGGGTATTTCATCAACTCTGATAATGAAGTAAAACCTCAAACATTTCTAAGACTTTCAGACCTCGATGAAAGAGGCACCAGACCTATTTTATTTCACAATTTTAAATCAAACTGAGACATGTATAATTAAAACAGTTCTTTTTTGACATTCACCAAAATCATGGATATACTTTCAAATTAAAATGTGGATTTTTGGTCACAAATAGTTCTGAATTTTGAATATTTTTTTTTGAATTTTGAATTTTGAATAATTTTAACTAATAGGTGTAACATATATATTTGTCTTTTAATTGGTGATATATATTTACTTTGATTTTTAGAAGATAAATATATGATTTAGCACAGAACCTGGCACAAAAGCATTCCATGTTCTCTTTCATCTCCTGTGTTATAGAGGTGAGTTAAATTTGTAAATCTAGAATTAAGTATGGTATTTATACACTGCATGTCAAGATTGAATTGTAGGCTAGGTAATAAACATTTCAAACCACAATATATATATCCTGGGAATTAACCATACATTCAAACTCCTTTCTTGTAATGCAGTTATCTTTGCTTACAATGGATTTCCAGCTTTCTTTTTTCAATAACGTAAGATAAAAATTTAGAAATTCATGATTTGTTTCAGTTGAATTTTGGTGCCCTGATTTTTCATATGCAAATTAGGATAACTTATTATTATATGTCATATATATGTTTTAAAGAATAAAAATATTTGTTTAGCTCTTCCACAGTTCACAAGGTCTTTTCACTAACATTACCTCATTCATTCTTCACAATATTCCTATGAACAAACTAAGGATGTAGAGAGATCTGGAAATGTTTCACCCCATGAACAAATCAAAGACAGACATTTCTTAGAAGGGTACATTCAGTAAGGTGGAAATTCTTCACAGATGCTAAATTCCACCTTGAGGAAGAGGAGTCATATTTATATTGCTTCCTGGGCAGAACTAAAACTGGTATGTGAAAAATAATACTGCCAACAAAGGTCCGTCTAGTCAAACCTATGGTTTTTCCAGTAGTCATGTATGGATGTGAGAGTTGAACTATAAAGAAAGCTGAGCACCAAAGAATTGATGCTTTTGAACTGTGGAGTTGGAGAAGACTCTTTAAAGTCCCTTGGACTGCAAGGAGATCCAATCAGTCCATCCTAAAGGAAATCAGTCCTGAATATTCCTTGGAAGAACTGATGCTGAAGCTCAAACTCCAATACTTTGGCCACCTGATGCGAAGAACTGACTCACTGGAAAAGACCCTGATGCTGGGAAAGATTGAAGGTAGGAGAAGAAGGGGACAACAGAGGATGAGATGATTAGATGGCAGCACCAACTCAATGGCCATGAGTTTAAGTAAGCTCCTGGAGTTGGTGAAGGACAGGGAGGCCTGGCGTGCAGCAGTCCATGGGGTCGCAAAGAATCAGACATGACTGAGCAACTGAACTGAACTGAATATAAAAATAAGAAATACAAATAAAACAATAATAAAGATCAATTTTAACATACTGATGTAGCAGATACTTATAATTAGCACTTTACATACATTCTTTCATTTAATAATGAAAAATATAATATTATACCCATTTTACAGATGAGGACACTGGAGCTTTGAAAGGTTAGGTAACTTGCCTAAGATCATACAGATAATCAATGGTGGGGTAGGACTCTGAATATGTATCTGACTCCAGAGCCAGTGATCTCATCTTCCATGCTATACTATCTTCTCTTTATTCCATACTGCCTATACATCAGAAATGGAGTTACCTGGGGGACCCATTCTAGAATGTCTTAGGGATGACCTGAGAACTCTCAATGGTGTTAACCACTGATACTTGTCTTGCAAACTGGCTCTGAGCTAGGTATTGGTTCATATTGAACACTAGGACTGAGTGGGGAGAACCTGGGGCATTCTGAGCATTCTGGACATAAAGCATTGACATTTGTTCCAGAAAAGAATAAGAGGTAATGGCTGAATAGTTCCTAGAGGTCAGGAAGGCAAGATGGCACCCAGAATCCACATGGGTAAAGAGCAGGGAAGAAGCTAAGTACCACCATCCATCTAGTTGCTCAATAGAAACCTATCAATCATGTCTGATTTATTCCTCTCTTTTCCACCTAACCTGCCCAAGTCTGGCACCATCAGTATGTCACATAAGTGCTATCTCCAACATATTTACTAAATCCCTCCATCCCTCTCCATGGGAAGAAGCTAAGTACCACATCCATCTAGTTGCTCAATAGAAACCTATCAATCATGTCTGATTTATTCCTCTCTTTTCCACCTAACCTTCCCAAGTCTGGCACCACCAGTATGTCGCATAAGTGCTATCTCCAACATATTTACTAAATCCTTCCATTCCTCTCCATCACCACCATCCTAGTTGCAATCTCCCTCATCTCCCACCTGAATAACTGTAGTAGCCTCTAGCTGATCTGGCTGACTCCGACTTTTATTCCTACAGTCTGTCCTCAACAAGAAGCCAGAGTGATCTTGTGAAAACGTAAACCAGATCATGTCACTCCTCTGCTCAAAACAGTTCAGGGGTTCCCCTCCTGTCAAGGATAAAGATAAATTCCTTCCTGAGACCTACACAATCCTCACAGGGATTGGCCCCAATTTGTCCCCCCGACCAGCCTCCTCACAGCCCACACTCACCCTTGCTTTCTCCATGCCCTACAATACTTTGGCCACCTGACGCGAAGAACTGACTTATTGGAAAAGACACTGATGCTGGGAAGGATTGAAGGCAGGAGGAGAAGGGGACAACAGAGGATGAGATGGTTAGACGGCATCACCAAGGTGATGCACATGAGTTTGAGTAAACTCTGGGAGTTGGTGATGGACAGGGAAGCCTGGTGTGCTGCAGTCCATGGGGTCTCAAAGAGTCGACTGAACTGAACTGAGGCAAGGTAGTGGAGTGGTTAAGAGTCTGGACTCTGGAGTCAGTCTGCCTCAACTTGAATTCTGGCTTGTATTTAGTAGCTCTGTGACTTTGGGCAATTTATATAAGGTTTCCATACCTCAATTTCTCCCCTCCATAAAATGAAAATAATAATAGTACCTAGCTCATAGATACTTGGAGAAGGAAATGGCAACCCATTCCAGTATTCTTGCCTGGAGAATTCCATGGACAGAGGAGCCTGGTGGGCTACAGTCCATGGGGTCACAAAGAGACATGACTGAGTGACTAACACTTTCACGCTGTCATAGATACTAACTCACTAAGCAGCCCAAAATGTCGATAGTGCGGGGGGGAAGGAAATAGGTTTCATTGGAGGAATGTATCAGGAGGAATGGAATTTCTCTAAGTGCCACTTTTTGTTTTCCCCTCATGACAAACTAATCTGAACATTAAATGTAAAACATGCCTTTTGCTAACTCACTTTTGCTAACAACACAGGTCAAAATCAGCTAACTCTTTTGACAGTTATCATTCTTCAAATAGAATAAAGCACAAAGTTGAACTACAGAACTGACCACCCATGTTTTTGTTCACCAACATATTCTTTGCTCCTTTCATTCCCATTAATCCACGGTGGTGGATAGGGTTCAAAAATCTGTCTGAGCTCACAACTCTGGGCCAGTCCTGACCTCTTGCTGCCATCTTACAGAAATAGCTTCTCCAATGGCCTCGAACCCTGTGGTCCTAGTTACATGAATGGTAGCTTCCATTTTGATTAAAATTCTTTAGCCACAGTCATATTTCCTTTCGTCTTTGTGGTGAACCCTGTGAATAAATGAATGCGTCAGCACACACAAGACCAAGGAGATGGGACTCTGACATTGTAAGCTATTCACAAAGTTTTTCCATTATTGTGAATTCAGGGCACAGTTTTAATGCCCAGAAACAAATGGTTTGCAAAAAAACTCATCTTAGCACTCTTTTTCCCAAAAGGTTGATGATAACTATTGCTTTGTTAAACTTTATGAATTACATTTCAAAAGAGAAAATACCATGCTAATCCACTTTCTATTGATGAGAGCAAGATTAACTGTTGCCTCAAACTCATGTCCCTCCCACAATGACTAACAAAGTATTTGTATGTGTTGCCCAGGGATCCACCCGCTCATTAAAAAGACCCATGTTGCAAATACCAATCTGGAAACCTTCTATTGGCTTCTAGAACAAATACAAATAAGCAGATTATGTCGTTTATCCCCTCTTTGTATCTGTAGTTAGATGTATGGAATAGAATGTGATGACATAGATTTTAAGGAAATAGTAGCAGACAGAAATTTTGCTGCTGAGGAAAATACTTGTTTTTAAGAAATACCAGCACCAATAAAAAGATCTGCCAGGGGCTTGGAGTGGGGCAGAATGGGGAGTCATGATTTACTGGGTACAAGGTTTTATTTGGGGTTGATGAACATTTTTTTTGTTGGTTGGTTTGGTTTGGGTAGCATTTTCTGTTTTTTTGTTTTTTTTTTTTAAGTAGGTATTTTTGTATGATTGGATTAGGATTGAATTTCATAGTGAAAATAAGTTAATTAAAAAAAGACTTAGCATCTTAACCATTTTAAAGTGTACAGTTCAGGTGTAGTAAGTACATTTACGTCATTGTGTGACCATCATCACGGTCTTCAATGAACCTGTTTTATAACTTGGTAGCCGTGGTAGCTGTACAGCATTGCGAATGTACTAAATATCACTGAATTGTTCAAGTGTAAATGGTTAATTTTGTTATGTAAATTGCACCTCTACTTTTTACAATGTATACATGTGGGTATTGAAATATTTTGAAATATAGTGGTTACATAACACATTCAACTTGGCGTTCACAGGGTTAACCTGCATCTCCATCACCATAAAATGCCTCCTTCGTGTTTGCATACTTAAGTATTTATACATATTACAATTTTCTCCTCATTTTTGATAAAACAGGATTTAAGTTAATAAAGGTAACCAAATTACCAGAAAATATAAACTGAGAATATTAAAAATATGTCATTGAATTTTAAATTATTGGTGAACCTACCTACTGAGAATGAAAGCTGTATCCTGAATGTTTGTCAGTTCCAGTTCTTCAGCTCTGTAATGAACAGCAGTAGGCCTGTCACTCACTGAGACCAAGATGATTTTTTCCCACTACCTTGCATCTCTATTTCAGCTGAAAGAAAAAGAGAAAAATTATGAAATATGGTGACCTTTCTATTTATTGCAGATCACTTTAGACAGTCGCTTTAGACAACTGGCTTTGTGTCCAGGTGTCTTGTTTATCTCTTCCTGTGTTACAGGCAATAACCCGACTATTCTGAAATCCTTGTCTGCAAAACCACGTGGGAAACTTACACACCATTACTACATGCCTCCAGAGCCCCTTCTGAAAAAGCCTTCAACAGAAACAGATAAATCCCGCCCCCCCCCCCCCCCCGCCTTTTCTTCCAAGGCCAACATAACTTATGGCAGACAGATCAGACAAAAATTCATTTACAGTTGTTTGGCTGAATCCCCCGTCCCTCCCCTAAAGGCCAATATATTTCCTGGGGTGTTTGGTATTTCCAGAGAGGTCCCTAAGTTGAGAGACAGAAGTAAATTGTTTTATATACGCGTAAGACTCAGAGTCAGAAAAGTAGAAAGAAGCAACTCAGCAGGCCAGTGCTAAGATCTTGGCAAGGGAAGACACAGATGTGCGCGCGCAGACAGCGTCTAAAGCACAGTGCCTTCCCTCAGGCTGGTTTTTTTCTATTCCCTCTTTTCTGCCCGGGGTACACGCGTTGGGGGAGGGGACCAGAGGCAAAGTTCGCAGGGTTTGCACGCTTTCCGCAGCAACCCCGGCGAAGAGGGCCGGCCTTCCCCTCCCCTTCTCCTCCCTTCATCCCTGGAACGGCCCCCTGCCTCTCCCCCCACCCCCCACAACTGTATCCTCCACCCTCCCCCAAATCGGATTGATGCCACCGTCGAGTTAGTTCCTAGGACGAAGTCATCTTGCTCTCAAGGGTGAGCCCGTGCACGCGGGGGCACGGGAAGGGTATCGGGGGCAGTAATGACACCTCGCACCGAGCAAAACCGACGATTATCAGATTGTGTTTAATTTTTAATGAATCCTCAAGAGACAGAGGACCCTTTTCGTTTCCCCTGGACCCTCTCCTTTCCGGGGGCCTCTCTTGCCCGAGCGGACCGTCTCCACCTCCCCGGATCCTCGCAGCTCGAAGGCGAGCCAGGAGTCCCCAGATAACTATTTAGTATAAACAAACCGTGAGGCTTTAATGGAATTACCTCAGCCTGCTAGTAAATAATTTATAGTAGGCAGTAAATAAAATATGGTTCTATGTCTTTAAAAGAGTTGTCAAGTGGAAAACACCCACCAGAGGGATGTAAACCCCGAAGATTGCCACGCTTAAAGACGCCGGTTGGGATGGGGAACCGGGGAAAAGACAACATGATTTTCGACCCTGAACGAAGGCGTTGGTGCCGCGGGAGCCGGAGCTGGCGGCTCTGGGGGAAGGTTCCCGCGGGCAGGAGGGAAGAGACACGACGCCTTTTTCACTGAGCTAAGGGGCAAAGGATTAAAATGCAAAGGAAGGAGGCTGCACTTTCAGAATAATAACTTCCATTTGAAAGCCTGGTCGCTTTCAAATTCGTTATCACCCTCAATCCTCGCCACCACCCTTCCAGAAAGACCAGGCGGGACCCTGATTCCCATTTTGCGGATGGGTTTAAAAAAAAAAAAAAAGGCTCGGAGGCTAAGGGCCGGCCTCCAGGTCTGCCTGCTGGGGACTAATAAGTGGACGCGGGAGTCCCTGGAGCAGTTGTTCTTCCCCGCGGTACCCCCAGGCTGGTACGCCCCGCACCACCACACACACTCAGGCTACCCGCCCAGCACACTTGCCCGGTTTTACCATACTTCAGCCTCTCTTCTGTTTTCGGTGACCTGAGGACCCTCTAAATAAATTTTCTGCCCCCTCCCCTTCTCCATATCACTCCCGCTGGAAGGCGCATCCCCAGTTCGGAGAGGAGGATAGATTTATGAGCATCTCCTCAAGGTTACCCCCAAGACAACCTTGACCATGAAACCAGAATCTTGAACACTTGACCTAAATTTCCAAGGGCATCTGTTTCCGTCTGTAATTGTCACCAGGCTTCATTTGAAATTCGATCCTGTGTCACTAATGGTATTAACAGGAGCTGAGGTCCAACCTTCCAACGGGGAGACTGTTGCATATGATTTTACTTCCAAACGAAAGTAAATCAGTTTCTATAAACCTACAGCAACCCCCTCCCCGAGTACAATAAAACTGTTGTCGCAATCAATAAATCTCTGGTTTGGGGCAATGAAAATTAGATAACTGTTCTCTCTCTCCCTCCGTCTCTTCTCTTCCCCCCATCCCCATAAGACAAAGCCACTATTCAAAGAACGGGGCGTCTTGTTAACCATTTCTGAAGTCCCTCGCTGTACCCGGCGCCTTTCAGACATGCACCTCTCAGTCATCGGAGAAAACCAGACGTTTAATTATGGTGACTTTTGTTCGATCATTACGGATAATAAAGGCAACCTTTTCGCTAGATACAATTATAACGCAAGCTGCTCCAACACCTGCACGGATCGCATTTGTCTCCAGCTTGATTTCTCTCTCCTCCTCTAAACTGCCTTTGAATTTCTCCTTCTCTTCTGACCAGAAGATTTAATGTGTTGCAAGAGATAGATTTCACGAAAACGCGTTGTCCCTTCTGTAGCTACATCTGCTCCGACCTATTAAGAAAAGTAAGACATTTTGATACTAATTGCAAATAAATTGTGATGTGTTCACCGAGTAATTGATTTAATGAAGTTCATATGAAACTCCTGAGATTGGCCAAGTGAAAGGCCCCCTGGTGCGTCTATTGTGTAGGAAAGGAAGGTTGCTTTTTCGTTTTCTTTCTTTCTTAAAAAAAAAAAAAAAAAAACACACACACATATATATGTAAGTGGCGTGGCGGGTGGAGGGGGTGGTGAGGAGGGGGTGGGCACAGATGTTACCTCCGCAGTCGACGCTGTGGCGGGAAGGAGCCTCCGGGATCACGCCTCCCGCCCGCCCGCCCGCCCGCCGAGCCCCGAGTCCGGCCAAACGAAGCGCAGGCGGCCGCGCCCTGACCGGCCCCGGGAGCCCGGGACGCGCCGTTCAGTGTCAGGCACGGCCGCCAGCGTCCTCGGAGTTGCCGAGATCGCACAGGCTATTGCGGCTCGATTCTGTTCCCCCTCTTCCCGAAGTCTCGACGCCGGCCTCTAAGCCATTTTCCCGGCCCAAAGGCCAGAGGCCAGGAGGCTGAGCGAGAAGAGGGGCGGGGGGGCAGGAGGCTCCCCGCTCGGCCCCGGCCCCCAGGCCGCAGCCTGGGGGAGAGCTGCGGTGGCGAGTACATGCCACCTCCTGCGGCCCGTGGGGTGGGGGTGGGGGTTCCGGAGTGGGGGGCGGGGCCCGGGCCCATCCCGCAGCCGAGAATCTGGACAACGAAGGCTCTTTCGGCGCTCATGCCGGCTTTCCTTTTCAAGCCTTTCTAACCAAATTGGCAAGTTAAGGAGCTGGGGCTGGCGGGGTGCGGAAAGGGAATCAGAATTTTCTGAGCACCTGCTGAGCCACAGTTAGTTCCTTCTATCCCAGCGGAGGGTATCATTGCTCCCCCTTAACAGATGCAGACACTGAGGCCAGAAGGACCCTTGGCAGCGACTTGCCAATACTTGTCCTGGCTACTCCTTGCCCAGCCCGGCTCTTCGGGAAGAAGGCAAGTTCGAGAAAAACCTTGCCCAGTTTGCCCTCAGAGTCCTCCAAAAACGTTCTGCTCGGTAACTCAGGCTGGAGGGCATGGGGGCCAGGGCAGAACCGGCCGCCGTGCCCGGCGCATGCCTCCGAGTTGGCTGCACACATTCGGCGGCTGGAGTTTGCAATTTTTGTTTCGTTTTGTTTTCGAGAAAGAGGAACTCGTCTGAATAATCAAGGCCTGAGCTGAGCTAGCGGCTGGCTCCAAGTTCCTCGGAGTAGCCCGACTGATGAACTTTCCGCGAGTTGCTTCCTCCCGAGTCCGGGAGCCGCTCATCCGGATCCCCCGGCGCTCGGAGGCCTGGGTGAAGCTGGGCGTGGGGGGCGGGGTGCCGGCTCTGCCCCGCGGGCGTTAGCTGCCCGGACCCGCGAGCCCGGCTGTAGGGACGAGGGGTGGCCCTCCCAGCCCCTCCACCCACGTTGGGGCAGCTGCGCAAGGACTGGACCGCCCGCGGGGTACAGGCCGGTTCTCCTCGGAGGTGGCGGCGAGTTGAAAACCCGGGCGAACGCAAATGGTCACCGCTGGGGTCCGATCGCTGCTACGTTCTCTTCCCGAGGGGCCAGACCTGGCGCGAAACCCCGCGGAGGAACCCGTCCCTTGCTTTCCCCTTGGACATTTCCAACTGGGTTAGCGTCCCAACGCCCGGCCCCGAGCGCCCGAGCAGCAAGCGGGACCCGCCTTGGGCCGGGCCGCCAGAAGCGCCACCTTGTCCCCGGGTGGAACTGGGCCCCAAGTGCCCAGCCTGCTCCTTCTGGGGAAGCTCGCTCCCCACGCTTTTGTCCGGGTCCGCCGCTCGCAGGCCCACCCTTTCGGGGGCTCTCTGCCGGCCCCGACCGAAGTACCTCTCCTTTTGTCTCGGCGGAGCCCTTTCCTCGTTTTTTTTTTTTTTTCCGGGACGCAGAAGGAAGGGGCCGGGGTTGGGGGGGGCGCGCCCTCGCCTCGGTACGGGGAGCCCCAGCTAGCCGCCCCTGCCGCAGGCTCATCATTTCTGGGACCCTAGAGGGTCTGTCCGGACGTCTGAAGCCCCCTCTCCCATGAGTGGGTGAACTGGGAGCAACTTTCTTCAGCCCAAGGTCACAAGCACACTTTCTGGGGCCGCGAATCCCCTGCCTGCCCCTCTGCCCCCATCGGCTTCGGTACAAACGCCGGCCCAGAGACTGGGGTGTCGAGGATGGGGCTGGGAAGTCGGGGGGCCTGGGCCGCAAGGGTTTTCGGGATTGTGGAGGGAGGCGCCGGTTGGGCGGGGGAAGAAAAGTTAGATTTGAGAGGTTTGGCTGGCCAGGATTGTTTCGGAATGACCTTTTCTCCCCAGTAAGTGGGCACCAGCAGCTGACAATCGCGCACGAGGGGCGTGCAGTCTTTGTGCACATTTTTCACATTCCTGGGGCCAGGACAAGATTGACAGGGGCCTTGAAGGTACGGGAGTCGCGGCACCCCGCTTAGTTGGACGTTGCAGCCTGTGCGCCCCAGGACAAGGCTGCGCCCCCAGTCCAGGAGGCCCACTCCCCTCCCCCCCCCCGGCTGCAGCGCCCCCTAAGGCCCGGAGGTGGGAGCCGGCAGGCCCTGGGGAGCCCCCGGGCCGGGGGCTGGGTCCGGTTGGGGGGCGGGAAGCCGGGTGCTCGCGGGTCCCGCCTGAGAAGCGGTCACCCGCGGGGGCTTGGCATCTGAAAGTGCGATTTGGGTAGCTGGGAGTGGAGATTTACGATCCCGGAGGACAGAGCGTGAAAGAGGTATCATCATCAGTTCTGACTGAAAGAAAGAAAACATATCTTTAACAAAAAGACAGACCCTGGCCATTCACCCGCGTTGTTAGGACAACGTGAACTATCCTTGAAATGATTCGTTCCACTGCAAAGGAATTTACATTCAACAGTGAAAACTCTGCCTTTTTTTATTTATTCTAAAAGACTTTTCACTCCGGAGAATCGTATGTTCGGTCCTTCTATTTATTTTTCAGCATTCACGGTGCATTCGTATTAGATCAACAGAGAGAGCCGCACAATCCGCTCATTAAGCGGCCCAGCCCGGGGTTCCAGAGACCCAGCCCGGGGTTCCAGAGACCCAGAGCTACAGGTAGACCGGGCGGGGGAGACGGTGCCGGGGTTGAGGTCTAGGACCACGCTGGCGCCCTCCAGGCCCAGAGGATGCGGTGAGGGGCAGCGGGTCTGTGGAGTGGGGAGCGTAGCACCGAAAACCCTGACGCGAGCCCACAGCCAAACGCAGTGACGGGAGATCTCCACCTCTTGGTACAGCACCTGGCACACTTCACGGTTTGTCGCGAAGAAACTGGACCTGAAGTTCCCAGTGACACCCCCACAAAGCTGTTAAAAACTGATCGGCTTGGCCCAGCTTCGCCGGGCACAATTCAAGCCGATCTCCACAAATTGGGAAGACACACTCTCATCTCTTAGTAGCCTGGGATGTTTGCTTTCACACATATTCCCAGGGCCCACAAATTCACGCCCCACCCCAGTTCGCCACTGGTCGCCAGAGCCAGGAAACCTCTCATCAAAGAAACAAAAGTGGAAAGTTTAGGCGTGCCGCCTCCTGGGGGGTGGGGGTGAGCTGACCCCCTCTCTAACTGTCCCGGATCAGCTGGGATAAGCTTCCACCGCCTCCGGAAACGGGGCAGCCGCCACCAACTCTCAGCTTCACCACCAGCCCAGGACCCAGCACTCCCCATCCCACTCCAAACGTGCTCTTTTCTTCAGTCTAGGGCTAAGTTTTTCTCAACAGTAATGGGTGTTGCTAAACTTTTTCTTGATGATCTTTTCTAGCTTCTAATTAAATTGGAGAGAGAATTTGTGTTAGCCATTGTATTCAACAATTTGCCTATCATCTCCTAAGGTATCTTGAATCACCCCTACACACACACACACCCACACACCCACACACACTGAGGCCATACCTTGAATTATCGTCAACATGAATTCTAGCTGATGCTGAAGCTGAAACTCCAATATTTTGGCCACCTGATGCGAAGAACTGACTCACTGGAAAAGACCCTGATGCTGGGAAAGATTGAAGATGGGAAGAGAAGGGGACAACAGAGGGTGAGATGGTTGGATGGCATCACTGATGTGATGGACATGAGTTTGAGTAGGCTTGGGGAGTTGGTGATGGACAGGGAAGCCTGGCGTGCTGCAGTCCATGGGGTCTCAAAGAGTCGGACATGACTGAGGGACTGAACTGAACTGAACTGAATTCTAGCAATTGTCCTTTCTAACTGGATTTCCGGGTCTCCCTCACTTAGATTCAGAAGCAGTGGCCATGGGCTGCTTAGCTAGGGATTAAAGGTGGCTGACATTGGGCACTTGTAGCAAAGGTGTGAACTGGGTTGGCTCTGGGGAAGGCCCTAATTATTCTGTCTCTGCACAAGGCCTTCCGGGGGTTGAATAGGAAGTAGGGTTTTGTTCAGCATTCTTCCTCCTGGATTCTCTTGGATTTATTTCATCCTCTCGGACTGGTGGTTTTGTTTTGCTTCTTTTCCTGCCTCAACCTGAGGTTTATCCTGAGCCGTCCCTTGACCTCTCTCTCCCTCTCCTTCTAAAATTCTTTGAAACAGCTTTCCTGTCCTCTTATCCCTGAGTCTTCACGGAGAATCTAACTACAGTGAAGTCAGAATCCCAAGCAGAACTCAGCATATGCCAATCCCCCAGGTGGTTTGAGAGAATGTGCAGACAAATGAGAGATATAGACCTCAGTACTCTTGCCTGGAAAATCCCATGGACAGAGGAATGTAGTAGGCTACAGTCCATGGGGTTGCAAAGAGTCGGACACAACTGAGCGACTTCACTTCACTTCACTTCACCCTCCAACTAGATCTAAGCTTCGTCAATGAAGTCTGAGCAACTTCCATATGGGTTGGTGTTTGTTCCTCTGTGGTATCTACACTTCGATGCAGGTGGCAAATGCCTTCCAGTGTCAACCCTGCGCTTGCCTTGAAAGTGCCTCTCTTACTCTCAGGCAGGATGGAAGGGAGGAAGGAAGGGCGGGGGAAAGAAAGGAAAGGGGGAAAAAAGAAAGAAGAAAGGAAGGAAAGAAAGAAGAAAGGAAAGAAGGAAGGGAGAGTGGGAAAGGAGAGGCCCCTATGGAAAACAACTCTGGGAGAGTTCTGAGAGGCCTCCAGCTGAAAAGGCTTGAGTATGAGAGGCTCCCAAGGCAGCTTTGGTGGGGGGAGGGCAGGAGGAGGCGTGTGAGAAAAGTGACATGTCCTAAAGCACACCCCAGGAGAGCTGGAGATCTAGGAAGGACTCAAAATGTATTTCTAATTACTTTTCATGCTCCCAGGAAAGGGGCCCCTTTTAAGTTCTATTTTAAAAGCTTGTTATTGTGCTGAGTTACAGTCCACATGTTGAAAGCACTGTTTATACATGTGAACTTTTGTATAGGGTGGAAGGACAGCAAATGGGAGAAATGTACTTTTCTGGCAGGATCTGTAGAAAATCAAAACTTGGCAGCCTCTTCAGTAATAGTTTTCTCATGATAAGAGCTGATTAGGAGTAACAAAACATTGATTTGACCAAAAATATGTGTGGATTCTTGATAAGAAATGAGGAAACCCTCATTCATGTCTTGTTTGTGTTTCTGTATCTCTCATGTAGCTGAGGCTCCAAATGTGCAAGTGTGAATTATGCAGACATGAGTGCAGGACAGACATTCAGTCAGCAGAGGGCGCACTCGTCACTGTGAAACCCTATTGCCAGATTTGGAGGTGACAATGGTACCTAGGGGCTTCCCAGATGGCGCTAGTGGTAAAGAACCCGCCTGTCAATGCCGGAGACAAAAGAGATGAGGGTTCGATCCCTGGGCTGGGACGATCCCTGGAGAAGGAAATGGCAACCCACCTCGGTATTCTTGCCTGGAGTATCCCATGGACAGAGGAGCCTGGCGGCCTGCAGTCTGAGGGGTCGGAAAGAGTCAGACGGGACTGAAGCAACTTAACACTTACCAAATGGTAGGTAAGGGCAAGAATGATGGATATAATCTCATTGGAATGGGGCTCCAGTGGAGATCTAGAAAATGCAAAAAAGTATCTATTTCTTGAAAGTAAAGACAAAGAGAGCAAGAGAGGACATGTTGGTATACTTTATAGCCATGTGTAGTCCAAAAAGTAAAAGTATCTCAGGACTGGAAAAACGACCTTGAAAATCTTGATTCCTCAGGTATGAGGTTGAGGTCAGAGTATCCACTGAATAAAGAGCTGACGTTCGCTGTATGTCCATGATACCCCGAAACACGTTTGCTTTCTCAAAATCAGGAGGCAGCTGTAAATGCTGTAAAGATCACTGAATATGACACTGAAAGCTCTTGGTCTTAGTACATTCCAGTGAGTTCTTAGTCCAGTCACTTCCTGTCTTTGCGTTTCAGTTTCTCCATCTGTTATACAAAGTAGAAATGGAACTAGATCACCTCTAAAGTCCCTTCTTGCTCTAACAGGATAGGATCCTGGAAACAAAATGAAATCTGAACCCACTTAGAATTTAATCTTCATATTCTAGGATACTCAAACCCTGGTTTCACAAAGATGGTAATATGCAGGCAGGGATGAAGGTAGCAAGCAATGCTGACCACTCTGTGATGCTAACTTTTTGCCTTATCCAGCTTGAGAGCTGTTCCACCATGTAACTACAGCTTACATGGTGGAAACAGTGTTCTTGGGCTGATAGACCCAGCCAGCAACTGAGTTGTAAGTAGAAGTTGTTAAAAAAAAGCCTTGAGACTAGGGCACTGTCCACTATGGGAAGGCTGAGGTCCCCGGGCCAGGCCAGAATGCTTAAGTTTGAGTGGACCTTTAACATTCTGCCATGCTCAGTCTAGTGACCTTGGGGAACCCTCAGATTCAAGAAGATCACTGTCATGTCTGTTGACAGATTTGTGTTCCTCAGGCCTTTTCAACCCACAGTGAAATTTTGGTTTTCCTCAAGTGAGTAATTTATACACTGGTGTGAACACCTGAAGCAGTTGCTTGAATTGGATTTTCTTGTTTCTGTCTAGAGCAGATACTAGATTGGTTAACACAAAGAGCAGGGCCACCGCTAATTTTGTTATTCCACTCAACTGGCATGAAGTTTCTAAAACTGATGACAAAGTCATTGCAGCTGTGGATGTACACTTGTTCACTTGCTGAATAGCTTAGAATGTGTTGTGAGTAGGCAAAATCATGACATACTCAAAGGTCTAAGGTCGACACTGTTCTGGAACCTGCCTTCCTCTGTCCCCTCCACTTCACTTCCCAGCTTTATGTGGCCAAGCTGTGGACTCATAAGCTCCATAGACTCTGAAGCCCCAGACAGATTAAGCTGGAATTCAGCCGAGTGAGGTGTTTGGGAGCAGGTTCTGACACTCGCTCTAGGCCTGCCCAGTCCAGCACCGTGGTCACTAGCCACGTGGGCACTTGAAACGTGGCTTGCCCAAATTGAGGTGTGCTGTAAGGAGGGAACGCACACTAGATTTTTAAGACTTGGTTACCAAAAAAAAAAGAATGCTAAATATCTCAGTAATAGTTTTCATATTTTACATGTGGAAATGATTCTGGGTTAAATACATTACTAAAATAATTTCAGCTGTGCTTTTTGTTTTCACTTTTTAAATAGTGCTACCAGAAAATAAAAATTACACACATGGTTCACAATTGTGCCTCAGATTCCAGCTCTGTTGGGTAGCACTCCCTAGACAGTTGGCCAGGAGCTCCTACACACCTAGTCTGTGTCCAGCAGTAGAATAGACCCTGTTTCCTTGCTGATGCATCTCCAGAGTCAAGTACAGTGCCTGACAGATCCTAGGGGCTTACACTTGGATGAATGCGCCTTCCAAAACTCCAAAGTGAGGAAACATTGACTTTGGAAGAGACAGCTAGGAGGAAATGCTTACCCCCAAGCAACTCCACCTGCTATTGCATGACTGTGAGTGAAAAGAGCTTGGAAAATTACAGGCCACCTTAGTTCAAGGTGCAGCTCAGCAAGTCGCTCACTCACTGTGTGACCTCAAGCAAGTCACTGGTCTCCTAACCTCCTTTCCTTCCTCGGCGTAGGAAGAAGGTTGTGCCAAGTAGCTACTCTCAGCACCTTCCAGTGTTGGGACTCTTTGAACGGGGAGGGGTAGAGAAGCCTTTGCCCACTCATAATCACCGGGCCTGTCTCAAGTTCTCTTTGCACTTCCTCGTTCTTGCTTTACTTTTCCTCGTTTCCTCTTCACCTTTTTCCATTACACTCTGTGCTCTTGATTCTGTCTCTACCCTCTGTCCCCCAAAGCAATGCCAGAACTATCTTTCTCCTGTTTTTGTGTTGTTATACTTCTCCAGTTGCTGGGGATGGAAAATGAGGAAGGCCCCATCCCGGAAGTGATTTCCCATCCCGGAAGTGGAAACACAGCAGGTTTCGGAGGGAGTGGTCCTCTTGGATTTCTAGGACTCTGGCAGCGGTCAGGGACAGTGCTAGCAAATGAGGGTCCAAGGTATAGAGCAATGAGGAGCTAGGGCAAGAGTCCAGCCATCCAGTGTTCTTGCCTGGGAAATCCCATGGATAGAGGAGCCTGGCGGGCTACAGTCCATAGAGTCACAAAGAGTCAGACACGACTTAGCAACTGAGCATGAGCATCGTCACAGTCTCAGCTCCGCTCGCTGCCATTTGCTCACCTGCTGGCACTCTTACAGTTTTCCCTAAAGTTAAGAGTTCTATAGTGCCAGTTTGAAGCATTTGCTCATTTAGCTGTTGAACAGGAACAAAAAGCCACTATGTCAAAGAGCCAAATGCTTTCTCAAGGGCCAGGCAGAGTGGGTTAGGGTGAGACAATAAGAAATGGTGAGAGTCGTGGCAAACCAGAGTGAGCTGATTGTAGCTAAAGGCTTTCAAAGTCTTCTTCCTTTTGATTTTTTAAATGCTGTGGTGACCAAGCAAAACACAACTCTAGCCTGAATCAGGGTCATAGCCAATGTATTCAGTTCAGTTCAGTTCAGTCGCTCAGTTGTGTCCAACTCTTTGGGACCCCATGAATTGCAGCATGCCAGGCCTCCCTGTCCATCACCAACTCCCGGAGTTCACTCAAATTCATGTCCATCAAGTCAGTGATGCCATCCAGCCATCTCATCCCCTGTTGTCCCCTTCTCCTCCTGCCCCAATCCCTCCCAGAATCAGAGTCTTTTCCAATGAGTCAACTCTTCACATGAGGTGGCCAAAGTATTGGAGTTTCAATTTTAGCATCATTCCTAACAAAGAACACCCACAGCTGATCTCCTTTAGAATGGACCTAGAGCCAGACATCCTGGAATGTGAAGTCAAGGGGGCCTTAGAAAGCATCACTACCAACAAAGCTAGTGGAGGTGATGGAATACCAGTTGAGCTATTTCAAATCCTGAAAGATGATGCTGTGAAAGTGCTGCACTCAATATGCCAGCACATTTGGAAAACTCAGCAGTGGCCACAGGACTGGAAAAGGTCAGTTTTCATTCCAATCCCAAAGAAAGGCAATGCCAAAGAATGCTCAAACTACTGGCACAATGGCACTCAATCTCACACACTAGTAAAGTAATGCTCAAAATTCTCCAAGCCAGGCTTCAGCAATATGTGAACCGTGAACTTCCAGATGTTCAAGCTGGTTTTAGAAAGTCAGAGGAACCAGAGATCAAATTGCCAACATCCGATGGGTCATCAAAAAAGCAAGAGAGTTCCAGAAAAACATCTATTTCTGCTTTATTGACTTATGCCAAAGCCTTTGACTGTGTGGATCACAATAAACTGTGGAAAATTCTGAAAGAGATGGGAATACCAGACCACCTGGCCTGCCTCTTGATAAATCTGTATGCAGATCAGGAAGCAACAGTTAGAACTGGACATAGAACAACAGACTGGTTCCAAATAGGAAAAGGAGTACATTAAAGCTGTATACTGTCACCCTGCTTATTTAACTTCTATGCAGAGTACATCATGAGAAACGCTGGGCTGGAAGAAGCACAAGCTGGAATCAAGATTGCCAGGAGAAATATCAATAACCTTAGATATGCAGATGACACCACCCTTATGGCAGAAAGTGAAGAGGAACTCAAAAGCCTCTTGATGAAGGTGAAAGAGGAGAGTTGAAAAAGTTGGCTTAGAGCTCAACATTCAGAAAACAAAGATCATGGCATCTGGTCCCATCACTTCATGGGAAATAGATGGGGAAACAGTGGAAACAGTGGCAGACTTTATTTTCCTGGGCTCCAAAATCATTGCAGATGCTGACTGCAGCCATGAAATTAAAAGATGCTTACTCCTTGGAAGGAAAGTTATGACCAACCTAGACAGCATACTGAAAAGCAGAGCTATTACTTTGCCAACACAGGTCCGTCTAGTCAAGGCTATGGTTTTTCCAGTGGTCATGTATGGATGTGAGAGTTGGACTGTGAAGAAAGCTGAGCGCCGAAGAATTGATGCTTTTGAAACTGTGGTGTTGGAGAAGACTCTTGAGAGTCGCTTGGACAGCAAGGAGATCCAACCAGCCAATATATTAGGTTGGCCAAAAATTCGTTCGGATGTTTCTGTACGATAGTACAGAAAAACCTGAATGAACTTTTTGGCCAACCCAATACTTCAAAGTGTGCCATCCTTCCTAGCTTATCTATCATCTAGATTTTGGCTAGATTCTGTCTAGATTTCTTAAGATGGTCGATGACATACCAAGACAAATAACTTTAGAACTCATAGTCTATATTTAAACTCTAATTTCCAATGAGCATATGCAAACCTTCCCTTCCTTCCACTACTCTCTAGTCCTGCTGCTGCTAAGTCGCTTCAGTCATGTCCGACTCTGTGCGACCCCATAGACGGCAGCCCACCAGGCTCCCCGTCCCTGGGATTCTCAAGGCAAGAATACTGGAGTGGGTTGCCATTTCCTTCTCCAATGCATGAAAGTGAAAAGTGAAGTTGCTCAATCGTGTCCGACTTGTAGCGACCCCATGGACTGCAGCCTACCAGGCTCCTCCGTCCATGGGATTTGCCAGGCAAGAGTACTGGAGTGGGTTGCCATTGCCTTCTTCCTCTAGTCCTAGAAATGCATTCATCTCCACCCTGGAGTCTTCCATTGCTTTCAAGGGTCGCTTGAGCATTAGTTATGTTAAAATTTAAACTGAAGCAAACAGACTGTGTAAGATTTGCATTCTTTGAAATATGATTATACATGTTCAGCAGATTTCTCCAAAAACTTAAAGTCCTAGTACTGATATGAACAAAAGCTGGAGTTCTTGATAACTTGCCATTTCTTCTAATGAGAAGAGTTACTGTGAAAGTGTCCAAGCTGTCATGGAGTTGGAAGTGTCTCAAAGAACATTTTGCCAAGGCCACATCTGCCTCACTCATGCATCTTTCTATCTGCTGAGGGATAAGATGTCTTCACACCAAATGACCTCAAGACACAGAGTCATCACTCTTCTGTCATCCTGCATTGGTCACCCAGCAGACAACAAGCAGTCTGAAGACAGGGCCTGTGTCTAAGCCATCCCATAGCCCCAGCACCCAAGTCCGGTGCTCAAAGCTTAATGAACGGAACTGTCCTTCTGGACAGTTATGGAACTGAACTGTCTCATTCCCTAAATATTTGTTTCCCCATTCATTTATTTATTTAGCACACATCCATGACGAATATGCTTTCTGCTATGAAAATGGAAGGAGAAAATTGTTTAAGCAGATTCTTTCCCTTGTAACCTTTATAAAGAAAGGCATATATCCTGAGTATCATTTGCTGAGTCCCAGCCACTCTCCTTGGTACTAAGGATGCCCTGGTGATGTGATAAACAGTCCTTTGTTCCCACAGGGCTCATGATTGACAATAGCAAAGGCCGGGCTTTAGTGGAACCCAGACATCACTTCTTGGAGGAAGCCTCCATGGCTCCTTATCCTCTTCCCTTGTCCCTCTTGTAATTTGTGTGTCCCTTGCCACAGACCTTGTTGCTCCATGTTTTAGTTGCCTGTCCACTTAAAGGTCCCCCAGTGTGGACTCTCTGCTGCTCACAGGGTGGAAACTTGGGTCCCATTGTTGCTGCACTCCCAGGGCATGACATGGCTCCTGTTACAGAAGTAGCACACAAAGTGTGCTGAGTTAGTGGATGAAAAATTGACAGTTCTATACACAGTTTGACCAATGAGAACTAAGGATATTGGAGTCAAACAATTTGTAGTTGAGGTTGAATACAAAGTAGCGAGTGGGTTGCTAGAAGAGGGAAAGAGCATCTTGGCTCTGGAGTGATCGAAGTTCCATGTTAGAATCTGCTCTCATTGCAGTCATCTGACTATTCCATTTTAGAGTGATATGAAACAGTGTGACATGGTAGTTCAGTGGAAAACCACTAGATTTTGGAGGAGATGTTAATTTGAAGCAGAAGTTAAGAATATCCTTGGAGTCTATTTTTTTCAACCCTTCCTGCTACAGATATAGATTCTAAGTCTATAATACATATCCAGCTCAATATCTCTAGCTATCTATCTTCTTCTTTTTTTTTGCTCTTTAGATTTAAAAATGCTTTTGAACCTGAAAAAAATAATGTGGGGAAACTAAACCAGTATGAGGTTAGCATGTGGGGAGGCGGGAGTGAGTGGCTGCAAAACATATGGTTATATTCCTGGATTTGAATTATTTCTTCTTTTTTGGTTTGGGTTTTTTTTTTTAATAGTGTGAAGCTTTTTTACTTAAAGGCAATTGTTGGGGAAATGAGCATTACATTTCCAGTTGTACTGACTTATAGTATCCAGCCATTTAGATTCCTGTGTGTTCCAATTCCTTTTTCTATAGCTTTTCTGACTTCTTTTCCATCTCTTTCTCTGCCCATAACACCTCTGTATTTTCTTTCTTTGGTTTTTTTTTTTTTTTGGCCACACCGAGTGGCATGTGGAATCTTAGTTCCCTGACCCAGGGATCGAACCTCCTTGCAGTGGAAGCATGGAGTCTTAACCACCGGACTGCCAGGGAAGTCCTCTGTATTTCTAGAATAGCATCCTCTTAACCTCAAATACAAACACCATCAGAGAAATTTTGAAGAGTCTCTTATACTGGGACAGTGTTTGAACCATGTCCTTCCCGCCGCACACACACACATTTCCTAGGGAACTGTTTAAACCTAAATGCACCCTCATCTTGCCACCTTTCTTTTTTTCCCCTGGTTTTATTTATTTTTACTTTACAATATTGTATTGGTTTTGCCATCACATTGACGTGAATCCGCCATGGGTGTACATGTGTTCCCATCCTGAACCCTCTCCCACCTCCCTCCCCATCCCATCCCTCTGGGTCATCCAGTGCACCAGCCCTGAGCACCCTGTTTCATGCATCGAACCTGGAACTGGTGATCTGTTTCATATATGATAATATACATGTTTCAATTGCTATTCTCGCAGATCATCCCACCCTTGCTCTCCACAGAGTCCAAAAGATGTTCTATACATCTGTGTCTCTTTTGCTGTCTCGCATATAGGGTTGTCATGTACCATCCTTTCTAAATTCCATTATATGTGTTATATACTGTATTGGTGTTTTTCCCTCTGACTTACTTCACTCTGTATAATAGGCTCCAGTTTCATCCACCTATTAGAACTGATTCAAATGTATTCTTTTTAATGGCTGAGTAATACTCCATTGTGTATATGTACCACTGCTTTCTTATCCATTCGTCTGCTGATGGACATCTAGGTTGCTTCCATGTCCTGGCTATTATAAACAGTGCTGCGATGAACATTGGGGGTACACGTGTCTCTTCAATTCTGGTTTCCTCGGTGTGTATGTCCAGCAGTGGGATTGCTGGGTTGTATGGCAGTTCTATTTCCAGTTTTTTTAAGAATCTCCACACTGTTCTCCATAGTGGCTGAAACTAGTTTGCATTCCACCAACAGTGTAAGAGGGTTCCCTTTCTCCACCCCTCTCGCCAGCCTTTATTGGCTTGTAGACTTTTGGATCGCAGCCTTCTGACTGATATGCCACCTTTCATATCTCACTCTTTTCTTGTTATCTTTCCACTTAACAAGCTTCCAAGGACTGATGATTTCACGTGGGTGATTGTCAAGTGTCCTGTGAAAATACTTCCTATTTTTTTTTCCTGTGTCCTTTAATTCATCATCTTTCCACTAGCCCTTAACTTTGTGCTTAGGCAGATTGCAGTCAGCATCTGCACCTCCTAAAATGCCCCAGCGGCCTGCCTTTTGCTGCTCTGGTGCTGGGTAATCATGACACCCATGGTCCCACCTGTCTCCCTGCATGTTTCTCACACACAAGACTTCCTTGCAAGTCAGAGCTTGTGTGACTGGCTCCCAGTCAGAGCACTCTATGAAAAAGGAGCCCGTTGAGTTGAGGGCTTGGAGCCTTAGTGGGGAAGCTCCTTCTTCAGTGATCACAACGCACCTCATTAAGCATTCTTTTCTGCCTCATTTTCTAAAGAGAGCAGACTTGGGGTCTGTCATGTTGGAGGGCTGTTGAGAATGGTATAGCTTCCCGTCTGGACTGCCCCATGATTCTCCTAGACATTTCAAGCCAGCCATGTGTTTGTTCCCAGATGACTGCCTTCCTGTCATCTGAGGAAAAGTTTTAAGTAGTTCAAGTCTGAAAGTGCTTCTAGCAGTCATCTGTCTCCTTCTCTTTTCCTTTCCCCATAACCGTCTCAGTTAGGGGAAATAGATAGACAGCATAATAACCTTTTACTCTCTGACCTAAACCAGGGAAAGGCTAAAAGGGGATCAGTTATTTCTAGAGATGAGAAGACCTGTGTGTGTGTGTGTGTGTGTGTGTGTGTGTGTGTGTGTGTGCACGCGCACATGTGCGTAAGTGCGCAGTGGGTTTGGGGAGCAGGGAGGGGGCAACACAAATCAATTAAAAGATTTTTCTGGCTCCATACTTTCATTTAAATATTTGAAAAGGAAAAAATCTGAGGGGTGAGTCATCCAGTTGCCAATCGGAGATCTAGCCAAGGGGAAAACACCTACTCTGTGTCCAGCTCTGTTCCTGATATAGAGGGAGGCTTGGAGCACAAGGTCCTTGCCCTCAGGTTACCACCCATCTTTCTTCAGCCCTTTGAGGCCTTGAAGAGCAGTCTATGCGTGAAGCCTCTGTGTCTTTCCTTTAACCTATGTCTCAGGTTGGATTCTCTGGGAAGCAGAGTCTGAGACAGAGGTAGAATGTGGGGTATTTATGAGTGAGTTCCCTCAGGATTAACATCTGTGGGAGGGAGGGAGAGGAAGCAGGCTTGGGAAGCAGGAAGAGGAAGCACTTCTCTCTCTGGAGAAGGGCCATAATGCAGGTTCAGTGGTTGCTCAGCCAACCTCACAGGGCTCTCCGGATGGAGATCATTCTCAGAGCTGCCCTGAGTTAAACTGAGATGACTGGGAACGTTACGCTCCCACACAGATCAGTTATTGGATATATGCTTCCATGAAAAGAAGTGTGACCTCTGGGTAAAGGGTCTCTCTGAAGCTGAAGCCATCTCTGAAGGGGCTGCTGGGACTCAGCAGATAGTCCTCCCAGCAGCTGAGCAAGCAGATACTTTCATTGAAGGGAGATCTGGGTGGTGCATCACAGTGGCTACTGCAACCCACCGCAGGCTGGCTTTTCAAGAAAGCCAACTAAATTGGCCCTTGCCAAGGTTAGCAACGAACCCCTCAGTAGAAAGTTCAACAGCCTTGTCTTGATCCTCTTCTTACATGAATTCCTGAGCGCTTGGCACTGTTAATCAACTGTCTGGCTTTGAAACCTCCCTCACTTCTGCTGTAGTTCACTTTTAACTTTTCTGAAACTCCTTCCAAGTCATTGCTCTATGTTCCTCAGTGAACCATTCAGTCATAGATTGCTGTCCCCACCTCCTTGTTCCATCCTGGGCTCTCCTCTTTCTTTTCTGTGTTCTTTTTCTCTCTGGATGATCTTTCTCATTCACTTCCAAATGCCAGTGGATGAGATGACTCCCACAGCAACAACTCTTTTCTGAGCTCCAGGTGTATTTCCAACGACCGCTACATATCCACAATGTAAGTGCCCTGCTGAGACAGATTAACCTGTGTTGTTAGTCAGCTTGGGCTGCCATGACAGAACACACAGGCTGGGTGGCTTAAACAACATAAGATTCTTTCCTCACAGCTCTGGAGACTGGAAGTATAAGATCAAGGTGCCAGTAGGGTTGGTGTCTGATGAGAACTCTCTCTCCTCGAGTTGAAAATCCCACCTTCTTTCTGGTCCTCACATGACCTCTTTTCTGTGCGTACATGAGGGGAGAGAGAGGAGATCTCCAGTATCTCTTCCTCTCTAATAAGGATGCCAGTCGTATCAAGTAGGGTCCCAACCATATGACCTCATCTTAGTTACCTCCCTAAAGGTCTTATCTCCTAATATGGTCACATTGGGGTTTAGGGCTTCAACATATAAATTTTGTTTTGGGGGCACAATCATTCGCGCTAAAACTGTCCTAAAATAAACTCTTTATCCTATTTCTTCTATCACTGTCCCTCAAACTTACCCTTACCCATCTCTTCCTTCTCAGTAAATCATACCATCAGTGGCTTGAGCCAAAAACTTAATGAATCATCGTTGCCTTATTCTTTTCCCTCAACTTCTACATCTAGGCTCAGAGGGTAAAGCGTCTCCCTGCAATGCAGGAGACCCAGGTTCAATCCCTGGGTTGGGAAGATCCTTGGAGAAGGAAATGGGCAACCCACTCCAATACTCTTGCCTGGAAAATCCCATGGACAGAGGAGCCTGGTGGGCTACAGTCCACAGGGTCAGAAAGAGTTGGACATGACTGAGCAACATCACTTTCTACATCTAAGCTGCATATGTATTTCTATGTAAACAAATTAATCCCTAAATTTAGCATCTTACTAACAATAGGTACCTTATGCTCAGTCACATCCAACTCTTTGAGATCCCATGGACTGTAGCCTGCCAGGCTCCTCTGTCCATGGGATTTTTCAGGCAAGAATACTGGAGTGGGTTGCCATTTCCTACTCCAGGGGATCTTCTTCTCCCCAAGCATCAAACTTTGAGTCTCTTGTGTCTGCTGCACTGGCAGATGGGTTCTTTACCACTCGTGCCACCTGGGAAGCCCGCCAACACTTGTTATCTCACTCAGTTTCTGTGGGTGATAACTATGAACAGCTTAAGTGGATGGTTCTAGCTCAGAGTCTCTCGTGAGGTTGCAGTCAAATGTTGGCTGAGGATGTAGTCATCTGAAGGTTTGATTAGAGCTTCAGGATCAATAGTAAAAATTGCTCACTTAGTGGCCATGGGCAGGAGGCCTCACTTCTTCACTGGCTATCAGCAAAAGTACTAATTCCTCTGTAAGATGGGTCTCTCCACTGGGTTGCTTGAGTGACCTCATAATATGGCAGCTAGCTTCCCCAGAGTGAGTAACCCAAGAGAGAGTAAGGAGACCACGTGTCTTTCATAACCTAGTCTAAGAAGCTTTACACCCTCACTTCTACCATATTCTATTCAGTAGAGACAAGTTACTGAATATACACTAAAAGAGGACAATTAAGTCCTTTTGAAAGGAGGTGTATCAGATAATTTAATGGACATATCTTTAAATCTCCTAAACATCTCATATCTACCCAACTTTATGCATTCTTAGACCATTATACTGGCCTCCTAAATTGTCTCCTCACTTTCAATTTGTCCTAAAACCCAGATATAATCATGTGAACCCCAGGGGCTCCCTGGAACCTGCAGAAGAAAGCCCACATTCAAGGCATAACATTCAAGGCTCTACATAATTTTGCTAGAAACTTTTTAAAATTTAACTTCATACTTTATTCTTCGTATCTCCCTCTAAACGATCCATATTCATCATACTTCCTTGCTTTTGATCATCTTTTTGCACTTTTCCTCTGCCTGAAATTTCTGTGGTTATTCCAAAATTGTTCACCTTCCCTGTATCTACACACTATGCATGTAGCTGTGCAGTTCCACTAGAGGCGGAATATTACTTCTCCACCCTTCAGCTTTGGACTCAGTTACGTGACTTACCTTGACCAATAGAGCTGTGATGTAAGCAAGGGCTTGAATGTGCTTGAGTAGTTGGACTTGCTGTCTTGCACTTCTGCCATGGCCATGGAGAAGAGCTTTCTTTGGGCTGCTACTGCCCTTTCCACCCTTATGGCAGAAAATGAAGAGGAACTAAAGAGCCTCTTGATGAAAGTGAAAGAAGAGAGTGAAAAAGCTGGCTTAAAACTCAACATTCAAAGACCTAAGATTGTGGCATTTGGTCCCATCACTTCATGGCAAATAGATGGGGAAACAATGGAAACAGTGACAGACTTATCTTCTTGGGCTGCAAAATCACTGCAGATGGTGATGCAGCCATGAAATTAAAAGACGTTGCTGCTTGGAAGAAAAGCTATGACCAACCCAGACAGCATATTAGAAAGTAGAGACGTTACTTTGTCTACAAATGTCCATTCTAGTCAAATCTATGGTTTTTCCAGTAGCCACGTGTGGATGTGAAGAGCTGGGCCATAAAGAAAAGCTGAGCACCAAAGAATTGATGATTTTTGAACTGTGGTGTTGGAAAGACTCTTGAGAGTCCCTTGGACTGTAAAATCAAACCAGTCAATACTAAAAGAAATCAATCCTGAATATTGATTAAAGGACTGATGTCACTGAGGCTGAAGCTCCAATACTTTGGCTACCTGATGCAAAGAGCAAACTCATTAGAAAAGACCCTGATGCTGGGAAAGATCGAAGGCAGGAGGAGGCAGGGATGACAGAGAATGAGATGGTTGGATGATCACTACCAGGCTACTCTGTCCATGGGATTCTCCAGGCAAGGAATACTGGAAGTAAGGTAGCCATTTCCTTCTGCAAGGGATCTTCCTGACCCAGGAATCAAACCCAGCGTCTCTTGCATTCCAGGCAGATTCTTTACCAACTGAGCTATGAGGGAAGCCCATTGTATTTGTAGATGTTGCCAAAAGGCTGCATTACTAAAGATTGGGTCTGTAGGCTCCCAATGTGAAGATCTTCCCACAGACTCGTCAGGCCCTAAGAACTCAGGATGCAGCAGGAGGACTGAAGCAAACATCAGCCTCTTAGGGTCCTTTGCCAAGTGACTGCTGGTAGTTATTGTTTAAACTTATCTACCAACCATTTAGAAGAGGACATTCTCAGATGCCACCAAATTAAGCATAGGTGAAAAATACAGGGATCAAGTCTGTAAATGAGGCTGTATATGGTATATGTACTTCTTAAGAGATATTTAGGGCAAGAGCCCTTCCCCAGGGTGATTGCAGTGATCTCAGCTGTCAGCTAGCCGACTGAAACCAGAGAGGTGGGAATGCAGCAGCTCAGTCAGGAGTCATGCTGTTGAGTCATGAGGATGTTTTAAAGGGAAGAAGTGTTACCAATAAATGGTGTTGGGAAACTGGACCACTACATGCAAAAGAAATCAGTTTGAACTACTTTCTTACACCATATACAAAAGTAAACACAAAATAGATTAAAAACATAAAATGTAAGACCTCAAACCATTACACTCCTAGAAGAAAAACAGGCAAGATGCTCTTTGACATCAATCTTAGTTATATTGTTTGGATCTGTCTTCTCAGGCAAAGGATACAAGGGGTAAAAATAACAAATGGGACTTAATCAAACTAAAAAGCTTTTGAACAGCAGAGGACCATTGACTAAATAAAAAGGGAGTCTATTGAATGGGAGAAGATATTTGTGAGCAACATATCCAATAACAGGTTAATATCCAAAATATACAAAGAATCCATACAACTGAACATCAAACAACCCAATTAAAAAATGGGAAACTGAATAGTTTTCCAAAGAAGACATATGGGTGGCCAACAGACACATCAAAAGATGCTCGATGTCACTAATTATTAAAGAAATGCAAGTTAAAAACCACAATGAGATATAATCCCACACCTGTCAGAATTGCTATTATCAAAAAGACAACACATAAAAAGTGTTGGCAAGGATGTGGAGCAGAGGAAACCATCGTGCACTGTTGGTGGGATTTTAAATTTGTGCAGTTGCTATGAAAAACACTATGGAGGTTCCTTTAAAAATTAAAAATAGAATTGCCATATGACCCAGAAATTTCACTTTTGATATTTACCCAAAGGAAACAAAAACACTAATTTGAAAAGAATATATGCAGCCCTGTGTTCATTGAATCACTGTTTATAAGAACCAAGATATGGAAGCAACCAAAGTGTCCATCAATTGACAAATGGAAAAAGATGTGAGATGTGTATAGATATATATATGATATGATATATGTGTATATATATATATATATATATATATATGCAGTAGGAATATTGCTCAGCCATTAAAAATGAAATCTTGCCATTTACAACAAATGGATGTATCTAAAGGATATTGTGCTAATGAATATCAGAGAGAGAAAAACAAATACTAATGATTTCACTTACATGTGGAATCTATAAAAACAAAAACAAACAAAAGAAAATGAAAACAGACTTATTGCTACAGAGAATAAATGAGTAGCTGCCAGTGGGGAGAGAGGATAGGGGAAGCAAAGTAGATGAAAGGGATTGAGAAGTACAAACCTGCAGTTATATAAAAATAACCACAAAAGATGTAATACACAGCATAAGGAATGTGATGAATAACATGGTATAACTTGTATGGGGACAGATGATACTAGACATCGTGGTGACCATTTCATAATGCATGCAAAATGTCAAATCGCTATGTAGAACACCTGAAACTAATATAATATTGTACAACTGTATTTCAATTAAAAGAAAGCAGAAGTTTTTACAGTGATGAGAGCTTCAGGTGAATATCTGAAGAAAGTGACAAGACTTGGAAACCCCTAACCCAAGCAACGGAGAAGGCAATGGCACCCCACTCCAGTACTCTTGCCTGGAAAATCCCATGGATGGAGGAGCCTGGAAGGCTGCAGTCCATGGGGTCGCTGAGGGTCGGACACGACTGAGCGACTTCACTTTCACTTTTCACTTGCAATGCATTGGAGAAGGAAATGGCAACCCCACTCCATGTTCTTGCCTGGAGAATCCCAGGGACGGGGAAGCCTGGTGGGCTGCTGTCTATGGGTCGCACAGAGTTGGACACGACTGAAGTGACTTAGCAACCCAAGCAAATAAAAAGTTGAGGGCTTTTAGGGTACTCCAAAGGCAAGAGGACAAACATCGACAGTATACTAAAAAGCAGAGACATCACTTTGCCAACAAGATCCATATAATCAAAGCTATGGTTTTTTCTAGTACGGATGTGAGAGCTGGAGCATAAAGAAGGCTGAGTGCCAAAGAATGATGCTTTTGAATTGTGGTGCTGGAGAAGATTCTTGAGAGTCCCTTGGGCTGCAAGGAGATCAAACCACTTAATCCTAAAGGAAATCAACCCTAAATATTCACTGGAACAACTGATGCTGAAGTTGAAGCTCCAATATATTGGGCCACGTGATACGAAGAGCTGACTCATTGGGAAAAACCCTGATGCTGGGAAAGATTGAGGGCAGGAGGAGAAAGAGGATGAGATGGTTGGATGGCATCAACTCAATGGACATGAGTTTGAGCAAACTCTGGGAGATAGTGAGGGGCAGGGAAGCCTGCCATGCTGCAGTCCATAGGATCACAAAGAGTGAACAACAACGGCAATTACATAGATCCACTCATTCAATAAAAAACAAGCCTTTCAAAACTTTTCCCAGTTTATTGTGCTATTATTGACATATAACCTGTACAAGTTTAAAGTGTACAATGTGGGACTTCCCTGGTGATCCAGTGGTTAAGAATCCGGCCTTTCAGTGCAGGAGATGCGGGCTTGATCCCTGATCAGGGAACTAAGATCCCACATACTGCAGGCTGCTGCTGCTAAGTCACTTCAGTCGTGTCCGACTCTATGCGACCCCATAGACGGCAAGCCCACCAGGCTCCCCTGTCCCTGGGATTCTCCAGGCAAGGAACCACTGGAGTGGCTTGCCATTTCTTTCTCCAATGTGTGAAAGTGAAAAGTGATAGTGAAGTCGCTCAGTCGTGTCCGGACTCTTAGCGACCCCAGGGACTGCAGCCCCACCAGGCTCCTGCTGTCCGTGGATTTCCAAGGCAAGAGTACTGGAGTTGGGGTGCCATTGCTTCAGTTACATGTGCTTTAATTTGCTTCCTGGGGGTCCCAGAGGCTGCTCTCCAGGCGGAAGCGCTAGGCTGGGCTCTCCTGCAGTGGGCCCCCCACGCCAGCCCTGCAGACCTTCGGGAAGGGGCCGTGTGCCTCCTCCAGGGCCGCCCGCACCCTCCACGAGCTCCTCGTAGGTGATCTTCTTGGCGAACGGCCACGGCCCGAGCAGCTCCACCATGTCGGCCCGCTCCAGCACTCCTTCTCCAGCAAGCCGCCTGCCCACCTTGTCCACCTGCTGGTGGCAGGGCGTGAGCAGGTCCAGGTGCACGCATGCGCGGAGCCGATGAGCCGCCGCACCTCCTCGTCTATGAGCTGGGCCGTGGCCTCGCTGAACGGTTCTCCACCAGCGCCTCGCTGGCCGCGGAGATCGAAGGACACCTGGCCCAGCTTCTCGCTCATCCCGAACTGCACAATCTGGGCATAGGTGCTCTGGGTGACCTTCCTCAGGTCGTTCCTGGGCCCCTGTGGTGACCCGTCCGAAGAACAGCTGCTAGGCAACTAAGCCAAATACCACAACTGAGCATGCTAACCTGAACTGGAGAGCCTACGGGCGGCCACTGTGGAGCACAGGCACTCTGAAGCCTGCAGGCCACAAACTAGAGAGAAACTGGCGTGCCGCAACAAACACTCACGCTGCAATGAAAGATCCTACATGCTGCAGCTAACACCTGATGCAGCCGAAAATAAATAAATAAACATTTTAAAAATGATTTGAAATGGATGCTGGAAAATGATTACCATGGTAATGTTAGTGAATATCTCCATCCCCTTATATAATTATTGATACATGATATCATATGATAAATTTGTTTTTTTCTTTCTGACTTACTTCACTTGGTATGATAATCTCTAGGTCAATCCATGTTGCTAAAAATAGTACTATTTCCTTCTTTTTATAGCTGAATAGTATTCCAGTATATATACATATATGCTTAGTCACTCAGTTCTGTCCGACTTTTTGCAACCTCATTGACTGTAGCCCACCAGGCACCTCTGTCCATGGGGATTCTCCAGGCAAGAATACTGGAGTGGGTTGGCATGCCCTCCTCCAGGGGATCTTCTCAACCCAGGGATCGAACCCAGGTCTCCCATATTGCAGGCGGATTCTTTACCAGCTGAGCCACCAGGGAAGCCCATGAACACTGGAGTGGGTAGCCTATCCCTTCTCCAGGAATTGAAACTGCAGTCTCCTGGCATTGCAGGCAGATTCTTTACCAGTTGAGCTACCAGGGAAGCCTGAATATATATATATATATATATATGTTTGTGTGTGTGTGTGTGTGTGTGATATATCTCACACTTTCTTTATTCATTGTTCTGCTGATGGACATTTAGGTTGTTTCCATGTCTTGGCTATTGTAAGCAGTGCTGTTATAAACAGTGGCGTGCATGTGTCTTTTTTAATTAGAGATTTTTCCAGATATAGCCCAGGAGTGGGATTGCTGGATCATATGGTAACTCTATTTTTAGTTTTTTGAGCACCTGCCATAACTGTTCTCCATTGTGGCTGTACCAATTTACCTTCCACTGACAGTGTAGGAGGGTTCCCTTCTCTCCTCACCCTCTTCAGTATTTATTATTTGTAGACTTCTTGATGATGGCCATTCTGACCAGTGTGAGGTGGTACCTAATTGTAGTTTTGATTTGCACTTCTCTAATAATTAGTGATGTTGAGCATCTTTTCATCTGCCTATTGGCCATGTCTTATTTAGAAAAATGTCAGTTTAGGAACTCTGCCCATTTTTTGATTGGGTTGTTTGGTTTTTTGTTTGAGCCGTATGAACGGCTTGTATATTTTAGACATTAACTCCTTGTTGGTCGCATCATTTGCATTTTCTTCCAGTCCATAAGTTGTCCTTTTTGTTTTGTTTTGTGGTTTCCTTTGCTGTGCAAAAGCTTATAGTTTGATTAGGTCCCATTGGTTTATTTTTGCTTTTATTTCTATTACCTTGGGAGACTGACCTACGAAAACTGGCTCTGATTTATGTCAGAGAAATGTTTTGCCTATGTTTTCTTCTAAGAGTCTTATGGTGTCCTGTCATATATTTAAGTCTTTTGAGCCATTTTGAGTTTATTTTTGTGTATGATGTGAGGGTGTGTTCTAAACTTCATTGATTTACATGCAGTTGTCCAGCTTTCCCAGCAGCACTTGCTGAAGAGACTGTCTTCTCTCCATTGTATATATTTCTGTTTCCTTTGTTGAAGATTAATTGACATAGGTGTATGGGTTTATTTCCGGGCTCCCTCTTCTGTCTCAATTGATCCATATGACTGTTCCAAGATACTGTTTTTATTTACTTCAGATATATTCTCAGAAGTGGGCGCCACCTCATGAGAAGAGTTGACTCATTGGAAAAGACTCTGATGCTGGGAGGGATTGAGGGCAGGAGGAGAAGGGGACGATAGAGGATGAGATGGCTGGATGGCATCACCGACTTGATGCACATGAGTTTGGGTGAACTCTGGGAGTTGGTGATGGACAGGGAGGCTTTGGCGTGCTGTGATCGTGGAGTTGCAGAGAGTCGGACATGACTGAGCGACTGAACTGAACTGAACTGAACTGAATCATGTGGTAATTGTATTTTTAAATTTTTGAGGAACCTTCATACTGTTTTCCATAGGGACTGCATCAATTTACATTCCTATCAGTAGTGCACAGGTTACCTTCTCTTCCAGTCTTGTCATCAATTATTGATGAGGTTTTTTTTTCTGTGAAATTAGTTCATGTACCTGAGATTATTACTTAATGCTAAAATGAGACAAGAATCAACATTGATTTTATTTCTATTTTCTTATTTTTACAGATGTAAGTTCAAAGAA